>NW_017729025.1:70853628-70867660 GCF_001723915.1 Gavialis gangeticus
GGAGGAGGGGTTGGAAACAGGGGGTTCACTGCCAATGACAGCTTGGGGGTGGGACTGGCTGGTGCTCCGGCAGACTACATGAGCTCTGGCCAAAGCTAGACTGCCACCCCATGGGGGTGGGGGAGAGAGCTGGGTGCTGCAAAGCCCCATGGATTCTTGGCAGAATTCAATGTAGCATAAGTTATGATGTGTTCTAGCTGTAAAATATATTAAATGGTAAATTGATAATGAAGATATTGAAGGGTAAACATTGAATAAACTTTGTGTTAATGATTGTGAATGTTTAATTAACTACGTATACATCGAAAATAATGAAGAGAAAAGGAAGCATGAAAGAAAAAGCTTTGTTGTCTTGCTGAATATTTTTCTTGCTGAATATTTTTCTATGGAAATGCTTCACAGTTGTGTATGTAGGCAGCACACATGATCTGAAAAAAGTAAAAGGGCAGTTTTCTATCAGACATCTCATCCACTACACCCAAAAAAGGGATAGGAAACATGCCCCAGTTTGTATTAGAAACAGAACAAGTTTTCATTACAAACAAACTGCCCAGGTTGCTGAAGAGATTAATGGGGTGTTTTTTTCCTGGCTTGCTGTCTTGTACAATATATTTCTCTGCATGCTTATTAAAGAGGGATGAAGGACTACATGCACACAGAGAGTGCATTGCACTGCTGAAACTTGCTCATCACTGCCTTACTGAACAGAATTATGACATTATGGTATGTTAGGAGCAAAGCTTAAATCCATGGCCATTTAAGTCACTGTCAATGGCGTTAAAATGTGAATCAACAAAAGCAGTTTAAAAACTTGTCAAAATGTAGGATAGAACAGCCTGTTCCATTTCTTGCATGCTCAAGAGACTCTTGGAACAGAAAGCTACTTTCCATCATACAGCATAAAATAGACATCTCTATGCAAGTGAAAAATAAGTAGTTTTCAATATAATGTGCTCAAAATGATCCTTGGTGAGGCAAGATTATATACCCTAATATGATTTTAAACTTGATACTTTTTGTTTAAAACTGTATTAAGATGGCATATACCACATCTACTCTGTGCCCATTAGTTGTTCTGCATCTAATTTTATTGGTTTAATTCAATGCTCTGGAGTGGATCCTCCTAATCCAGGGGTGGGCAATTATTTTGGGCAGAGGGCTGCTTACCGAGTTTTGGCAAACCATCAAGGGAGGCACTTTGACAGGTGCCTTGCCCGCTGGTCACCTTCTTGGGACTGGAAGTCCCACCCCTAGCCTCTGACCTTTGCCACAGAAGTTGCTCCTCTTGCCCCCCAGAAGTATTCCATTCAGCAAGAGTTTGCCATCTTGGAACCAGAAAAATACCAATTATATTCTAGAAATCAAACATTTACTACATCATGCATTAATTTGGTTTTTAAAAATATTGTTGTCCTGATTTATATGTGTTTGTGTAGTGTACATAGAGGTGATTGCACAATAGCTTAAAAGGAAGTCTTACTTTTGCATATTGTAGGGCGGTGTGGGTGGGTGGGTATAGGTTTGTGGGTGTGTGGGTATGTGGGGTGTGGAGGAGGGTGTGTGTTGGGAAGGGTGGCTGGGGATGGTTGTGGCATGTGGAGAGGGGGAGGATTTGCCCAGAGGCCCCGCCCCCCATGGGAGGCAGAGCCCCCCACAGTGCTCCTCCAATTCTGGGCTCCATGCTTCTGCTGCTCCTAGCCCTGGGACTCCGGCATGGCTCTCCACTTCCACTCACAGCCACTTCCTCCCATCTGCCATCACTCCCCTTCTGCCACTTCCCTATCCCAAAGACCCCTCCCCCCACCACTCGCTGCTCTGGCACCACATCCCAGTTGCACGGTCTCCACAGGACACAGCAGAAGCCAGACTGGCCCAGCCGGCACTGCACAGAGCCAGCTGAGAATCACAGGGGCCAGGCTAGCTACTGCTGCATCCTGTGACCCAGAGCTGCAGCCAGAAGCCATGTGGTGCTGGAGCAACTGGAGTAGGGGTGGACGGGAGCAGCGGCAGTGGTGGGCAAATAGCTGTGGCAGGCAGGGGAAAATGGCAGTGAGTGGGTGTGTGGAGTGTAGTGACAGTTGGGCAGGAGCACAGGACCCATGCAGTGCACCAAGGCCAGCACTACCGGGGTAGCAGGAGCGTGGGGCGGGGGCCAGCAGGGCTCTATGGAGCCAGGCAGGGCTGCATCAGCAGGGAGAGAGGGAGCTGGCCTAGCTCTAGAGCCCCTGCCAGCCCAGCCCCTGATCCTGTGCCCCACTCTGCGCCCCTGCTGTCCCTGGCCGTGGTGCACCAGTGCGGACCCTGTGCTCTTAAACGCTACTGAGCTCTGTGTGCCCACTTGCTTCTTCTTCCCCCTGCCTGCTGCCACTTTCACATCTTCCCTGTCTGCAGCTGCTACACTCCTCTCCATGTCCCTACCAACCACTCTGGCACCATGTGGCTCCTGGTTGCAGCACTGGGACTGCAGCAGCCAGCTTGGCCCAACCCTGAGGACTGGGATGATTGCTGACAGTTCTCCCCTGCCTCCCTCACCTCCCCTTCTTATCTGAATTTCCCTCTGGCACAGGGAGACAGGAACAGACCCAGAGGCCCAGGCCAGAAGTCTCTGCTCATCACGGGGCTTCTGGCAGGAGTTGGGGGGCAGGGCTGCCACGCCTTGCTTCTGCAGGCGCTAGAACCAGCTGGTGGCTTCTCTTGGGTCCTACTGCCCTGGCTTCTGTCAACTTTGACAGGCAGCCAGGAGCAGCTATATTTATTTTCTAAATTTTTTAGGGGCTCAAGCAGCCAGATAGAAAGGCCTGGTAGGCCAGATCCAGCCCATGGCCCATATTTTGCCTGCTCCTGACCTAATCTTTCAAACTGTCCCTCTCAGTATCAACACCACACAATACTCAGTTAAAGTCTGTGACAAGACTCCAAAGTCAGTGATAATGGCTTTGTCTTTGGGGTTATAACTGAATTTAGTTACACGAGATATTCTCCTTTATCTTTACTTTCCATCATGATGAATGAGGAAAACATTCCAAGAAGTCTTTCAGTCTTTCTTTAGTGTAGTATTTTCCAAGTTGTAGGATGTTTTTGGTTTCCTATTTTCTCATTCTACCACAAAATACATACCTATACATTGGTGTGTGTGAATGACAGGGAGGGAGGGAGGGAGAGACAGAATGAACAAGTAAGCAAGAGAAACCTTGTCTCTGCTGATGTCAGTAGAATTTTGCTATTGACTCCAAGTGAGCTAGAATTTTTCAACCTTTGCTCTATCATATGCCCCTTTTATTCATCTAATAAATAGAAATTTCACATGGAGATTTTGAGGAAAAACTAAGGCAGTTTTACAGCAGTCATTCATAAAGGATGGCTTTACATTTCTTTTCTTTTCTTTCCATTTTTGTTTTTGTCTACCAATGAAATTTCTAGGACAGTTGTATGGGCTAAGATTTTCCTTCTAAATACTACTGAGTGAACATTTTAATCATTAAAAAAATAGGTGACTTCAAAGTACTGAAAACACATCTGACCTTTCTTAATACTTATCTTAAATCTTAGGAAAAACATTGTTTCATTCTGAAAGGTTAGTAAATTATATGATTCTCCAAGTTTAACATTATTTTCTGTCAAATGTTTCTTCAGTGTGGTTAGGGAAGTCTACAGTTACCTGTCGCTGCCAAATAGATGAAAAGTGTAACAACATAAGTGTCATTAGAATATTGGAGTGTTGTTGTGTGTGGTGTTGTTGTTCTATTACAAAAAATAGAAGCACCGGTTTCTTATTTGCAAAGGTTTTAAAGCATTTTACAACAATGAGTTTAACCTGACACTTCCTGTACTATTATTACAATTTTATAAATGGGTGAATACAGAGAGTTAAATGATTTGACCATAAGGACACAGTAAAACAGATGTGGAGACAGGAACATATCACAGAATTCTTGAGCCTCTCTAGGCTTCTTTAATCATTTGATTACATTCCCTCACACAATAGGAAGTGTAGGTTAAACTGCTGTAAACAAATATGACCTCTAAGCAGCACTCCAGTTAAACTTGGAGGTTTTGCATTCTAGTGTAACCCTGTACCAATATGTCAAAGCTCAAATATCATTTAAAGTGGCATGCAGATAATGTAGTGATTTCTTCTCTGGAGTGAGAGACTCTGTAAGCTCATTAGATTTAACCTTAGCCCAAGACAAATGATTTTATGGGAGCAGTTGGACTATCAACAGAACCTTAAAGTGCCTCATCATGATAGACCCACCTTGCATATGTTGTATCTCTTTGTATATAACAGTTCAAAGGTGTTTATGACCCTCACAGGCTATGAAATATAAACTGCCTTTGTCTGCTGCACAAAGGTATCTATTAGTGGTGAAATGATATCATCCTATTTGGCCTGGTTTCCAAATGTGTCACAACAACCTTAATTTTCACTTTTGTTTATAAGGGATATTATGAAATTGTTTATAGTCACTTTGGAGAAAAGTAAAAAGAAACCAGGATCTAGTGTCTGTAGAAACATGCCCTGTGTCCTTCTATCTTCATATACCCTACTGCACCACAGAATTCAAACAAACTAAATACCTTTTCTTGTCTAGCTGTGGAATGTATTGTTTCGACAAGCGGAAGTCCCTGAAAGCCAAATTAGCAATGACACATAATATTAAACATAGGGCTATAGATTTAGGAATGACAGCTACTTGAATATTCCTGTCTGGAATTGTATCATATACCCTAAATGTACACAGAGTACTGTCTTTTGGCGACTTACACGTATGTCCATCTGTTAAGTTCACATGCCAACTCATAAGTTAAGATCTTTCCCTGGGGCATAGGAGTAAGGCTGTGATTGGTTTAGATAAGCAATAAATATAGCACTGAAAATGTGATCTCTTCTGCAAGACTTTCCTTTTGCGAACACTGGATCTCATGCCTTACATATATTTCTTATACTAATTACACATTGATAATAGAGTTTGATAATATAGTACTTATTGGCCAATGCTGGTTGAATAGTAATATCTTCAAGTAGCCCTGGTGATGAATATCTTTGTAAGCAAAGACACTGAATCTGTGCCAGTATTGTGGATCAGTACTATGTGTAATTATATTTAATCAAACAATCGCTAGGGACTTATGATGCTGTTAAAAATCACAATTTTTAGCGTAGCTTCTTATTCAGCCCAAGTTTTTTTCTTGTCAATTAATTTTATTATTTCATTCCTTTTCAAAGTTTCTCCTGAGAACAGAAAAAAAGTATCATGGGACTGGAGTGATTATCTATACACACAGCAGGTAGATCTACATGTGTCCCTATGGTACCGTAGTTATTGTGCTGTTATTCAGTACTTCCTTTTGGTGCAGTAACAGCCTATACTGTACTGTGCTGGTGGTGCACAGTTATTTTTAGCTGCTACATCACTGTAGCAATGAGCTATAGTGAGGGAGCGTGTTGCTATAGCGATGTAGCTGCAGCATCATGGTTTGTGCCTGCTGACACTACATCGCCATAGCCTGTTGCTATGGCAATGTAGCTTCTCATGTAGACAAATCCAGCACGTTTGAAATAAGGAGCATACCATGCATGTCCATTATAACGCTATGGGTAGCTACACTGCATCCTTTCCAGGTGTAGCATGCATGTTAAAGACAGGCTAAGCTTTACTGGGGCACTCCTGGTCAACAAAGAACTGTGCTATGTTACAAGTTCTTCAGACTTTAAAAATTTTGCCAAATACTCTTGTATTTCCTTGGCTATTGTCATATATAATATACTGTAAAAATAATAGTAAGTCTTTGGTATGGTTTAATAGAGAAGCAACAGAAGTATTTGATAATTCCAACCAGATGAATCCTTGAGCTTTTTTTGTTAATCATTGTAACACAGAAGCTGTCCAGCTTTGCATCCCTTCATGCTGGTTAAAGAAAGCATTCATCACATTCAGAGGAAAAAAACAGTCATGGCATTTGCCTTCTGAATGCTGTCTTGCATAACAGCAGCTACATTGCTTTCTGGACATAGTGAAGTTTAGTTCCCTGCCAGCTTTGTTAAATAACTGGTTTCTTTCTATTTATTGTTGTTCTTCAATTTGAAACTAATTGGCAAATTCTGCTTATAATGGAAAGTAATTCTAAAGATTTACTATTAAATAAAGCTGGGTCCTTTATGAGAGTGGTTTCCTCACTTCTCAATCCTGGCAATATGCTACGGCTCTAATTCCAGTTGAAGCCTTCCTTCATATTGCCAAGTTACTTATTACAGGAGGAACTTTAAGTGTAATTATCCACTGTATTTAATATCACCATGTTAACAATAGAACCTAATGCTGTAATAATTAACACTTGTTTATAAAAGTTATCTCAGTCTCTCAGTTCATAATCTGAAGTCTCTTTGAGTGTTCCTATTTTCAAGAACTGACTGCCATCTTGTATTAGCTTTCTGATGTGGAATGAGCTGAAAACAAGCTCATTGGACCTAACATAACAATGTAAATGGACCTGGAACCTTTTACAACTATTGCTGATTTGTTTTTAACATTTTTAAGAAGGGCTACAACTGAACCATGCTGGAAAGAAGAAAAAGGTCATTGACTGGTTCTGTGAATTACAGTACCTTGTCAGCAGAGATTTTCCTTCCAGAATAATAAACTCAGAATAAGGCTAACTGCAGCTGCATGGCAGTGGAAAGTATACGCACTTCAGATATAAGTCTAATCATATTCACAGCTATTATTTCTGACTGGATGTCACCCCAGTTGCTCAATATTCCTAACCTTTATATCAACTACTGGATCGTCCTCCTCCTTCTCATCCTTACCGTCCCCCTTTACCTCTGCCTTTGGCTGCTTGGTATAAATGCTTGAGTATTGATACGTTACTTGGGTATATTTCAATACAATCAAAATGCTTTGAAGCATAGCAAAAACTGCTGCAGAGATTAAAAAAAAATATGCTTGCCTTAGAGCAACCTGAGAAATGTCTCTGTTCTTTTTAATCACCTTACCATAACACATGAAAACCAGTCTGAATTTCATTTCACCTTATGCTCAAGAAAAAAAAAAGCCTTCCCACCCCCTCCCCCCTATGTATGATACCTAACACAAGAAACCAGGAAATGACTATGGGACTCTTCTTCAGGGATCCTCTTAATTCATTGTTAACCTTGTTTATGTAAACGAAAGGCGTTATCCAGGTAACCATAAAAAATTAAAGACAAAAAGAGTGGAAATATGATTAGTGAAAGCAAAGTTTTTAAACAAGAGAGGATTATAATATCTAATGGACTATTCTAAGGAATTGAAAATTGGTTATATTTATGTTAGAATTAAATCCAAAATCTTGTTGAGGACATCACCTCCCCTGAGTTCTACTGATGTAGTTCAGTAGGAATTTCCCACCAACTATCTCTTGTTGCTTTAAAACATACATGGAGCATTGTGATGGCAACAGATGAGAGAATCAAAATCACTAACTTTGTGAAGATAAGTATCAGTAAAGTTTGTCATAAAAATTATTCACTATGAATTTTTTATACAGATCTGCTAACCCTTTGAAAAAGAAGCATACAGCATATTCATTCCACAAAATGTTGATCAGCATAATGTTTCTTCTATACTGGTCAAACGATCAGTGCGATCAAGACTCCAGGGCAATAGATTTTCATCAGATGTTTTGTACATACACAAAAGAATATGGTCCAGGAAGCAATACAATACACCCACGATATGGATAAGGAATAAAACTGGCAAATCCAAGCCAAATATTTTCAGATATTCAAGACAGATACTATTTTTTCATGGGCAATTTGCCATTCAACTATAAAAATGAATACAAAACCAAATTAAAATATAATACTGATACATAATAGTAATAAAAAGATATAAAAATCACTTTTATAATTTTTTTCTCATTTGTAGTTATGTACCAAAAAACAAATCAAATGAGAGTAAGTTTTCTCTAATTCTTAATAGTACACTGGATAATTTACAGGATACAGGAATTTAGAGCTAAATATATGTTTTGTTGGTAGAAATGGTCTAATATCCATTTTAGGGCAATTTCAATGATTGCAGAGAAGTTTTATGTCTACAATAGTATTTGGTACCAACCAGAGCAGTGGTTTTCAACCTGTGATCCATAGACCCCTGGAAGGCTGTGAAAAGATGATTGATCAATCAAATATATGTGAAACACCACTCTTCAAGGGGTCCTCACCTCATTCAAAATTTCCAAAGGAGTTCGTGGCTCCATTCAAATTTTTTTTTCAATTTGCAAGTGAAAATTGGTTGAAAACCATTAGCCAGAGTGCAATTAAGACCACCAAATTTCAGCCAGCTAGCATTCTTTCTTTGTATGTTCCACTGTAGCTTCATTGACATCAGTTAGGGTGACCATATGTTCCAGTTTGTGAGGACAGTCCTGGATTTTGAATGTGGGTCCTGGCTAGTTGGTGAAAATTAAAATGAGGGCCCTGGAATTGCAGGTGTGTGGGGCTCAGTCCAGCAGGGAGGGGGAGCAGTATGGGGCATCAGGCAGACCCACCGCCCTACCAGACGGCAACCCTGCCTCTGACTCTGTGCCTCTGCCACTGCCTGCAGCAATGCTGTTGATTTGAGGGTGAAGGCAGTGTTCCAGATGTCCTGGATTTCCCAGATTTTCTTATGGTCGCTTTAACTTTAGCAAACTTTTGCCTATATATACACACTAGAAAAGAATTTAGCCCATAGTATTTTTGTGCATAAATCCAAACACTGTAACCTATTCTGCTACAAAGTATTGAATTAGTTAAGTGCAGATAGGAGAACAATTTAAAATTGTTTCAAATGGCTACCCTAAGCTACTATCAAAAGGGAATATATTTTGATTAGAATTATCAAGAGAAACTCTTTTCTATCAGGAAGTTTCTTGCAGTTAAGTTACAGTTTAAAAAGGCTGTAAAAGCAGACCATTTTTTTTCCAGATGCCTTAAAAATTGGAACTAAATAAACCATGGGTGCTTACCCTCTGGCCCATGAGCCAAATCTGGCTCACAGAGCTACCGCATCTGGCTCATGCAGTTTCCCATTGGTCAGGAAATTCAGCAGTGGGGAAGCAGTTACAATTAATACTACCACCTTCCCTGCTGTAATATTCCCATGCACCATGCTCCCTTCAGCCTGTAAATGCTGGTTCAGGCTGAACCACACCTCCTTCTCCCTGTGGGGCTAGGCCATTCCCCCATCCCCTGCATGGACAGACTGGGACTGGGCCATGTCTCTTTACCCCTGTGGGACAACCAGATCTGGCTGGGCCGCACCCCTGTCCTCTTCCCCTCCACAGATGGATTAGGGCTGGGCTGTCCTCTGTCTCCTTTCATGCAGCTGGATGGGACCCTGCCAAACCTGCCCTGAGTACCAGATCAGGATCATCAGCTGCATCTGCCCCACAGCTGAACTGGGCACTGACCATCTGGCCCACTGATCTGGCACCACGGCAAAAAATATACAAACAAAAAAACAAATAAAAAGAGATGACAAAAACAATAGGATAAATGGAGTTTAGAGACACTTTTTATAGTTTCTGCTGCTTTTCTTGCAGTATTTCCTTTTTGTCATAACAAATGGATATTCAAGGTTAATAAGAATGAAAAATCACTGCTAAACAATAATCATAATTAATCCATTTCTTAAAATTGAGAATATAGTATATATTTCCTCAGTAATTTCTTGTAATTTAGCATTAATTAATTAAGTAGTGGCCAATTATTATAAATTTTTCCTAATGAATTAAAAAGTGTCTGCATTGCACTTCCGTTTCTGAATATGTTTATAAAATGGAACTTAGATGTTTTTCATTTAAATCTTGTTGATTCTACTGAAACACCCCTAATAGAACTGTTTTGCATTTCAAATGATATCTGCTCATTGAAATTCAGAAAAAGGGTCCAATCAGAATATGATAGCAATCAAATTGCAATACTCAATGAAGAGGTTTCCAGGCTGACTTCATTAGTAGCCTACTATGGTTTTCAAGATGCTACCAGTTTTCTATTTGTTTGTACAACAATTATAGAACCTTGAGACAGTCTAAAAATGAAATAAGACTAATTAAAAGTTTCAGTTAGATCTGTGTGCCCTCCCCTCCATTTTTTTAAACTTGTTTTTTTGGTAAGCTATTATAAATGAGTTTATGTAAGGGAGGATACAAACAGTTAACATGCCTGATATACACAATTGTTTCCAGTCTATAAAAGTATATTCAGTATATCACATATTTTTATCATCAAATACCTTACACTACCTTGTAGTCCAGGGCTGGGTGAAAAGCAATTTTCTCAACCCCCCAAAATGTTAACATTTAAAAAATGTTGTATCCTACATTTAATTTTAAAAGTATCCCTGGATTTTAAAAAATGGTTAAGATAAATAAAAGCCTTTTTTATCCTTGTGAAATTTTTTAAAGAATAGTTTGAATAGAGAAAATTTTAAAACTATTTAAGTTTTTATTTGCATTTTCTGATTAAAAGAGATGTAATAAAAGTATCAACCTGTTTGTCTATGATTAAATAAAAGAAGTCAGGAACACTTGTGTTGATGCCATATTTACTTCTAATGTCTCTCAAGCTTATGTACTGCCATTATTGTTATTTCCATGAAAATTTTTAGATTTGAGCTGTCAAAAAATCAAGGAAAATGTTAATTCCATCCCACAGATTTCCGTTTCAGAGGCAACATGCAAGTAATGAGGAAAAGCTCAAAAGGTAAGTGCATTGTGATAATGTTCCTTAGTGCAGTTAGGAATTGTGTATGCACGTGCACACACATGCGGGCGCACACACACACAGACACTGCACTTCTAACTTTTGATTTTATGGTGATATATATTTTGCCATGAAACCAAAAGCTAGAAGTACATTTCTACTCCGTAAGTGACTAAAAATTGTCATTTATCATTGATACTTATAGTCAAATTATACATTAAAATAATATCAAATATGCTTCACTTGTTGGATTGGAGCTTTGGTAATAAGATCACCTTTCACTTACAGGACCCTAGTTCAAATCATACCCAGGTTAATAATGACTGATAATCTTTGGACTCTAACCCTTAAACTTCATTTGAAATATAGGCAGAGAAAAAATAACCAAACCACCTTCTCAGATCAAGAAATGGTCTCTGTCTATCAGGGTTTATGCACATCAGTGGAGGAAACTAATGATATCCATAATATTTCTAACCTGAGGATAGACAATGTATGTCTCTTTCTTTTTTTCCTGTAAAAATAAAGTTTTGTAGCAGTTTAAAGGAGTTTCAATAATGCATTTGAAAATATTTTACTTAGTTTTATTTTTTTAAAGGAATGACCAAAGTGAAGCACAAATCATTTTAATGGAACCCGCTGGAACTATTACAACCTAATATGAAAATCTTTATTTAAGATCCTTCAAAAATGTGTATCAATGAGAGACGAGCCCCCAAAGAGTTTTTCAAGCACACCATGATGTGTCTTTTTAATATTTGCATTCCTCATATAATTGAATTGATAATTGATTTAACTTTCTCAGAAGCAGAAAGACAAAAAGTTCCAGGTAAAAGGCTAGGAAAGATGAGAAATAATGTCCTAAAGGGGAAAAAATGAAATTATATTTCAGTGAAAATGAGCACAGTTACAGTGTAGAATTCATTTTAGGTTCAGAACTGGCTCTTGTGAAAATGGTAGAGTGGTTATAAGAAGTATATAAGTCTGCTAACTATTGTTAAGCATTGAAAGTCTATTTACAGAATTCTGTTTCACCTTTTGGATGACCAAAGAGCAGCTTGTGATCACCTCTAACTTACCTGACAAGTATAGGAACACTTTTATTACACCCTCTGGACAAATAAAATTACAGGTGAAAAACAAGAATTCTTGTAGGTAATATCTTTTTGGATACCAACTGTATGGTTGGTATAGACACAGGAAAACTTTTGCCTATTACAACTACCCGTACTCAGGCCTTTGAGACAGAATCAGGCACAGCTGAGCTAAACAGCATATATTATAGGTGAATTCTTCATTGCAGGTTTACAAAAGACTGGCATTGTACTGATACACAACTTATCACACTTTGCCATTTTCTAGCAAATGATGCCTCTTTCAGTCCAAGGATGGACACACCTGAGTTTGCAACCCCTTCAGAGAAAATGTGAATTTCTTTGGAAGAGCTTTTGCTAGGTTTCCAAAAAAATGGCATTTTATACTGCATCTTTTTTTTTAAGTTTAATTGAAGGTGTGTGACTTGCCAAATCCAGCATTGGGTACACTATGTTCTGTGACAATGAAAAATATAAAACAAGTGCTATTTATAAAGATAGATGATGTGGAGTCTCAGTAGGGAAGAAGTATAGTTACAGAGTTCCAGCCAACTTAGAAGTAGAACATGGATTTAATAAATAATAGACTATCTAAAAACCTACAATTCATGCAATGTTACTAGGAAAGTCACCAGGATATGCAAATAAAACATATCAATGAAACAGAAAATTAAACAGATTAGGCACATCCAGAAGAGTGTCATTGTGCAGTATGTGGTGCTGCAAGCACATTTGCAGCACCACATACTGCACAGACCAATGCTTTCTGCACTTCAAGGGCTCACTGCCCAAGCATGCGCTGCACCCAGGGATATCCAGGGGTCAAAAAAAAAAAAAAAAAACCCCAGAAAAAAAACCTGAGCAGTGCAAGCTCAGCCAGCACACACTGCTGAAAAGCAGAGCCAGCTCGCCCAGTCATCCTCTGCTGTCAACCAGGCTCTGTGTGGCAGAATCGTCATGGCTGCAGCCCTGGTAGGCACCCAGGCTCTGTGTGGCAGAATCATCATGGCTGCAGCCCTGGGAGGACTCCAAGTAAGGCTGGTGGGGCAAGCACAATGCTGGTCCCAGCATCCCCTACCCCACCTGATATAACTTGTCACATGCCAAAGCACACGTGGCACAGGCATTCCCCGGGAACCGGAAGTGGCTGTGCAAGGTGCACCAATGCTACTTTTCCCTGGGGAACCAAACATCCATAGGGAACCAATGTCCAAATATCTGGACACACCCATTGAGACCATTTTTGAATCATAACCACATACATTAGTACCTATGACATAGAAGTTGAGCAGGTAGTACCTGAAATTTAAAAACAGAATCAACAGACCAACCTGATGAAATCTGCAATCTATAGTGTCAAGAATTTACTAAAATGTTTTCATGCTTCACATTCAACAATATTTTAGATCACTAAGCAAACAGATATGTTGAAAACAGTGGCTAAAATAATAGGAAGATAAAAATCAGGAATTATTATATGATAAACAATAATAGAAAGCAACCAAATCAAAATTAAATTTTTGGGAGTAGATGACTAGTGAGTAACTTATCTTTTTCCTGAGGAAAGTAAACCCCAAAAAGCTTGATCTACACATAGGAAAGGAACTTAATTGAAGGTTATGAGCATTGTGAGGTTTAGGAGTATTGTGAGAGCATTCTAAGAACTTGCGCCTACATAGCTATACTAGGACTGTATCTGACCTGTGAGATAAAGAGCTGAGTTAGAAATTTTAAAGAAAGAAGTCTAAATCCAGTGCTGCTTTCTAGCAGCAAGATTTTATATTTTAAATGGGGACATACACATCTCCTGTGTGGCATGGGTGGATTTCCAGATCTGGAACCTTTGGTGCAATGAAAGATATCAGCACTCTGAGAATTTTCACTCTCCTGTGAGATTGAAGTTCTATACACATCCCTTCTGACAGAAACCATAACACAGTCCTCCAGCATACCAACATGCTTTGCTCCCATCACTCTTCTCTGCACAGGTTCAGGGAAACAGTGTGTCATGAAGGCTGAACACTTGCTTTAGCCAAATAGGGAAACTATTCAGTCTCCACACTGTGCTGCATGGAGACAGCCTGCAATGCAGTCTGGGTCAGCCAATCAGGGCTGTTTGTGCACTGCTGTCATTGGTCACTAGGCAGATTGAGGAGCCAGCAAACCATACTGAAATGTGTGCATAGCCCTCTGCCACCCGCCCCCG
>NW_017729025.1:70867838-70870449 GCF_001723915.1 Gavialis gangeticus
GCCCCCGCTCCCCCGCCACCCACCCCTCCTGCTCTGCAACCATTTGGCATTTGAACATTTGTTCAGGTAAGTATATTTTACTATGAAAACAAACCCAGGAGAGTTCAAGCTGAACATGTGTCAGCTCAAAAAATTGCTAAGGCTTGTGATTAAAACTGAGAAATACCCCAAAACCAAGCCAACATGTTCCAGGAAAAAAATATTCTGATCAAATTTAGGACACCTTTTCCTCTGAAAAAAAGGAAAAGCCATTAGCCTACATGAATGAATGAGCCCATCCAGAAATGATATCATTACGGAGTTTGTAACTGAGACGTAAGGACTCTGCTTACAAGTTCACTAAAACCTTTTCCACTTTCCACAAGGGACACTGTGCCAGGGAGCTTAGGGCACCAGTTACTTTAAGAGGAGGAAAGCCTTCTGAGAAAGCTCAGGCAGCAATCAGGGGGATCACCTGACCAGCAAGGGATTGGGCTTAGGATCTATATAAACCCTAGTCCAGAGCTGGGCAAGCAGTCTAGCCCTGGAGGCTGATGTAAGACAGCTACTGAACAGGCTATAGAGAAAGCCTCTTGATGAACACCAAGAATTCCCATGGATAATACAGCCTTAGGACTGGGGTAACTCTGGTACTTTAGGGAGGGACCAAGGGGAGTTGGAGATCCCAGCAATTGATGGTTAGTGGGGGCTGTGAGAGGGAGGAAGTCCAGATGGGCCTGAATCAGTGCCAGAGGCCTGGGAATAAGGCTAGAGCCCAGGCACAGGGCAGAGGACAGACAGAGGGGCCTGGCAGTAAGGCCAAATAGTGGGAGTCGGGCAGAGAAGGAGCTAGAGAACCCACAGCCCGGGGCAGGGCTAAGATGGATGTAACTAGAGTCCAGGGTCAAAGCGGGGCTGAAAGGATGGGGATAGGAAGCTCAGAGCCCAGAGCAGGCCTGAAATAGGGCCAGAGAGCCCAGGGCCCAAGGATGGGTTGAGAGAGTAAGGTGGATCTGGGCCAAGGGACCACTAGATTGATTGGCGGTAATTAATTGAGGTTTCGACATGGCTAAAAGTGGAGAAGAGGAGGCCACAAAATTAGCTTTTAAGACAACAGGCAATTAGACCCTAGCTTATGAGTGAATGAGATCTCAATTATCCCTGGGACAGCCTCCCATTCCAAACTACATGTTAACAGCAAGGCATGGCAGGAAACCAGAAGGGGAAGATGATTATGAGGAAGGATAAAACAGGCTGAGTAGTGACCAGGTGGCATCATGGCCACCCTTGGGGCTAGCGTTTGTTACAGACACATATTAAATGCATTGCTTCCCTCCACCCACCACCATCAGGAACCAGGGGCAAGAGCAATAGGAAGGGCTCCTCTTCAGCCTCCTCCACAGTTGGGGCTGGGAAGAGCAAGGGCCCCACCCCCTGGCCCAGACCACTGGCACCTGAGTGGACCAGATGCACTACATTAGCCAACACACCCATTCAGCTTGCCCCTGGCCTTAGCCTTGGCCCCACTAAGGTGGCCACCCAGAAAGGGAACTGCAGCTATGCATAGGTGGCTGCAGGATGCCCCACAGCCATGGAGGCTGAACCCTCCAGTGTCAGCCCTTTCAGCTCGGGCAGCAGGGCCCTCTTTCCGGTACTCACATGCAGGCAAGGAGTGAAGTGCCAACTAACCAAGCAGGAGAACCTGAACTTTGAGACCTAGGTTCAGACCATGGTCCTGGGTGCACTGTTCCACTCCCCAACTTCCACCTTCAGCCAGAGCCTGTACACCCAAGAACCACCCCATGGCTGAGTGGATGAAAGTCCCCTCCAGTTGCAAAGCCAAGAGGAAGGCCTGGGTGCAGCTGGATCTCTTTGAAATGGACAATGTCCAGGACCACCACACAGAGGGAAAGAGGGGCACAGCTTCCAGGGGCCTCTCCAGCTGTGCCTGACACCCCACCCCTGGGAAAAATAAAATGGGTAATCCCAGGGGAGGAGGCTTTAGGGCTTCTGGCCATCCCAAGCAGGAGCCCATGGACGAGGCTTCCCACTCCACTGGCCAGGGCCTACCCCTCAAGACCACGGGAACCAAGACTGAGGCCTTGGACAACCCACAGTAGGTCTGGTAGCAAAGCCCACTACCTCCAACAATCTGGGGGACATGGGATCCCTAGGGCTGACCTCGGTTAGTCCTGAGGGGGAGGTCCTCTTTCCCAGGACCCCAAGGCAGGCACCAATGCCACCCTGGTGCCTGATGGCTCTCTTTCTCCCCACCCCCCTGAAATACCTTGGTACCAGCCAGCCCTCTGGTCCCCTCTCTGAAAGGCCAATCTTGTTGGGGACCCCACACAGACTCCCTGGGATTCCAGCTCTGCCCTGGAATCATGTGAGGGAGACCCACCCCCAAACCTCTGCCCTTTCCCAAGGGAATGTAGAACTCTCCCAATCTGAATCAAAGTCTGGGGCCTTAATGAAACAAGGGGGTTCAGACAGTGCCTATGGAGCCCACTGAACTCCAGAGCCATAGATTTCATGGACATTGGGGCTGGAAGGGACCTTGTAAGATCTTTTGGTCCAGCCCCCTGCCCAGAGGGCAGGAAGTCATCTAGGGTCAAAGGATCCCAGCAAGATA
>NW_017729025.1:70870460-70871234 GCF_001723915.1 Gavialis gangeticus
CATGTGGCTCTCCTCTGGACTCTTTCAAGCTTCTCCACAACCTTCCTCAATTGTGGAGCCCAAAATTGGATGCACTACTCCAGCTGTGGCCTAACCAAGGCAGAGTACAGCAGGAGGATGACATCCTGGGTCTTACTTGAGGTGCATCAGTAGATGCAAACCAGAGTTTTGTTCACCTTGCCAGCTGTGGTATTGCATTGGCGGCTCATGTTTATCTTGTGGTCAGTCATAACATCCAAGTCTCTTTCGGTCATGGTGCTAGCAAGTGTAGCATTGCCGATCCTATAAGTGTGATGTAGGTTTTTTCCCCCCAGGTGGAGCACCTTGCATTTCTCCATATTGAATGCCATCAGGTTTCCATCTGCCCACCTTGCAAGCCTATTGAGGACAGCCTGGATCACCAGCCTATCCTCAAGTGTGGACACTCTTCCCCAAAGTTTGGTGTCATCAGTGAATTTGACCAGTCTGCTTCTGACACCAGAGTCCAGATCATTTATAAAGACATTAAATAGTACAGTTTTGAGAACAGAGCCTTGGGAGACACCACTAAGTGCCATGTTCATTAGGTTCCGTCAGCTACCACTCTCTGGGTCTGGCCTCAGAGCCAGTTCCACAGCAATCAGACTGTAGTGGAGTCGAGGCCATAGTTGTCCAATTTTTCCAGGAGGACATCATGGGACACCAGGTCAAAGCCTTTTTTAGTCCAAATATATGATATCAACCTCTTCCCCCTTGTCCAAGTGATAGGTCACCTGGTTATAGAAGAAAATGAGA
>NW_017729025.1:70876234-70879722 GCF_001723915.1 Gavialis gangeticus
TAGTACAGGTTTGAGAACAGAGCCTTGGGAGACACCACTAAGTGCCATGTTCATTAGGTTCCGTCAGCTACCACTCTCTGGGTCTGGCCTCAGAGCCAGTTCCACAGCAATCAGACTGTAGTGGAGTCGAGGCCATAGTTGTCCAATTTTTCCAGGAGGACATCATGGGACACCAGGTCAAAGCCTTTTTTAGTCCAAATATATGATATCAACCTCTTCCCCCTTGTCCAAGTGATAGGTCACCTGGTTATAGAAGAAAATGAGATTGGTCAGGCAAGACCTACCCGCAACAAATCCATGCTGGCTGTCCCTCAGAATGTTGCCTTCTGTTAGACAGTCAAGAATGGTTTCTTTGATAATTTTGATAATTTTTTCAAAAAAGATCTTTCCAGGGACTGAGGTCAAATTGATCTTCTTTCCTCCCTTTCTTAAAGATAGGCATGACATTGGTCCTCTTCCAATCATCAGGTATTTCACCTGAGCACCAGTATTTCTAAAATATCCTTGCCAGTGGCCATGCTATGATGTCTGCCAGTTCCTTTAGCACTCTTGGGTGCAATCTAGGAGGACACCTGAGAACCAGTGAGCTCTGTAGAGCCTGTGGACCCCAGGGACAGTCCCCGGGGTGAACTACTTGCATTCCTTGACTGCAAGTACACCTGGAGGTCCACCAGCAAGATGCAACCCACTTTGTACTGCTGGGGAGATTTTGACAGTGTCCTCAACACCAAGAGGGTGCTGGTAGGGGAAGGCAAGGGGCCCAAGTGATGCAATGTCTGGATCTATAGGCAGGCCCAGAGTTTCATAGATGCCCTCTATGCCTATGGGAGGGTGCTGCATGGTCTGGAGGCCCCCATGCCAGGTGTTAGGCACATGAGACATCTGCCGAACCATCTGCTCCACTCCCCAGCCATGAGGTTGTTTAAGATCACGACCCTCAATGTCCATGACTGGAGGAAGGGTCCCCAGAGATGCTGGGTGCTCTCGTTCCTTCAAAGGAGGCGGGTACCCATGGTATTCTTGCAGAAGACCCTCATGACTCTGGATGATGAGCCTAACTGGCAGTTGGAGTGGGGAGGCAGGGTCTCTTTTAGTCACGTCTCAGCCACCTCTGGGTCTGAGTGCAGGGGCTGGTCCTAAACCACTGAGCTGGGCCACTTCCATGCATGCAGGACTCAGCCCAGGGCAAGAGATGGTCCCTTTGAGTGCCTCGGGGCCCCAGGTGACAGCCCAAGTGGTCCAGGGCTGCCCAAAAGTACACAGGACTGCTCTGTGCTGCACTGCACCATGCCACACTGCTCTTTGCCATGCCGGACCAGGCCCACAAGATGTAGCAGAGGCAGCACTGGGTGCCAGGCATCTGGGGCTAAGCTGTGCTGCCCCATGGCACATGGGGAGGGCTGTGCCAGGAGGCCCTGAGTGCCCCGATGGCTGATGCTACTGCCAGGGAGCTGTGGGCCATGCCAGGGGGGCTAAGGCCATGCAAGGGGGCATGTAGGTCCTGTGGGGGGCACACACCCCTCCCAAGCTGCTTCCCTAATGGTCCCCCATACCCTCATATCACCTCCATCCCTTCAGCCCCTCCCCATACTTACCTGGAATGAAGTCCTGGTCCAGGTCGCTGCAGCCTGCATCACTGTTTGCCCTGCATGGGCAGGCAGTGTGCTGCAGCATCAGAGCAAAGGGCAGGCATAGAGAGACTCTGGTCGGCTACCAGAGTGTCTTTTTGGAGGACCAAAGCCTCCAGTTGCCTTCAAGCATGGTCCTGGACTGTGCCCTGCCCCTCTTTTTTTTCTTTTTTTTTTTTATACCTGGATATGCAGATATCAGATATTGAGCCCATGCTGCAAATGTGCAGCGTGGGGAATTTTTGGTTCCCAGCGTGCCTCTTGCTGCATCTCAAACTGCTTTGAAATGTGGCAAGAGGCACATGTGGGCTCATTTGGATGCATCCACATTCACCTTTTGGTGAGGGACAAATCTTAGACTGTGTTCTGCCATTTTTAAACATGTGTGCGCCAAACTTCTGTTATGTTATGGGTTTTGTTTTGTTATATGGCCAATTTCCAATCACTTATACTGGTAAAAATGTAATATCTGTATCTGGTCCTTGAATGGCCTGATATCCACAGCATTCCAGCAACTGCAGTTTTTGTAGCAGAGCAAAGATTAAGCACGTAACAGTATATGAACTGGAAAATGACTTCCAGGTGAATGAAAAAATATTTTGCCCACCTTTGCTGATGCTGCAGGTCTCCTTCCAAAGTAACTAGTGCAGTTCCTTCCTATTATGAGGAGTAGTTTTATTCTTTTACCTAAAAAAAAAGTTACAACAGGACTCCAAAATTTTGATGTCATGATGGCATGTCTGGTGGATTTTTTTTTAATCTTTGCCTTTCTAAATCTACATATTTTATGACACGTGGGAACACTTAAGTAACAGATGTATCAGAGTTGTCATTATTCTACGTGTTAAAATTTGTTTTTTTTGTGTGTTGGTTGCACATTCTTAATGTTACAAACAGGGATGTCTTTTGGCTGTAGAATTTCTTTTTTTGTAGCTCATAATTTATGATGAACATGGCCTTGTGTGATAAAGACCCATCAAAGTCATCATTATTCTGAATTTATCTGCATTGAACTGTCTGTTTCATCTATTAAAATGTTTCAAGTCTATCTGTCTGTGTTCTTATTATTCATCTTCTCTCTATTTTCTGGCATCATTAGTCTTTACCTTACATTTTTTGGACCCAAAGAAAAAAAATCATGTTGTTCAAATACTCTTGCATGTTCTAAATCAAAAATCACTTTAGTGATTCTTTTCTTTTTGTAAAGGCTTTTAACGGATATTATTTAGCACTTAATACATTGATCTTAAAATGGTGTAGTTCTTTTGCATTATAACCTGTGCCAGCTATCTTTCCTATTGCTGATGGTACTGCTACATCATACAGAATCTGCTGAAACAAACTGCATTGTCCTTCATTTTTTATTCCTGTATTCATCATCCATAATATAATGTTCCACATGCTTAACTTTTTGACTCTCTTTAATTCATTGGTTTGAAAGATAAACACCTTTCTAAAAACTCATCACCATTTATCTACCACATTTGAACTATCTACTGTACATATTAAAGGAGGATGTGAGCACTCACATTCAGCAAAATATAAGTATCAGTCGCAACTGAGAATTAAAAATAATATTATTATATAATATTTGAAGTTCAAAAAGAGCAAGACAAGTAATATCCTGACTTCCTGTATTTACCAAAGACTTCTTGCTTTTGCTAAAAACCATCCTGAAACTTCTACAACCTTTTAAAGATCTGGTGATAACTCAAAACATAACTTTTAGGACGTCTTACAAATAGAGACGGTATGACTGTAGTCTGTAGATAGGAATGGCCTAGAAAATTCTTATCATATGTATTATATTTAAATGGACTAGCTGTTTCTGGTCAAAAAGATAATATCCCTGTTCCCATT
>NW_017729025.1:70882497-70887665 GCF_001723915.1 Gavialis gangeticus
CTCTGGGTAGCTGCTGGAGCCTGGGCTGCTCCCAGCAGGGTTTGTAGCATCCCAGCTGCCTGTTGGGATAAGCCTGGGCTCCTGGCTGGCAGCAGCTCCCCAGAGCCAGGCCTGGCTGCAGCTGGGAGGCTCCAAACAGCTGTGCCGGGCTCCGGCATCAGCTCCGCACCGGTGCATGCTGGCGCGCCTTGGAGTGGGCAGTGTTGGAGGGGTCTGGGGCAGCGCAGCCCTGGTCTATCCCCTACTCCTGGCATAGAGGTGATGATCCTGGCACAGCTCTTTGGAGCCAGCCCAGGCTCTGGGCAGCTGCAGCAAGCAGTGGGCAGAGTGCAAACAGCTGCGCCAGGCTACACAGCACTGGCATCAGCTCCGTGCTGGTGGTGAATGCACGGGCAGCTCGGGAACCAGCTCAATACATGGTTGTTAGCTAATGTAGCCAGTTAATTAGCATCAATTAACACTTATAAAACCAGAGACTAAGGAGAGGAAAGAATCAATACAGACAATCAACTGCCCCAAGACAGAGACAGTCAGTTGCACAAACACCCATGTCATTAATTTTGTCTGTCAGCAGCTAGGGGTGCAGGGCCCCAAACCCCCCTGCACCAATCTCCTCAGCAGCTGGCAGGCTTTGTGGCCTTAGCAGGGGCCACCATCCCTGCAGCTTTCATCCCACTGCACCTTAACACACACAGTGTCACCCATGTCACAAGTTTTGCCTGTCTGCAGCTTGAGATGCAGTTCCCCCCAAACCCCTGCATTTATCTCCTTGAAACTTGGCAGGCTTTGTGGCCTGAGCAGGGGCCACCATCCCTGCAGTTTTTAGCCCATTGCACCTTAACATACACAGGGTCATGAGTTTTGCCTATCAGCAGCTTGAGGTGCAGTTCCCCAAAAACCCATATACCTTTCATCTTGAAATTTGGCAGATTTTGAGGCCTCACCAGGGGCCACTTCCCCTGCAGTTTTCACCCCACTGTGCTGTAACACATAGACATGACATAAGTTTTGCTTTAAAAAATGTGGGGTGCAGTTCCCCCCAAACCCCTGCACCGATCTTCTTGAAACTTGTCATGCTTCATGCTCCCAGCAGGCACTACTGCTCCTGCAAATTTAATTGAAATCAGAAAAAAACACAAAGTTATAGATATTTCATTGATTCCCCATTATACCCTATGGCTGGATCTCCGAAGTGGCTCCAAAGCTTTTCCAGGAAGCCTAACAAAGCCAGAGCTTTGATCTGGACATGCTGCTCTGGATGCTGAAGTGTCCGAAGATTCTCCAGATCTGAAGCATGGTCTGAAGCCTTGCACAGCCCTAATGTGAATGTCATAGGAAAAGTCTTGCCAAAATTAGGCTATATTACATGCACTGCTCTTCCACCATCCACAGATCCTGTCACTTTGTCTTAGAAAGAAATAAACTTGGTCATGCATGACTATTAGAGTATTAATATTTCTTTTCTTAAAAACAGCAAGAAATCATGGTAATATTCACAAAAAGATTGTTATTGTCCCATCAACTATAGTATGTATTTGATCCAACTTCTAGGTGACATAGTTCTAACTACTCCCATGGGCCAGATTTTCAGATAGTCAAGCAATTTACTTCACCTAAGAATATGGTCCACTTCCATTCTGTAAAAATGGAGCTGGCTAACGGATTCATGAATATTGATTGAAACAACACTTCACAGTGGATTCCAAACGCTAAACATTTGTGTAAAAAACAGATATACTATTGGTAGGTTATGAAGGCCATCTATCCATTTAACAAACAATGTCTCCCTTTTAGCAAGCTATCCTGTCTCCTAATTATACATAAAAAACAGGTATTTTTAGGTGACTGCAAAGATTCTTTCCGACAGTGCTGTCAAAGGGAGGAAATCATTTTCACTTTCGTTCAAAAATCAAATGCTTATTGATGAATACTGAGGATACTCTAACCTTGAAGATTAAATTAGGAAATCTTGTTGACCACAATTGCAGCTTTTCTAATAGCAGTACTGCTTAAAAAAGCATTTTGACAAAGTTCCATAACAAAGGTTAACTACAATTCTTAACGTCCACATATAATATATTAAGTAGAAACTGGGATCTGAAAATTAAAGAGAAGGAATAGGGAAATGGATAATAGAATTGTGACATTAGAAATGTATGCTATGATATCACAGCAGTAATAAATAGAATGATGGGAAACAGGTCTACACCAACATCTGACCTGAATATAGAATGACTTACAGGGTCATGAGATGAATGAACAATTAGGGAACAATGCAACAAGTAGTTCAGATGTTATTTTTGTAGATACTCCTTTTTACAATAAAGGGATGACTTCTGCAAGAAATTTGTATCTCTGAAATACAAGATAGCAGCTTGAAAAATCTGCTTGCATCTAGAAGAAGAATAAGCAAAGGGAAGAATAGTCCTAAAGTTTCTGTTACTGTATGAAAAAGTGGTTGCTTTGAATAGCAATTGTCAGCCTAGGTAGATGGCTAGCAGTCTTGGGATCAGCTCCTGTGTTTGAAGTCTGAATAATCTTTCTCAGTAAATGAGAGAGTGAAATAAGCCACAAGATTTAGTATATTAGCCATTTTTCCAGGTAACCCTCTGAGCATGCAAACAGTGTGTTTTCAGGAGAATGAGTTACTTTCCAGGGATGGTTCTACACTCCATACCATAATGGCTTTATTCTGCAGACCCTGAGAGAGGGGTTGTTACCAGCAGTGGATGTGCCATATTTTGTTTTTACTTCAAGCTGGAAAGGCATGCAAGAAGTGCAAGTGGAAGGTCAAGTACTAAGCCTGAAGTAAAGGAAGAAAAGTCCTTAGCATTTTGTTATCCTCTATCTGAGAAAAAAGAGGAACTAAACTTATAAGAAACAGGTGGGGAGGGTATTAAATTAATAGCCAAAATAACCTGTTCACATGTAAGCACTCATTTAGCATAAAATCAGCAAACTGAGAGCAAAATTAAGATACAAAAAGATGTGTCCATACATTGGTACCAGCATTCCATATGAGGCTAGGTAATACATAATACAACTTGGGGCTGTGCTTTTATGAATCACAATTTAACCTGCTTGATATTAGTGAAACCAAGCAGGATGATTCACACAATTCTAATACAATATAAAATAAGAACTATTTGAGTGAATAAAAGGGGAAGGAAACTAGAATTCTATGTAAAAATTATGTTATTCATTTTCTGGATCAATAATCTAACAGAAAAAAAACACAAAATGGAATACTGGAAATGGTTTGCAACTGCTACAGCCCACCAAATAACATTAAAGAACAAGATGGCCTGCTCCCTAAGAACCCATGTATAATGTTTAGGGAAAAAATGTGATGCCTTGGAATACTAATTTAAGTGACCTATGCTAAAGGTGTCATCCTGTCTGTAAAATATCTTGGCATTTCTAAGTGTAGCAGGGCACTGAAGTGCCTGCTACTTGTGGAGTAGTAGTGAAGGAGCCCAGGTGCAGGTTGCTAGGGTAGCTGGAGGGAGTCAGGGACCCACCCCTGTTAGCGGTCAGCTGGCTGGAAGGGGCAGGGCCTGGCTCCTATATAAATCACAGACTGAGGCCAGGCAGGCAGTTCCCTGCTGGTAACCAGAAGGAAAGGAACTCTGCTGGAGCAAGAACAGAGAAGAGGCCAGAATGAACGAGTAGTTAGTACAGGTAAAGGAGGGAGAACCCTTGGGGGTAGCTTGAGTGATGTTGAAGCTGATTGGCAGAAATCTATGTTGCAGCCTAGGGGCTTGAGTTTGGTGTTTACTGTTTACAACTGGTGGCTTGGGAGAGGCTATAAGGGGAAGGAGGAGGCTTCATAAGGGGACCCACAGCACAGTGGGAACTTCAGCCCCAGACAAAGGGGGCAGTGAGAAGCCCCAGACAAAGGGGGCTGTGATTCTGAGTGCCCAGAGAGGTGCAGTTGTGAGACAAGGGCTGTGGAGAGCCCGAGCTCCCAGAGACGTGCAATTATGAGACATGGGCTGCAGAGAGCCCAAGAGTCAAAGACAGTCTAAGGCTGAACAACGTCCGGTACAACAGCGAAGCTTGGGGTGTGGTAAAGCAGTGGTTGAAGCCACACATAGCCCATAAGGTTGGGGTGCACAGGAACACCCATTATTGAAACAAGACTAATATACAGAAGGAAACCCGTGTCCAGGAAAATGAAGAGGCAGCCTCCCTAAAGTATATATATGAGCAAAGACATGGTGGATGAGAATAAAGGGGGCTTTGTAAACAAACTGGACACAGTAAGGCGGTCTAGGGGAGAGCAGGCAACCCTAGGATGCCCCTCCTGCTACACTAAGAAATGATAGGTGAAAATTTCCCAAGTCAATAAAATGTTATATCTAAAACTATAGAGAGAGTTCTATCTATGGTATCATCTTGACAGATAAGGAATTGAACAAGACCAAGCCTGAAGGGTAGCTTATGTACAAGTGATTATGAATTGATTATATTTGCTATGTACAAAGAAAATTAAGTCCAAAACAGTAATACATACATACATATATATACATAAATAGATATAAATAGAGAAAGATAAGGCATTTTAAAAGGGCTCTGTTCTTAAATATGAAAACAATTATCAGTCAAATAAGTAGGGAAAAAGAATTTAAACAAGCCATGGCCCCCAACCACTGTCAAACTTGCCTAAAAGGGGAAATATGGAAGACACAGAAAGTTGATATTAATGAATACAAATACACAAGGATAAATGACCCAAACCCCAACCCAACATCCTCCTTACAGGAGGTCTGCAACAGATACGTAGAGGGTTGAATTGTGGCCTGATGTACAATACAGCAGCTACCATAAGACAACTACAGTAATGATGATAACTCAAAAAACCTGGTTAGTTATGTGAGAGAGTGCTCATGCTAAGCAAGGCCTAGCATAATTAACAATGCACTAAAACTCCCAGAATGTTCAAGGAGGTTGAGAAGTCAGCAATTGACATTCTGGTTTTCACTATCTGACCCTTGAATAAGAATGCTGACAGTATGATAAAAATTGCAAGCAAAGCAGTGTTTTTTTAGAAAATACGGAAATGCAAGGCTAAACCACAAGAACAAAAACAACCATATATCACGCTGATAAAGTCTGGGGAGTATTATAAGTAGACTATTAGAAATTAACATAACAAGTGTAACCAA
>NW_017729025.1:70892665-70895270 GCF_001723915.1 Gavialis gangeticus
TTAGATGCCTCACTCAGACAGAGTGGGGACAAATTTGTATCTTTTGTCTAAAAAAAGATAAGGGACTCCTTTTAAATGAGCTGTTGACCAGTTCTGAGACTACTGAAACAGGCAGCCGCACCTAGCCTTCGGGTTAGAAAGCAAGGGCTTGATTTGGAAACCTCGTGAACCAACAGACCTCCGTAGTTTATGACTTTGTGAAACAATAAAAGTTTTAAATTGAACATCCAGGTCTGAGCCTGTGCTTAATTCAGTCCTTATATAATTCGGCACGAACTCGCACAAGTTAGGCTCTGATTAACTTATGACAAGTCTGGTAAGCTGGTAAGGAATTCTGAATTGCTTCAGAGAAAATAAATATGCTAAATCCAGAGTGTATTGTTATTAAATGGGACCACCAGTACAGTTTATGACTTGGGATGTTACATAGTGGGGGAAAAACCTGGAGGAATTAATTGATTTTATGTTTGAGTGAAATCAAATGGAAAGGTCAAGGAGCTTTGTCTTTGAGAGTGGAAGTAAATTATTTTGGTCAAGAGTTAGAAATATTGGAAGAACCAGTATGGCTTTGATGGTAAATTTAATAATGAAACAGCATATTATAAGTATAGCTAACTTCAATGTGCACATTGATATAAAGCAATCTGGGTATAAAGACTTTTTAGGGTTCAATGGAGATTTAAAAAATAGTAATAAAGATGGTAAGTAATTATTGGGCAACTGCCAAAGGAATGGATTGAATATTAAAAATGGCTGTTTAAAAAAAGGGGGGGCTCTTGAAAAACATGTTATAATTTGATGGAAGAAGTTGATCCATAATTGACTATATGGTAAAATTTATAGGGATAGGTCAAAACTTTGGAAAAATGTGAAAGTTATTTCCAGTGTTCGGTTAGATGATGTTAGATTAGATGGCATTTACAGACTGGTGGTGGGTGACTTCAAATATGACATGACATGAATGAGCTTAAAATGGTATCTTTAAAGTAGGCAAAGGAGGTTTGTAAAATAACAGGTGGAGTTAAAACAAAAACAAACATTTGGTGAAATGAAGGCACAAACAGCAGTTTAAGATAAAAACAAGCTATGGATGTTGTGGTTGAAAACCAAATAACTTGAAAATGAAACTGAATACAGCCAAGAGAAATAATAAAAAGGAAAATAAAAGAGTTCATAGAAAACCTCAAACAGAATACCATGGCTAACACAGAAACTCTGTATTAATTTAGAGCAAGAAAACAGGATGAAAGAATCTGGATTTATGCAGGATGTGAATGGTATGTTGGTTAACAATCCAACTGTGATTAAATGAATGCAGGAAGAATATTTTTTTAATTTTATGAATGTAAAGGATATTGGAGGAAAACAATACAGGATAAGGGAGAGTTAGATATCAGCAAAAAAGATTATGGTGATTTGATGATGAAGGGAGTGAAAAGAGGGAAGTAAGAATAAATTAGTTGCACATGATGTCTAGAAAATTATATTTAGAGATTTGCTTTTGGGAATTCACTTGTAGGTAAAGTAAATATGCATTTGAATAATGGTGCAGGGGAATGGCAAGGGTTAATTGGTTTCTAAAAGCCTGTTTGTGACAAAGTTTTCTTCAAGGCCCACAGTGCCTGGAACCAGCAGACAAACAGGCTGGGAAATGGAAGACATGTATTACACTGTTCCACAACACGAGGTAAAGTGGCTAAGTTACAGTGACCAATGACAGAGCCCTTGGGACTTCTGGTTTTGGTGAATGGACCAAATTAGGAGTCCAGGGCATGTCCAAATTAAGACATGGGTAAATGATCAGATTAAGATGTGTGCATGTGATGGATTTGGGAAACAAAGGAATATGCTGACTAGACAGGATGTGGACAGTATGACAATCACAGGAAAACCAATCAACGGTATCTGGAAATGAAGGGTCATCAGAGGATAAAGCATACAAAAGGACAGATTTCAGAGCAGCAAAGGGTACCAAGGGGGGAATCCAAGGCCACCATAGACAGAGGGCACATCACCAGCCCATCTCACCCACCCCATTGGCAGGGTGGGCCTCAGCCCTTTACCTCTATGCTGCTGACATCTAATATTCAAGAAAGGACCACAGGGTGAAGCTCACATACTGGTCAGACACACCTTTCCTCTGTGACAGCCCTAGGTCTGGTAGATAGAATGGGGGCGAGGGGAGGGGAGGGACGGAGAGTTGGGGAGGGGAAGCAGGAGGGTTATTTTGTTTGCCCTGTCTGCATTTTTCTTATCTACTATCACTGTGTATAAATAACAATTGCATCTTATTAAATGGAAGAAGTCATGGTCAGTCTGAGGGTTTGGGTCTGCCTGGAACAAGGTATCTAGGTCATAACTCAAGTGCCAACACACACAATGTTCAAAAGTATTTGGCAAGAGGAGTTATCAGAAGATTAGAATAAAAGAATTGTGATGCTTCCTTAGAAAAAGGAGATAGAAAAAAGTTTAATAACTATTGGGAAATAAGATGTATGTGTTGCCTTGCCATGTAAAGAGATCTGAGAGAGTTATACTTGGAGAGTTTAAAAAAGAAAGAAAATTGAAAAGCAACTAAGGAAAGAATGACATGGGTTCCAGAGGA
>NW_017729025.1:70900270-70900699 GCF_001723915.1 Gavialis gangeticus
AAAGAGATCTGAGAGAGTTATACTTGGAGAGTTTAAAAAAGAAAGAAAATTGAAAAGCAACTAAGGAAAGAATGACATGGGTTCCAGAGGAACAAATTTACAACAGATCTAATATTTTTTACTAGACACTGATATAAAACATTTTGGAGCATAATAAAAAAGTTATTCTCATTTTCAGATATTGAGAACTTGATAGTGTGCTATGAGAAAAGGTTTGGGAAGAATTAAAAAGTTTACATGTCAGTAAAGTTTATGTGGATTGAATTAAAAGCATACATAAAGTCAATGAAGTTACACACAGAAAAGGAATGGGAAGACAGATTGTTTTTATATGAAACAGTTTTAAGTAGGGCAGTGTGCTGGATTTCATACTTTTTAGTGTCATTAGGGAAGGAGTGTTTGAAGGGTAAAAGAGAGGGTACAGAAAGA
>NW_017729025.1:70900710-70919883 GCF_001723915.1 Gavialis gangeticus
TCTGATTCAACCACAATGCGAAGTTTGATTTCTTCCACATGTCCAAGGACTATATTTCCTCTGTTCATCACACTGGTATCTTATATTTAATGTATGATAAAGTGTTTGCCTAATACACAGAACTTTCTTGTCTTACTGTCATTTCCAAAAGATGAGCCTATAGTTTAAAGCAGAAAATCTCATTAGTCCTGTAATGGGGCCCCTACCCCATCACTGAAGGAGAGAGGGAGCTGGTCAGCTCCAGACCCCTGGAGAAACTGATAGGATCAAAATTCATAAAATTGCCACCCATCCCAAGTATGGCCAGCACAGTGTAGCTGGTGATTAACAGGCCTGTGACAGAAGTGGTGGCTCAGGCGACCCTAAGAGGGGGTTGGAGGCATATAAACCTAGGGCCTGAGGCAAGGCAGGCAGTCACCCTGCAGGCTGCAAGAAGTGAGGCTCTGTGGAGGAGAGAAGTGAGACTGGCCAAGGAGGAAAGACTCCAGACTGAAAGGAAGCTGCAAGGAAACCCATGCACAGTCAGCAGGGATAAGTGTTTTAGTATGGTGCTATAGCTTGTTGCCATGGTGTGGTGTTGGCCCAGGGTTGGGAGCCTTTTTGTTTGGAAGCAGATGCTCACCTTTTTCTTTTGTGTGGAAATTGGACTGGAAGATTGGACTGTGGCTATAGGGGAGAAGGAGGCCACTAAGAAGCGTGCAAGGGGCACTCCAGGTCCTAAATCATTTAAAGATGGGGAACATTGCTGTTAAGAGAAGGACTTTGGTGCTAGACAGCAAAGACAGGGGGCACAAGTCCAAAGCCCATGAAGGACGAGGCCAGGGTTGAGGGGCCTAGAGCCCATGAAGGGTGACGCTGGAATTGTGTCCCAGGAGCTGTGGCCCACAGTCCTGGGACAGTGCGTGGCAGAATACCATCTGTCCCCAAACTCTGCTATGTGACAACTTGGTTACCATGGTCACTGCAGAGGGCAGACATCCCATGGGCCCCAGGTAACCTTGAGCCATAACCTGAGCTGGATACATTCCTGAGGGAGGGGGTAAACCTGCCCCCTCTGCATACATGACTGACATCACATACCTGGGTGGGAGGCTTAAGCTCCCTATTGTTCTGAGCAATGCCAACCTAACTGGAAGGGGGCTAAAGACCCTGCCAGCCTACCTGGCAGCCAGTGATGCATTTCATATTGGTTGGCTGGCAGCCAACAGGTTCTGGTCTTCATTGGATCATGTAAATAAGGTCATAAGTTGTATATAAATTAAGGACTGCCCAGGAGGAGGAGCAGTAACCATGATGAAAACTCACAGAGAGAAGCTGGACCATTTGAATCGCTCTCGCTCTTCTCAACTCATGATCAATGAACTGCTTACCTCCAGAGGAAATCTGCGCCTGCCTCTGGATGATACCTGTGAGTAACCTGCTTGAGCTCTAACTAGATATATAGCTTGCAGTAACTCAGATGCATGATCAAAGGCTACCCAGACACCCTGTTTGCTCAATAGGATTTCTTTGATATTGCTTTACCCTGTACCCTATTCCAAACCTACTCCTTGTAACCAATAACATTCTCCTTTTGTACCTAACATGGGAGACTTATTGGGAGGAGATCTAGATTATGCCTTGGGGTTCCCATGGTTTGGCTGACTAAGCGATACCAATATTTGTGCTTCAGACTGAGGTAAGCACCCCAAGTTCTTGCAGTGGGTCAAGAACCCTCAAGGACTACTAGTCGTGTTTCCCAGGGGGCACAGGGCCAGGATCAGTCCAGACCCTGGGGAGTGGCAACATTATCCCCAGGCTGGTGGGTGTGCTCCAGGAAGGGGGTCAACCAGATGTGAGGTGCCCCCAGGGAGGCACTCAGATCCTAGAAGGTGGTTGGGTGCAGTGAGATGAGTGGCTCAGTGCAGGAGCACCCCCAACTGGCTCTGCCACACAGTCTACCTCAAATAGAGGGGCCCAGCTACAGTAAAGTGAACCAAGGACATGGGGCCTCAGCCCAAACAAGAACCCGAGACCTGAAGCAAAACCCCTCTGCCCTCTAGGGGAAACATCCTGTCCAATTTATAATAGCAAAGTGTGGCCAGCAAGACAACAGGGGGGGACCCTGAGAGGCCAGAGGGGGTGAGCCAGGCAGGATCCAGGCTACTGTTAGAGGGTGACTTACTGCTCCAGAGCCAGATCCACTACAGACTCCAAATGTATGACCTGGTATATCAAATTTATTACTCCTGTCCTCAAAATTATTCAGAACTTCTTGTATTGTAAATTGATCATCTTCTGTAAAAACAATACCTTCCAACCTTGTGTCTCTCCTGAGAGCATGAGCTTATTAATGTGTGCCCAGCATAGCATTTAATACAGTTATGATACATTCATTTTGGTGTGGATATGGTCTACTTTGGGGGTTGTTCCCCATCATCGGTCTTTGGCTAGATGCACCCCAAGACAGAAATAACACAATCTTTTTAGTCTAATGAAGACAAGGCTAAGGGGTGATTTGATCACAATCTGAAAGTATTTGTAGGTGGAACAACATAATTAATAGCTGATCAGGAAAAGGGGCAACAAAATTCAGTGGCTGGATTTGGAAGCCAGATAGAATGACCTTGGAAATAAGACATACATTTTTAACAATGATGGACTGTTCTTATCCAGGGTTGTGTATAATTTTTTGGAATTGGCATATTTTGAATCAAGACTGTATATTTCTTTAAGAAGCATACTTGAGGACAACAGGAATTATTTCTGTGTGGTTCTGTGGCCTGTGTTGTAGAGGACTTCAGACTTGATCATCACCATATCCCTATCTAACTTTATAATCCATGAACCTATGAAAATCAAAAGCTAGTAAAAAGCCCACTCTGAGTCTGTATTAAATATGAATGAAAAAGAATAAAATGAGTAAAAGAGGAGTCTGAATGTAATATTAAATTGGAATCTATGGTATTGCTTACCAACTAATTGATACATTAGGGACTGTAAATCTTATGAGACATTAAATGAACAAGGAATTGAGTTTTTATATTTGTACAGTATTGTTAACTAACAAAATTATAGTCATTTCTTTTGACTTGGCACAGCTAGAAGATTCTAAATCATGAAAAGCATCTATAGAGATTCTTCAGTGATGCTGCATGGGAACATATAGGAAAAGTAACTGAATAAGCAAATACTTTCTGGACATTGCCACATAAAATATGTATCAAAAAGAAGCAAAATGAACTTTTTATTTTTCCTGATTTTTCAAGAGCAGACTTCTGTATAAGGAATGAGGTATGGCATTAGTTAAGGTACAGTAACTGAAATCATCTCTAGCATTCACCATATGCCTTATAAACTGCAACTTTAACAAATCACACCTCACACAGAACATTAGCTTCCCTACCCCCTTCTCTCCTATGTGAAATCTAGTAGAAATTAAAAACACAAGCCTATTAGATAAGAATGGAAGAACTTGTGGTTATGGTATACACAATAAGAACCTCACTTATATTAATGAATTACTTATGTCATTGGTGCTTAATTCTTTATTAACATTGTATGCTGTAAAGATAAACACATCTTTCATCCATTCTTCACCTTGGCCAAATTTTCTTACTTGACCCCAATTTACCATGGTTACTTATTGTCTCCTCTGAACTGAAGTCATCAAAACATTGGAAAGAAAACTCAAGGAAGATCTGGTTCCCACTATTTCCCTAAAAACTACACATATCATGACACATACCAGATGCACAGTGTTTCTCCACTAAAGGAAGTGAAGGGGTTGTGCACCATTTCTACCTACTTCAGTAGGGAGGGAATAGCAACTCTACTGAGACCAATCACTCTCCTCTGCACAGACCTTCCATTCAAGAAGTTGATGCAGAAATGTAAAGAGGTACTGTATTTGACATCTCTTTATTTCCCCATGCAACCATGCTAGAAAAGTCAAAATACTGTTCTAAGAAAATAACTATTTGCATAAAAGAATTGTATTGTTGGTTTCTATTAACATAAATACATAAAGATTTCTATACTTACCATGCCAGGAATATCTTGCTTCAGTAGCATAATCATAAGTCATGTATGAAATCAGAAGCATCAAAGCTGCTTGGAAATAAAGAAATAAAATGCAAAGTACAGCTGTGATCACTTGCCATAAGTAAGTTGGCCAGTTTAAAACTCTTGTTACCTTATCTTCTAAGTGTTGAGCAGCCACACTTTCTATTTAGAGACTGGTGTTCAGTCTTCCTAAAAATCAGGCCCCTTCTTGTGCAGGCAGACACTGTTCTACAATGAGTCAATGTTTCCAGTATTCTACTCACAAAGGAAGAAAAGAAAAAGACATGTTAACTGAAAATGCTTTTTTTGGTGAAAGGAAGTGGCTCTGTGTACCCCTTTAACTGCGGTGTGAATTTTATGCAAAAGTATTAAGATGCAGATTTTCTCATTCTGAGGAGGGAGCTCGTCAGATGGCATATAAGCATTCACAATTATGTTTCAAAGCATTCTGAATGACCTTAATTTGCCCCAGATCTAAAATACAGAGGTAACACCAGTGAAGAAAAACATTAAGTATGATCTTATTATGTGCACTACAAATGTGTATTTATTTCCCTTTATTGAAATGAATAAATTAGTTATGGCAGAGATTTTACACTCACAATGAGAATGTCTCAATTCTTCAGCTTTTATAGGATTCTGTACTTAAGTACTTGAAAAAAGATATAGTGATTCAAAACAGGATACAAAATCTGCATATATAACTCTACTATAAAATGCTTGAATATTTATACAGTCTTTATTAACATACTGGAAAATATTTAAACAATTACAGTAGGTGCTGAAACAAATTAAGAAGAGTGAGGAAACACCTACAGTTCATTGGTTTTCAATAAACAATTACCAATAAGATGGGGATGAAGTATATGTGTAAGCAACTGCATTAAAATGATAAAAAACAGCCATAGTCTTTACTACTGGAAAATAGAGTAGAATAAAAATACAAGTAAATTTCTCTCCTCACCTCTAACTTCTGTACAGTGGAAAATAGGAATAATTCACTGGACTCCTCAATTCTGTCTATGGGAAACAGCAAAACAAAATTTTACATTGTTAATCAAAACAGTTCTTCCTAACCGGAGACCTAGAATTAATTAAAACACTTGATTTAGTAGAGGAGCCCCTGGACTCAGAAAATCACAGCAGCTTCAATACCTTAGACTTTATGCAGCAAGTGCAAATTGGACAAAGTCATTCCATATCCCATCACTCTCTCAAAACTGTTTTCAAAGGTAATGAGGGCTACTATACTCATGACAAGGGCAGATGGAGAATGTTGTAAAATCCACAGTGGGATTGATACACAGCACTCAGGAACTGACATACTCCTTTGATAGCTTTTTTCTGGAGGTACTATGCAATTCAGGAATAACTTTCAAGGTCTTGGTAAAAATAAACAGTTTGTCAAGATAAGAAAATTAGGTGTAATAGACTAACCAACCAATTTCCATCTTTTCATTCACAACATCAACTTCTTGTTTCAGTTAATCAAAAGGCAGTTGAATCTATATGCTAACCTAACTATCCAGCAAAGTGATTTCACATTTTGGGAACATGCATCAGAATATATTGTTCCACTTGTGAGCCCTAAAGAGCCCCAGGCAATGCAAAATGTCAAGCCCCCAGCTGCTGTTTCAGATGTATGATGATATAATGACCTCAGCCACTTTTGGGAATGGGCTCAGGTCCCAAAGGACTTAGATACCTAACATGCTTATATCAATATAAACAAGAAGCAAACACATGACATACAATTCCACATCAGTAAACTAACTTAAATGTAGTGGAGTAGTACTATGAAAAAATCAGGGGTGTGAGTGATCCATACTTTGTATAGGCCAGTGATTCTCAGCCAGAGTGTCATGGCATCCTGGGGTGCCATGAGATCCTTTCTAGGATGCCAGACAATCTTAGCATTGTTGGGTGTGCAAACATAATTTGCAAGATAAACCCAGATATTTTAAATAGGATTCCTTATAATGTTAAAAACTTTCTAACTATAATGGCGTTTCTTGAGTTCTTTGCAACCAAAAAAACACACTATTATTTTTCTGCAGTCAAAAAAATGAGTGAAAACTAAGAGTAGTCATTTTCCAAGGGGTGCCTTTAGTTTAGTGAAGGGTGTCTTGATTCTAAAAATGTTGAGAACCATGAATATACGCTATTATCTGCTCCTTTACCACCTGTCCGTGAGACCTTGTATTACCACCAATTGCAAGTCATTTGATCATCTGGCCACTCTGGACCCCTACTCCAGTGTAATATGCAAAGTGTACAGAACTAGTGTGACATACAGTAGTGCAAATGTGTCAGATATCCAGCTTCTAAGTCCTTATACAGTTCAGAAAAAATTATCCACTACTTTGCATCAATCTGCCTCTCAAAAACGCAAGGGCTGCAATGTTTTTATTGTAAGAACATACTATTCCATGAGAAATTCTGACATACTGAAAAAAAAAGTTTTTGTTAAAAAATTAGAATTTTTGAGGTTTTCCAGGGAAAGTTCAGCCTTAAGTATTTTGTTTCAGAAAATTTAAGCTCATGCTCAAGCAGTAACATTACTAGGGTAGAAGGGGGGTGACAGGGACAACAGCCCTGTGTGCCAACAACTTTTTCTACAGCCATGTGAAGAAGATTGCAATTGTAGTGGCAGCAGCAACTGGAAGTCACCAGCTACTCCCAGGTGTCCTGATGCATTCTTATGCTGCTGTGCTCAAGCCAAGGCTTTAACAAAGGACCAGCTCCCGGCTGCAGGGCAGAGAGACTGAGCCTGTAGCTGAGCCCACAAGAAAGTCTAAGAGCAGCAAACACAGGAAGCCTAGGAACCCTAGCAGCTTGTTAGGCAACAATCAAAGTAATACATTAGCAGTAACAGAACAATAGACCTATTAACTAGAGACAGACATTACATATAAACCAGTTCAAGTGATCAGAAACTAGTTTAAATCTGTAACAGAACAGATGTTCAGTGCACATAAACCATTTTGAAAATGGCTGAAACTGGTTTGAATGAAACCTGGTTGAATGTAGTATCCAACTTAACTGATTTGGGCCAAACTGGTTTATATCTCAGCATGCTCTCTGGGCTGGACAGGGCTCTCTGCTCTACAGCAGAGCTGGCCCCACCCCCCCTGCTCCCTGGCTGGAGCTTCAGCAGAGACTTGCAGGCACAGCGGGGTCCACTGACTTCCCTCTGTCCTACCCCCACTTCACTGCTCAAGCAGGAATTCCCCTTCCCTCACATCTCCCACAGCATGGAACTCAACCCCATGAACACTAGGCACATGGTACGATAATTGATGCTGTGAGGTGTCTGTTTGTGTGTCTCTCTCCAATTTCACTTGGACAGGCAGACAGAACAGCGACCACTTAGGGCTATTTGGAGCAAACCAACAGGTCAGCAGGTAAGCTGTTTAAGAAGAGTTAGAACTAATGGACAGATCCTATCATTTTGCTGATGAGGTGCTAATCACTGTTATCAGCCCCCTGCTGGCTTGCTTGCCTGTGAGTTTGCTGCAGACAGTATAAAGAAGAAGGGAGGGAAATTGAAAAGCTCCGTATCAACAGATGCATGCACTGCACACCCCTCCTTGCCTCAGAGGGCTAACAGGGGACTGGGGCAATACTCCCGCCCCTTGAGCAGCCAGCAGGGAAATAATTGGGACCATGCAGGCAGACCTCCCTCACCAGAGGTCCTGCAGAGGTCTGGCCACGCCTCCCTGCCTCAGCTCAGTACTATGCAAGGGAAGGGAGGGCTGCTGTAGGCTTCCTTTCCCCACACCCCAGCTCCTAGCCTGAGCCACTACAGGCATGTGCCTGAATTTCCTCTGTCCAGAGAGAATGTTTGTGCAGTTACAAACTGGTTCAGCCTAACCAGATTAGACTAACCTGAAAAGATTGAATCAATCCAGGCTCATTGTTTTTGAATGTCTGTCCCTAGTCACTGACATCTTGTGAGCCAGTGCTTTCACAACAAGCAGCAGATTTAGATATGCTTTTATGTTGGACTGAAAAGAATAAGTTCTTCTTTTTCAGAGGAGTTCCACTGATATAGAAAGCATCTTGCTTTAGGTACAGAAGTGCAAAAACAAAATACAAATCTGAATGACTCAGAGATAAATATTCAGATATACCTAGTGAATTTGGGTATTGCGATTTTGGGGACCCAACTTGAAAAATGCTAGAAAACCCCAATCTGGAAAAGTCTGCCTTGTACATATACTATTAAAGACATAAGCCACGGCTTTCCAAATGATGAATTCTGCTTGGGCACACCACCACTAAACCATATTACATGGGAACTCTACACCTCTCCCACCACAAGATGGGCTCCCCTGCACCATGATGGACTCAGGTCCACTTGAGCCTTACAGACATAACTACCCTCAGCCCCACAGGCCACCCTGCCCCACCCTAAGGGGTGGGATCAGGAAGTAGAAGCAGGAAAAGGGAGGAGGAGGGAGGAAACTCCAGTGGTAGCAGCAGGAGAACAATAATAGGAGGAGGAGCGCCCAGGCCAGGAGCCCTGGGGCTACAAGTTAGTCTCTCAATGGGTTTGGCTATTGATCATGAGTCACCAGTTCGCTGGCCATGATATGTCATTCAACTGATAGACAAATACAATGCCACCTAAACTGTGAGAAAAAACAAACAAACAAAACAAAACACAAATTTCAGATATAGAATTTTAGATATTTCCCATTTGCAAAGGCTCTACAGTCTCAGCATTGGTCACTAGAAATGTGAGAACAATTTTAAATATGGAATAATTTCAAGTATTTAGGACTCTTTTTCTGGAAAATTTATAAAAACAAAAATGGATAGAAACTAACTGAATTATTCATTGTAAATTATTGGCCCAGCTCTAATTGCTAGAGTAGAGCCAGCTGTTGTAATGTTTTCCCTATTTTATGTACCATAAGCTCTACTGGCATTTTCCTTATGTCCATCACAAGAAACTTTGGGAGATAAATCCTTTTGAATATAACAAAATTTCTCACAGAGAACTGGTAAAAGTCTTATCGGTCATGTTGTATTTTTATTTATCTGTTCTAACAAGCTGAGAAATCACCAAGGTGAATGCTACTGTAAACTGGGAAATATTCCTACCTGTATATCAGCTTTATTTACTTCTAGTCTTTCCTTAGTAGAATCCCTCTTAAGAATCAAATAGGCCACATATACTGTTTTGTTTATTATTACTGTGGTTTTATGAGAGCTAAGGGAGTCTCACCCCTCCCATCCACAATCCTTTTGCTCTGCTTGTGGATCTTCCCAGAGACTTGGAAAGTTTAAATGCCAATCTGAGAGGGATGTGACACAATGTGAATATCAATGTGAATGTTAATGTCTGAGAGCTGGCAGAGCTGCTGCAGCTGGGTCACTGAGATGTAAGCATTCAGAATTTGAATCAGTCCAGGATATCAAGATTTTCAGCAATTGTGGTAGAAAATCTGACAGGTATGTTTCTCCTCTTGCAAAGAAAGAATTAATTTCTGTGGAAACTTCAGACTCCTTGATAGAACAAAAAAGTAACCTTTGATGGCACGAATGTTAAAGTGGAGATGGATGATTTGTGGGTGCAAATTGTGGCGGTAATTTAAGATTACCATAGTTTCTTGCATATGACATGTCTGGAATAGGATAGACACCTTGTTTTGAAAGGCAGAATGAAGAAAAAAAAGATTTTTCCTTGTAGCATATAACTGAGTAGCAGTCTCTAGGGAGCCAAGAGTGCTTCCTGTGGATCTTGTGCAGATACTTTGACTTTCTCCTGGTAGAAACTTAAGCAACAGCAACTGCTGTGAGAGTATTTCCATGTTTATATACTACATCTCAATTTCTAGCAGCTGGTTTTTGGAAAAAAGTTTTGTGTTATATGTAAGAAAATATGGTAAATTTCAGGTGAAAAATATGTTTCATTCATCTATGAGATCTATTGCAGTTTTCCCAATACTAATGTGGCTACAAATGCTAGTAATCACTAAATTCAGTAAATCTGCTTATTGATTTCCTTCAGAGTCTTTCTTTACTAGTATTTAAAACAGTCAGATGCTTATTAAATAAAATAACTACAAATAGATATACTGCTTCACAGATCATGAATGTTTACTTTTATAGAACCTATTTCTCAATAAATCATTGTCTTAAAATGGTTTATAAATGTTGTTGGATAAGCCCAAATAACACTTCTTCCAAGTTCCAACAGCAAACATAAATGCTCCTCAGAAGAGTCAGTTTTTTTCTTTCTTGCCATTAAAATGAGTATTCATAGTATTCATTCAAAAATATAATTTAAGAAAATACAAAAAAAATTAATATTCCTTCTAACAATAGCAACAATATTCAGAGAAAGATTAGATCCTTTAAGCAATGCTGACATTACCATAGGAGGTCTTAGGACAGGTCCTTCGAAGGTGGGGCATAGCTGAATAAGAGAAGCATTATGGTACCACTTACAGAAGGTCATGGAGTTACCCACAACGTGGCTGTCAGTTTTGTTCTCTGAAGATCATTCTCTGCAAGGCATGGTAAGCTATATTTCCCCAGAAACATATAAGCAGATAGCTATTCTTCTGTTTGTACCCTACAAAAGAGCTATAAAGCCAGAGGGATTGAAGGTATCAGACTATGTAATAGAATTTGATGAGAATATTGTAGAAGGGACTTTTAGATATTGAGCTTGTTGACAGTAAGTATGTATATGAAGTTAGAGCACCATGAAGTCAGCAACTGAATTAGTAATAAAGAGTCCATAGCAATGCAGACAACCTGACTGTCACAACCTGACACTATCCGAAAGCAGGAATTAGAATAGGTAGGCTAGGAGATAGCTAGATTTATTTAAGGCAGATTTATGATCATGCAAGCTATCCATCATTGTTTGAGCATAAATAATGTAGCCTGTTTACTGACAGGAATTATAGACACATTATAATTTCCTTATATACCGTAAGTTATTTTTCTATTGATCTTTTGCTCACATGTCTACTAAAGTAGGATGGGGTAGTGGTTTAGTGGAGACACACCAAATCTTTTCAGCTGCATACTTTCCAAAAGCCAGTTTTAAGTGTTTTCATTCTAAGCCTTATATACTTCTGCCTGGCACTGTGATACAGGAAATTCTGTCTCCATGAACCTAGTACGGTTAAAACATTTTCTGCCACCTAATATTTGCTTATAAACAAGTTGTTTTTGAGAGTACCCTCCTATGCACTATGGTGCTTTCTAAGACATGATAATCTATTTATGGACATTATTTTATTCACAGGCCTCACTCTGCAGTAGAGGACCCCTATTTATAGAGGAGAGGAAACAATTTTATAAGAAAACAGGAGGTGATCAAAGGTTACCATGAACCCAACAGCCCATGACAGGTTTTTGTAGCCATTGATATATAAAAAAGAGTGATATGTCAAGATTGCTTTTGTCTTCTCAGCTGGAATTACCAGGTACCCATATAGTGCTAGCACAGCTAGGGACAACCTTTGGCATGAATCTGGAATGAAACTCAAATTCATTAATCTAGAATGCTTTAATTGAGCTACCACTTAGTCCCAAGAGAAGGTGATGCTACTGGGAAAAGGAGCACTTGAGTGCAGATGATCTTAGCTTGCTGCTGAACCATAGTTAACAATAGAATAGGCAGGGTGTTCAATAAGACCTGACAAAACAAAAATTTCTCCTTTAACTGTCAGGGCCTACAGCCAAATTCTGATTAATTCACCATGAGTATTCCCATTCAAATCACTGGGAATACTGTTACAAATCTATGGGTCTTAATGAGGTGTCTGTAGGTGTAACAGGGAGCCCTTGCCCCTGTTACTCGAAAACCTGGGAGTAGGAAGGGCAGCAAGGAGTAGCTGCCCAGGTGGACTGAGCCAAGGACTGAAAAGGTCAGGCAGCTAATGAGGCAATTAGCTTAACCTAGTCTTGGGTGCAGAAGATCTTGTCACATGGCTGAAAGGAGGCTGGGCTTGGGAAAATAAGCACAGTCTCTGACCAGGCAAAGGAGTCTGCCCTGGCAAGTGGCAGGGAGAGGAATTCCCAGGAAATAGAGGCTGCTGGAGATGAATAAGTAGGCACCCAAGACAACCAGGGGAGCTCAGGTGAGATGGCTCTAAGGCAGGTGGGGCCTGCAGGCAACACTTATCCAGAGTGGGAGGGAGTCTTGGTTTTGTTGAAGTAGCTTGCTTGCATTTATTTTCCATTTTGAACTTGAGACTAGAGGATTGGGTTGTGGCTACAGGGGTAAAGGAGACCACAAGCAGAATGCTTGGGTGCCACTCCCCTCCTATAGGAGCCAGAAGCCAACGCCAAGCAGAAGGGCTGAGGCTGGTGGGGTGAAACTGGAACTCCAAGAGGGGCTGTTGCCAAGACGGGGCCAATACCCAGGAGCTGAGGTCTTAGACAGTGAACCAAGGTGGAGGATGCAGCTAGAAAAAAGGAGAACAAGGCTGTGACAACTAAAGCCCCAAAAGTGATCAGAAACCTATAGAAGTACTTCCTTAAAGGGGAAGCACTTAAATGCAAGCACAGGCCCCAGCTGGAGGGCTGCCATGCTGGGCAGGCAAATCTGACCAGAAAAGTTATCCCCACCCCCAGGGACCGCTACCCCAACAGCAAGCTAAATAATTTCAAAGTTGTGGCAGGCAAGAGACTGTAGGTAAGGTGGGGGCCTGGAAAGAGCTGGAAGGCAGACACACCATGGGGGGGATGGGACAGAACACAGAGGGAGGAGAGACAGGTATCAGGGTGGCAGACCCCTCCCAAAGGTGCCAAAGTGGAACATCAGAACTAGAGAGATAAGGAAATACAAAGCACAATTCCTGTAATCAATTAATCAAAACCTTTTGGAGGATCTATGTGCTTGATTATTTTTTTTTTAATTTCACAAATGCATGTAAAAGCATTTAAAAAATAAAATAAAAAAACAACTTTATTCAACTCTAAAAAGAAATAGTAACTTTTCCTTTTCATTTACTAAATGGAGAGAATGCAGCTATTCATTATGGCTGTACAAAATTTCACCAAGTGTTTCATTTCAAAGCTGTTTCAACACGTTTCGAGCTTGAGACACCGAAATTGAACTGAAATAAAAATTATCAAAACAGGTTCAAAACAAAATAAAGACCCTTGAAATGCTTCGCAAGTTTTGAAACATTTCGAGTTTCAAATCAGCCTGGGGGTGGGAGACAGGGGAGAGCCAGGGCTGCGCTCCAAGCGGCTATGCAGCGATCGGAGCACAACCCTAGCTCTGCCTGCCTTCCACTGCTGGGCTGCGCTCCAGTAGCTCTGACAGCCCCATGGAGCTCAGCCTAGCAGTGGGAGGTGGAGTGTAGCCTCAGCTCTCCCCACCTTCTGCTGCTGTGCTGTGCTCTGATTAGCTCTGCCAGCCCCATGGAATGCATCCAGGTGGCGGGATGTGGGGAGACCCGGGGCTGCGCTCTGCCTCCCACCATGGGGCTCAGCTCCATGGAGCCTAGTGTTGGGGGTGGGCTGTGCTCAGCACCAGTCCCAGGTGGCAATGACAGCCTCCTGTCATCCAACGTAGATCTGGGGACCTGCACCATTGGGAGGAGTCTGGCACAGCCCTGCAGCGTTCCCAGGGGTGTGAGTTCCTGGATCTGTGTGCCCAATGACAAGAGGCTGCTGCTGCCGGCAAGTGTCGTGAATTTTGCTTTCAAGACTTTGAGGTGCAATTTCCAAAACATCTATGCACCTATCTCCTTGAAACTAAGCAGGCTTCATGCCCTCAGAAGAAGCTACCATCTTGCAATTTGCATCTGAGTCAGGCAACAAATGACAATGTTTTAGGCATTTTCATTATTCTCCATAATAATGCCTGAGGGTGAAACATCAAAATGAGTTGACACAGTGAAACCGTTTTGATTAAAAGAAATGGGACAGTGCTTCGAACCAAAATGAAATGATGAAACACTGTCCCTTCAAAACAGTGAAATGGATGTCAAAACAAAATGATGGCATTTCACACAGCCCTACTATTCATGTATAGAATACATTTAACCTGAGATAGCTGCAAACCTCTTTTATGTTCTCCTATCTCACAGAGCACAATAAGAACAACAGTTATTTAAGTAGTGAATGTAAACAGAACAATAAAATGTCTTGGAGTCCTTGAGATGCTATGCCCTTCTGCTATTGTGGTGACAATAAACCTAGAATAACCTTTAGGACAGATTGCTGTGTTAGATAACTTCAAAAAAGTCAGCTTCTGAAGCAGTTGAAAGAGTCACTTCTAACAACTTTACAAAAACTGTAATTGTATTTCAAGGTTACTCCTCTTGATTGTGCATTAGTTTACAAAGCTATCATTGTATGTTACCATAGATTTCTTCACATTAATGTATTAACATTTGTCACTATACCAAATATACTGGAAGACCTAACATTCTTTTGTAAAAGTATTTACAGTGTGCTTTATGAATACTTCATATTTTAAATGCATCATATTTTAATGGTGGTCTGTAGGTATTTGAAACTTTCTAATACACAGGACATCAACCAACAATATCTAAAATTGCCCATTATAGCAATAGCATCTGAGGCCACCAGACATTATACCATTTGTATTGCTATGGAAATGCCATCCTGGATCAGACCAGTGACCCATCTAATCCAGGAACCTGTCTCTGACAGTTATCATCTGCTTCATGGAAGGTAAAAGAAACTCTAAAGTAGGCAATTATGGAATAAACTTTCCCTAGGGCTGAGTGTGCTTGATTGGTTGGAAAACAAAGTCACAGCAGTGTGTAGCAAAGCATTATAGCTCTGAAGGGAGAGAGTCATTAAGAGAGAAACTCATACAGCTCTCATTGGCAAGGAAGGTTTCCATAGTACACACTGGCCATGTCCACACAAGACACTGACCGCACAGTTGTTACTGCGCAGTCATTTAGTACTTGTATAAGCTAAGTTAATGACTGCACAGTAACTCCTGTTCAGCATCACTGAATAGCTTTTAGGTGATGCTGACTGTACAGTAGCTCATTACTACTACAGCGTATCACCACATCACACTTTGTGCCACGTAACACTACTGCACAGTAGTAACAAGCTACTGCACAGTCAGCATCTCATAGACGTGGCCACTGACTGGGGAAGTAGTACTTCAGTGAAAACCATGGTGGGTGGAAGTTAAGCCATTTTTGAGGAGAGAAGGAAAAAGTGATATGCTAAACATAATTTTAATTTTTTTTCACAGAATGAAATCATAACAACTTATGCTAATTTATATTTGAGTATAAGTGGTACTGGTAGTGTTAAGGTTAAGGTTCCTGACACTTCCCAGTCTACGTTGGAGGTATCCAAGTGGAGTCATTTAAGTTGTAAATCTGTTCACCACATTATCCAGTTGGGCTGAAATTTTACCATGACAAATGTCTGCTACAACCTGATATAGATATTTAGATATTTTTAAGATTTGGTTAAAATAAATAACTTTTTCCTAAAACATTATTAGGGAAAAAATTGCTGTTTGCCTATGTTAAAAAAAATGTTCGTATAACTATGAGAACCAGGGCCTCTATTCTTTTGACCAGGAACTTTAAATTTGGCAGGGGTCAAACCACAGGTGGATAATTATTTGGGTCTGTGGGCTGCACAGGGAGATTTGATGAGCTGTCGTGAGCTGAGTCAGCACCCACCCCTCAACAGCTCACCAAAACTCCTTGTGTAGGGTGAGGATATAGGCAGGTGGGAAGTCGTGTCTGAGAGTGGTACAGGTGGGTGAGGTGGAAGTCACAAGGCAGGGAAGCAGAGCAATGACAGCCCCGGGCTTGGACCCAGGGCAGAGCTACCAGCATACCCTTGCAACAGGCACCAGTTCTGCAGGCAGGGACATGCAGGGAGTGAATTGCGGCTCAGCCCCAGCCTCACACTCTCATTGTCCCATGGTCCCGGCCCTGGACACAGCTTCCCACCCAACTGCATGCCCTGCCTGTGCAGCTCCCAGCCAGTCTGCATGGAGACTGTGGAATCATGGGGTGATGACAGCACAGGGCCAGGGTAAAGCCATGATCCACTCCCTGCACATCCCTGTCTGCAAAACTGGGGCTCTGCCACAGCCCTGGCCTATGCTGTGACCACCCTGAGATCCTGGAGTCTCCATGGAGACTGGGCAGAGCTGTTCAGGCAAGGCATGCAGTTGGGTGGGAAGCTGTGTCCAGCTGCTCAGGGTGCATGGGGTAGGTTCACAACTGGGTGGAGAGCTGTGTCCCGGGCTGTGTCCATGGTCTTGGGGCCAGGAATGAGACCAGGGTCAACCTGCCCCGGGCCCAATTTCCCATGGTTCCCAGTCGAAGTCCCAGGGCAGCCCCATGTGGCAGCTGAGTGGGGCCAGGCCTGACCCAGCCTAGCCCAATTGCCTAGGAATCCTAGCCTGAGTCCCAGGGGCATGAGCAGCCCCATATGGTGGCAGAGCAGGGCTGGACCCAGCCCAGCCCAGCCTGCTCTGATCACCTGTAGCTCCTAGCCCACGTCCCAGAGGCACAGAGTAAGGCAGACCCAGCCCACCCCAGCCTCATCACCCATTGCTCCTGGCCTGAGTCCTGGAGACGTGGGCAGCCTCACCAAGTGGCAGAGTGGGGTTGGGACTGGGGCTGGCTGGGATCACCTGTAGCTGCCAGCCCCTTTTCTCCAAATGGGAGTCCCTGGACTGTGGCTGAGTAGGGCCTGTACCCTAACTTCCATTTTTACACAGGGTCCATGGGCAGAAGCCTCTGCCAGACAGAAGGTTCCTGTCTCTAGCACCCCTTGCCTTGGGGCTGGCCTGGGGATTGGTTGCCTAACAACCAGAGCCAGAGTGGCTGCTGTTGCTGGCACATATTACATGGAAGACAGAGAGGCACCAGCTTTCACTGGGAAACTACAGGCTGGACATGAGCATCTAACAGAGGGACCCCCTTGGCTGGATAAAATCACCTGGCAGGCAAGATCTAGCCTGTGGGCCATATTTTTCCTGCCCCTGTGTTAAGCCCTCATATCAGGGATGTACATTTTCCCATCATCATTATAATAATTTTATAACTTATAAAAGTTTTAAGATTTTAAAAGTCCAAGTTATGCACTCAGCAGGGACTTGTACACATTTGGCAGTTACCTTCTCCAAGGATTACATCTGCATTCAACATACTCCATCCTTACATCGCTCCTTGTGTGTATCTGAACTACCCATGTGGCATGCTACACAGTGAGTGAACAGGGCAGTTTCTGTAAATGCTTCTCCTGGTGGCTGGTGACTGTTGTTGCAGCACACATTGGATATGTCAGGTGTGGACAATTATTTGGGGTGGAAGGCCACTTACTGAGTTTTGGTGAGCTGTTGAGGGTTGTGGCAGCAGGGAACGGGTGGGAGGGAGGGAGATGCCACCTAATCCTATCTGGCCCACAGGCTGCCACTGGCAACCAGGCCTGTATGGGATGGGATGTGATGCAGCATGCTGAATAGCCATCCCCACGAATGTTGCATGCCTCCTGAGGCTGGGGGGGACACTGTGACTGCCTGCAGGCAGCAGTGGCGACTGCAGGGGCATGACAGTGGAGAGCTTCTGCAAGTGGCTGCAGTGGTGTCAGCGGTGAGAGGGGAGTGGTGAGTGCCAATTGCCTGCAGGCACCACCAGCAGCGGTGGCAGCAGCCAGTCTCATGGGGAGTACTGCCAATCTCAGAGGGTGCATGTGCACCTGTGTACACCCCCTACGTATCACCAGTGGCCATTCCACTGACCTGGCTTCTATGATGAGCTGCTGCTGCCACACCAGGAGTCTTGGGGCTGAGCCTCCCCCCCTCCCTAATCCCCCCTACAGGCAGCACAGACTCACCTGCTAGCAGCACTGCAGTGCCCCATTCCCTGTGGGCTGAGTTGCCAGTGGCCATGGTGCCTGGACTACAAAGCACCAGTAGGAAGCTGGGCAGAGGGGGGATGGATGTCGGTGTGCAGAAGAGTCTACCTGCTACCCAGACCAGCCTGGCCTGACCCCAGAAGCAGCAGAGTGGAACAGCACAGGATACAGCCCTCCCTCAGATTTTCAGTGGTGGCCAGCAGGCCAGATGTGGCTTGAATGCTGTATTTTGCCCAACCCTTGGATATGTGAATAAGGCCCCCTCTACACTTGTAGGTAAAGACATGATGGGATCTGTTGTGTGATCTACACAATCATGCCTTCTGCCATATCACACATGTATGGCAGGAAGCGAGATTGTCAGTGGCACTTTAGGTGCCATCATGCCTCATTTCCAGTGAAGACAGAGGCCCATCCCAGGCTCCCCCTGCACTGGGAAGAAGCAAGCTACCAGGGCTGAAAGCCCCCTTAGTTGAGGGGCTCCCAGCCATGAGGGTATCCCATTCATTCCTGGGCCCAAAGGATTGTGGCTGCTGCCATCCCTAGAGCTTGGGGATGGAGACAGCTGTGATCCCCAGGGCTTGGGGGTTTCACCTGACAGGACTCCCAGCTGCAGAGACATACATGTGCAAATTAAAGCTGGATAACAACCAGCTGTAAAGTTACTACACATTTTCTAGGTCTAACTATACACCTGGTTGGAGCTTTTTATTGTGTGATAAGTACTTTGCACTCGTAGCTGATGTTAATGTAATTGTGCATTACCTGTAACATGTAGAGGAGCCTAAGGAAACTGTCTCCCTTGTCCTCACAATGCTTCTCTTACTGATGTCGAAGCCTATTTCAATGCAGAGGGGTTAAGAAGTTGGGTAGAAGGAAGAAGAGATACAGGTAGTGAAAGGAATTCATAGATTTCATAGACATTAGGGCTGGAAGGGACCTTGGAAGATCATTGAGTCCAGCCCCCCACCCAAAGGGCAGGAAGTCAGCTGGGATCATAGGATCCCAGCAAGATAAGCATCCAATTTGCTCTTGCAGGCATTTAATGTAGGTGCTTGAACCACCTCCGATGGCAGGCTGTTCCAGACCTTGGGGGCTCAGACAGTAAAGAAATTCTTCCTTATGTCCAGCCTGAAACAGTCTCGCAGTAGTTTATGACAGTTCAACCTCATCATCCCTTGGGGTGCTCTGGTGAACAAACGTTCCCCCAGATCATGGTGGTCACCCCTGATAAACTTATAGGTGGCCATCAGATCACCCCTGAGCCTG
>NW_017729025.1:70920508-70921085 GCF_001723915.1 Gavialis gangeticus
GGCTCCCCACATATCTGAAAAAGGACTTTTTATTGTCCTTGATGCTCGAAGCTAGTTGGAGTTCAGTTGCAGCCTTGGCTTTCCTGGTTTGCTCCCTGCAGAACCGGACCAGTGCAGAATAATCCTCTTTAGAGATTAATCCCATCCTTCATCCTTTGTAGGCTTTTCTTTGTAGCCTTAGGAGGTCTGCTAGTCCAGTTTTGGGCTTCACAATTCAAAAAGGATGTGGACAAGCTTGAGAGAGTCCAGAGAAGAGCCACATGCATGATCAAAGGTCAGGAAAATAGACCTTATGGCGACAGGCTGAGAGCCATGGGGCTCTTTAGCTTGAAAAAGCGCAGGCTATGGGGTGATCTGATGGCCACCTATAAGTTTATCGGGGTGACCACCATGATCTGGGGGAACATTTGTTCACCAGAGCGCCCCAAGGGATGACGAGGTCGAACAGTCATAAACTACTGTGAGACCATTTCAGGCTGGACATAAGGAAGAATTTCTTTACTGTCCGAGCCCCCAAGGTCTGGAACAGCCTGCCATCGGAGGTGGTTCAAGCACCTACATTGAACACCTTCAAGAG
>NW_017729025.1:70921830-70926646 GCF_001723915.1 Gavialis gangeticus
TCCAGGCTGACCTGGACAGACTCAGCAAATGAGTGGATGAGAACCTGATGGTGTTTAACACCGAAAAATGCAAGGTCCTCCACCTTGGGAAGAAAAACCTGCAGCCTCCTTATAGGCTCGGCAGTGCTACGCTGGCTAGCACTATGGAAGAAAGATACTTGGGGGTCATCATTGACCACAAGATGAACATGAGCCTCCAATGCGATGCTGCAGCTACTAAAGCGACCAAAACACTGGCTTGCATCCATAGATGCTTCTCAAGCAAATCCTGGGACGTCATTCTCCCCTTGCACTCGGCCTTGCTGAGGCTGCAGCTGGAGTACTGAGTCCAGTTTTAGACTTAGCATGTGCATTGAGGATTGCTCCCTTGAGGAGCAAGCACCGTGCTTGAACTCCCCTCTCCCTGGGGTCGTGGTCCCTTAGGGCCTGACTGACAAGCCTCCTGAGCTTGTCAAAGTCAGCTTTTCTGAAGTCAAGGACTTCCATGTTGCTGACTGACTTGCCAGCTTTACGGTAGATGGTGAAGGTGACTGAGTGGAAGGGTGGTTAGGGATATGTGTGGTGTGGGTCATGGGAACAGAAGCCTGGGAAAGGCACCAGAAGAGAATATATGGGAGGGTAGCATTAGGAATTTAATAATTTTCACCTACCATGAAGGGTCAAATTTACCCTCAGGGCCTCTTCAAACTGTGTAACAAATATACATTTTAAAGCCTTTTCTTTAAAAAGATGTCAATGTTCTAAGTTTATCTTTCCACTTTTGTTGGCATCACAAAATTAGGGCAAAGTAGTGTCCAGTTCTTTGCTGAGTTGTACACACCTATTAACTACTTTTTTTTTAAAGAACAATAAGAATCCTGTATTCAGTTTCTAACAGTTCACAAACCTCACCTCTCATACAGGTAATGCATATCTGTGGGCACATCTACATGTGTGCTTTAATGTGTAGTAGCTTATTTTACTGTGCATTAAAGTGCCACATGAAAAAGCATGCAAATATGCTAATGTGCAGTAACATAGGCTACTGTGCATTAAGCATCACTAACAATGTGCATTTTTACTACTGTGCATTAGGGCAGCCTAAAGAGCATTTATTTAGTACCTCACATTGAAGGTACTAAATTTAATGCACATTGGGAAAGGTGCATTAATGCACATGTAAACATGTCCTATGTGAATGTTTTGCATGTAGGGAGGGTATTCACAAATTTCCTTAAGAATAGTGCTCCAACTTGCAAAAATTATTTGAGTATGATTTCTCTGCCATGAATAGCATGAGTGATTAGTAATCTAATTGCATGCAACTAGCCTTTCATTCCTGTTCCAGGCAAAAGAAGATCAAAGGTGCTAGGGTCTGGATGACATCTATCTCAAAGAGAATGCAGTTCAGTGCTAGGTTATTTATACATTATTTAAGTTGTTCAGAGACTGTTTTCTAATCTCTGACCTAAGACGTTCACCTTAACTCAGAATTCCAGATTGATTTTGATTATTCAGCAGCTTGGTTGTGACCCTTCAGTTTGAATTATTCTTGTTGTGTGTATAATGCAGTGTGTGATACTTATTCTGGTAGGTAACTTTATGTCCTTTGGCTCAGTGCTGAATGTGTAAATAATTTAATCTCTTTTCTGTGCAAGAATTACTGAGTTCTTTGGTCTCAATCAGAAATGTGCACTAAATTGGAAAAGGGAAGCCATCCACATTGTGTTACTGTGTCTTCTTACCAAATCAGATTATAATCCTAAAACAGGGAACATAATATAAGTTTTGGTTTGTCACTGCTGAATCATGAGCTGCTTATGTTCCAGTCCTGGCTTTCATGCTGCGCAATGTATGCCATTTGCCTAAATGCAATGGGAACTAAATAGGGAATTTAATAAATCAGAGGAAACAGATGGATGCATGAGGCACTTTGCAAAGTTAAAAGAATTGTATGGGTTGTAAATTAAATGTTTATTAGCAGAACTAGCTGCCAAGATTCTGTATAACTCACTCATATACATGAACTGTAGCTACATAAAGTGGCTACATTAACTCTCAAGGACTTTTGTAAAAATTCAAGGTTGTACAAACCTAATCTAGAGAATAATTGCTTGTCCAGACGTGATAACAGACACTAACAGAGCAAAAATGACAGTTTGATTCACAGACAAATATAAGTTGGTCTTGGATGTCTGGCTTCCATTTTTCTGAGATGAGATAGCTGTCTTTAAAAAGCTTCAGTGGTGAACATCCTGTCAGTTTAAAAGGTCAGACATTGCAAGGTATCAGCAGAAATGATGCTGTACAGATCATTGGAAGAAAATAAAGTGATTTCATTATCTTCATTCATCTGTTATATATTTACTCTGCTGTCTGTCCTCAGCAATTAGGAATCTTGTGGAAAAGAATAAATGATTCACTGAATGGATTAACAGAAATTCAGATACAGTGTGTCAGATGGCAGGGGGCATTTGTGGATTGTAGGTATGTTAACGCATATGGCAGACAATATTTCTATTTCATGTGTTTTTATTTCTGTGTTATATGTTATTTCTCAACCAGATCAGGGCACATAACACATTTATACCAGTATATTTCACTGTGCTTTTGTACACCAATATAGATTACACAAGAATCCAGACAGGGCAGATGACTGGTGGGCAGCTACTACTGGGCTTTGCCACTAGATGGCAGGGGAGTAGGTAATACTCTGCTTATAACAAACATGTACCCTAAGACAGATATGAACACAACAACAGATCTCAAGTTTTCCCTTGATATTTCCTGGGGTAATTCTGCATCACATTAAAAAAGTCACACTGGTATAGGGTTGTGCGTTGTATGCCTGCCTCTTGTTTACAGAAGTGTAAATGCTGCTGTGTAAACGCTGAAGTGTAAACAAGTTGTGTGTCCAAGCATATGGTAGACTATTTTTTCAGGTCTAATTTTACATCTATGGCAGTAATAACCTAATTAGAGAGTCACTGGCCAAGTCCACATGAGTGGCAGACTGTGCAGTTGTTACTGTGCAATCATTTAGTACTTGCATGACCAAGTACTAAATGACCGTGCAATAACTGGCATTACTGCACAGTACCTTCCCCGAACAGTTTTTTTTTAAGACAGTACTGTGCAGTAACATTGAGTCATGGTTAGTGCCTGCCAACACTACTGCTTAGTAGCAAAACTGCACAGTGACTCATTGTTATTGCGCAGTAGCATCTCGTGTAGATGTGCCCACTGTGTAGAAGCTATACTATAAGAAAAGAAACTGAGGTGTAAAGGATGCTCTCTTGGTTAAAGCATGCACTATGACTCCCAGGTTGTGGGGTCTAGTCCTAGTTTTGCAATAGACTTCCTTTGTATTCTAGTTAAACCACTTATTTTCTCTGTACCTCAGCTACTTATCTGAAAAATGTTGTGTTTTGTGCTTAATTTTATTATAATAATGACATTCACAAAACTGTTTAGATAGGCAATTGTAAGCATGATCTAATTAATGTTTGAAATCCAGCCCTGAAAATAAGGTGAAGTTAGAAAATGTTTCTAAACTTTAATTTGTAAGATGGCAATATTTTAACATAAAAGCCACATTTTTTCTTAGGTTTTTTGGGTGAATCTGATATCTTTTATTAGACTAACTTAAAAAGTTGGAAAAAAAATTTTTAGCAAGCTTTTGTGTTTAAAAACCCTTTGTCAGGTTGAGGAAGCATCTGCAGTTGGTGTGTGCTCTTCCTGGATGGAATGAATAGTGAAGAAACCAGAGGCTGGCATGCATGCAAGACAGGCAGTCAGTGAAGTCAGCCTGATGAAGGGCTTTTAAACCCAAGAGCTTGCTAATAATTTTTTTCCCATTTATTTTAAGTTGGTCTAATAAAAGATATCAGATTCACCCAAAGAACCTTGTCTGCCTATGTCCTTAGACCAACATGGCTACAACCTACAACCCTGTAAATTTTATCTTAGTAAGTAAAGACATTTAACTTTTTATGGAGACTTTGAAGATAAAATTGACAAGAGCGATAGCCTACACAAAATGGTGAAAATCAGTTAAACACATGGAGATGCTACAGAATATTTGGGAAAACCAGAAAAATCTTTTTTGGTTTAGAGTATTTTTATCCACTCAGAACTGATCCACTTATCCATGCTAAATTCCATTAGCTGTGACTATAATAAACCACAGCAATTGGATATAATCAAAAGTGCAATTATTTGCAGTATTATTGTTGAACTAATAGGAATATCATTGGGATTCATACTTGAGATATCTTTTAGACTGTGAAACTAACTGTAATAGTAATTTTGTCAAACTTACCTGGATATTTAACTCTTCATTCTCATAGGAAAAATATGTTCTGCAATAAGAAACCTATATAATGGTGTCTTTATGTAATGAGTGTTGCCTTGCAACAAACAGCAGCTTCAAAGCAGAGGTAAATGTAAGGATGATTATTAGTGAAGAGACTTCAAATATGATGGGACTGTAGGATTTATATCCATTCTTTTGACTTTTTCTTTTTCAACTTGAGTGATTGATAAGACCTGATTGCCTTTTACGATCAGGTCACAAAGGCCATGGATGCAGGTGTCGCGGTGGATGTAGTCTTTCTGGACTTCAGCAAGGCCTTTGACACTGTCTCTCACCCCATCCTAGTTAAAAAACTAGGCGACTGTGGCATAGATGCCTACACAGTCAGATGGATTGCAGATTGGCTGAAGGGTCGCACTCAGAGTGTGGTGGTGGATGGGTCATACTCGACCTGGGGGGAGGTGGGTAGCGGAGTCCCCCAGGGCTCGGTTCTGGGGCCTGCGCTGTTCAATTTCTTCATCA
>NW_017729025.1:70927449-70933317 GCF_001723915.1 Gavialis gangeticus
TTTGTTTGCTGTGGTTGTGCTGATGGGTGAGTAGGTGGGAGATGTTTGGGTTAATAGAGAAGACATGGCTATAAAGTAATTGTACGACACTGAGAAAATGGCGTTGCCACCTCAGAGATGTGTATTTAACAATAAAATTAGGATTTTTTTCTTCCTTTTCCTACTTTAGCTGCTGATGGTTGTTAGATGGCTTTTATGGTCCTGTCTATTCAAAGGCAATATTCAGCCACTTCTCTCTTTTCTTATCCTTTTATTTATAATGTAGAATTTACAGCAGCACGGAAGGTAGCTGAGCATCTACCATTCTAATCTGAAAGAGGCACAATAAAATATGGATTATCCTTTAGGAGCTAAATTCTATGCGAGTTATAAGGAGCTGATGTTCAAATGGAGTTGGGTTTGATGTGACTCTAAGCAGAAAGCAATTTTATTAGATATGTGTTCCAGATGTACTAGGTATATTAGCTATGTGTTATGCTTTTATGTGTATTTGACTTTTAAATCTCTAATGGCTCTGAGTTTAGTAGAAAAAGGCAGCCATTTTTTTTCAGTTTATTTGTTGAATCTTTTAGCAATTTGGGTTTTTTCCCCCCTATGGACTATTTATATATACTGTATTAATTACATTTTAATCAAACAAATGCCTAAGTCCTTAAAAGATTAAGCTATCATAGAATAATAGTAGTTGATCTTTTGCATAGTATAAGAAGAAAACAAAAAAATAAGGAATTTTATTCCATAGAGTACAGGCGATACATTTTCCATCTCCTTAAATATGAAACAAGGTAATTCCAAGGTATGTCATTAAATAAAATAATTGTGGATGTCCCTACTTCAGCTGAGTAAAACTGTCTTCGGAATTGATAGCTGGAATTTCAGTCAACTACGGCTATTGTGCATCTCCACCTTTTGTCCAGAGAGCTCTTATTCTGACATTTAGTTATGCCACTTGTTTACTCTGTGACATATTGCAGTAACCACATGTCACCTCTTCATGCAAAATTTAAAATGATGCCATTCTAGATACTGTAACTCTTCTACCTGAAAAGGCCACAGTCATGCCTGACAGTAACCTGCCCAACTGAAAAAAGCAATCCAACGAATGGCAATGGCATTGACATCTAATGCATTGTAATAACAACTGACTTTTGGAACTCATAACTTCAGTATTAGTCTCTGACTATAATGTCTTATTTGAGACCTGTAAATGTCTGTACTGACTCTTTAAGGCCAGTGGGAGAAATCTTGGGGAACCCAGTTTCCTCATTTCAGAAGTCCTGCCTAGGTGGATACTCAGAATGACTGATACAGGGGTGTGTGAGATGCAGAGAAAGAGATTAAATAGCCGCAGGGCTACAGGTGATATCTAGGCTAGTGTTCTCTGTAGGTTCTGAAACAACCCTTGAAGTGCAAGGTGGCAGGACTCGCCATTCCATCCACCAATGAAAAGAAATTCTGATAAGGAAGAGAGCATAAAATCTGCCTCTTCCGTGATAATTAGGGAGTGTGTTTTCACTGAGAGCCGGCTAACATCTCCCATGGCCAGGGATAATGAAACCAAACAGAACTGTTGGATCTTTATAAAGTTCAGAGAAGCCCTGAGTAAACACCATCCCAGGAAATGAAGACAAAAAAATGTTTAATTGGCAAAAAATTCATTTCAAAGTTGTGCTTGTTTATGTGGTATTTCTCTCTCTCTCTTTCTTTTTTTAATTTTTTTTTATTTTGGCCAGTCCAGACTGGGATGAGTCTGAAGTAATTCAATGGATACATAGGGGAAATCCAACTCAAGGTTACTGGTGCCACAGTGTGTAAAGTTATGAATGAAAATGTTTTCTTATTTATGTACTTTTCTCAGGTATAGACAGCCCAATTGTCACCAGTGTTGGAGTTGCTGCAGTATGACTTTGGTAAATCAACTATAGGTTTTCCTTTAGAATTAAAGGGAAATGTTTCATGGGCTTTAAATCATTTATAGTCTTTTTTCTATAGGAAGATTATGGGCCCATTATCACAATGTCGCTCAGTGGTGTAACTAGGGTGGGGAAAGCAGGCAAGCTGCAGGTAGTGTTGACTTAGGAGGATGGGGGTTGGAAAAAAAATGGCTTCTGTTGCAGCTGCACAATCACAGTCACAGCAGGGGTAACAACTGGAAGTTAGGCCTGTGCAAAGCAGCTAGCATTCGCTTTGAATTTGGCCAATTCAGGGGACAGTGACTCGAGTCAGTGATTCAAATCACTGTCCTGAATCAATTCAGCCAAATCTGATTCAGAGATTTGGCTGCTGCCGAATTGGCTGAATCTCCAAATCAGACAGGCCCCATCCCCATCTGCTCTCCGAGCCCTGGCAATGGCTGCCCTGCCTGCCCCAGCTCCCAGCTCTTTGAAAAAAAAAACCTGGATTTACTGGGTGCTTCCAGGTGGGGGGGCAACCCCCACTGCCCCCCACTACCCCGTGCAGCATAGGGGGCTCTGCACAAGCCCCCAGAAGCTCCAAGGCCACTGCAGCAGCCGGTGAGTTTGGAGGGTTTTAATTTTTCTTAAAGGGCCAGAGCTGGGGCAGGTGGGGCAGGGGCTGGGAGAGCAGGGGGGATCGGGAGGCTCATGGCAGAGCCCCCCCACATGGTGTGGGGCAGTGGGGTTAGCGGGAATTGCCCCCCCATCCTGGCAGCACCCAGTGAGTGTGGGTTTTTTTTTTAAAGCACCTGGAGCTGAGGCGGGTGGGGCAGCCATGGCAGGGGGGTTAGGGGAGCAAGTGGGCTTTCAGGGGGTGCTCAAGGGAGCTGGGGGACCAGGCAGGGGTTGGGGCTTGGAAGGGGTAGCCCCCTGGTCCCCTCCCCACTCCTTGAGCCTCCCCTCCCCTGCCCCCTACTTACTGGCATGGAGTCCAGGCCCAGCTCCCTGCTGCAGCAGGCAGGGGTTGCCTAAATCTCTGAAACTCTCTGAATCTTTTCTAAATCAATTTGGAGAACATTGAATCAGTTCAGACCTTTTAATTGGTCCCCTGATTTGATTCAGATTCAGATATTCAGCCACCAATTAGGGCCAAATCTTCTCTGAATCAAATCTGCACCTGAAGCTTTGCACAGCCCTACTGGAAGTCACCACTGTGGCAGCTGCCTTGGGCATCTGGTTAGGTTTTTATACCTTTGACTAGGGACAAAAATTACACATAAACCAGTGTATGTGATTGGAAACTGATTCAAATCCATAAAAAAACAGAAGCTCAGTGCACATAAACTGCTTTCAAAATGGCCAAAACAGGTTTAAGATGAAGCTAAATGGTTGTAGCATCTTAACTGATTTTAGGTTAAATTAGTTTATTGAATTTCTGTCCCATACTCCATCCAGATTTCCAGTTAATTCACAGTTCCTCGGATTCCCAGAATACTTTACACCTCCACCACAATCTCCCCTCTCCTTGCAGGGTGGGTGGGCTAGCATTGGCTCAAGCTTTCTGCTCCAGCCAAGCTCTGGGCCCTCCCAGCTTCTGGCCTGGGCCACTGCAGGCATGTGGCTGTATTTCTGGAATTAAAAGTGAATGTCTGTTCACTTGCTTATAAGTTCAATCTACATAGCTTAGACTAACTTGTGAAGACTGAATCGATTCAGCCTTGGGCTTTTTGACTATCAGTACTTATCCCTGATGTCCCTGAATACGTGATGATATAAACTTAGTGGGTACACTATTTGTATATAACTTAATTTAAATATAATTTAATTACATTAATTTAACTCTAAATATAACTTAAATTATTTGTTGAATTAATAAAAGTACAATTTGCATCATGTTACCTTTGGCTAAGGGGCTTAAAGAACACTAGGAAGAAGAGGTCAATTTGGTATCTGTTTATTCAACAATACAGAAAATGCAGGTATCTGAGAAGGGCAGAAAATGAGCAAAAATAAAGGAGTCATTCAACCTAATGGCCATGATGAAACAAACTGTGGAAAACATCAAACTCAGGAGCAGTTCTGTTCCAATAATGCAATTTTATATCTAAATCAAGTAGTAATTTTAGTACTAGAATTGGAAAAAAAATAACATGACTAAAACCCATTAGACAGTCAGAGTTCATGATGTTACATATGGGCTGACTTGCAATGGCTGATTGTTTAAATACAGTTTTAACTAGATCTGGGAAAATTGCCAACATATTAGTAATTCTCCAAAAGACATAACACAAACCAATTGCATGTTTTATAAAAGATAGGCTGTATTTTTACTGTGTTATAATGCATTGATCTCAGAAGAACATTAGTCCTTCAGTCAAACATCCTTTTTGAATAAGTGGATAAATTATTTGGTATTTCAGATGGAGAAAGTATATTAATACTTGTATCCACTGTCCTTCCCTCTTACTTTTTCTTAATAGATAACACTACTGATTTTTCTCTCTTTCAGAAAAACTTGCAACACATAGCATTGTCCACAACTGCATCTACATACTACTGCCTGGTCCTTTATTTCATCAGAAAAAAATGTATACGTCCGTATAAGCCAACTGAAATTTACTTTGGTGAAATTCTAGGATGACATCTCATTTGATATATTTCTTATGTGAATGTTAACTGGAACAGTGTAAAAAGCATTATGCAAATTTGTAATTGAAACCAAAATAACAAAGCACCAGAAAACCACTAGATGATAAACTAGAATTCATGCTCCTATTAAGAAATAACAATAGATATAGCGTGCTCAATTAATTTGAGAGGGCACATTCTTTGCTAGGGGCTTAATCAGTGCATATGTGTAACTGTTTGAGGCTGAAGCTCCCATGATTTTAATGACACCATATAATGTTGTCACTTTTAAGAGGACATTCCATATTCTTGATTTTAAGATGCAAAATGTCTCTCATAGCTTATGAACAGGAAAATTCCCACTTATCAGAAGCTTATAACTTCCACAAACTATGATAACAGCCATCTCTTTCCACAGCAGCTAAAATATTAATAGTAAATTTATCACAATTTATTCTTATCATAAAATATATTTTTTATCAGCCAGATATTTCATTACAGTATGTTAGATACAGATTTTCCTGATCTTATTGGTGGTCATCTTTACTAATGTGTAATTTCCACCACATTAATCTAACATTTCATCATAGGAAAGGTGGAAAATAGCAGTGCAACATGAGAACCTCATCTGATATCATGTAGGCCTGTTTTACAGGTATAAATCCACTGACTTCAGGGTCAGGGAGATAAAAATCAGGCTGAGTGCAGAAAAAAAATCCAAAAGTCACCAGATAGTTAATGTAAGTGAGAATCAATCAGTCTGTTGCTTTTCAGTCTTCACAGTTTAAAGGAATTCCTGTAAAGTTTCTAAACACAGCATTAAAGACAATTAACTCTGTTCAGGGATCTTTCAAAGAAGATTATATGAGCTAAGGGTTTTTTCCTTATCTCAGGAGTCTTTGCAAAAAGACATCTTTCATCTTGAACAAGTGTCACCTATGTTAATTAAGAAAAACTTGTCAAGCAGAAATAATACTACACAGTAATATTAAGTTGAAACTGCTTCAGTAAGTACTTCACATACCTCATCCAAACAGCCTTTGTCCTCTTTCATAATACTCCTGATCTAAGAATTTTGAAAGGTTAAAAAATGTTGGAATTGTACTACAAATATAGAACTTTATTATAGCTGAGCCTGTACACTGCATTTAAATAGTGGGACATCTAGGACATAAAAATTATAAATTATATGTAATTTCAAATATAGATTTTTTTCCAGCTATAGATTCACATAGCAATTAGGCAATAGGCTTTTGCTCTTTCTTCAATTTTTCAAGACAGTTAGATGTATATCTGCCGTTTGTGCCTAAGAAACCCTTTCTGTACTCCTCGGGCATCAGTGGGC
>NW_017729025.1:70938317-70940381 GCF_001723915.1 Gavialis gangeticus
GTTAAAAAATGTTGGAATTGTACTACAAATATAGAACTTTATTATAGCTGAGCCTGTACACTGCATTTAAATAGTGGGACATCTAGGACATAAAAATTATAAATTATATGTAATTTCAAATATAGATTTTTTTCCAGCTATAGATTCACATAGCAATTAGGCAATAGGCTTTTGCTCTTTCTTCAATTTTTCAAGACAGTTAGATGTATATCTGCCGTTTGTGCCTAAGAAACCCTTTCTGTACTCCTCAGGCATCAGTGGGCGCATCTACATGTTCATTGATGCACCTTAGATATGCACATTTAGTTTAGTATTTCCTTTATAAAATATTAACTAAATGTACAGTACCTAGAGTTACTGCTCAGTAGCACCAGCGCATGGTTATTTAGTGATGCTTATTGTGTGTTAGCCTAATAACACTGCACAATAGGCTATTAGCCTGGTTTTGCCATGACACTCTACTGCACAGTGTTATTAGGCTAATGCTCAGTAAATGGCTTTTGTAGACATGCCGAGTGTATATTGGAAAAATAATTTATAGAACAATTATTGGATCTATCAATTACATTTCAATTAATCTGTGTTCAAAAAGCTTGTGTTTTCTATTTCATTTGTGTTCTGAGTCTACTCACATGAGTATGAACTAAACTTACTGAAAACGTTTTGGGGGGTTTTTGCCAGAAAACACCTGGTATTAGTAGTTTGGAAATAAAAAGAAAAGAATTCTTATAGTGGCACAAACTAATGTAAAGCAGGCTTTATCAATGCACAGCAAGGCTAGGAGAAGAAAATAAGACTGTATTGCAAGAAGATTTTAATTTACTAACATTTGTTTTAGTTCTTTTTACTTGCTAAAATTCACTTTGTCAAGAATGCTAAAAAGTCTTGCCTAGTAATAATACAAAGCTGGAATAGGTGGATACTCGAACTAAGGGAAAAGGTGGAAAGTGAATCTAGTGATGAAAAGTTAAGTGATTCAGATGAGGACTAGTCACTAGACTTGATATTTCCAGTATGTGAACGTTGTTATTGTTATAATTATTATTATATTCAGTTTACATTTGGTTTTAGAAGTCTAATGTCTAGATGGATAGTGGGGGAATGTAGTATATATCTGCCTTTAATATCTCAATTTCTTGTAAAATAATCTTGTCTAATTTAAGTACTAACTGATTGATGTAAAATCAGCTTTCAATTGATCATTTATTAAATGTTGTGACATGGAAAGTAATGTGTTTTACTTATTGTAATATCAATAGGTGCTTATTTTTGTTGTCTTTACTTCTGAATAATATAGTAATATATAAAAATCAGTGTTGATTTATCTGTTTATTGAATTTTTCTATTTAAAATTTATGCTATGGAGAATACAGAATTTGTACAACTTGCCAACAGGTTAATAACATTATGCTTAAATCATGCGCTTTTCATATTGGACTATTTTTTGCTTTAGTCATTTGTTTTAGAAACATAATTTTGTTTTTGTTTTATCTTATACATTTAATTCTTATATGCCTAAATTTAGTTCTTTAGTAGTATTAGCCTTCCTAAAAGCTATTTTTTAAGACATGGGAACAAACTTATTCATATTTTTATTATACATTATTATCTTGACATCAGAAATGTTGTTGTCTACTTTTCATTATCAGTTTAATATTGCTACAGTCTCTAAAATATAAGCAATATTTTGAAAATGCTTGGAGTTGCCCTCTATTCTAAAAATTACTTTTTCATGTGAAGCTGGCATTGTTATGACTGTAATAAAATCTGTCAAAAAAGATGTGTTGTGCTTCCCTCTCCAATGTGTGAGAATAAGTTCCTTATGAATCAGTACACAGAGTTGTTCCTATTGTATCTGTTTCAGTTGTTCCTATTACCCTATTTCTAATCCTTTGGTCATGTCCAGACGAGCAGAGGTGTACAGTTTGTGGTGCCACAAACCTCTTTGTGGTATCACAAAGCGCACGGGTAAAATGTTAAAGAGGTGCCCTGCAGCATGGAGACTAAATTTGCTACTGGGTTCTCCTGGTAGCAAAAAGACTCCCCCCGCCGCCCCCCCCCCCC
>NW_017729025.1:70940415-70944528 GCF_001723915.1 Gavialis gangeticus
CCCCCCCCCCCCCCCCCCCCCCCCCAAAACCAAAACAAAACCACAGCAGAAAAAAAAAATGCAGCACAGAGTGCATTACAGTAATGTGCACTGGAACAAACAGAGGCATGTGGTCTTCCAGTGAGACACTCCGGCTGCCAGCCAGATCATCTCTATGCTCCATTTGTGCCCCGACTGCTCCAGGATGCTGGGAACTGGGAAAAGGCACTTTGCCCACAGTGGGACAATGTAGAGAGTTGTTCCAATAAGCAGAATCATGGGCTGAGGCACAAAGTAGCAGCTCAGATTTGTGCCACTTGTATTTGAGCTGCTGCAAGTGCACACCCCTGCGTATCTGAACACGGCCTTTGACTACAAGGAAATTTGAATAAATGCATCAATCCCAGTGTTGTATGTATTGGGACCAAACTACTCAGGTCAGGAATAGTGCAGAAGATTCCATGGTAAGAGGTCAAAATTTGAGTAGCCAGCTAGAGTATCATTGTTGAAAGTGGCATTTGCGAGTGGCTGTAGGTTGGGGGTTGTCAAACAGGTGTATGCATACCCCTGGGGGTACTTTGACAGGTCCCAGTGGGTACGTGGGACCTTGTTCCTCCTGAGCCTGGCACCAGCTGGAGCACGCCCAAAAAGAAGTCCCCAAGAAGCAGAGGCAGGCCACCCTGGACCAGTGGAGGAAAAGGGGAGACAAAGGGGGGCACATTCCCAAGATGAGTGAGGTCACCCAGAGTGTTGGTAACATGCTTTCTCTGGATGGCCAGCCCTTCTCCTTTGTTGAGCATCCAAGGTTCAGGCAGCTCAGGGCTCTGGTGCACACTTATTGTTTGGTCTCTCCTACGTACTTCCCATGAGGGCATTTGGTGTAGTGGATGAGATATATAATGTTTCTCAAGGTGCAGCTGTAAGATCCAGGAATGGTGATGATTCTGTTGTGGGGTGTAGGAATTATGGGGGTACTGGAGATATGTTGGCGGGTTTTGCATTTCTTGTCATGGCATGGTCTGGATCCATTCAGTGTGTTTTGGGCTGTAGGGAATTTGCTTCTGGTGATGAGGTTAGCAAGGTTCAGTGCTTGTTTGAATTTACAAAACACTTTTCATAGACAAGCCTATGAACTTCACTTCATCAACCTCCTAGATACAAAAACTCATGGACTCAATATAAACATTGGATTTGTGACACACTATGTATCACACTATGACACACTATACACATAACATCTGACTCCCCAGGTACTTCTCCACTTTTACCTGAATAGTAAAGGAGCCAGAGGTTGGTATGCATGCAAGAAAGCAGTCAGTGAAAAAATAAATTGAGGCATCAGGAGGTGAGAGACAGGCTGGGAGGAGGGGTGGGGAGGGGGATGTAGCAGGTAAACATGGAGAGGTACCTGGGGAGTCAGATGTCAGGTAGGTTATAGTGTGCCATAAATACAATGTCTATACTGAGTCCATGAGGTTTTGTATCTAGGAGGATGAAGTGAAGTATGTTGTTTCAGTGTGCTTCCCCCAGAGCACTGTGACTGAAAGGGGACTTAGGGAAAGATTACAGTCACTGGCCAGCTACAGATGTCAGTCTTTCCTTCCCTGCTCCCCCTACCTCTTCTCAGTTTCTGTTTCCCTGCAAGACTGCCTTCCAAATCACCGAATCTCTGAGTCTTTTTTCCAAATCTGTTCTGAATTGATTTGAATGCTTTGAATTGATTCAGAGGTTTTTATGGGTCTCCTGATTCAACTTGGATTCAATGATTCAGCCTCCAAACCGGATCAAATCATCTCCCAATTGAATCGGCAGCTGAAGTTTCATACACCCCTACTGCACAGTCATTTAGTACTTGGTTTGACAAGTACTAAATAACTGCACAGTAGCCATCAGCAATGCACTGTCCCGATGGTGCATGGGTCATTTTTGACCCTTATTGCTACTTCATAGTAGTGGCAGCATCATGGCTAGTGCCTGCTGATGCTACATCGCCGTAGAAACAAGCTATGTCTCCATATAATGTCACTACAGCAATATAGTGTCTCATGTAGACACGGCCAGTATACTGCATACATGGAAAATATTGCAAGGAATTATTTAGTATATAAACATTCCAAAAAGATTGGTTTGAAATTTTAAACCAGCAAGAGATGCAACAAAGTAGACAGAGAAGAAAGGATTAAATAAGAAAAATACCCTTTAACTGGCACAACTTAAGGAAAATAATAGCATATGTGGGGAAGACTTTTAAATAGCCCAAAGCAACTACAGAAGGAAATATTGTTTTGAAATGGTCCAAAATAATTAAAGAAGGTACAGAGAGAACTTGTAATGATTCAAAGTTTTGAGGAAAACCCCCAAAAATATTAAAATTTTGAAAATACTCTAAAGCAAAGTTGTACTGATGATTTGGAGAAATTAAATACAAATCACCAAAGCAAGGCAGGCAGTAAGCCTGATTTTTCTCTTATACAAGTGTAAATCTGGAGTAAGTTCACTGAGGTGAATAGAATGACAGCATTGCATAAATGGAGCAGAAGACATCAGAATCACTCAGAGATTTTAAAACATTTCTAAAGTGAGCAATTCAAGTGTGGGTGGAGGAGTGGTAGTTAAAAAGTGGCAGAGAGATGCTGATGAAATGTGTGTGCGTGCACTTGAAACTGCTGAAGCTGAATGAATAATTTCAAAAGTTTCTCACATATGCTTTATTCTAAACTTTCATGATATTACATGTGAAATTGCATTAACTGTACTTTGGAACCTCTCTACATCGTGGAACACACAAGTCAAGAGAAGAGAGTTCCCATTAATATAGGAAGCTATATACAGAGTAAAGGGACTGCTTTCTGTGTCCTGTGTCAGATTATTATGTGACCACATCCAGACAAGCATAGTCATGAGGTTGTTCTCCATGCTGCAGGGGAGTAGCCCAAGGGGGGGGAGGGGTTTGACCCCTGGATATCCAAAGGTCAAGGCAAAAAGGTGGAGCAGCGCACGCAGGAGTAGTGTGCACTACTCAAAACTGGAACCTGGCCAGCTGGAGCCACACTCCAGCTGCTGACCAGGCTCTAAGCAGCAGGGTCACTGCTGCTGCAGCCCCAGGAGGCCCCCAGGACCCCGGGTAAAGCCCAGTGCTAGTCCCAGCCTCCCCCACTGGACCTGGGGTAAACTGCAATGCTCCAGACGGAGTATGACTCAGGCATTCCCTGGGGACAGCTAGCAGTAGCACAAGGTGTGCTGCAGGTAGTTGTCCCTGGGAAATCATATGTCCATGCACATGTGGATGCAGCTTTTGTGTCAGTTCAAGATAGCTGTTACATTATAAGATGTTTCATCACTTCTTTTGTTTTTTTATTGATATATTTAATATGTGTTTTGGGGTATTTTGGTTTTCTTCTGAAACTATAGTAATACATAAAGTTTGTTCTACGTGTGTTTAGAAATGTAATATCCAGCAGTGTGATTCCTGCCAATGCCAGGAAACTGTCAGGTTTATGGAGAATATTTTGACTTGCAGTAGACCCAAGACAATAAGTTGGGAAAAACCCTGATGAGACATCTGTGGAATATTCTGTGGAGAAACCATCATGGAGTATAGATTTATCCAAGACAATTTAGCATAGAGCTGTTAAATTGTACATTGAAAGCCAAAGATTTCATAGGTATAATTCTCTTAAAGTGTACAGGATTGCAAAATTTGACGGCAATGTCTTAATGTCATGTTAATATAGTTCTTAGCTGAGTAGAATAATTTCAGATTCTCAAAGTTAATTTCATTCCAACAAATTAGCTGCTTTTTCCTGGTTTTTTTTTTATTTCTCATCTTTTTTTCAATGTTCTCAGATTATAATTATTTCAGGCACTCATTAGCTGCACCTTGAAAAATGTTATTCTATCCACCTCCACAAGTAGTGATAACTCAAGGACAACTGGAGGCTGCTGAATTTGTTTAAATACTTCTTTCATCTGAATGACTAAGTGGAATTTTGTTCAATGAGAATACATGATGTAAACAGCTCAACTATTGGTGTGCCTTTTTTTCCTGTGCTTATGTGTACACTTTTATGTTTCTTTGGATGTGCAATATATTAAGATTATAGTTTCATAGTTTCTAGGGTTGGAAGGGACCTG
>NW_017729025.1:70944539-70947061 GCF_001723915.1 Gavialis gangeticus
GCTAGCAGGAGTCAGCCTCTGGGTCCCTCCTGCTCACCCTCTGGCGTGAACGCTGGCGCAAACGCCGGCGCGCTCTTACAGACCGCACCTGTTTGCGTGCTCTGTTCACACAGCTCAGGAGCGCGGCTCCCTACCGGCTCAGCTAAGAGGGATCTGGAGGGCTTCCCCCCCGAATCCGGCTCAGTTGCATCGGTCCCTCCGCCCCACTTACCTTAGGGACATCAGCTGCTGCTGCTCCCACTGCTGCTCCGTTCCTCTGCTGCTGTCGCTGCTCTTGCCTCCGCTCCGGGTCCAGTAAGGGGGCACACGTGTGTAAGACACCCGTGTGCCTGCGTCCTCCCTCTCCCCGCTGCTCCTAGCTCCTGAGTGCCGGAAGCTACGTCAACTGCTAATCTGAAATTTTAAGACAAAATGACAGAGATAGAGAAAAATATTTTCTGGAAGGGGTGAAATATTATGGAAATTTCCCCATTTGGAGGCTAGCAAACCAGGCACAGAGGTTCTCTAAAACTGGCAACTGCAGGATCCACAAGGGAATTTGGGGAAATTCAGGGCATCTTCAAGGAAAAGAAAAAGCTTCAACTCTCATTTCTAATAGCAACAGCAGAATCACTATGTTATAGCTAGAGCAACATAGTTTCCTTGGAGGCAATTCTCCTATGTATTCTAAGCCTTGTTGCCCTGTGGGGTCAGGCCAACCCTCAGGATCTCAATATTGTGCTGTTAGACAGGAAGGCGTAGCGTACAATTGCACATGCACACACTCAAAAATCAATTAGGTGCATACACACACTCTAGGTGCATGGACCCCCACCAGGCATGTGCGCACACACTACGAATCCAGTCACATCCAAAATTATCAGCCTAGGGAAATGCATGCCTATCACCAATTCAAGCACCTACACACACTCTACAGATGAAAAGAAATTAGACCAGAATTAATTACCGATACCTGTAGACCCAATACACATATACAGATCATTAATTCGTATATCATGCACACAGTGACATACATGTATATCAGTTCACATACATACCACTCAGCTACACATGCACACAGGTGAGTTCCTAATTTGTGGTATGTATGTATGTGCTTGGTGTACTTGGGATACCTGGGGGAAGGTTAAGGTAAGAGAAAGAGAGAGTGAAAGTGTAAGGGGATAAAAGTTGCTGGGACCAGGATTAGAACCAGTAGACTTAGAGAGAGCTGGGCTGAGGAGCTGAGGCTTGGGGTTACTGCTGGTGGAGACTGAGATGAGAGTTTTCAGTGCTGGGATTAGAACCAACAGACTGGAGGAAAGTTGGGGTAACTTAAGATTAATTGATGTTAATTGAAAGCAGAAAGCTGGCAGAGTGAAGGAGCGATGCCAGGGAGAAGCCTGGAGGCTAGAGTGAGAGCAAAGAGACTATAGGGGAGCTGAGCAGTATGTGGGAGGAGGAAAACTGGGAGTAGGGCTGAGAGATTGCAGAGAGCAACAGGGCTGAGAGCTTGCAGAAAAGGGGCAAAGAGGAGGCAAAAATTGGCGGGAGTGGGGCTAACAGCTTGCAGAAAGCAACAGGGCTGAGAGATTGCAGAAAGCAACAGGGCTAAGAGGAGGCAAAAAGTGTCAGAAGCAGGGCTAAGAGCTTGCAGAAAAGTGACAGAGGAGCTGAGAGGTGGCAGAAAAGGGAAGACAGAATTGAGAGATCAGGAAAATTGCGGGGGGCGGGGAGAGAGGACTGGAGCCGAGAAAGAGAGACAGAGACAGGAATTTAAGATAGGGAAGGGACCAGGGTTCAGTAAAACACAACCCAACTCGGAGTTACAAATGATAGTGGTTTTATTTAACAGATGGTGACATGATATTTTACTGGTTGCTTTGCACACGCACACACAGAGGCAATGGCAGCAGGGGTTAAAGAGGCTTGGTGCAGGGGCTGAAGTCCGGGAGGAGAGAGATGGAGTCCAAATTGGAGGAGGAAATGTGCAGGTGATATCTACCTATCCCAGGCTGAAAGTGGGCCTTGATGGCCAGTCAAGGTCTCCTTCAGCTTGGTGTTGTCCAGAGGGGGTTGCTGGTAGGGCCTCTGGGGTGGATAGGCAGTGTGATGGGGAGCTGGTCTGGTCCAGATGGAAATGACGTTCCCAAGGAGTTAGTCTTCACTACCCCTTTTTATGGGGCAAACTATCTCTGATCTCCTATGGGGAGGGCCTGTCCAGGCAAGGTCAGTCTTGTTCCAGAGGGTTCCAGGTGTTCTTACTGAGCATGTGCAGCCTAGCACAATGGTGGGTTGCCTCATCTTTTGTTTCTTGAATGCTGAGGGTGGTTCCAAGGGCTGGGTCATTGGTTCAGGTATTGGTGTTGATGGTTTGGTCATTCAGAGGGAGCTATTTTTAGACCTACTGCCATTGTCTCTCAAGCATCCTCATTCATCCCCATTCATTCAGGAACCAAGTTACATAGAAGGAGTAAGTATGAGTCACACAGTTACAACAGAGTTACAATAGGGTATGCCCAGGCAGGGGACACAAGATGGAGACT
>NW_017729025.1:70952061-70955321 GCF_001723915.1 Gavialis gangeticus
CAAGTTACACAAGAGTCATAGGTTACACAACCGGGAATGGGGATAAGATGGAGGCTTGACATTACAAGATAGAAATTTGACATGACTTACGCTAACTTACATATATATAGACCTAAAACAGTAATCACACAATATAAAAGCAATACAAACATAATAATTATCACTTATAAAACAGTGGGTATCTATAGCAAAATAGCAGGGCACTTATTTGCAAAGAGGGGAGAGAAAAATAAAACTTACTACCTAAAATAAAATGTTAAAGCTTATCCTATATCTTAGCTTACTTATAATTATCTATAGGGAATACAGAGGGAGAGGAAAAGTCAGAAATAGTTGGGAAGGGAAGTGAATGCATATCTATATTTATATCTATATCTACATCTATATAAAAGAGAAAAGAAAAAAAAAGAAGAACCTGGGGGGTTTTGTTACAGCCTGGCAGTTCCTTCTTAAGCCATTGGTTTCATGAAGAAGGACAGCAGCATATATAAATTGTGTTGGTCAGGCCAGAAATATCTGGGGATATGTAAATACCCACAAAGGTTGGGGAAAAGATATATACCATATTCTAGTACAGTAGGATACTACAACATAGAAAATTAAGGTTGGAAGGGACCTCAGGACGTCATCTAATCCAACCCCCTGCTCAAAGCAGGACCATCCCCAACTAGATCATTCCAGCCAACATGAGGTGTCTTAGTATGTGACAGACAACCTAGCGTGTGTGTGTGTGTGTGTGTGTGTGTGTGTGTGTGTGTATACACACACACACACATCAATGTTATATATAGTATACATGCAGTCCTTTGACTTATGACATAATTGGTTCCTGAAAACTGCATCTTAAGTCAAAATGTTGTAACTGAACCATTTTTCCCATAGGAAACAATATTATAAATGGGGATTGGTTCCTGAACCAAGGCCCGATACCCTATCTTTACCAAAAATAACTCAGAATTTTGTACTCAATCAATTATAAATGAATAATATAGCTACATTAATGTATTTATATTATAAATAGCTATCTTATTGATTTGGAAGGACTTCTTACAGGTGACTTTGCTGGACTTTTTGAAGGGTTCTTGGCTGGAGTCTTATCAGGAGTCTTGTCTGCAGGTTTTTCTGGAGTCTTGTCTGCTTTCTTAAAGAAAGTGTCAAAGGAAGTTTGCACAAATATTCTCCTGGGAGATGGGTGATGCAGCGAACTTGGTCGCTGACGTGGCATTGTGTCAGATCAAGCATTGTAAAGTCGAAACTGACATCAGAAAGTTGAACCAGGGTGTCAATTTATAAACGTTGTAAGTGCAAAATGTAATGTGAAACGTTGTAAGTCGAGGACTGCCTGTATATAATTTCCTCTATGGAATTCTCCCATGTAATTGGGGAGCAAAGAACCTCTTTTCTCTTCCACTTGTAGGGATTCATTTCTGCCAAGTTTAGCTCCATTCTTCATATCTAGCACATTTTAAATGATACTTTCTCCTCCTTGCAACTCTATACTTGAATTTTTAAAAAATAGGTAATTTCAAATGAGATGCTTTCTATACCCTTATGGAAATGATATAAAACAGCCTTTTGGCTATTCATAAGGCCAGACAATGGGATTAAAGTCTTTTTTTCTCATGCTTATACTGGGTAGTTTAGAAAGATAAATGTGAACCCCAACATTATAAAATTATAATTAAACACAGTCTCATTCTTTTTTTCTACCAGTTTTTGCCAAAGGGGTAAAATGTTAGCTTATAGTAAGGAAAACACCAGAAGGAAAAGATGTTTTTGTTTTGCAATTTGTTCACATAGTAGAGTTTATAAATATAATCAATACACACAAATCCCTCTTAGTAGGTATAGTCTATGGACTCTCTTGTAGTTCATCAAGCTGTTGTAGTAGTAAAGTTTTATGTTACTCATAAATTCAGCAGCAAGGTAGTGTAATTACACTTCAAGGAAGGTATTAAATGTAAAAATAGCATACAAATAAATAATGAATTGTGAAGTTCTATATTGTCTGCAATATATTTTACTTCATTCTGACTTCTCATCTCAGATTTAAGAGATTGCTCTATATAAAATTTCTTCTGCTCCTCACAGAAAAGACTTGCTGTTATAAAGCCATGGAGAGCTGTTTATGGAGGAAGCAGACAGAAAAGAGATGGTCAAAGGCAGTATGGGTTTTGTTTTACTTATTAAAATGTTCAAAGAGTTTATTTTTAGGAGACAAGCATAGTTCCATTTTTGTGTGCTTTGGTCCATTTCATCACTCTTCAAACTTTGGGGGCATAGGGTCTAAAACCCAGCACCATGCAAGCCTCAGGTTTAACTACTTAAGGTGCTACTGGAATTACTCATTATTATGCCTATCATTATGCTAAAATTCTCCACAATTTCAATCAAGACTCCAACGTGTTAGGTCTGACATAAAAAAGTCGTTCTTCATTAGAAGAATTTATAATCTGGTCATGTCTGATGCTGGCTCCACTGTCCCCTGTCAGCAAGAAAGAGCAGAAAACATAATGCACAATGGTCTATGATTCTAACATGTCTAACATGATTTCTCTTTTCCTAAGGAAAGCATCATGACTCCAGCCTTAAGCAAAGGTGTGCATAAAAAGGAATTTGTGCTTTTATGTTTTATCTTATCTCTAATGTTTGGTTATGACCCACTTATTATTTCTACAAATAAGGAAAGAAGCATAAGGGCAAAAAGTATGCTGAAGGCTGAAATTAATAAAATGGTATAATTTTATCATAAATAGAGATGAGGTTTATTCCATCTTCCATCTATTGAAGAAAAGGAAGAACATTTTTTGTCCTAGACTTGCTACCCTAGTGAGGAAGGCTTTAAACTAGGATTGTTGAGAACAGGTGTGCTGGTAAATATAAACCATGGCATCCTGAATAAGGGTCTGAAAACTGGGGGAAGCAGGTAGGTCATGGGTAATCACAATAATGTCATGGGAGGAACAAGAGGACGTATTTGTGGTCAATGTGCCTAACATCTTCAATGTCTCCATACTAATGTGAGAAATACAGGAAGTAAACAGGAGAAAATAAAATTTAAAGAGGAAAAGAATAATCAATGGTGCTAGAAGTAGGCAACAGGTTGAGAAGGGTGAAGATGGGTGCTGATTTTGAGATTGACTAAAAAGAGGATATTAGTAACTCTTGTGAAAGAGATTTCAGTGGAGTGCAAAGGGCAGAGACCAGAATGACCTGGAGGAGGAGCAGAATTCCTGAAGTGATTGTAGACAATAAATGTA
>NW_017729025.1:70960321-70965293 GCF_001723915.1 Gavialis gangeticus
TAAACAGGAGGAACTGGAAGTCTTGATACTTAGTCTATTAAAATAATCATTTTGACTAACAGAGACCTGGGAAGATAATTCCTGTAACTGGAATATTGGTATTAAAGGGTACAGTTTATTCACAAAGGGTGGGCAAAAAAAAGACGTAGAGGGTGCTGCTTGAATATCAAGGGTGTGTACTATTACTCTTGTCCAGAATGTACTGTATTTACCCAAACTGAAAACTACTTCGAATTTAAGACAGCACCCACCCCCACAATAATTAGATGCTAGACATAAAGAAATATAAATTAATTAGCATGTTCAATGTCTAGCAATTATTGAAGGGTCATCTTAAATTCCACCCCCCCCATCCCAATACTGCAGCACGAAAGCAGTGGCAGGGGGGCAAGTGGCATGGGAGGCAGGCAGTCTGACTCCCTACCTCTTCTGTCTCTCATATCTTAGACCCCCTGTACCTGTGCCTCTAGGTGCCTGCATCCCCCACCAATTACCCACTGTGCCTAACTCCCTGCCACTTGCCCCTGACTGCCCTGATAGCCTCCCCTCCCCCTACTTGACTTCCTGCTTCTCCCCCCCATGGCCTGCTTTCCCTTCTGCTGCCATTTCCAACTGATCTGGGTGCAGGGGGAGCCCCAGAGTCACTTCTGATAGGCTCCTACCCTGCACTGCAGGAAGCAGCTATGAAGAGAGTCCATCTCAGCCAGAGGTAGCATGAGTGGCCTGTGGGTGCGTCCTTCCAGCATCCCTGGCCAGCAAGGGAGATGGAGGGGGGATGGGAGGGAGAGATGGGCAAGGAGCAGATCCTGGAAGGAGGAACCTGTACATCACTGATGCTATTCCTGGATGAGCCAGGCTCCTTGCACAGCTGCTTCTCACAGCTCCCAGCAAGTGAACAGGGACAGCAACCAGGGCAGTTTGCAGTGTTTTACTGGGAGAAAGAGGAGGAAGGGAAGAGGAAGATGAAGAAGAACGAGCCAGCATGCTCTAGATCCTGTTCTGGGAAGGTAGGTGAGCCAGGGCTATCTGTCCCTACTTAAGCCCCTTGTTTAACTAGCATCTAGAGCAGGAGTGGGAAGAACAAAATGAAAAGCAAATGCAAAGTCCTGCACTTAGGATGGAACAATCCCATGCATAAGTACAGGCTGTGGACCAACTGGCTAAGCAGCAGCTCTGCAAAAAAGGGCCTATGGGTTAGAGTGGACAATAAGCCAGGCATGAGCCAACAGTGTGCCCTTGTTATGAAGAAGGCTAACACCATACCAGGCTGCATTAATAGAAGTGTTGCCAACAGATTGATGGAAGTGATTCATTGCCTCTATTCAGCACTGGTGAGGCCATATCTGGAGCACTGTGTCCGGGTTTGGGCCCCTGTAACAGGAGACCCAGATCCTGTTACTTGGGAGTAAGGGAAGGGGAGGAGTGGGAACTGTTGCAAGGATCCAGTAGGCTCCTTCCCCTTTAAGAATAAGCAGTAGGCTCAGCAAGCTGTGTGGGGCCAAAACTGCAGGAGTGTAGGCTGGCCACTGATCGACAGGGAAAACCCTATGCAGGGCTGGGGAAGTTGCATGCACAAAAAGGGGGTATGGCCTCCAGCCATATAAACTGAGGGCCTGAGCTACAGTAGGCAGTCAGGCCCTGCATACTGATAGGTGAGGAGCTCCTGATGAACATACCTGCAGCAGATGTACTAACAGGCAGGCACCCTTGTGTTGACTAGAGGGAGCTAAGGGGAGCTGTTGGCCTAAGTGAGGCAGCAACCCAGAGCTGGGTAGGTCTCATGCTGGGGAACAGTGGCTCTTAATTTGTGTTGGGATTTAAGCTTGAAACTGGAGGATGAGGTTGTGGCTACAGGCACCCCTCTGGAGACCACAGAGGGGTGCCTGGTAGGGCACTCATCAGTCAGTCTGGCTCAGAGTCACAGACCAGAGGGTTAAGGGCTGGAAAGACAAGCAGCCCAGCTTGGCGTCAAGGACTAGAGGGCTCTAAGCAAGAAACACGGGGGCCAAGAGCCCAAAGCAAGACACACCAGGGCCAGGAGCCCAGAGCAAGAGACACAAGGGCCAGGAGTCCAGAGACATGTCGAATTGACAGGGCTGACACCAAAAGAGCTGGGCCCAAATCAGTGGGCCAGGGCTGGCGTCTTCAGCCAGAGGAAAGGGAGGTTAAAGCCTAGAGGGCTGAGGCCTCTACCATGGACAGAATGGTGTACAGAGTAACATCTGAAAAGCATGGGTGTGGCTGTAGGGGTGTAAAGAAGCCATGAATTAGCCCTTAAGGTAAGTAGGACCTAAGACAGTGAGAGATGAGCGAGACAGGGCACCAACCATAGGTTCACTAGCCTCTGAGGGTGTCCTCCCATCAAATTTTACAAGATGTGACAGGCAAGAAACCAGGGTGGGACCCTGAGAAGTGAGGGCAAGAGCCAGGCAGTTGAGGTGACCAGTAGGAGGCATCACAGCAACCCCTGGCACCTCACCTATTACAGCTCCCTGGTACAGAAAGGAGATGGATAACTTGAAAAGAGCCCAGAAAAGGGTAATGAAAATGATTAGGGGGCTGGGGCTTATGACTTATGAGGACAGGCTGTGGAAGCTGGGTGTATTTGTTTTGGAGAGGAGAAGACTGACGGGGGCTTTAATAGCAGCCTTCAACTACCTGAGGGGTGGTTACAAAGAGGATGGAGTTAAACTATTTTCATTGGTGGCAGATGACAGAACAAGGAGCAATGGTCTCAAATTGCAGCAAAGGAAGTTTAGTTAAATATTAGGAAATTCTTTCTCACCAAGAGGATGGTGAAGCACTGGAACAAATTACCCAGAGTGGCTGCGGAATCCCCATCTGTAGTTGGGGATGGTTGATATAGATGATATAGTTCGGGGTGGTCCTGCTTTGAGCAGGGGGGTGGACTTGATTTCCTAAGGTCTCTTCAAACTCTAACTTTTTATGTTTCTATGCACAGACACTGGACAGGTATAAGCTGCTGCAAAAACCTATGATCTAATTAGGCATGCCTTCCAATTGGTAACAAGGCAGCATGGCTGTACCTACCTGCTCTTGATTCTTCAGCTGGTGCCTATATGCAGCCTCTACTCCAAATAAATGTAGGCTTGAGGGTATATTTAAGAGAGCTTGAAGCAACATTATGTTTTGCATTGTTATTCATCTTAAATATACATACATGTCATGGAGTGGAGCTTCTCCCTAGCTCTTCCACTTCCCACAATCAGCTGACTTCTGTGTTAATCTAAAAAATGTCAACCTTGACATCTTCAGCAAATTAGCAAGTACTTGTTTTTAGGGCTATGCGAAGCTTCAGTCGCTGATTTGATTTGGTGGAGATTCGGCCTGATTCAGTGGCTGAATCTGTGAATCCAAATTGAATCAGGAGACCCATTAATGTCTCTGAATAGAATCAGAACCCTCCAAATCGATTCAGTGAGATTTGGAAAAATTCAGCGATTGAGACAGATACAGCTTTAAATGTTTTTTTTCTACATACCTCAAGGTACCAGATGGATCATGAATGTTGCAATGGTGAGGCAAATGGAGCCTCCCACAGAAGCATGGGAGGGTCCCCAGCATGCTCAGCAGTGGACCCAGAAGTGGACTAAAAGCACTTCTAGTCCACTTCCTGGTCTGCCAGGGAGCTCCCCAGCTCCCCTGGCTGGGTGACTGGTGTCACCTGGATCTGGGGAGGCACTTGGGGTCCTCCCACAGCCAATCACTGATCCAGGAGGGCATGGGAAGGTCCCCAGCATGATCGGCAGTGGACCCAGAGGTGGAAGTACTTTCAGTCCACTTCCAGGTTTTCCACTGAGCACATGGTGGGGGCAGGGCAGGGCAGGTCGCGTGCTCCTGTGGAATGCACCATCTGCCCCAGCATCACAGCATTCATGAGCCATGCCTGGTACCTCAAGGTAAGAAGTAAGACATTTAAAGCTGTGTCTATGACCGAATCGCTGATTCTCCAAAACAGCATCAGATCTTCAGATTCAGTTGAATCAAATTGGAGACAGTGATCTGAATCAACAAATCCAATCATTATCCCCGATTCGGGCTGAATCTAGATCCAGATCAAGTATGGCCCACTGTACACACCCCTACTTGTTTTGTATTGGTTCCACACTCCCTTCTATTGCTTATGTAGTTTCCATCACATTTTACTTTCATTTGATACCTTTTACACCAGACTACAGGATAGAGCCCAATATGTCTAGGTTTACTATTCATGGTAGGCTGTCTCTTTAAGAAATCCTCCAGGCACCATTTCCACTAAAGTTGATGCAGAGCTCTTCCCTGGGGGAGGATGCTGGGTACAAACTGTGTAATCATTTCAGGATTTGGTTAAACAGCTTAAAGAGGCTAAGAGAGAGAGAGAGTTTACTCTAGGAGAAAGCTGCTTTTTTCTGCTTGAAATGAGCTTTGGATTTTGGAAAATGAACTTTTTCTTGTAAAGAATTACATAATTTCTCTTAGTGAAATGTAAGTAGTTCTAGTACCTAGACAGGCAGTTCAGACATTTTTTGCAGCCAATTATAATACACAGTAAATGAATTTTATCCCATTAGGAAAACCGTTTTGAGAAATATATTTTTGGTGATGTCATTAGTTTATATAGGGAAATTCCAAGTGTTTTCCAAATGGAAGAACAGAGAAGAGAGGATCAAAGAAACACATCAGTACAAGGATGAGACTGGTTTATGTAACTGTGGAGGGTATTCTGTTTTCCAGGACTTAGCATATAAGATGTGGGACTGTGATTTACCATGTTTTCTCACAGACAACACACACTTTTCCCCAAAAAGCAGCTTCTGAAAAATGGGGTGATGGAAAGCTGGAAAGTGAGGAATGGCTACAGCCCTCCCCATAGCAGCTGCCATTGCTCCCTACCTTTCCCCCAAAACAGGTATTACCTGATTTGGGATTCGGCTGAGGGCTTTTCCCCATTCCTTCCTCCAAGAGATGAGGA
>NW_017729025.1:70970293-70970781 GCF_001723915.1 Gavialis gangeticus
CCGCTGAGGGCTTTTCCCCATTCCTTCCTCCAAGAGATGAGGAATGGAGTGGAGGAGGCTGCTCCCCACCCAGTCTGGGGAAGAAGTGAAGAGTCTCCAGACAGGGAGGAGTGGAATAAATATTTCTCCCCATGCCTTCTCCAGATCAGGATCACCTCAGTCTGGGGAAGGCAGTGAGAGCAAGGTAGGGGATCAAGGGGAGCTGTAGGCTGAACAGCTTTACACTTCCTCTCCCAGAAAGGTTTCTCAGAAATTTCCCAAAGTATAAATGTATGCCTGTTTATGGTCTCATTTACTAAGAGGAACTATCTTTTTTTTTCATTTATGCCTTTCAAAAACAAGGTGCATATCTTATTCTAGGGCACAGGGCCAGCCTGTCCTATCCTGTGGAATGTACAGCTGCACGGGGCCCCACAGCCAAGGGGCCATGCCCTGTTTGTCCCCCGCCACCTGTGCCATGTTTAGAGGGCAGGGAGGGAGCCCCTTCC
>NW_017729025.1:70970913-70975582 GCF_001723915.1 Gavialis gangeticus
CTGGCCCTGACTCTTTTATTTCAGTGAGTTTATACCACAATTAACTGCAAGTCTGATTTTTCGATGGATCAGCAGGCCCCCCAAAATTGCAGCCCAGCTCTGCTGGGGCATGTTGTATGACAGAAAATATAGTAAATTAATTCTGAAAGGGAAGAGAAAAAAACACTCATTTCCCTTCACCTTGAGAAATGGTCAGATTCTCACTGGATCAGAACAAGGTTGACCATGGTTGGGTACACACTATTGGGCATATACTCAAAGAAGTGTTTCCCTCTCAGGGGGCTCAGATGATCTTAGGGAGAAATCTTGTTCCTAGAGAAAGAGGAATAAGGCATAATGAAATAATAAAGATTTACAAGTAACTGTTATTGTAAAGAAAATTTAGGGGTATTCATCCACTGGGAAAGACATTCTTAATGTATGGCCTCTGCCTGAATACTTACAGAAATCACCTTCTAGGATCAAGGCTGGCTTGACAGATAAAAAGAGTTTTAACCTAAGATATGAGGGGAGAAAGTTGAAAGAGTCTGATGTAATCTTTATTTCTTTTTTTTAACACAGAAAAGGAAATTCAGGTAAGCAAAGACACAGCAATAAAGAATGAAAGACTATCAGCAGATAAAGCTAAATTAACAAACACAAAATCACTTGCTTGGCAATAAAAAAAAGAAATATTTGTTACTAACAAAAGCAAAAAAAAAGGTCAAAATGCTAAGCAGTTAAGAAAAATATCAGAATATACCCTCCCATTAAGAATAAATGCATAAAAACTTGTGTGTCACCACAAATCATGGTTTTAAAATTCTGAAGTCTTATGGTAACCTTATAAAAAAATATTGTTTATTTATTCAGGCCAGGATCAGAAGCATAGGCATGCCACAAAAAGATAATAAAGTATACACTGCAGATACCCCAAGTTTACAAGTGTTGCCGAAAGAATGATTGTATGAAAAGCTCCTCCATTCCCAGCTGAGAACTCATTGTTCTCAGCATGATACTTCCTAGGGGCCCAGAAAATCATATAATTCAAGGAAACAATTATTTATGAACTAATTAACATTATTTTTTTCTCCGAAGAACTGAACCACAGACTTCTATAAATACATAATTCAGAAAATAAATGCTCATAAAAGAATGAAACATCAGTGTCAACCTCAGAGGACGGACTCTGGATTGAATAGTCTCTCAAGGGAGGTTGGATACAGGATCAGGTAATCCAATGGGGAGATATGTTATACTTCTACTCTATTATTAACATGAAGAATTGCATAAAAGCATAGAAAAAAGGCAAGAAAATGGTATTTGAATGCCCTCAAAGATAGTTATTCAAACAGCAACCCAGACTGCATAAGCACTGATCCTGAAATACTGCACATACTTAGGTAACAAGCCAGAGATGATGATAATTGAGGACCAGCAGTTCAGCAGATTGCTCCTGACCATTCTGTACCCATAGATACAGCCAAGGTGCTGATTAGACTTCATAAAAGACTGTCACTCTCCTTGAATCATTTTAACATAATTATGCTTCTCTAACTGCCATTTTCTATGCATTGCGGCCTAGACAAAGACAATTTAAGTGCATTTCCTAAAAAATGTCTTTATACATATTGGACATATACTTGGACATTGTGATCAGAAAGTTTTTGCAAGGATAGTGCTTGTTGGAATGCTTTTGGTTTAAATTACAGTCTCTTATTCTCATAACATTCATTAGTATATATCCAGGGAGAGAGAATATGAATGAGTGTAATGGTTCAGTCCTTTAGCTTTTTTTTATAATTGCTCAAGACACACATTCTGAAACTTGGTTTTCACTCATTTATGTTTTCTTTCCTTTATGGTTCAGGAAAGAATGTGTATCTGTGTGTATTTTTGAGTGTCCTTATCTTCAAACTGCAATATTAAGAATAGCATTCAGAATGAATGATTCTAAATGGTATTAACCCAATGGAAATTGCCAAAGGCAATATTAAACCTATAAAATGTTTGCATGAAGCAATATTTACCTCCTTGTTTCATTTTGCAATGTATACTCGCAATTGCTTTTTTTCAGGATGGTGATCACAAGCCAGAGGATGTAGAGGCTTGTTTTTCAGAGTCACATTCATGACTTGATAAGAAACATGCTGTTTCTTAAGATTGGTGTAAGAGGTGATTAGATCAAGAACAGAATCAATGCTTGTCTGTTTTGTGAAGAGCCCAACGGCAGACCAGGTGTACTTGAGGACCTGCTGGCTCTCTGTGGCTGTGAAGGCAGATAAGAGCCGCAGTGGGGCGGAGGTCTCCAATTGTCTTAGATATCCTTGCCACCGGGTTCAGGGCTCCCTACTGTCAAGCTTGTGTTGTTGTTGCTTGCTCACTGGCTTCCCCACATTAAAAAATGTCATACGCTGGCCTCTCCCCCCTCTTCCTCTGTGTAAGATAAGCACAGCCAAATCCTTTGTAAAATGAATGAGCAAAGAGTCCAGTCCTGAAAGTGTTAAGGTGATGTCTCTCTCAATATTTAGGGCTAACCTTGATTTTGCCCTCAACCAGCCTGAGCCACATAAGCCACCCTTCTTTATCTATATCAGACCTTAGGCAGAAGATAGGGCAGTGCAGCATTTTACAGACTAACTCTTGCAGATTGCCATGGCTTACTATTCTCTCTATCATACCTGATAGCCCATACCAGAGCTGTCCAACTTGAACTTTTCATTTTTGAAGGATAGCACTAAGATTTATCCCAGGCTTCTTTGCAAAATGAATCTCTCTCTTTCTGGGCTTATTTCTACTTACAGACATTAGACAGAAGAAATGAAGTGCAGAATGGCAGGGAACAGGGACAGGAATTGAGAGATATCTGACAGAAGACTTCTCTTCTTGTGGCCTGCAGAGTGTAACTAAGTTTCAAACACTGTAAAAATAGGCATCCTAGAAGATGAGTGGAAGTGGGGTTGACCTCATACCATAAAAATCAGCAGAGCTTCCAAGATGGGCTTGGGCTAGTGCTAGGGATCAAGTGTGTAGATTTAGAGTATACATGATCAGAATGTGTGGGTTTTAGGACAATCTTAAATTTGACTTGAATTATCAGTATAGGCATATCTTTAGGTAAGTAATGCACATGTGAATATAACTCTGATATTAATAGCATTACTTTTGGAAATGGAACTAGTGAAATGAGTAAGAATTTAAAGTACCTGTGCAAAAGAGCAGAAATTAATGTGATTAATGAGATAAAAAATATTTTAACTATATTTCATTTTTATTTTTATTCTAAAACAGCAAAACTTTATTACAGTATAACAATACATATAGAGGTGTGTGTGTCCACACACACCGCACACGTGAACAATTAAAGAATGATTCAAAACTCACTGAAAACTGTGGAAAGGTTCCCATTGATTTCCCTAGGTTCTGAATCAGGCTTATCTACACAAATATATATTGCTATATATTAAGTAATTTTATACTACATTTATGTTGCACATGTGTACTGTTACTTTGTCTTCACAACCTAAAGGGATGGTCTATGAAAACTCGATGTGCATCCACCCCTTAATTCCACAAGGTCTGCTTGGTTTATATCTATGTTCAGTGAACTGGTTATATTAACAAACATAATTTAGTAGTTATGGGATGAAGATTTTAACTGTAATATATAATACTAGAAAGAAAAAAAAAACTTAGTAACTACCAAACAGAAGTTAAACCTTATTGATTTGTTTAAGTTTGCACTTATGCCACAGAAGAAGATTGTGTCAAAAGATACTTAACGTAAATATAAAAGACAGATTTGTCATTAGAACACATGGTGTTATGCTCTTTGTTGAGCATTGACCAATTTATTCTGTTTCAATCTTATGTTTCTGAGACCCTTTTGTTCTTTTAATTCAAGAGACAATAATCAAAACAGATATCACCTGTTTTTCTTTCTTTATCCAGTTTATATCAAGACATAATATATGAAGTACTTTTATTACTTTCTGGGGGATAGTGCCCAGATTATTAATTTTCCCATGAAATCCATAATCCTAATCCCTATATTCAGAGCCTGAAAAACATTTATTCCCAGCAATTTCATTGCTTTCTGTTGTGCTCCAATTTTGACCCAAAATTATGTAATGACGCCCTTCAAACAGATTTTGTGTGTATTATATTTCATGTCTAGTATAAATTCCTAAAGTCATAATGTGTCAAGAAATATAGCATTTAACAGACAAGATCAGCCTTTTGGTCAACCCAGTTCAGATCCTGCCCCAGACAGTGACCAATATCAGAGACTTCTGAGGAAGGTTCAGTAAACACCCACAAGGAAGCAGGCATGGGATAACTATCTTCACAAATTTCATAGTACTCCCTAGTAGGAAAAGGTTTGGTTTATCCCAGATCCATGAGGTTTGAGGGAGGTTTAAAAATCATTTTTTAAGTATTTACTATCATTAACTATTATGATTCAGGGTATTCTGGTTATCAGTATAAAGGTCCAACCCTCTTTGAATCTTGCTACATACTTGGTCTCAAGGGCATCCTGTGACAATGAGTTCCACATTTAATTAAATGGTGTGCAAAGCAAATGTTATCTTTTATCATATTTAAACTGAATGCCAAAATATGAGACAGGAAACTAGAGGCTGCTAGTCTCCTTCTGCTACATGATACATTATATATATATATATATATA
>NW_017729025.1:70975593-70976704 GCF_001723915.1 Gavialis gangeticus
GTTTATTTTTGTACTTTTTTATAATTCTTACTTGGACTATAATACATTCATTGGAAAGAAACTACAACCTTCTGTTTAAGTTTAGGAATAATCTGGGCTTTGTCTCCATCTCTATTCAAGACTTTCTGTGAAATCTCAGGTATGTACCTGGGGTGGGATTTTTCAAAGGACCTCAGAGAATTATGGATAACATTCCAATTGATATGTAACCAACTGAAAGTGAGTGGGACACTATTGAAAATCTTTATGTGCTGTTACAAACCTATATGCAGGGGACACCCAAAGCCCCACGTTTCTCCCCATTGTGATGCCACTTACCTCAAGAAACAGAGTTAGCCCTGGGATAGCTTCTTACCCCAGCAAGCCTCAGCTCCACTGCCATTATACTGGTCCCCCCAGCTGAAGTAGCAGAATCTCTGCTGGCCCTACGTGGCTTCTACATTGGGTTGTAAAGGAAATTATAGATCCCCCTTCTCAAAGTCAGGCCTAACCTGGAACATCACTTATTAAGCCAACACTCCTTCCACAAGCAATCAGTAAGGAGACAGAACATTAAATGGTTTATTATATAAGATAGAGAATTATACAAGCAAACTGACCATAGGTTTGGAAATGGAAATAAAAAGACAAGAAAAGTTTCTTAAATTCTCATAGGGTTGCAGCCTACATCTCCTGAGAGTCCTGCCAATGCTTTTAGAGATCAGCCACCCTGGTGATTTTACCAGCTAGGGACCTTGGTCTCTCCCAAAGCCTGAGTTCACCCAAAGACCCTGATTCTCTCCTAACTAGACTGTAAAAAGTTTACAAGGCCAGCCGCCCTTTGCTAGTATTCTAATTGCTCATGACTCACTGCAGTCCTCTAGAAATTTCTGTTTACTCTGGGATACCTGGAATTTCCTGGGCTGGAGGGCTATTTCTATAGGAGAGTTGATTTATCTCATTCCAGTGAGACAATGCCTTCACTGTATGTTAAATACTTCACTTTATTATCCTTCAGTTACATCATGAAATTACAAAAATACTTACACAGAGATGTGAAAATGGAAAACTGAAACCAGCTTCACAGTAGCTATCAATAGAGACTAAACACTATGCCTGAAAACAGAGGTTC
>NW_017729025.1:70981704-70998515 GCF_001723915.1 Gavialis gangeticus
ACTGCAGTCCTCTAGAAATTTCTGTTTACTCTGGGATACCTGGAATTTCCTGGGCTGGAGGGCTATTTCTATAGGAGAGTTGATTTATCTCATTCCAGTGAGACAATGCCTTCACTGTATGTTAAATACTTCACTTTATTATCCTTCAGTTACATCATGAAATTACAAAAATACTTACACAGAGATGTGAAAATGGAAAACTGAAACCAGCTTCACAGTAGCTATCAATAGAGACTAAACACTATGCCTGAAAACAGAGGTTCAAAAGCCTAAAGGAGAAGATCTCTAAGTTTCACACTTTAAGTGCTCTAGTTTAGGTCTGGAAGGAACAAAACAGATATTATCCCTTCTTTGGTGGGGTGGGGAGGGGGGAGGGGGAAGTTTAGTGCCTGCACTCCCTTAAGCCAGCAGGCTGGGGACTCTGGAGAATACCTGATTGGCCAGCCCCGCCCTCTCCCAAGCACAGCCTCCACCAGCAGACAACTGTCAGCAGCAGCCAGGTGGGGGGGTGAGCCCCCACAGCTATATTGCCTGGCTTATGACTGGCTAAAGCTGGGGGCATCTGCTCTGCCACCAGTGCACTATGCCCAGTTCACTATGCCCCCCCAAGCCCAAGGGAGAATGGTTGCCCCAATCCCTAATGATCAGGGGTGTTTGAAACCCCTGGTTTCTTGGGATTGCAGCTGCAGCAATTCCTCAGGGGTGCTTGAAATCCCCAGACCTGGGGATTGTGGCTGCATTGATCCTCAGGGGTTTGGAAAACTCCTGGGGCTGGAGGATCACTGCAGATCCCACTGCCCCAAAGGGATGGGGCTGAGGAGAGAAGCCTCACTGGCCTGGGTGGGTGGGGGAAAACCCCAACAGCACAGCACCCCCATCTGGACAGACCCCAACTTGTGGGTAGCCTGGAATGGGAGGGGAGGCTCTGTTCCCCCATCTTCCACCCTCCCCCCCTACTGCACAACTGGGCTGACAGACCTAGGCAGGATGCAGGCTAGGGAGAAGAGGCTTTGTTGCCCCAGCTCTGTGACAGCCCATGAGTAGGGTCAACTCAGCTTTGCTGGAGCAGACAGCATGCCCTGAGAGCAGGGGTTAGAGGGACAGCTGCAAAGCATTCTGGGATGCTGGGGGACTGTGAGGTTACTTGAAACAGGAGGGGATCTGGGACAGAAGTTCTCTAGTCTGGTTTAAAATAAGTCAGTTACATCTAAAATTACATCCATCCAGGTCTATCTTAAATTGGATTCTGCCATTTTGAAACCAGTCAATGTGCTCTAAAGTTCTGTTCTGTTACAGGTTTAGACCAGTTTTCAATCACTTATACTGGTGTATGTGTAATTTCTGTCCCTAGCCTGTATAAGCAAATCCAGTTTGGGAAACTATCCGGCATACTATATGGTGAACCACAAAGGCAACTCGATTTTGGGGTGAATTCATGATATAGTATGATATATGTATAAAGTGTGTTTTGGGAGGATGAATTCATCAATATGGGTGAGATGCTAAGATATTGCTTTTATGAGCCTCAAAAAAATAAAAAGCCAGTAAATAAGTAATGAGTTTCTGTTGTTTAGATAGGCATAGAATTAGGCTGCATGAGTTGTGCACAGTTTAAATAGAGCTGGTAATCACTGTAAAAGCAATATATACTATTCTCAGACAGTTTTCAAGGACATAAATTATTCTTCCTTTATGAAAATTTGTTCTTATTATAGTCCTTGTTAATCTCCCCCCAGAAATTTTTAGTTCTGTGTGCATCCAAATAATTAAGTTGGAAGAATAGTGTAGTGGCTGCATAAATGTAAATTAGGCACCCATTTTAGAAAAAAAAAGCCAATTATGGAAATCACAGTGCACAAAGTCATTTTTAATGTGGCTGTATTTTCAAAATTGAGAGTTACAATCCTCTCACATCCATTTATATGGACTATAAAGTCCAGCCATGTATTATGTAAAAATGTCAAAGTGGCTGATGTCAGCCCTAGTATTTTTTTCCAATAGATATTTTGATTTACACCTTGTCTAGCTTCATTCTACTTCCACAGATTAGACTGCATTTACATTTTCATAGCATCCAGCTGCTCTGCATTCACGATTTACACTCATCCAATGTAATTAAAGTATTTGTTGTAGGTTTATAAGATTTTTAGTGGTCTATATTTCCACATTGTCCTTCCCTCTCTTCTCCAAATTTATTGTATTCATCAAGCTATAGCCTAAAAGCAAAACAGCTACCTCTAAAATAGGCCAATATGCAATGTGGATAAAATATGCAGCTGATTTGAATCTCTGTCACCTGCATCATCAATTTAACATTAAATTAAAATGTCTTTTTCTTCAGAAATTAGAATCTACTTTCATGCAATAAACAATTTAAAATAACGCCAAGGGTCTACCTTACACCAGCAAAAGCCAGAGAACAGAAAATATAGCCTGTCACTGTCTCTTTAACATCTATCTCTTTGCGCTTTCATAATCCAGGGTCCTTTAAACAGTGGAATTTTTATACAGTTCCATTATGTAGAATTCATCCTAGAGCTTTCTATAGGTGTATTAAATTGAAACAAAAGTGTTTAAATCTGTGTTTTTGTTCTTTGTAGTTTATGTTAATCCTTGATGAGGGAGAATTGGGGAACAGGAAATCACTCCTCCTTGCTATTTACGCAGCCAAAAATAGTTTGTCTGTAGTTGCTTAAATTAATTACAGTAGCTGTGAGGAGAAAGAGGAAAACTAAAGTGTGTAGATGATATACACATTAGTCTCATGGATTTGATGATAAACCAGAGGATTTGAACCACTGTTTTGGGATTTTTTTTAAGAATCCCTCCCCCGGGAAAATATCTTCACTTCTTTGGCTATCCTAAGCTACTGATTTTCAACCTGTGGTCCACTGACCAGTATTATGGCTAGAAAATTATATTTAGAGATTTGCTTTTAGGAATTGGCTTGCAGGTAGAGCAAATATTGCAATGGTCCAGGGCAACAACAAGAGTTAATTGGTTTCTAAAAGCCTGTTTGCAACAAAGTTTCCTTCAAGGCCTATTGTGTCTAAAGCCAGCAGACAAAGAGGCTGGGAAATTGAAGACATGCAACAAGTTCCCTGAAAACCCATGACAGAGATAAAGCATTGCACCAGGTCACAAGTTCCAGCTGCAAAACCCCTGGGATTTCTGATTCTGGTGAAATAATCAAATTAGAAGGCCGGCATGCCCAAATTAAGAACAATAAATGACCAAGTTAAGATGTATGCATGTGATGGGTTTGAGAAACAAAGAATTATGCTGACAGAATAGAATGTGGACAGTATGATGACCACAGGGAAACCAATCAACAATGCCAAGAAATGAAGAGTCACCAGGAGGAAAAGAATACTAAAGGAGAGATTTCAGAGCAGCAAGTAGTCCCTGAGGAGGGAATCCTGAGGTCACCATAGCAGAGGCCACACCACCAACTGGGGAGGGCTTCGCCCTCAACCTCCAAGGCTACTAATATCTGACGTTCAAGAAAGAACCATGAGGTAAAGCTTACATACTAGCCAACTGTACCTTCTATCTATGATAGACTTAGAACTGGTAGATAGAATCAGGGGGGTGTTATTTTGTTTGTCTTGCCTGCATTACTCTTATCTACTATCACTGTATATCAATAAAATTTGCCTCTTATTGAATGGAAGAAGTTGTGGTTCATCTGAGGGTTTGGGTCTGCCCAGAACAAGGTGTCTGAGTCAAAAGCCAGTGCCAACACTCTAAGTGGTCTGCAAAGGTGACTGACCAATCAAAAGTATGTGAATACCCACACTTACAGTTCAAAGGGGCCCATGCCTCTATTTGAAATTTTCAAGTGAAAATCAAGTGAAAAAAGGCTTGAAAACCACTGTCTTAAGCAAGTCACTAAAATACAGTCAGTCACAATGCTTAATTACCACATTATGAATTAATTCTCTTTCTTTCTTTGAAAAAAGAGTATTTCAGAAAATAGCACCCAAAAATGCATGAGCATCTTATTACATTAATTAATATATAAATTAGTGTATAGAGGATTAAGTGGAGGTGCAGATATACAGTCTGTATTAGTTAGATTCTTGAAACTAATTCCTTTCAGAAACCTTTAAAAGGACCAGTTCTACATCAACAGTCTTGTATATTTCATCAGGTATGCTACCTGGTCCAATAGCCTTGTTGTTCTCGGTTTCCTTGATGGCAAGCCAGACTTCTTCTAGGATTTGAGGGTCAGCAAGGGATCCCCTTTCAGGGTGTTGGGAGATAAACTTGATAATGGCATCTGTCACAGTTGACTCAGTTCAAGAGTGCCTCAAAGGCCTTTGATTCCATCATTTGAGAAGGCGTGTGGAAAGTACTGGCCAGATTTGGATGTCCTGAAAATTACATCAAAATCCTGAGGTTTCTCCATGACCAGATGACTGTGACCATTCTATATAGATGTGGACAGATCCATTTGTCATCTGAACTGGAGTCAAGCAAAGATGTGTCATCACTCTAACTCTGTTCTCCATTTATTTGACAGTCATCCTGGTTCTCATTAAGGACCGCCTTCCTTCCAGAATTGACACTGAATACTGAATGGATGGAGAGATTCAACCTGGGGCATTTTTGTTCAAAGACCAAAATGCTCAAAATAATCAATCTTGACCTTCAGTCGACTAATGACTGCTCTATCCTTGCAATGGGGAACACAATGAGGAAGACCTTCAGATCATGCTAGATCTATTTGGAGAAGCGTGCTGAACTTTGGGCCTCTCTCTCAACATTGAGAAAACTGAAGTGTTCTATCAGCCTGCCTCAGACCATAAATATGACCCCTCTCTCCAAGTTACCAATGAGGGAAAGACCCTGGAGGTAGTCAAGCACTTCCCATACCTCAGTAGCCACTTCTCTCAGAGTGTAAATATTGATGAAGAGATCCAGCACAGGATCTGGTATGCAAGTACCTCAGTTCAGAAATTGCTTCAGCAAGTCTTTATTAATCACATTATTCAATATACACCATGATTCAGGTCTACAATGCAGTCATCATCCCCACTGTCCGCTGTAGATATGAAATTTGGGTGACCCAAATTGGTTGTCATCACAAGAGCATGGAGAGGTATTACCCACAATGACTTTCAAAAATATTCCATATCAAATGGAAAGATCACTGCACAAATTCCAGTATCCTTGCTGGAGCCAGTGTTATAGTGTCATAGTGTCATAGCACTTAGGGTTGGAAGGGACCTAAATAAATCATCAGGTCCAAGCCCCTACCCTGGGAAGGAACAGGTGCTGGGTTCATATTACCCCAGCCAAATATCTGTCCAGCCTCCTCTTGAAGACCCTCAAGGTAGGAGAGAGTCCCACCTCACTTGGGAGCCCATTCTGGAGCCTGGCAACCCTAACTGTAAAGCAGTGTCTTCTGATGTCCAGCCTGAACCTTTTCTCTAACAATTTGTGGTCATTATTCCTAGTAACCCCAGGTGGTGCCTAGGTGAACAGAGCCTCCCCCAACTCCCACTGGTCCCCCCATGGTGAGCTTGTAAATGGCCACCAGATCCCCTCTCAGCCGTCTCTTGTGGGGGCTGAGTTGGTTCATGCCCTTTCCCCTGTCCTCATAGAGCCTGCCCTGCTGCACCTTGACCATGCAAGTGGCCCTCCTCTGGACCCTCTCAATGATAGCCACATCCCTCTTGAAGTGCGATGACCAGAATTGAATGGAGTACCCCAACTGTGGCCTGACTAATACCACATAGAAGGGAAGGATCACCTCCCTGGACTTGCTTGTGATGCATCTGTAGATGCATGACAAGGTGCAGTTAGCCTTACTGACCACTTCCTTGTATTGGCAGCTCATGTTCACCCTGGAATCAATAATGACTCCAAGATCCCTTTCTGCCACCGTGTTGACAAGAAGGGAGTTCCCCAGAATATAGGTGTGTTGCTGGTTCCTTCTCCCTAGACGTAGTACCTTGCACTTGTCTGCATTGAATTCCATCCTATTCTCATCTGCCCACCTCTGTAATTTGTCTAGATCTAGCTGGATTCAGTCCCTCCCCTCCAGCATGCCCACCTCACCCCACAACTTGGTGTCATCAGTGACTTTGGACAGCATGCATTCCACACCCACATCCAGATCGCTGATAAAGATGTTGAACAATACAGGCCCCAGGACCAAGCCCTGGGGGACTCCACTGCCCACATCCCTCCAGGTCAAAAACAACCCATCCACCACCACTCTCTGGGTATGACCATCTAGTCAATTTGCCACCCATCTGACTATGTAGGTATCAATGCTGCAGTCACCTAGTTTTTTTAAGATAATGTGGTGGGAAAACATGTCAAAGGCCTTTTTAAAGTCCAGAAAGATGACATCTACACCAACACCCTTGTCCAGGGACTTTGTGACCTGATCAGAAAAAGAAACCAGGTTAGTCAGACAGGACCTGCCCTCAAGGAACCCATGTTGGTTGCCCCTGAGCTTTACCTCCCCTGCTGGGCCCTAGCAGATGTGCTCCTTGACAATTTTCTCAAATGTCTTCCCAAGGACTGAGGTAAGACTGACTGGCCTATAATTGCCAGGCTCCTCCTTTCTCCACTTCTTAGAAAATGGGACCACATTGGCACTTTTCCAATCCTCTGTTACCTGGCCAGTGCCCCATGAGTGCTCATAGAACCGTGCCAGAGGCCCCGCTATGACCTCCAGCAATTCCCTTAGTGTTACCAGCACTGAGTCAGTGATACTCAAGCACCAACTTCACTGGACCAGACATTGTGTGTGAATGCCCAAATCTTACTCCCTAAACAAGTGCTCCACTCTCAGTGGCCTGAGATCTCATGGTGGCAAGAAAAAATGCTATAAGGAAGGATACATTGGAGGCACATGTCAAGAAAATGGATGCTGACATCAGGAGTTAGAAAGACCTGGCTGCCAATTGACTCTAATGGTGTCGTAACCTCAACCAAGTGGCAACCTGTTTTGCAGTAAAGTGTCTTGTCTTTGAAGTACAGAAGAGATAGTAGAGGAAAGAAAAGGAGAGGAATTGTAGCCTGCAGCCTATTTCCCCTGAAGAAAGACCTGCAATGTCTGTGGATGCATCTGTGGCTCAAGAATTGGACTCTTAGGTCATCTCAAGACCCATCAGTGAGCCATGGTAGAGATCATCCTCAAATCAAGGTATTACTGATGACAATGCCTCAACCTCTTAGAAACCTTTGGACTAGTAAGGTTAAAGCATGGAAGGAATGTGGTCAGTATCACATCCAGGCACTCCCTAGCATAAAAATTACCAGGTATCTATTTAGAGCTGGAAGCATCCATTAGCATGAGTCCAGAGGAAGACTGGCTGCATAGTGACATACCTTAACCACTCTAACAGCAAAATCAAGATTTCACATACATAGCCCATGAAAACTATGACAAAACAAGCTTTGGAACAAGCTCTTGGGTGACTATCTGTGGGTGATTAGCAGTGTGCCTCTTGTTTCCAATTCTAAAATCAGACAAGGATTAATGGGGAAGGTCCTTTTTGTGATCCCCCTACAAAAGCCCAGAGACAAAATAAATTTCTGTCCTTAAAGCTACAGAACAGGTGACAAATCCTTCTGTACCAGAAGAAAATATCTTAAAGCAGCTTGGATCATGTCAAGGAAGTGTCAGTTACAGGAACTGTATGATAGGGGGACAAAGAACCAGGCTTATTCTGCAAGTGTGAATAGTTCAGATAATCATGTACGTTCTGAACCTTTTTGTGTCTCCCCACCCTTATATCTTGGTGCAGCTTTTCAAGGTTTATAGCAGGCTATTAGACCAAGCTTTGTGATGATAATGTTTGGGATTGCATTTTTATTATCATTATTTATTTTATTCTCCTTATATTAATGGTTGCATAACACTGGCAAGAGAAAACACTTTTTTTTCCCCACCCAACCCAATTAAAAAAGCTATAATGCAACATTTATTTGGAAGGTAAAGGATGTAGTTTTATTTACAACACAATTAAACAAGAATACAATTAAGAAAGAAAAAATGTATCACTGAGAATAAATTATTCTTAATTGACTTTTCTTTGGCGCATTACTATAAACAAATGAAGAAACCAATTGGTAGGCCATTCTCCTTTTTTTCTTATAAAATTAACATTTGTAGTTGGTTTCTAGATTAGAATGCTAATCAACTTGAACATAGCTGTCTCTGATCTATTTTCTCTAAAATATTTTACTTTCAGTCTTCATGGTTTTATTTATAGAAGTAAACTTATTGCTTTACTTCAGATTTCGAATGCAAAGAGATGCTGAGAATATCTGTCTTCATATGATCCTTGTCACAGATCCAACTTTTTCTATAAATATCTAAACTATGTAAGGATTCATATTGGGACACGTTCTGCCACCAGTGTACTACTTATTTTTCAAGGGCAGGGTGGTAGAAAGGTGGTAATATGGCAACAGTGATGGAATCTGTCATATGATATATGGAACTAGAGAAAGATAATCAAGTTTTAGGCAGGATTTTAATGCAAAGCAAGAGCTCAGGCATTCAAACCACTTCTCATGCTTTGCAGTTATAAATCTAGAGGCTTAGTGTGTAACCCTAACTATTCAATATACCTAACAAAGATCTCTTTGCTTTACTTCCATATTTCTCTTATCTAACTTTTTAAGAATATAAGAACATAAGAACTGCCATGCTGAGTCAGGTCAATGGTCCATCTAGCCCAGTATCTTAACTCCAACACTGGTAAGAAAGGATGCTTTAGATTGGATTCCTAGCACAAACAAAATCTGGCCTATCATGTGTTACCTGCTGCTTCTCTATGTTGGCACAAAAATGGATTATGAATAAGCACATGTGAAGAAGCAGCCTTAAGCCATTAAATGTATTCCGGCCCAAAACAGTCCAATGCACAGTCACCATGACTGAAAGCATTTTAATATTAGTTGTCCAGGAAACATAAATGAACAAATATATAGACTGTGTTTCTTGATATCTATGTCTTGCTCAAAATGCCACTTTGGAATTGCTTTTTTATTTTATATGTAAAATAATTATCAAAATTATTATCATAACATAGATACTAATATAGAAATAAATAGATACAACCTTTAAACAAAATTAACAAACTAGTCAAAATGGCTTATTATACAGAAGAGCACGGGAACTGATTGTATATAACTATGGGTACTGGTGGACATGTGGGATGTCTGCTCCGATGCATCGTAATTACAGCACTTCAGAGCAGACTCAATTAATTGAATCTACTGGAGCATGCTAATTAGCTTTATTCCAGTCTCATGTATTCATTGTTCCTGCATGTCAAAATGGCAGTGGGAACACGTTAACTAAAGCTCATTGAACGAGCTTTAGTTAAAGCGCCCCTGCCACCATTTTGGTGATGAATACACAAGATGTTGTGGGCACTTTAATGAAAATCAACCCACAACCCCAGAGCACGTGTTCTTCATGAGAACTCCTTATTTCAGATTGCATGGTATCATTTTTTCTATATTTTGTTAAGCACATTTGTTTTGACCATGCATTGGACAGATGGGGGGCCTGCTGCTGCCTGGCTAAGTCCCAATGCAGGGAGAACTGTGCTGGCTGCAGGACCAGCTGTCTTCTTGCCCCATGGGGATTGAGATGGGTCCCAATCTCCATGTGGCCTGGAAAGCTGTGTCAGCTGCAGTGGCAGCTGTGTCCCTACAACCTGGAGATTTGGATCCATCCTGATCCCAACGTGGCCAGGAGACAGCTGCCCCTGCAGCTGGCACATGTCTCCCCATGCAACAGAGGCTGGGACCAGCCCCTGTGCCCCCTGCCATCCTGAAGCTCCCCCTGGCTGCTACAAGGGGGCAAGCCAGGGGAGGAGTAGTTCTGGACTGGGCTGCTCCTGTCAGGCATAATTTGCTCCCAACAGGGGCACACATGTAAATGTGCACCTGGGAAAACATGAATGATCCTGAATTTTCTGCACAAAAAAAATCAGGTGCATTAATTGTACATGTAGATGTGCCCACTGAGTAGAGAAAGGTAGTTAGGTGTGTTATAGCATCTGCTGAAGTGAACTTGAGTTTAAAAAAGCATGTGCTCTATCTTGCTATATATCTTATTTAGTTAGTCTATAATGGTGCATATTTACCCTGCCTTCTGACTGAATAACTGTTCATTCTGAAGGAACCTAGCTTCATCTTTTTTAGACATCTAGATGCAGGGAGGTACCTGCTATATTCGGCTTAAAATGTGTATGTTCTCCAGTTAAGATCTACTGCAAGCTCATAACTACCTCCAGAAAGGTTTTCATTCTTAGTACCTAAGTCTGTAAGAAAAACTGAAAAGTGTGACAGTGCAACTGGGACAAAAGGATAAAATGAAGTCCTTAAAGAGAAAAAGTGTGTGGCATTCACAAGCCTTTAAAACTGATATCAGGTAGTTTTCTGTTCTGTATTCTATATCCAGGCTGAGTAACTCAGTGCACTGGCCATACGCAACCCGCAATGAGCTAATTTGTGGCTCCTGCACTTCCTCCCCACTGCTGTTCCCACTATTACTTCAGCTGCAGCAGTAGTCATGCAATACTGTGGAGGGAAGCTTAGGACCAGGAAGCTGGAGGGTGGGAAGTCAAAGTGTTTCCTCAGTGCAGTGGAGCAGGGGTTGCCTGAACAGAAAGTATCCCAGGCTGGTGCACCCTATGTGGCATGCAGTCCCCAGCCATTTAGAAGTTGGACTGCCCTGTTCTATGTAATGCAATATTCCATATTGTACTAATTGCTGAAATAGATGCTCTGGGAAGTCAAGGTTTTATGGCTATCAACCAATAAAAAGGGGAACAATTTAAGTCTTTAAAAATGGTGTTTACATATGTACTCAGATCACCTTTTCCAATTTCAAGTAAAGAAGAATTAAAAATGTTGAAAATAAATCTGATCATGTAAAGACCAGGGAACTGAGAAATAAAGGAGTGCCAAAAATACAAGAAAAGGAATATTGTGATAATTCCTATAAAAAATGTAACGATAGTCCTTTAGTAGAATGTTGTGGAGAAGGCACATAGAGTTCTTTTCTCCTTCAAATGTAGGCAGTCATCCAAGGTTGTCATAATAACTAAGCTACATTACTTTCAGCAAAAAGAAGTGTTTTTAAAGAAGACAGGTAATCAAAAGGAGGAAGCTGTTGTGCAAAATCATAAAATACAAATATTCCCAGATCTCTCTGCTTCAACTCTGAAGCTACAAAAGGAGATGAGAGAAATAACTTAGGAGCTCTGACAAAAGGACAGACATTATGGATGGAACTCTCCCTTTAAGTCCCTCTTCAACTATGAAGGACAGATTTTTGTTATTAGATATCTGAAAGATGGGCAAAAGCTCTTGTGTACTTGGAATATGAAGAAAGGGAGGGCACTAAAAGATCAAGGAATAAATGCAGAAGACAAGAAAATGAAAATAAAAACTTATTTCAACAGAGTTTAACAGAACAAAGGATGAAGAAGATTCAGAGGCATTGGGTGGACTTGCAGCCAAAAAAGTACTGATGCTAAGTAAGAAACGAAGTAGCTCCTGAGTACTAAAATACACACTGAATTCAGGGGCTCTTTTCTTTTTCCTCTTCTTCATCTGTCTTATTGCACTTAATATTTAAAATATTTAGTTATCTTAATGAAGCTAATAATAAGGTAAATGAATTGGGGACGTCAGGCATAACTTCCTATTCCAATAGCATTCTAGTCTTCAACACATAGGTGCTACCATCATTCAAATAATAAAACAGTAATAATACTCAACATGGGCAAGATGCTAGTTCATCAAGAGAGCTGTGCAGAAGTCTTAAAATATTCTGAATCTCATCTTCTCTTTCATTTGCAACTCATTATGTTCCGTTTAAGAAAAGCAGCAAGAAATCTCTGCTGACCAGTAAAGTTAATGCAGGGCACATTTACACAAGATGCTTTATTTCACAGTAGAGCAAACTACTGTGTAGTAACCATCTGCATCTACACATGCAGACCCTTACTGTGCAGTAATTTTCTCTACTAGGCAGTTAATTTGTTTCCTGCAAATGCAAGTAAAAAATTTATTGCCAAGTAATTACTGCACAGTACAACACATGTAGACAGCTGACTGGGAGCTGCCTGCTGCCCGAGTGGGCTCTGCTACTGGAGCTCACATGAGGACAGAAGGGAGCTCCCTGCATGGGGAGAGTTCCCTGCCCAGTCTGTAATTAGTTGTGATATGACCCTGATTGTGACAGTTTCTGGCCAACCCAGGGCTGCCCCATATCTGAAAGGGACCTGGGGGTAACAATCGACCAGAGGATGAGTATAAGCCAACAGTGCAATGAATTTGCCAACAGGGTGAATAGAACTCTGGTGTGCATCAGCAGATGTGTTGCCAATAGATCCAGACAGGTTCTCCTCCCCCTCTACTTGGCATTGGTGAGGCCACAGCTAGAGTACTGTGCTGTGTTCTGGGCACCACAATTCAAGAAGGATGTGGATAAGCTCAAAAGGGTACAGAGAAGGGCCACCCATATGATTAGGGGACTGGAGGATAGGCCCTCTGAAAAGAGACTCCAGGAACAGGGTTTGTTCAGTCTAAGTAAGAAAAGACTGAGAGGTGACTTGATAGCCGCTTACAAGTACACCAAGATCTAGGGGAGCAACTCTTCAGAAAAGCACCGCTTGGAAGGACAAGGGCCAATGGGCACAAGTTAGTTGAGGAAAAATTTATGCTAGACATAAGGAAAAACTTATTTTCTGTAAGGGTACATAGAATCTGAAACACTCCCAGCAGAGGTGGTGCAATCACCATCCCTGGAGGTGTTCAAGTGGAGGCTGAACAAGCACCTAGCTGAGCTTGTTTGAGCCCATTTACCCCCTGCCCATAGCAGGGGACCAGACTTGAAGACCGTACAGGTCTTCTCCAGTCCTTGTATTCTATGCTTCTATTATTCTGAGTCTGCTCATGCAGCCTGGAGGTGGCTGGGGACTGTCCCATTTCAGGCAGTCCTCAGCCAGCTCCAGGCTGCACATGCAGAATTCTCTGTGCAGCCTGGGGCTGGCCAGGAACTGTCCTGGTCAGGGACAGGTCCCAAACCCACAGATTTTTCCCAGCCTACTGCTAACTGCACCACCAGTGCATCAAGACAGAGGGCTGGGACCTGCCCCTCCCCCACATCTCTAAAATCCAGCCCCGCATGCTGCTTCCTGGCCACCTGCCTTCCTGGCCCAGAGCAGTCTACAGAGCACTGTGCCAGCATGCGGTGACTCTGTTACCAGACCCTCTGCCCACCATGCCATGGCTGCCCCACTCCCAAACCCCAGGAGTGATGTCAAGCAACCTGGTCTCCTGCTGCCCCCCCTTCTTGCCATGCTGGCCCACCTTGGTGACCACCCCCAGGCCCAAATCAGTCTCAGGCCAGGCAGACCCACCATGTGGCACTGCCACCTGGCCAGGCTCATCATGGTGCCCCAGGCCTCCTGACACCACACTGCTGCTATCCAGACCCTGTGCTTCCACCCAGACTCTGGCAGAGACACCACTGATGCACACCTGGATACCATGACCGGTGCTGCCCATGAGCTCCTGGGGCTTCAGCATCACCACCTGTTGGCCTTCCCAGCCAGCCAGGTCTTGTAGCTGCAGGTCATTCAGACTACCTGACATGATAAGCAGTGGCTGGAGTTGTTTGTTCCAGATTACCCAGGCCACCTTCCAGAAGCTCCTTGAGCAACTCCACTTGAACCTGAAGTGGTAGGTCACCACCATGCCATGGCCTCTCCCTGGAGACACCTGGCTGGCCATCACCCTGTTCAAGCTGGCTTCACCCACCAACCTGCCCTATTTCAACCACCTCTTTGGCATGGGCAAGGTGACTGCTGAGGAGGCTGTCATGGATGTGTTCAGTGCCCTCTAGGACATGCTGGAGCACACCAGCAGGGGGTGCATGACCCCCTGGAGGTGGTGGTGGGGTTCCACATCCTGGGCTTTCCCCAGTGCATCAGCACCCTGGACAGGACTCACATCCTCATTATCTTCCCATCCCATGGCAAGTGCCTCTACTACAGCCAATGGGGCTTTCACTCTGTTGTGCTCCAGGCCATTGTCGATTACTCCAGCTCCTTCACCAATGTGATTGCTGGCTGGGCAGGCAGTGTCTACAATGCTTGTGTATTCTGCAACTCTGCCCTGCCAGCCCTGGTGGAGAGCAGGCTCTTCACATTAGGGGTGTCATACCTCTAGCTGGACATAGTGGCGGTCCCACCCCTCCTTATCAGGGACCCTGCCTACCCACTTCTTCCCAGGTCATGCAGCCCTACACTGGCCAGCTTGACCCCAACCAGGCACTCTTCAAAATGTGCCTGGGCTGGACCCACATTCTTGTGAAGCATGCTTTCGGCCACCTGAAGGGATGCTGGTGCATCATCACCTCCTGCCTCAAGGTTGCAGAGGCCAACATCCCCTGAGACATCATCACACCCTGTGCTGCATAACATCTGTGAGGCCCAAAGGGAGCTCTTCCACAAGGTCTGGGCAGAGGAGGTGCAGAGGGCAAAGGACACCTGGCACCAGGAGTGCCAGCTGTGGTGGCAGCAACAGTGAAGACTCCCTCCTCCCCCACCAAGGCACTGGGTGAGCTGCTCACTCACCAGCGGAGGCCAGGGCACTGGGTGTGAGACGTGCTGGCCAACCACCTGCTTCTGAATTCCATGGTGGCCATGAATACCCTAGCATGTGGAACTGGTGGGGCAGGCACTGGCCTGGGCTGTTGAAGCTTCTGGAGGAGGCCAGGGGCAGGGAGCACTGAGGTCCAGGCTCCCCGTGGCCCTAGGGGCTCTCCCTTCATGATGCATCACTGTGGGCACTGGGCTGCAGGAAAGGCATGTGCAGGTTGCTCATGCTGGGGTACACAGCATGGCTATAGCCAGGGTCCTGGGGCATGAGGATGTCATCCAGCTGCTGCATAAAGGGCACGGTCTTGCAGGCAGTCCCTGAGTGATTGTTGTGGTCGGTGGCAAGGACACATTATGCCACAAGGCCTTAACCTTTATGTGGTACTGGCATGCCAACCCATTGTTCCTATGCTCCTGCACCTGGCCTGGCACCCTCGTAGATGTGTATGTTGGAGCTCCTACTCCACACAAACTGATTGAGGACCTTGGCTTTGCTCCACAGTGACAAAATCCATGGTCTCCTGGGACCAGTTCCAGCCCCTGGAGGCACCGTATGCCATTGGGGATGATGCCAGTATAGCTCCCTTGATAGCTCGCTGGACCTCTGTGTGACAGTCTGAGTGCCACTGGGCTGCAGGGACACAGCATGGGACAGGCAGGCATGTGGGGTCCGGATAGTGGGGTCCAGGAGTGGGGACCAGCAGTGGGGTTCAGACAGGCTACTGCAGCTGGCCTGGGGCCTCCTCTGCATGACTCAGCGGCCAGAGGCTGGCTGCAGGTGGCCCAGGCCCCCAGTGTCCATCCAGAATTTTAAGGGCCAGAGGCTGGGCAGGCAAAGAGCTCCCCCAACTCTTGAGCTACAAAACCTCCCAGATCTGTGGCCCTGGGGCTAGCCTGCAGGGGTCCCCTGGTGGTAGAGCTGACTGGGAGCAAATTTACTCCTGGCCAGCATCTACATATGCATTACTGCACAGTAACTACACTCCAGAGTTTATTTGCTACTTGGATTTGCAGGTAGCATATTAACTCCAAAGTAGACCAAATTATTGCACAGTAAGCATCTGCACATATAGACGGTGATGCCTACTGTTCAGTAATTTGCTTTATTGCACAATAACATGTCTTGTGTAGATGCGTCCACTGACTAGAAATGGTTTTCAAGAATAATAACAGCTGATTTAAACCTGTTCTGCTTTTCATGTGTGACTGTGGAAAAAGCTAAATCCCAGTGTAAAAATTCCTTTGGCTTCAACAGTCTTTGGATCAGGTCATATGACACATAAGCAGTCCCAAACTCTGAGAAGCTATACTTTTGTCTGAAACGCTTGAATCAAGTGGAACAAAATTGCAACAAAAATTGTAAAATATGTTCTTGGGCAAAAATAATGAAGTATTTTTTTTTTTAAGTTTCTCTCAAACTCCTAAAATGTGTTAAATGATGTAAGGTGTTCACAGAATTGAACAGATGTCTCAGTTTACATTCTTCCCAGAAATGTAGTTCTGTGAGGGTCAGGAAATTGACATGAAGAGAATGTGAATCCAATAATCTTCTTTTATAAACAAATAGGAAAAAAGTATAATTGTTACTAGAAGTGCACTATTTAAAATAAAAGATTGGTTCAGAAACTGTGATTGTTGAATACTTTTTATAAAAGTAAGCATGTCTGGAATGGTAATTATATTTGAACTTGCTATGGCTAAACATATTAAAGGTGGCTTTCACTAACTCTTAAACTTAATTTTAAAAGTTCTGATAGGGATAGAAGCATAAAAAAAGGTTTGAAACATGGTGTTGCCCCTAGATCAAAATGAAAATTTTAAATGTAAGTACAGCTGAATATTCATTTGATTTCCACAGTTGTAATTGATACTCTGGTATGTATGTGCTTTACTGTGGACTAGACTAATTAGCTACACAGTAAATGGCCACTGTCTACATATGCACCAGTATCAGGGCACAGTAAACTAATTAGCTCTGCCATAAGATAGTGGCCTTACAGTGGACTACCTTACTGGACTGAAACACGCATGTAGACAATGACTCCTGGTTGCCGCCTAGGCGCACGGCTCCACGGGTTCTGCACCCTTATGCCTCACTCAGCCCCTCCACTGCTTGACACCACCACCCAAAGCCCAAGGCTGGCAGGTGACCAC
>NW_017729025.1:71003515-71006169 GCF_001723915.1 Gavialis gangeticus
CGCCTAGGCACACGGCTCCACGGGTTCTGCACCCTTATGCCTCACTCAGCCCCTCCACTGCTTGACACAACCACCCAAAGCCCAAGGCTGGCAGGTGACCACTTGTGTCACCTGCCAGCCTGGGCCTGCTCCACCCTGGCTCAAATTGTTGCTGTCCTGGGAGCACATGTAGATACTGAACTTAGGAGCAATTTACACCAGCTCAAACAGCTGGAGTTTATTGCTTTGCCTTAATTTCAAATGTAGATGCACCCTATATGTTTTAACATGAAAGTCAGTGTAGAGGGATGAGAACTGCTTAAAAATAAATAAGTAAAAGAATAAATAAATAAATTACTAGTATTTGGTCTTACCATATATCTTTAGAATTGTATGTGAGGGAATGGGATGTAAAAAAGAGACAAAATGTATGAAAATTAAGCTGTCTGATTTTATGAATTTCAAAGCAAGTTAAAACAACATATAATGTTATTACATGCACCCAAATGCATAGTGAAGTAGAACATTAGGGAAAGACAGCAGTGAGTAGAAGACAACTGAACTTAGCTGAAAAGAGGGAAAAGAAAGGAGCCAGAAAAAAGGTTTTTTAAATAATTGATAAATATAATAAGAAAGCAAAACACCAGCTTCAGGTTCTACTGATAAAGGTCTGCACTGCCCTAAACAAAGGTTTTGTGAAAAGGGCAACGGAAGTGAAAATCCATGGTAAGAGACTTAAGGGAATACAGGAGTCCTATTTTAAGAAATAACAAAAATGTATGTGAATGCAAGGGAATGAGTTTTGTGATGTATATGAAGAATATTCTAGTAAACTGTCAAAAATGTTTGTACTTGGTGAATTTAGCAAAAATACACCAGTTAAAGAATATAAAAGAAATTCTAGGAGAAAAATTGAGTGAGTGAAAATATTTTGTGGATTTTAAATATAATTTTATAAGATAACAAAGGATGATCTGACCAGGCCCTTTAGCATCTATCTTCAGCATCTTTGTCATTAATTCAATTACTTCATTTAGTTACCCATAAAAAATTACAAATATTTCCTAGTGAAGAGGAAAAAAATCATGTGTTTCCTATTAGCATATTTGGCTACTGAAGCACAGAAGACCAAAGTCTTCTCAAAAGATTGCATGTCATATATCTTGCATGTCATATATCTGTATATATGTGTCCATCCAAATGATGCAAGATCTATTAATGACACATAAATATCCAATGATATTTTTGTAAAGATTCCTGAAATTATGAATACTCTCATTCAGAAGTTAGTTAAACAAATATAGTCCAAAATGTGCTTGATACACAGAAAAAAAGTGGAATTCATTAATGAAGGTAACCCCACCCCCCAATAGATACAGGCCATTTAATTGGTCCCAAAGCAAAAGCCCAAGTAAATGGAAATACAACTGAGATATTTGATTTACTCAAAAGGATTATTCAGGGGTATCTGTTTTTATTGTTACCACTTTATTTTGAAATATTTTGTTGGAAGGGTAGGAAAAATGTGCAAAACTCAGAACAGCTTAAAGAACTGAATTTAGAGATCAGATTTTTATTCCCTGATCCTTGATATCCAAACTAATACAAAAAATTGGGCAAGTCTGGGATTCACGATGAAGCAAAATAGAAATGATAGCATTAAATGACTCTGACTAAAAATAAGAACATGCTTATGAAGAAAGTTTGGTTTTAAGAAAGTAGTGTACTTCTTTTCTAACAAGGTGTGTTAGAAAGATTTCATAGGACTCGGGAAAAATGTAGGACTTTAATTTTGACCCACTGATGCAGCAAATTAAAAAAAGTTTAAGACATCTGGAACAAATGTGTAATTCTGTGAGCAGGAAGAATTGCTACTATTAAAATAAGTGTTCTACCCAAATTGCCATTATTACTTTGTCAATCTCTCCCTGTAGAACTCCCTGGTAGAACTCCAGCTGTGAAATAAAGCATGATTTTCCAATATTACATGAAAGAAAAAAAGAGTAATGTAAATGTAGCCACAGCATGAAGGTTATTTTAGCAGAGCCAAACATAGGATTTGGCTCATGATACTAAGCTAAAACAGAGGAGTGACTGATATTTTCTTTCCCTTCAGGTCTTTTCCTGGTTCTCCTCTGGGCCAATCTTCCCGCACCAACCAGGGAATCCTGAATACATGGTTGACTGATTATAGTGACATAGATCAGGGTTGTCCAACTTCTAAGTAGCTTGGGGACATACTACTGTGAGCCACAAGCCCTGAGTCACATCCCTCCAAAACTGCACCATGTATGTAGGTAGCTTCCCCCCAACCCCAGTCCACACACGCATGTATTAAACCCTCATGAGCTGCATGAAGCCCATGGGCCACCAGTTGGACAGCCTTGGGATAGATTATAAGATCCATCTATTCATTTCTGACTGTAAAGGATATTTGTTTGAATGTCAATATAAAAAAATATCCCCTAGGGTAAGTGGACCACTCTCTTACACGCCTTCATTCTGTTCCCATTCAAGACAATGGAAAAAACTAACTGAACTAACATGGCAGTATTGTTGGGTTTTTTTCCAGTTTTGGCTGTGTTTGTTTAGTATTTTCTAAATTGTTATGGAAAGAATATTCTATGGCAAAAGGTAAAATGCTATCCGTGAAATAACACCATGAAAAATAAGTA
>NW_017729025.1:71006180-71018977 GCF_001723915.1 Gavialis gangeticus
AAAATGCTATCCGTGAAATAACACCATGAAAAATAAGTATAAATAACAACAAGCCAGTTTCCAAGAACTCTGCTTCTTATAAACCATGATTTTAGTAATTTTGGAGTAAAATTATATGGCGCACAGCTTTGAAGTCATAGATAAAATTTTCCTCCCCCAAACAGATATATATTTAAACTCCTTTGTATTTTTTCTACCTTTCTCATTTTATTGCATAAGTAGGACATCTGATATTATCTTACTGTAAAAGGATGACTGTTGCCTTCAAAGTTTATACCATTTAGGGGCCAGCCCCTGTTTAATGTTGCAATTCTTGAAGGTTCAGGAAGTTAAGGAACAGAAGACCTAAGGTGTTCTCCAGGAAGTGGGGCAGCCAGCTGTGGACTCCCTGAGGGAGACTCCTGAAGTGCGGCATTAGGCCTGGCACAGTGAGGCAGGTGGCTCTGTGTAGTAGTGCTCCCTACTTTGCACACCACAGTGGCAAGTTAATCAAATTGTTTAGATGCATCTGGGATACCTTGCTGAAACTACAGCATACTGCTATCTTGCCAAAATTTATGATAGGTCTACTCCACCAGACTTATGACACAGTCTGGTGGAGAAGACTGTGATCTTGCATTGATAGATTCACACTTGCTTTCTTTGTTCTGAGGACAGCCTTTGTCATTTGGCCTTTTAGATGCTTGCCATATCCTTCCCATCAACATGGAGAGAATGGAAGGTAGAGGTATAAGGTACTGGATCAGAAAGCAAAGGGGGAATCAAATCCTAGCATAGGATAACCATTTTTTCATACATGACCAATACTTGGACAGCAAGCTCAGGGTGTAGGCTTGAAAGCCATGTTAGCAAAATACTTAGTATAACCAACACCATTTTGCGACTTGATATAATTAATTGAATGAAGCAGAGCAGTGGGTCACTGTGTAAGCTTTTTGTAACCCATGTCAGCAGAAAGTTAAAAAGAATGTGGTTTAACAGTCTGAGACAGCAGGAAAACAAATGACCCATTGTGAAAGATAATTGGTGGATATTTGTGAAAAGGCACATAGCATAAAGCAATGAAAAAAATGTATACAGCTTGCTAAACACAAGTGTTGCAAACTGAAAAGTTAAAAGGTATGTAGCTAAGTACAAAGAAAGTGCATAAGCAGAAAAGGCTGACTGGAAAAATGGTGAAATCTAAGTTAAGAAACCACATGAAACATGGGACTTGACTATTAAGGAACTACAAAAGCTGCCTAACCCTCTAAGAAACAGTATAAAATGTAAACAAGGGCATCACAAATTTGGAGGAACTTGAAGCCAAGGAGACAACAACTCAGGCAAATCCCCAAACAGTAAAGGATACCTAGCCAGCTAAACACATTGTATCCATTGGAAGGTTCATGTAAGAATATGAATATTATCTGTTAGGCCTTGCTTAAGGGTTGCATTTAAAGCCTTGCTTCAATATTGATATTGCTTATGTGTTCAATAAATCAGGATTTTAGCTGGAATAGTCTGACCAATCATTTCATTTCTGTTCACTCCACACAGCAGTGGCAGGAGAAAATATTGTGGGGCGGGGGGAAGACTGGGGGTGCAGGGAGCGGTGCGGGGCAGAGTTCAGGGGTTGGTGCAGGGCGGTGCGGGACTGCCCCTCCTTCTTGAAGGGCTGTTGTGAGGCTGACACATGATGGGAGTGCTGGGCACAGCACTGCAGCAGCAGGGCGGGGCATGGCAGGACAGAGCGTGGCATGGTGTGACACAGCATGGCAGTGGTGCTGGAGCAGTGGAGTCACATTTGGGGGGCTAAGCCCCATTAGTCCTGGCCTTCCACAGCCTATGACCCCACCCCTTAATTAAATTTAGCGCAACAAGCGGGAATAGCAATGGAATCTGAAGACTTCCTCATTGCAGAGAAAACTGACTATAAACTACTTCTCCACAATTGCCTTCTGTGGTCTTAGCAAGTCCTCCATGTATGAGATTCAGAGACCCTACATATGAGTATTTCACAGTATATGATGTGCACTGATTTACATTTATTTGTTGCCCACTGTTGGTGCTACTAGCCCATACTAGCCTTATGAGTTTAAGGACAGCAAGCTGCAAACTTCCCCTGTTAAACTCTTTCCAAAAGGCTCCCTTTTAAAAGTGTATACTTATATCATGCATTTGTTTTAGAAATCAAATTGTCAGAAGACTCTGCAATTAGAATCATATGCAATGCCTGTTCTAAGCACTAACCAGGTATTATAAGACAGGCAGACCTGATGGAACCTACTGTTTCCTTCTCTGATTTCTTTTGAGTCTTACTGTTCCCTATGGCACCTAAGGCAAGAGACAGTCAAAACAGACAGTTTCTCACAAAGAAAATTCCATTTTATTAGCCAGGAGCTGTTTATCATACGAGCAAAAACAGCAAAGAGAAGGATACTAAGAACATAAACTAAAATACAGAATACAGAAGACCTTAATGATCTTGTTTATTTTTATTGACTGCATTACTGCAGGAGAAAACTGATGCCTTTTAGGAAAGCAAATAAGCTTTTAACCAATTAGGGTCTGTACTTTTATTTAAATCTATGCTACAGAAATTCACTACTAAAGAGCCATTGCACTTTGAGGTGTTTAAATATTGATCAGTGTTAGTGCTAGCTTGAATCTGGGAGCAGTCACACCATAGGGCTAGAAACATGCTCTGACTGTCCCTGATCTTAACAGTTGTGAATTGCCACTACTGGCTCTGAGTTGCCACTCACTGACTGTGAGCGTAAAAAGACAGCCCTCTGTTCTAGGTGACGGTTTGTGAAAGATGTGTTGGGAGGCAGAGATTTAATGGGATGGGGGTAGGCAATGAAATGGGACATGGAAAGGAAATGAGGATGGAGGAAGGATGGGGAAATGAAGCAAGCCATAAATAAAAAGAATAAAATAAAAGAAGTAAAAAGAAATAATTTTTAAAGAAATAAAGAGGAGGTAAATTAAAGAAGGTTTCAAGTAATAAATTGGGATTGGAGTGTGGGGGGTGCTGGTTGTGCTTCCCAGGGCAGCTGGGAGGTAGGAGCAATGAGGGAAGGTGCCACTGCCCCTACCCCAGGAAGGAATTCCCAGCTCATGGGAACTGGATCTGGCTCCCTACCTTTTATGCCCCCTGCCCTGCACCTGAGCCCTCTCCTGGACCTATCCATGCTTTGCGTCTTTGAGGAGGGGCCACATATTAATGGAACATGAGCTGGATATAATAGATCAGAGAGAAACCTGCCCTGGAATGGCATAACTTTAAAACACCTAAGGTATGCTTCAAACTAGTTTCAGGTGTTAATGTGTGGACAATCCAGGGGTTAAGAGCTCCAGGAGCCATCTAAAATGAGTGTGTAACAAGGCCCTTAGGAAAATTGGGCTTACCTCAAGTTATTTTTCCCATGCCTATCTCCACAAATAAATTTCTGGGCCAAAATAGTGTTGCACACATGTTAGTAAATTGTTAGTTTCTCTTAAACTCCATTACAGTCCTTTAGGTCTATTGAAACACACTTAGCAATATGTAAATTAGTCAGAAGGCAGGACTCATTCAGGGTTAACTAACGTTAGGTCAATCTAAGTACCAAACTGTACATATGCTCAGGGATGTTAGATTGGACACAACATGGCAGGCTCAATCTAACGTAGTTCACCTGAGGAGGTGCACTAAGTAGATTGGCTAACCCGCACCCACTTTAACTGAATGTGTATACACATTCAGAGCACAGCCCCAGGGCTCAGAAAGCTCAACTGCTCACCCCAGCCCTGGGGCTGTTTTTTACTGCCCTCCTACCCTGTACCCTTAGACTCACCTCTGAATGTCACATTGTTTTACATTGCAGTCTTAATTCTATCTATACAGGAATTTTGGCAGAGCTTCTTTCTGTAAATTCATAGAATTGGAGGGCTGGGCAAGATATCAAGAGATCTGGCAGTCCTTATCTCTACAATCAGATAGAGTCAAGTATATCTAGCGTCTTCAAATTCCCCACCAAGTAGAAGAAATAAGTAAATAGTAAGTAATTATTTCAAAAGTTTCCATACTTTAGAGCCAAAAAGATAAGCAGTTTTAGGAGAGGTTGTAGATATAGGCAATATTCAAGGATATAGATATATTCAAGGGAAACTATTGTTTTCTTCACTAGTGTTTCAAGTATAGTCTGTACTGATAAAGCTCCGCTAACAAAACTGTTCCTAATCTGAATTCACTGAAAGGTGTTTATCTCTGGACAGAGGGCTTTGAGAAATGTTACAACTTGTGCCAGCTATGGGTTAAGAGACTCTCGCCAGCCTCTGAAAACTGATTCAAGAGAACACTTGGCATGCCATTTATATTAGGAGGATGTTGGCTACATTCCCCTCACCACATCACGTTCCACTCTATTCTTAGATGGTATTGGCATTTGCTTCAGATAACTCTGTTTTATTTGTCCCTCAAAGGAAAAGGTGCCACAGCACCATTTAAGGATAAAATTGAATAAATTGAAGGAAAAACATCAAAGAAATATATATGTAGCAAGGAGGATATTGCCTTTCAAGGTGTCTATATGGTAGTCCCTATGCACTTTAATGTGAGTTATTGTATATGCTTACATCACAGGAATGCATTTCTAATTTTACTTTCTTCTATACAATCTACATTTTTATATGGTTTTCATTTTTGTGAAGTGAATTCCATTGTTTGAATCTGTTTAATATTTCAATGTGACAATAACAAAAGCTGAGAATGTCCAAATATCCTAAGGCACACAAATCCCTTTGAGTAACATATACTCTGTTTTTGGAAATCCCATCCTAAATATGCTCCTGTGAAACTTGAGATTTCACAGAAGTTTCCTGAGTAAATGACTAACCATAGATTTTTCTTCTTTTAACTGATTTTAAAACACCTACAGTCTGTTTCAAGCAAATGAAAGATTTGTATGCACAAAATGATAGCTCAGGTACTACTGATGTGAATAAAAACCCAATCAGGTTGCTGTTCTGCATGAACCAAAGGTTTCTAGATTTTATGTTACTCAGTTCAAAAAACATTGTGAGGTGTGAGATTTGGAAAATGGTAAAGTCCTGCTTAATCCCTTATTTTACAGCTGTATAAAAAAAGCTGTGTAAAGAAAAGCAAAAGTGAGAGGGGGGTAAATGACCTTAATTCAGTTCATAAAGGACTTAATTTCAGTTTAAAAATGAAGGAATGAAACATAATTATTCTTTTAGAAGGGAAATATCTACTGCTGTACACATGAAGGAAAAAGCACTCAAAGCAGTAGTGTTTTCCTGTAATTAACAAAAATTACATCTTTCTTGAAACCAATGTTTTTCTTATCATTGAAAACAACATTCTTCAACTTCAAAATATTTTTTTCCAGAAAACTACTAAATGAATGTCTCTTGAGCATCTTGAAATGTATCTATTCTCTGCTTTCAGTGCCTAGACTAATTAGAGCATGACCTACACAATAGGGGATAGACAATATTTTACCAATAAACGATGACACTTCAAAGAAATAAAGAAAGGTTATTTGAGAGAGGAATCTGTGAGCTCAGCAATTCACAGGGGGGCCCCCAGTGCATTTGAATTAATTTCAAACCATTGTAGATATGTAGAATGCTGGAATGTATCTGAGTTTTGCTGAATGCTTCTGAATACAGTTAGCTGAAACCAAAGTACCTCCTTCAACAACAGAGCTGTATCTGCATTAGTAATGGGTGAACTTCAAAAGGTTTAGAGTTCACATTCATTTCAGTTCTGCTATGAGAATTATCCAATCTGAGGAGCTTGCCTGGCAAGAAAGTGCCACCTTTCTTTTTTCTAATGCCCTCTCCACCCCCAGAAAACTTTCCAGTAAGCTCATGACTCTTCCTTCCTATGGGAAGGTACCTTCCCATATATACCTACACCTATACATATCTTTTCTTATGGAGATGGTCTCGTAGTCTGTTATTCCTGATATGTTTACAGCATGTTCCCACTACACTAGTTTTGTGTTGCTTTCTTCTTTCTCATTTGTTGTGTTTGGGGTGGTCTTTTGAAACAACATTGCCTTTTTCCAACTCTTATTTTACTAGAAATTGTGGGAAGTAGCTACCCCTGTTGTTTCTACTGCAAATTACAGTACAGTTTAGAATTTATGCCCTACAGTACACTGTGGGACTTCAGAATCTCTAGGGCCATGTGTTAGTTTGCCTCCTTCTTTCCTGAAAGAGTAAGGGCCGTACGAAACAGCACCATTTCATTTTGACTTCTGTTTCGCAGTTTTGAAGGGACAGTGCCAGCTCATGTTCATACTGTGGTTTATTATTACCCCCAGATCCTTTTCATTCATAGTGCTAGTCAGCTTGGCGTTGTAAGTGTGTTCATCCCCAGGTGGAGCACTTTACATTCCTCGATGTTGAACTTCATCTGGTTCCGAGCCACCCAACTTGCCAGCCTGTCTAGGTCCACCTGTATCTGCAGCCTATCTTCAAGCATGACCACGCTTCCCCATAACTTGGTGTCTTCCATAAACTTGGTCAATGAGCTCTTCACCCCCACATCCAAATCATTGATAAAGATGATTGCGGTGTTTCCTAAGAACATTAGCTTGAGGACACAGGAGGTGTTTTTACATACAATCTGGGGTGAGAGGGAGGGCGCTTTAATTAGAGCAGCTCTTCAGTGCCACTCTAATTAAAACACCCACAGTGTCTCATGTATTCAGCATCCCATGCTTCAAAATGGTGGTGGGGTGATTTAACTTAAGCTCATTTAATGAGCTTTAAAATGCCACCAGCACCATTTTGAAGAGCAGGGACACTGAAAACACATGACACCGAGGCTGCTGGAGTGTACTAACTAGCACACTCCAGCAGACTCAATTAATCAAGTCTGATAATATAATTAGCACATGTTGGAGCACATCAGGCACATATATAGGTGCCCAGAGATCTCAAATAGGAATCTGTAGTATCAAAAACATCCTGACCTCTTGTGGTCTGTCTGAGTTCCTTGCAACAGAAGAATTTCTGCTATTTTTCCATAGTTAACAAACAAGTGAAAGCTAAGAGCTGGTATTTTCTGAGAGGTACATTAAGTCTAACAAAGGGTGTCTTGGGTCTACAAAGAACCACTGGCTGCATCTATACAGGAAGCTGACTGTACACTTGTTACTGCACAGTCATTTGGTACATGGTTATGCATAACCAAGTACTAAATGACTGGTCAGTAACCGGTGTTACTGCACAGTAGCATCCTGGCATGGTTGCCTAGTGACATTTACCGAACAGTAGCTCATGACTACTAATCAGTAGCTCGTTACTACTGTGCAGTAGCATTGTGTCACGGTTCATGCCTGGTGACACTATTGTGCAACAGTAACAAGTTACTGCACAGTAAGCGTTTCATGTAAACATGGCCACTGAAGTAAAGCAACATGAAACTGGTGTAGCAGGAACAGTTTTAGAAATTGCAAGTAGAAGCACTATTCTGGACAGGGCTACTTACTGACAATGCAGCTGAACTAACAGTTTTTATTCCACCATGAAGAGACTAGGACCAGAGATGTATATTCAAGGACCCTCTGCTGTACACTAGCTAGAGCTGAATGGGATATGTTTAAACATATTGGTATCAGGGAACAAATTAGCTAAGAATTAATGCAAGGACTTCTAGTATATTTCATCTTAGGCATCACCTCCCATATAGCCAAGCCCTTGATCATTAACCTGCCGGTCCTACAATAAGATCTCCATTTTGTATCTGTACACAAACTGCTGGCTTAATTTTTTTTTTTTTTTTACATATGTAGCTGTGGTACCATACTCAGAAATCCAATAAATTTGCTTAGTCATATATTTGCAAATTCATTGCCAGAATATTCCTACCTCCTTACAGGAATACAGAACTTAATAATTTAGAAAGGGTCTCTTGTAGGGCTATTATTACAGCAATCTCTTTTACAGCAATCCCTTGAGGACAGAAAGATATGTACACTGAGTGCTAGAAACAATAGAATCCACATTTGAACTGCTCGTGCTCTTAGTCAAAACCATACTGCCCTGGTAGTGTCTTGCGGAAACAACTGCAAGCAAATGTTCTTAAGAAACATCCCAATCATGTTAATAACATATAGAAACAAAAGCTTAGAAGGAAATTATTTGGATGTCTTTGCATTTCTTCTCTACAGTTGAAAACTGTATTTGCTTATTTCAATATATAATCATTACAATAAACTTGGAGCTTTGAAAAACCTGTTTGATTTATTTAAGCCCATGAAAAAAAAGCTGAATAGTTGTTTTCATGAATGGATAATTGGAAAATATTGATATGGTACTTCACTAAATTCTCCAAAGATAAAATTATCAGCATGAGCTGAGGACAAAAATGAGGAATTTCAGGACAAGGCACTTTTTTTCTTTAAAAAATTACAAGTTTTAGTGTTCTAATCCATTTTTTTATGCTAATACTAACTAATTAAGTAGTTCTGGACACAGAGAACTTCCAAAAATAACTTAATAAATAAACCAGAAAGTATACGGGGGTGGGAGTAGAAGAGAAATAGAAAGAGGTTTCTACATATTGTTTCAAAGGTATGGAAGATAAAATGTTAAGAATGGTATAATAATGGCTATGGCTAAGGGGAGGATTATATTTCTGTGGTTGAAGAAAAAACTTTTTTTCAACAAGGTTAATAGTGAGATTTGTTTATAGATATAAAATGAGCCAAACTATTGACACTATACGAGGCATCCTAGATTTGCACTTCTCTAATATATGTACATAAACACATATAGATACACACATATAAGTAATTTCTTTAATGAGAGTGTCACCCTCACAAAATTCTGGTAAATATACCAGTCTGGGCATAAAATCTACTTGCCCATTATTATCACAACGAGCATCACTCTGCATTTGTGAGTAAGTAGAAATTTGCAAAGTTGAATTAAAACTGAGCCGTAGAAAAGAAGAGTACAATAAAAAATACCCCACTACAGAAAAATAAAGTCATTTTTATTAAATCATCAAAAATGGTAAAAGAGCAAATCCTCTCACCTTGTGGTATAACTCCTACTTGTCTTAGTAATACGAATAGCCCTGAGCCAAGCAGGATTTGGCTTCAGATGTATGTGAGGAAATAACCAACATCCTCAAAAATACTAATTTTCATAAAAATGAAGGGAGTTCACAACAAAAATATAGCCTAAACCGTAACCAACTGCTATGTGAACAGTAAAATTTTAATTGACATCAAGACGATCTTAAATTGATGTTTCTTTCCTGAATCATGTCTTTGTACACTGAAGTCCATGCCACAAGTAGTTACAACTGTCTTAACAAGAAATAGGTCTCACTGACAGAAAAATTTGCAACTGAGAGTTAGGCTCTATTGTTCTTGTTTGCTGTAGTGCTATGGCTGCATGACTCTCTACTGTGAACCAGAAAATATGAAAAGAATGAGTTCTTTACTTCATTTCCCATCATCGCTTTTTCCCTACTGTCCTGTGTACATTTCTTCCAGCCAGAAGTGTTTGCAAATGGCTCCTCCAAACAGACAACAAATGTCAGGCTGTGAATCAGACAGCGCAGGGGCATTTCCCCTCCTACCACCTTCCTTTCCCCTACACGCATGCACACACACACACACACACACACACACACACACACACACACACACACACACACACACACACACACATTTTATCTTTTACACTTGGCCTCTGCTGTTCCAGGTCCTGAAATTTTGAATCTGTTTCTAAGCTGAAAATGTCCTATTGAGTGCTGGAGACTTGTCAGTGAGCCCTAACATGCAAGTCTTTCATAGTGAGCTGATTGCAGCTCCCTGCTGCATGCTTTGTTTGATGGGTGAGGGGGAGGTTTCATAAACTCAGTAGAAAATGAATCACAAATGTAAAAATTAAACCATTGTCAGTGTTGTCAAATATGATAATTCAACTGAGGAAAATGTGATTTGGGACTAAAATGAAAACTGGCCCATTTAGTTAAAAATGCAAAAAATATTTGCTATGGGCTACACACACTGTAGCCCTTTTATTTATTATTTGCTATACATTAATAGGACATTATAAAGGCAAGCACTCAAAGGTTAGAACTAATGCAAGAATTAAGGCGTAATCCTTATTTGTCCCCCTTGTTTGTTTGAACTATGATACAGTCTTAATTACATATCACTTTTTTTTTCCCACAGGACTTCTGCCACATTCAGGCTATGGAATACTCTCTTAAGTGTTCCCTGGTGAGCAGCTATTCAATATTTTGTTTTATGCTCATTGTTCAGTGTGTGTCTCCAGGCCTTATTTATGGCACACTATTCAAACCCTGGTATGAGGACAGAGTTATTAATTTCCTCATGGGCTTTGCTGTGGCACTTACTGAATTTGAACATTTCACATATACTCATATTTTTTCACAACACCCTTTTGAGATGTGGAAATGATTATTCCCCTTTTACTGAGGCACAGAGAGGTTCAGTTAAGAAGTGTTAAGACTTCTTAATTTCAGAAGTCTAAGACTGAGTGTCATAGTACAATGCCTACTGATTTCAGTTGCAACTCTAAGTGCCCAGAACTTCTGGAATCAGACCTCAAGTTATGAGGGACACCTATGTGGTGACCACCTGTGGGAAGTCTGGTTTTGGTTACATGACTAAATCACAAAGAAATATTATGTTGGGATTACAGAGTCCAGTTATCTGGGGCAATATCCCACTATTTTAACCATGAAAACAGTCTTTCTCTTTCAACTTCAACAAATAGGGAAGGTCCTACAAACAACAGACCCCTTTACTATGTAATCCCAGTTTTTACTAGACTAGATTATCATATATGAAAATTTGGGCAATAAAGGATTTGAGTACATACTTAAATATGGTATTATAATGTATATACACAATGGAGTCAAATTCAGGTTTCATGGGCAACTTAATTTAGGTTTTTATCCAGTGAATTTCAGTCTTTCTTTTGTACTTATGCTCTGCTTTCAGATTCATTTTCTCTTCTCCCTACTTTCTGCTAGCCTTCTCCACTGATTTTCAGTCTCTGCCTCATTGCTTAGACAATAACACTAGCTCTTCATCTTATCCCAGTCTCTTTCTCACCTTTCCTCTACTCCCATCCCCCTACCCTAAACTTTCTTTTACATTCTCATTCTCTTTCCTGGGTGGCCATCACAGTCTCCTTCACCAATCAAACCTAAGTCTCCCATCCTAGTCACCAACACCAAAACCTCACCAGTTTGAAGTTCCACAGTTCATACCCTCAATGAGCATGTCCACACATGCAAGCACATGCGCTTGCAGCAGCTCAAATAGAAGCAGTGCAAATTTGAGTCAGGGCTTTTTGCCTCAATCCATGTGCCCATACATGCATTTTGGCATGGGGCAAATAGTGCCATTTCAGGCAAAATAACCCTGCCTGGCTCCTTCTGGATCTGCAGCCAGGGGGAGTTAGAGCCCGGGCCAGCACTATGCTGTCCCCAGCAGTATAAAAACTGCCCTGGCAAGTAGCTCAGGGCTACTCACTCTCAGGAGATTCTGAGGCAAGGCCAACTGGTACCTGGGGACACTACCCCTTGTGCCAGCTGGACTGCTGAAATAGCCCTGAGAGTTCCCTGCACCCTTTACCCACTTTGCTGCCTGGCTGTGACCTGCTGTGCACCTGCCAGACCTGGATGGGGACTGCACAGCCAGCTGAGGCATCTGCCCCCTCTCAGCCAGCTGCCACTGGGCTGTGGCTGCGGGGTTGGCCTTTGTGCGGCACTACTGCCATGTGTGCCCCCTGCCCAGCCATCTGGGCAGCTATCACCCGGAAGATGTTCCCAGCATGGTGGGCTACTTTGAACTGTCAAAGCATGTCCTCCTGGCACCAGTTGGCCAGGAGGTCAGCCACCTCCAGCTGGGTACAAGGTGCCAGCTCTGAGCAGACTCCTCTGCCTGGGTCCTGCCACTTGCCTCCCTAGCAGAAATTCCGGTATTCCCTATTTGAAAACTGAAAAATCCCTGATAAAAGAATCCCAAAGTCACTCTGTAAAATACCCCATAATCCATGTTCCTCCACAATTAAAACAAAAAAAATACTATATATAGAGAAAGAGTGAGATACAGAGAGACAGCGATCAGTTGGGCAATGTTTAATCGATATATCTAGTGTTAAAGCAATTTGAAAGCCTACCAATGTCCCTATCATCATAATAAAATGAATTCTAAATACCTATATGTTTTGCTGTTTGCCTTTTGTTTTCTTATCATGGAGCAGTTAGAACTCCCTGTGACCCCTTCACTAACCAGGAGTGAGGACAGCTGCCCCTGCAGCCACAGCTCCTGCCAGCAAATATCATCCTGTTTGGCAGCTGGGCATGCAGGGTGTGTACTGGGGGGATGTGGGGTTTGCAGGAAGGGAGTGGGAAGGGGGTGGAGGGATGTGGGTGCCTGTGGAGAGATATGGGGGGCTGTGGGGTGTGTGGGTAGGTGTGGGTGGATTGTGGAGGGACTGAGCGGGGGGCTGCTCAGGAGGTGTGTCCCCTGCCCCCTGCAGGGTGCAACCCCCCTGCACAGCTCATGGACTGCCCCCCCACAGGGCTACAGCCTCCCTACAGGGGCCACATTCCCCAACAGGGGTTACAGCCTCCCCCCCAACAGGGGCCACATGGCCCCCCCAGGAGCTACCCCCCATGCAGGGCCCACATGCCCCACCCCCACTTACTCCCCGAGTCCCCTGGATTGCTGCCTCACATGGCTCCATCCCCGCCAACTCCTGTAGCCCCGTGATGGCTGCCCCACCTAGCCCCACCCCTC
>NW_017729025.1:71020310-71020696 GCF_001723915.1 Gavialis gangeticus
CGGTGAGTGAGGGGCCGGTGACTGCATGTGGGGCCTGGCTGGGGCCAGGCAGGGCAGAGATCAGGGGGGCTTGAGAGAGCAGGCAGGGGGTGGGGCTGAGCAGGGGGGGGCTCAGGGAGCAGGTGGGGCTAGTGAAAGTCCCCCCATGGCACCCTCCCCCTTCCTGCACCCCCCCACTTCCTACTTACTGGCAAGAACCCCATCCACCTCCCTGCAGCTGGCACCCTCCCCCTCTACGCGACGCTGGTCAGGCCACAGCTGGAGTATTGTGTCCAGTTCTGTGTGCCCCATTTCAAGAGGGATGTGGACAACATGGAGAGGGTCCAGAGGAGGGCCACCCGCATGATCCGGGGACAACAGGGCAGACCCTACAGTGAGAGACTGCG
>NW_017729025.1:71025696-71026114 GCF_001723915.1 Gavialis gangeticus
CCCCCACTTACTCCCCGAGTCCCCTGGATTGCTGCCTCACATGGCTCCATCCCCGCCAACTCCTGTAGCCCCGTGATGGCTGCCCCACCTAGCCCCACCCCTCACCCACTCTCTCAGACCCCCCAATAGCTGCCCCTCCTGGCCCCATCCCCAGCTAGCACCCTCAGCCTGATCTGCCTGGCCCCACCCCCCACTCACTCTCTCACACTCCCAATGGCTACTCCTTGGCCCATGGCTCCTGGCACTTAAAAACCTCCCACTAACCAGCTACTGGAGCAGCCATCAGAGCTTCTGGGGGCTCATGGCAGAGCCCCCCCCACAGCACAAGGCAGTGGGGGGCAGTGGAAACCCCCTCCCCCCCGCCTGGCAGGAGCAAGTGACTGTGGGGGGTTTTTTCTTTTTTTTTTTTTTTTTAAAG
>NW_017729025.1:71026813-71028322 GCF_001723915.1 Gavialis gangeticus
TCTTGTTTTGGGGTTTTGTTGTTCTCCCGCCCTGGCGGGGGGTCGGGCTAGAAGATCTACTAGGTCTCTTCCGACCCTAAATCTATGAAACTATGAAACTATGAAACATTGCCTGCCCTGCATGGGCAGGCAGAGTGCTTTAGCACCAGGGTGAGGACCAGTCATAGCGACGCTCTGGCTGGCTACCTGCCCTGCTTTTTTCCCCCAGTTTTTTTTCTGACCCCACAATGCCAGTTTACAGTGTGGGGAATGTTTTTTCATTCCTGCACGTGCCTCTTGTAGTATCTCAAGGGGCGGGGATGCTGCAAGACGCACGGGCGTGCTCATGTGGACATGCCCAATAAATCTCTACGGCTTGTCCCAGTCATCATCTTTCCAATCATGTAGGTCAAGATTTTACAGATTTACCGTGTAATTCAAATATTAGTTCATTTTCCATCAAAGTTCTCTATAGTCAGTCAGGAAGTTGCAGCAGCCTGGGATGCCATGAAATCCTTTTAAGGGTGCTGCAGAGTACCATATAATATCATCATTTTTAGGTTTGCAAACACCTCGATGTGAGCATCTCCATACTCTTGTGTTAAAAATTTACCTTAATTAGTATGGAGTTCCGTTATTTGTTTTTGGGCTAGATACACAGTATTGAATAACTTGGCATATCTCCATTGACTTCAAGGGAGTTAAGCTAATTTACAGTAGCTTACCTCACCCATTAACAATCCTGGCTGTAGTTTTCTACACTCAGAATCATAATAAAATTTCAAAGAATTAAGAAATTTTAGCTTAATTCTAATGTCCCAATTCTACTGTCACTTCAGTTGTTTCCCAGTATTAATCTATTTGCTTCTAAGGTTTTATAATCTCTGGAAGGTCAAAACTAATGAGTGTCACTCTGAACCAGTTTACCTTAGAAACTTTTTCCCATACAGTGATGTCATTGTGGGATATGCAGTTCTTTGTTATGATGTTTTTACATGTAGTTATGCTGTCAGGATTGCTTTAACCTATGCTTTTTCATTCACAGAAGCTGTATAAAGCTAAGTACAGACATTCAAAAAGCCCAAGGGTAGAATCGATCTAAGTTATGAGGTTTTCTGTAAACAGCGTAGGTTAGATCAATGGTGAACAGAATACATGTTTGCCCTTTGGTGGGGGGCACTCAAGCTGCCTGCACTGACTGAAGCCAGCAGGTTGAGGATGGTCCTGCTCACCTCCTAGCCCTGTGGGCTTCCTGGGCTGCCAGATACTGTCAAGCACAGCCAAACACCCAAACCACCCCTGAGTGGCTGCCAGACATAGGGGAGCATAATCCCCTTCCTCTGTCTCATCATGTCAGCCACATGATTCTATCAGCTTCATGGGTTGGAAGGGAAGGGAGTTGTTTGTGTTCAGTGCCATAGCAAGGGGGAGAGTGAGCTGGGTGACCACCCCAGGGCTGAAGCAAAGGGGCACCAACTGCCCAGCTGGGGCAGGATGCAGGAAGGAGCCACAAGTGGCTTGTTTGGGGGG
>NW_017729025.1:71033322-71034067 GCF_001723915.1 Gavialis gangeticus
AAAAACCTCCCACTAACCTTGGAGTCGCCAGCAGTACCAGGGGCTGTGGGGGCTGTGGGCTATGGGGCAGAGCCCCCTTATGCAGCATGGGGCAGCAGGGCTCCCCAGTCACCCTCCCCCCACCTAGCCCTGATGCCCCCTCCCAGCACTTTAAAAAAAAAAAGCCTTGCACTCACTAGCAGTAGCAGCTGCCATGGGGGTCACTGGGGCCTCATGGCAGAGCCCCCCATGCAGCACAGGGCAGTGGGTCCTGGCCCTAGCCACCTGGCACCTGCACTGCCACTGCCCCACCTCATGGCTGTAGCCAGGGTCAGCAGGGTGCTACACAGCTCCACCTGCTGGTGGGCAGCTGGGGCTGCTGTGGCTGTCAGCTAGGCCCTGTGCTGCATGGGTGATCTCTGTCATGAGGCCCCAGTGACCCCCCATGACAGCTGCTATTGCCGGTGAGTGAGGGGCCGGTGACTGCATGTGGGGCCTGGCTGGGGCCAGGCAGGGCAGAGATCAGGGGGGCTTGAGAGAGCAGGCAGGGGGTGGGGCTGAGCAGGGGGGATGGGACCGGGTGCTAAGCACGCATGTTTGCATGCATCAGATTGAATTAGGTGGAGCTAAACATCCTCAGCAGCTCTGAAAATCAGGCATCCAGCGTTTCACTGTATTCTTTCCTATTAAGCAGAGGCCCGTGTCAGATAGTACCGTGGTGATGGATGGTATGGAAAACATTAAGAGAGTTTTCCCAGTTTGGTAT
>NW_017729025.1:71035114-71035935 GCF_001723915.1 Gavialis gangeticus
AACTGCCCAGCTGGGGCAGGATGCAGGAAGGAGCCACAAGTGGCTTGTTTGGGGGGGGGCGGGGATGGGGAAACAGAGACTCCTGCCCTGCAGGCACTCCTGGGCAAGCATGGGCAGGCATGTGCCCCCCAGATCTGTGCACAGGGTGAGGGTGGGCTGCCAATGCAGGCTTTGTCCCAGGTGCCAAACTTCATTGCTATTGTCCTGTCTCTGTCCCTGCATGAACCCCATCATGAAGCACCCCACAATGTATAAATGGACTTGACACTGAGGCAAGGAGAAACCCCATGAGCAGGTGCAGCACCATGGAGCCTGACTGGGCTGCCAAACATAGCAAACATTTCCCACCCTCCACCCCATGTTGCCTGCCTACAACTGAAAGATGCCTGTGGCTAACATGTTGCAGTAGGGGGAGGGGGATTGCTCCCCCACACCTGGCAGCCTGGTTGCAGGGGTTCTTCTGGGCTCAGTGTCAGGTGTGTGCGTACATCGTGGGCTCATGCAGGGACACAGATGTCTCACTTCCCCCCTGCACTGCCTGCCTGTGGCTGACAGCTGGCCAGAAGAAGGAGGTGGGGCTGTGGAAGGGGTCTCTGCTGAAAAGGGTCTGTGACAGCCTCAGAGCAGGGCCCACTAGGCACCTAGCAGAAGAAGCCAATTGTGGGGCAAGAGCTATCACACCTCCCTGTAAGGAGAGGTGTAGTTGGGATGGGAAAAAAGGAGCCTGGGATGCTGGCAGACAGTGACCTCACTCAAATCGATAGGGAAACTGGTACTGAAGTTTGATGCATCAGTCTAACCTAAATCAATTAAGATTGAAT
>NW_017729025.1:71040935-71051222 GCF_001723915.1 Gavialis gangeticus
CAGGGCCCACTAGGCACCTAGCAGAAGAAGCCAATTGTGGGGCAAGAGCTATCACACCTCCCTGTAAGGAGAGGTGTAGTTGGGATGGGAAAAAAGGAGCCTGGGATGCTGGCAGACAGTGACCTCACTCAAATCGATAGGGAAACTGGTACTGAAGTTTGATGCATCAGTCTAACCTAAATCAATTAAGATTGAATGCACATCAATCCAGGTCTGTCTTAGACAGGGTTCTGCCATTTTTCAACCAGTCTCTGTGCAGTAAATGTCTGTTCTGTTATGGGTTAAGACCAGTTTCTGATTTCTCAGACTGGTGAAAGTGTAATGTCTGTATCTGGCCTAAGTTACAACTGGGTATACTGATTACATATTTTTTTTGCCTGTGTACTCTAAGTAATTTTTCTAGTATAGCTATACAAGGGAACCTTTATCCATATAAAGAAAGCATTGAGCTCCACACTGTTGTGCCTGTTGATATTATTTCTAGAACAGGTGAAGGGCTGGGGTTCAAAATAACAGGTGTCCCGACATACTATCTGAACAGCAGTGTTTCAGCATAGAGAGATCGGGGAAGGAATTTTCATGTTTTGATTTGAATTTCCTCATGGTCATAGGTTTAAGTAAAATCTCTTAATATCATTATAATGTAGGCATTTTGTGTGTTACAGAGACAGTTGTATAATGTACACTGTAGTTCATGAGAAAAATCCAATCCAGAGGTTCTCTGCAATGCAGTTTTACATAAGGGCCCATAGGAGCAGACAGAATGTTATTAGACCATAAAAGCACATCAGGCTGATTTATGGTTTCTGATCAAGGTTTCTGTGAAAATTACTCTGCATCACCAGCTCAAGGTGACTGCTACCATTAATGTGTGGAAAATAAATGAGATGAGGAGGCTGATATCAGAGGAAGTTAAAGGAAGCGCTGAGCCAGTTTATATAGCACAGGCTTCCCATTTTGTTTTACAGTGCATAGAAGACTGTCATCAAAATGATTGCTTTGGGGCAGAAAAGGCAATTCTTGATAATTAGATCTTATGGCATGCTTTCCTATATCCAGTATATAAGAACCAGGTAAAATACCTTACCACCATGTGTCGTCATCTTCTACTCTGTCCTGTAAACATTCCCTGAATGTAGAAAAAGAGTAACATAGCCCTCTTTCTTAGAGGTTATTTTTCAAAAGAGATAAAATTCCAAATGTGATTTCTCAGGAGGTGCAGCGACTACAACTGTTTTACATCTGATCAGATTGTGATTTGCATTTTGACCAGTATAACAAAAAACAAACATCTTTTCTATGGTTTGGCAACATTGGGGGCTATAGGTTGTTTCATTTATTAGTACTGGATTTTTCCACATAGAAAACTATGCTAGTTATTGAAATATAAATGCATAATGTATTTTATAAAAAATTCATTCAAGATTTCTGTTATAAAATGTACCAAAGCTAATATTTCCTCATGATTTCAGTTCATAAGGATATACTGATGAATATAATGTTATGTTCAGTTACTCTTCATTTTCTCTATTTCTTCATTTTTTTCCCATTTTATATTCTGTACATTGTTTTAGAAGTAGCAAATACTGCTGCTTTGTGAAGGCTGAAAAATAAAATAACTAACATATACTGTTTGGATGTCAGCATGTAGAATATGGGTTTCAGTATAAACGCTAAACCATAACGTGGGCTGTAGGTTTCTGTGAAGGATTCTGGTTTCATTTTCTCATATATTTTATTTTCAGTCTCTAAAACAGTCTGTTCAGATGTTCAATATCATCTTACACATCTGGAGAACATCAGAGCTATTCACACAGCTGTCTATAGCAGCTGATCTTATGGTCATTAAATTGTACATTTTTAAAGCAGCATATGGGCTGAAGACACACAAATCCTACTTGTTTTATTTTTGTTAAAGAATTTGTTCATATGCCTCCCACACATTGCTTTGAAAACAGAGCTCTTAATGCCCACAACACATTTCTCTCAAGTAACCATCATTATAAATGCAGTTCTACTTTTTGGCTCATAATAGTCCTTATCCTAGACTGTAAAACACATGTTTTGCTACTATGGTTAAATTCTGAGGGGTATAAGTTTGGAACTAGTTTACTCATTCTCTCCCCAGAAGTGCCCTGAGAGAAAGAGGACTTTATTTTATGTACAAGGGTGATTAGCTTGTTCTGTTAATAGGCTGGATTTCCTGGTACTTAATTGAAAGCAGGTGGATAATTAAAACAAATGTGTATCTAATCAAGAGCTAGGCATCAGGTGATCATGATGTGATGCCTGATTCAGCACAGGATCAAACCTAGCTTTTAAGCCAGTTTACTTTAGAGGGTAATGTAGAAGAGGTGAAGGGAGCTGAGTCCTGGGGAGAGTAATTAGCGTATCTGTTGAGACAGCACTGAGAAAGACTGATACTAGTTCATGGTATTAGTGAGTGTCCTTATTTGCTTCAGTAGTATGCTACCACTTAAGCTTGTTTCTTGTAAGTTTAAAGCTAAACAGTAAGAAAAATATGGACCAGGTTTCAAATGACTTTTAAATGAAGCTTCAGGCAATTTAAAATATTCCCATATTATAAAAAATTAGTATCAGTCTGCTGAACTTTGGTGGTTTAATTAAATGTACTTCTGAACTGAAAACCTCGTCCCCCAAACATGTTCACCAAATTCCCAATAACCTCTGGTGCTCACTGAAGTATGATAAGACATTGAGGAGAAAGGATGGGCTATTTTTGCATCAGTGGCTAAGCAACTGCTAACTTAGTGCCTCCCTTATCACAATTAATTAAGGCTGAATTTTACATTGAACTCTGTAATCATGCAGAAGGTAGGACAGGGAGGCACCACAGAGACTAACTGATTCAGAAAGGCAAAATCCTACTTCATCTAATGAACTAGGTTTTTGCCTTTCTGAACTACTTAGTTTCTAAGGTGCCACCCTGCCCTACCTTCTGCCTGATGTCAGACTAACCTGGTTAATCACCTCTCTGTAGTCATACAGAGGAATGAAAATCCTATTGTATCTTAGCATGGGCTACAACATGGGCCTTGGAGGTAAGCAAGGACTGCTACATATCAGCCACTTTCCTTTTGGCCTCTCCACATACCATGTGAACAAAAGAGAAAGGAGCTTTAGCTTCACGCCACTGCCCTCTATTATCTAATGTACTACATCAGCCTACGGTGAGCTTGCCCAAAAGGTGAGAGGTGGAACATACAAGAAACTGTGCCTCTGATGTGCATTTCCTTCCTGAGCTGTTCCCAGTATGTCACTCCATGCAGAAGACTATTAGCAAAACTACCACCAGTTCCTTATGTTTAGATATGGCCACCCTTTTTACTTTGTTACTGCCCAATAGTAAGTAGCAAGTTTAGGTCAGTGTGAGTTGAATCAGTAGGCAAAGCAAAGCAAAGCAATGTCAGCAAGTCCGACTTTTTTTATTTCCCATTTTTATCAAAATAGAATATAAAGCAAGTAAGTAGCTGAACAAAGATATGAATTTTATTTAGGAGCTGCTACAAACTGTTTTTGTTCAGTTAATATAGTTCAGCATGGTACTAAAATCCCTGCCTTCATCATGCCATTTCTCTTTGTCATATCTTAATTTCAACATATGGTCTGCTATGCAAAACTAAATGTTTATGAGCTCTACTTAGTACTAATGACAATACTTTGTATCTGTAACATTAGTGCATAAAATTCAATAAACACTTCTAAAAAATGAGGACATAAGAGATTTGAAGAACATTAAAGTTTGACTCTAATTTACACAAATTAGGCCTAGTTAATTCTTCTCTCAGTTGCAGTCTTTTGAGAAATAAGTTTCTCTGCAGAACACAGAGTATCCTGAGTGCCCTTATTTTTATATTGGATAGGATTCATTTGATATATAGGAAGAGGTTTACTGTTTTGGTTCTTTTTGAAATTATAATTGTGGATATAAAAACAGCACTAAATCTATCCCATGTGTAAAATATAGTATTTTTATCCCTGTTTATATCTTGGTGTTACATTAATAAAGGTATATTAGCTTTAAGACCTGTTTGATGTTATGTAAGTCCTATTTGATTTTGACTTTTAAATGATTAGCTTTATTGAGTAAAGAGCAGTGATTGTTTAGCAAGAATACAATTACTAACTCAAAAAGAATGAAAAAGTAAAATGCATTCTTCCATAATTGACTATTGAAAGTTTGTAAATGAAACCCTTCACCTTTCAAAACACAGGGTCAAATCTTGTTCTCAGTTACATAGATAGTTTCAGTGGAAATATTTTAAATTTACCATGGGCCAACAAAAGAGTCAATGGACTTATTCCAGATTCAGGATGATATAATGGAGTACAGAGCTTACCACTCTTTCTTGCCCTCCAGTCATACCACTCAGTGCAATCTCATTTACAAATAAACAATAGATTATGATAGAATATATTTCACTCTTTCTACTTCCGTAAGTCAGCAACATTATTACTGCTGATAAATTAAAATTACTGTTCTCTAAATACAATGGATTTTCTAAAAACTGAGGCTAAACAAAGTCAATAAAATTAAATAGATTTAAAAGAAATAAGTGAGCACCTAATTTGACTCACCTGTCTCCCCTCCTTCTGACGCATGAATATTTGCAGGAACAATCCCCTTTTGAAACTCCACCCCCAAATTTAATCTCCCCTTTTAGGTGCAATATCTATTGCATAGAACTGTGTCCTGTTCCCAGGATACATGCTTAAAACATTCTTGTGTTCCAAATATACCCCTGTAGTACCTAAGAAAAACAAAGGACCTACTAGTAAGACAGCAAGAAAAACAGTCAACCAACTCCAGATTCCAGTTAAATGTATAAAAAAAATATAAAAATGTCAGAAAATTACTTTTTTTGGTTTAAATGTTAAAACATCCTCTTCCTTTGGAGCTTTGCCAACTACCAAAAAATGTGGAAAAAATATCTTTAAGCTAAACATTGTTGCAACTGACTCGGTTAAAAAAAAAAAAGAACAAAAAGATGTCTTGGAAAAGGATCATTTGCTTCCAAGTGGAAATATGACCTTGAATTTAGGCACCAGGCTTGGACAATCTGTTTACTTCTCAGCTCTGCCCTAGATGTCCTGTTGACCTTTACTGAGTCGTTTGTCCTTTTAATACTGCTGTTCTTGGTTTACTAAACTTTACCACTTCAGAGTTCTTGAAAGGATAACTTCAGTAAGTTTTCCAAGGTACCCAGTATACTATACTAATGAGGGCCATATGAGTGTTTAGGGCCAGATCAACTAGAGCTAACTTGAACTTCAATGGAATTTAGGAACCAATGTTGTAAAAATCAATCCAGAATACCTCTGCTTCATCAACCACAAACATCATTAGGTGCCTACATTTTGGCCTACAAAATTCCCCAAGCAACTAAGAATAGGCATCTATGTATGAATGGATGACCATCCTACCACTGCCCCCCCAGCATCCACCTTATCAGGTAGCTATCTGCCTTCTGCCACAACTCCATTGCTATCCAGTTCATCACCTAAAATCTGCCTAAGTCTCTAGAGGGGTTCAAACCAATAGGTATACTCAGATGTCCATGTTCTGAATCCTAAGGGTGGATTACATATTACAGTTAGATCATGTTAGGGGCACTTAAAACTCAACTGATCATTAACTAATGCTAAGTGCTCTTTAGGCATTTTAAAGTAATGCCACTCTGGGCCAGGATTATCTTTAAGCTGTGCTACCTAGCTTGAGTTAAATTAACTTCTGAGCATTCATCTGAGATAAACCCATCAATATCCCAAGATTCAGCCCTGAACTGACAGCTGGGAAACAGGTGGGTGGGGGTGGGTGAGTGGGAAGGGAGGGAAAAGGAGCAAGGGGGGTGGTAGAGCCAGAGGGAGGCTGAGCATGTGGAAGGGCTGAGGAGGGCCAGGATTGGAAGGGGGCAAAGGGTGGGGGCACGGGTGGGGAGCTGCTAGGCTTCTGACCCCTCTGTCTCCAAATTGCCTCCCCTGAGAATCCAATTGCCTTCTCTGCACCCCATTAGCCCCTCCACACACCAGATCACTTCTCTGCCAGCCCAATCTGTCCAAGAGTGGCAGAAGTGCCCGTGAATTGGGTTCTCCCTCCCTGCCTAGTTCCAGCTTCACTGCAGACTACATTATGCCAGTATGCCCAGATCCAGCTCCTGGCAGGCCCTGCAACTAATGAGCAGGCAGAAGGAAAGGGGGCAGGCAGAGAGTTTCCAGGCAGTTGTGGGACCTGGTGAAGGCTGGATCCAGGTGCACAGCCCCTTGGTGCTCTATAGCAGAGGCTGCAGAGCCAAGGAGCAGGGAGAGGGACCACCACCACTGCTGCTTCTCTTGAGCTAATTTGGGGTGGCAGGGCAGCAATCCAGGGGTGAAGGGAACAATTAGGGGAAGGGGTCGATACAGGGGTGGAGGGACCAATTGCAGGTGGACGGGGGCAGCAGGGTGATTTACTGGCAGTGGCGATGCATAGATGGTGCATGGAGGTGTTCCTACACCCCCCGAGAGCACTAGTTAGGTGATGGGTAGCGGGGGCAGGAGAGAGCGCCGGTGCCCCGCCACACAAGCGCTTGCCCATTGCTGCAGCTGCTGCCAGAAGTGCTGCAGTGATAGGCCACAGTGATCGGCCATCACAGGATTGGCTGCAGGGGTCCCCCCCAGCTGGTGTGATCAGCCACGGGGGACCCCCACCCTGGTTGGTGGGATCAGCTGTGAGTGGACCCCCCCCACAGTCAGCAGGACTGGTTGCGGGGGGGGCACATGCCCCCGTGACTAAGGCAGCACCAGTTGCCCATGTTGGTTGGGCAGAGGGGTTATCCAAGCTGCATTGAGGGGATCCTTCCCCAACCCCTCCCCCCCATCAGCCTATACTGTGGCTACAGAGCCACCAAATAGGGCATGCTTGGAGCTCACTTGCAACTCCTAGCCATGTCCTTGCTCATCAGTTCTCTAGTGGTAGGTCTAAGCAGTGCACATTAGAGAGGGTATTAACCCTGAATATGTGGCTGATCACTATCACTAGTTAACCTTAACACAATTTAACATTCCTTAGATTTAGCAATTGGTAACTCTAATGTATAATCTCATGTTGTGCATAGAGATGCCTAATATGCAGTCCTGAATGATGCTTCTAAGATCCAGATGACAGGCTTTCAGAAACATCCTTGTGCCTAGTTTTTCCTATTAACTCAGTGATTTTAAATCAGGGTGCCATGAGATTCTTTTACAAATGCTGTAGGTATGGAAATAGCTAACAGGAGTCACAAGATAAACCCTGAGATTTCAAATAGGAACCCACAGGGTCAAAAACATACTGACCTATTGTGGTCTGTTTGAATTCTTAGCAAAAAAAAGTATTGTTTTATATTTTTCTATAGTAAAAAAAAATGAGTGAAAGATAAGAGCTAGCATTTTCTGAAGGATGTCCTGAATCTAAAAAGGTTAAGAACCACTAGACTAACTCCAGATGGTTCACTATTTATACAGGCTTTCTGTGTCACCCTTTGGAGATGCCAAACTTTACCCCATTGACTCTGTAGAGTATGGGCATTTTATATACATACTTTTTAGTTCTCAGACATACCAGAGATCTGTTCTTTGGAGAAGACTCAATTAATAGAGTCTGCTCCACATGGGAGCTAACATGCACTGCGCTGCACCGCTTGCAGTTTTATAAGCAGCTAAATGCACGGCAGTGCGGAGAAAATGGTAGTGGTGCACTTTTGAACTAAAGTACCTCTGAGGTGTTTTAGTTCAAAGTGCACCACCACCATTTTCTTTGTGCTGACACACATTTCACTGCTTCATGCTGATATGCATTTTTCTGCATTTCAGTGCTTTGAAAAGCACCTGGAGCTGCAACACTTACACATGTAAAAATGCCCTGAGTGCCTAAACCTATTTCTTTGAATTATCCTTTTGGGGAGTTTGTAGGTACCTAAAAGCGTTCTGAATTTTTTCTTAGATACAAAAACAAATAAAATTAAGAAGAAAAATCAATTGTACCAAAACAAACCAAAACAAAATTCTTAATATTATTAGCACACATCTAATATATCATTTAGTTATGAAATATGGTATATTATTATGGCTTTACAGTAAATGATCTATTTTTAAATATGAAAGGATATAATATATACAGGTAAAAATAAATTTACTTAAAAATTGGTAGATATTTGAGAACTTGTACGCTGATATGTGTCTCTCTAACCTCTTTCTATTGTGTTTGTTTGGCTGCCTAAATATAGTAATGGGTATTTTCAGGGTACTAGCAATTCCATATGCACATCACACTAATGATTTCACAAACCAGAGGTTACCATCATACAAGTGAATTTCAAAGACAGAATGATTCCATTATAATTGAGATCAGAAGCTAGCTCTTAAGATTTTAAATCTTGAAGTGGCAAATGAACCTTTGTTAATAATACTCAGATATACTTCAAGTAAGAATACCTTTAGTTATAAAGGCTCCCTTTTGATTGAGTCTTTAGATAGGGGACTCTGAGTCTTTTGGTAGCACAGGATATATATATACTAAATAAATTTAGGCTAATATTTTGAAGAGGTTGTCTCTGTTGCTCTCCTATTTAATAAGTCATTCTGTTCTACTACTCTAAGCCATCCTGAGCGTTTACATGTAAATCATGTAAATAAATAAATAATTAATAATCTTTTCCTGTCTCAATGAAGATTTTTTTCTTATGCATTACAATATCTGACAACATCATTAGAAGTGGTTTGTGTTTCTTTTCTGATAGTACCCTTAGTCTAAACAATAAACATTGTATAAGAAAAGTTTTCTTCAGAAAGTGTAGGAAACTGTTGGAGATGTATTATTCTGATTATATTTTGCTAAAAAGAAAATTAAAGGATACTATTTGATCAAATGTTTCTCCTAGTTGTTCACCTTTTATGAGTTGTTACAAAAGGGGAACTAACAATGTAAAATAAAAGAATCAGTCTTATTCCTTGTATATTACATTTGATGTGAGCACAATCTGTTAGTGTATTTTATCTACATATTCACAAAGCCTTTCATAGAATTTCTTAGAAGACTCTAACCCTAAAAAATATGAATATTGAGACAAAATAATACACAGATAGAGATAAAAGGTGTCTGAGAATGATTTAGTTTTTTTGTGTCTTAACTCTTGTAAAGATGCTTAGCTGGATGCATAATTCAATATATAATATAAATATATATTCAGAGATATATATAGTCAGAGAAGAAGCAAACAAGTATAGCCATTACAAAATATATTCTTGATAAATTAGAGGCTTGAAAATGTTTGACTAGAGTTCCAAAAACTAGTTAAATGTGATTAAATGAATGTGAGACAAAACAATAAGCCACTGCCTATAGAAGCAAAATGAAGAGAGGGCACAATTTTTAAAATGAGATGCTTCCCAAAACATGCATCTTTGAAGCAAGCATGAAGGCTTTGTTGGTCAAGTTAGTTAAGATCAATAAAACCTTGTTGTATGTTTTCATGTACTAGGACATTTTGGATTCCTATCACAAGGATTTTGGCTGCTTGCAGACATTAGAAAAACCACAAAAAACTGCTTTACCAGAAGCAGCAGGAGATTGCTTCGACCCAGCTCTGCAGCATCTGTATAGATTGGGTGCTTCAGTGGGACTCTGATGCTTTTAGCTAAAGCTGATTCAATCAGCTACTAAATAAAAACACCAAAAAAGGCCCACTAAAGCACCAGATTTATACAAACTCTGGGCAAGCTGGGGCCAACTAAGGTGCTGCCTCTTCTAGGCATGTGCTGGGCTTTGCACAGGAAAGTGCCAAGTTTAAAGTGTCATTTTCATTTTGGTTTTTTTCAAACATCTGCAAGCAGACTATGCTGTTAAAAAACCTGAAAAAAGGTCTAACAGTTAAAAACCTAGAAAAATTCAGTCATACTCCTAAATTTACACAACATTTCAAGATGTATTTATTCATTATTCATTTATTCCTGAGATTTGTTTGGAACTGCAGTGACATTTTTAAGTCATTAGTATATGTATACAACAGAACAAGCAGAGGTTCATCCTTTGGTTAGTGTGTTAGCCTGGGAGTCATGAGATATTGTGTCAATTCCTACATGACCTTGGGCAAGTCAGTCAGATCTAGACCCCATTAAGCATTTAGACACTGCAATGCTTTACTTTTAGGTATCTGCCCCCCCCCCTCCGTGTACAGTATTAAAGGCACATAAATTATATTTATACTCTAGACTGTACAGTATTCAAGTCCCTTACCCCCACTTCCTTAA
>NW_017729025.1:71056222-71092884 GCF_001723915.1 Gavialis gangeticus
CTCCCCCCCAGTTTCCTATCTATAAAATTCATGGAGAGAAAGAGAGATGCCTGAGAATGAGGTTCACAACAGTCAGCATAGCTAGGCAATAGGAAGTGCTGGAGAGTTATAGTTAGGCATCTAGGTCTTTACAGTTCAGGTGCCTCCATCCACCTGGGATTCACAGTCCTGAACAGTCATCGGAATGAAGGTGCATATACCCTTCTGCAAAATGAGTCATTCCTTTCTTTCAAACCACAGCCAGAAGAGGATGTAATTATATCATTGTGGTACTGATGCCCTGCCTACACCCTGCCCTTTTAGCTAATAGCTCAATCATTATACAACTAACTGGATGTGTCTACATGTGCATTTACTGTGCAGTAAGCGGTTTTTGGTTCAGCATATATATATGCAGTCATTACAGTGAGGTAATGCTGTGTGTGGGCTGACTTGAGGCTAAAATTAGTCCCAAGTCAATCCACATAGTGTTACTCTGCAGTAAGGCATCTACATGTGTGTTATTGCACAATAACTAATCAGGCATAATTTTGTTACCTGCATTAGGCAGGTAGCAAATTTACACCCAAGTTAGTATAAGTCACCATAGTTACTGCACAGTACAGGCATGCAAGTGTAAATGCTCTCATCCCGCACAGTAATTTTTGGTTACTGCACAGTAACCTAGATTACTGTGTAGTAAATGTGCACGTGTAGACTGAGGATATGGGTGAAATGGGCTCAATGTCTAGCTCTGCCTAAGATGATTGAATATCTCCCAGCTTTCAAAGGAGTTCCTTGATCACAAGACTATATCTCACAATACATTTTAAATAGAATAAACAGGGACATCTATATGAGGCACTTATTGCAGACTTGCCTAGTTAGCTCTGTACTAAAGCATCTCTGTTTACATGTGCAGAGCTTTTAGGCTGGAGTAAACTAATTAACTCCACTGTATGTTAGTACTACCCAATAGAAGTACTATACTATGGTGGAGTTATTTACTCCACTGCAACACACATGTAGATAGTGACGGAGGCTGGCTGGAGCACAAGAGTGCTACAGTGCAGGCTTCCTGCCAGCTAGCCCTGCACTGTAGCACCCTCATGCCCCAGCCAGCCCCTCTGCAGCATGTTTAGCCAGGCAAGAGCAGCCCCAGGCTCACAGGCTAACCCCCAGGTCCCCTGCCAGCCAGGTCTGTGCTGCCCCAGCTCAATATGTTGCAGTCCTGGATGCATGTGCAAAGTCTGTGCCTGGAAGCAATAAACTCTGGTGCAACTGAGCCAGCGTTTATAATATGGTGCTAATTTCATGTGTAGATGCATCCATTGAGTCAGAGAGAAGGGGTGTGTGTGTGTGTGTGTGTGTGTGTGTGTGCGTGTGTGTGTGTGTGTGTGTGTGTGTGTGAGTGGCAGAGAGAGAGACAGAGAGAAAAAAGAATGGCTCTCTTATCTAATGGTTAGCATATTTGTCTGGGAGGGAGGACAGCTGTTCTAACTCCAGATTTACATGCTTAAAGTGAGAGTTAGGCAGGACTTAGGCACACTAAGCCTTAGGATCTAGGCCTTAGTCTAAAGGAGTTGTGAGAATAAATACATTTTAAAACATCCTTTGGAAACATGTAAGTACCAAAGAGTTACATCTCTATATACCCTTTCTCTCACAATATCAGCAAATTAAGGAGTCCTCCTTTATTAAAGGAGGGTGCAGCACACTACCCCTTAGACCATGAAGTGAGATGATGGCAAGAAGTGATTGGAGCCCCTGTATAAGCCTGGGACACTGAATAGCAGGACAAGGAGCAAGCATGCAAAGGAAGCAAGCTCACCTGGCACAGCCACCGCTGCTGTTCCCAGCTGACCCACATGTGGGGGGAGCCCTTAAGCCACTCCTGCCCTGCTCCAGTTGACTAACAGTGTGTGAAAAAGGGGGTCAGATAAAGAGGTGAGGAGCCAAGGAAAAAGGCTTGCTATCAGGACTCCTGACTACCATTGGGTAAGCTGGTACATTATTTGTATGAAAACATTTATAGAGATTCTTGATAAATAAGCATTTATTGATGAAATGAGTGTTTTGTTTTATCTTCTCTCTCTCTCTTTTTGTAGAGGGAGGGATTTGGAATTCATGACATGTTATACCCCTGAGTTCTAGTTTTATCACTGACTTGAAATATGACTTTGAGAAGTCACTATACCTCTCTGTGCTTGTTACTTATTTGTAAAGTGGGAAAATATAAAAAAGAAATAATATAATTTATCTATATTGCTTGAGGGATTGTGACTTTTCAGAAAATAATATTAAAAATTCCAGTAAATGAGTCTCATACTTTCTTTGACAGTCTGAAGGGAACAAAATACTACCTAATCTATAGAACCATGGTAAAAAAAAACACACAATTTTTTCAAACTCATTTAATCCATTTCAGTTAATCTCACCTATGGTTGTAGCTAGTGCATTTGATACATGCTAGTTCTCATCAATATCATGTTCAGATAACTATAAGTAAGGCATTTGATAATAACAATTGATGGGTTGAAGAAAGCCTAGACATGGAATTAAAGGTAACTGTAACCAAAATCTGAATCATAGAATCAAAGGACCAGAAACAACCTGCAAGATCATCAAGTCCAGTCCCCTGCCATGGGCAGGAAATTATTGGGTTCAAATGATCTCAACAGGGTGCTTATCCAGCTTTTTCTTCAACACCTCCAAGGATAGTAACTGCACCACCTCTGCTGGGAGTGTGTTCCAGGTCCTGGTAACCCTTACAGAAAAAAAAAGTTCTTTCTTATGTCCAGCCTAAATTTTCCCTCTATTAGCTTATACCAGGGGTGGGCAATTATTTCAGGCGGAGGGCCACTTACCCAGTTTTGGCAGACTATCGAGGAACGCATGGGTAGCCCCGCCCCTTGACAGGTGTCCCACCCCCTGTTCACCCTCTTGGGACCAATGTCCCCATGTCTTAGGACCAATGTCCCAGGGCCAGCACCAGTGGGGCCCAAAGTGGGGCGCAGGGTGGCAGGGGTCTGTGGAACCAGGCTGGGCTGCACCAGCAGGGAAAGGGGGGAGCTGGCCTGGCTCCATAGAGCCCCTGCCAGCTGGGATCCTGTGCTCCTGCCACCCTGCTCTAGGCCCCGTTGGCATTGACCCCCGGACACTGGTGCAGGCCCTGTGCTCCTGCTGGCTCCCTGCCCACTCACTCCCAGTGCCCCCCAGCCCCATGGTACAGGTGGGGGGCAGCGCACAGCCCTGACCCCCTGCTTGCCAGCAGGAAAGAAGCTGGTGCTGAGTGCATGGGCTGTGAGTACCTGAAACAGGGCCCCTCACCCACCCCATGGCCAGTGCTGCCTGCTTCAGGTACTCACAGCCCATGTGGGGCTGTCCAGAGCAGGCACAGGCAGCCTCAGGTGGGCTGCAAGTGGCTGCAGTGTGGGGCACCAGCCACAGGGTGGGCGAGGAGCCACTCTTCCCTGCACTTAGCACCAGCTTGTAACCCGGCCCCACTGTGAGCCTGGCAGTGGGGCCGGGTTACAAGGTGGTGCTGAGCATGGGGGCAAGCAGAAAGCAGCCCCTCCCTGCCCCATGCCTGGTGCCCTGTGCTGCAGCCTCTCGCAGCCCACCTGGGGCTGCCTGTGCCTTCTCCAGATAGCACTGCGTGGGCTGTGAGTGCCTGCAACAGGGAGCGCTGGCCATGGGGAGGGTGAGGGGCCACTTTTCTCTGCACAGGAAAGGAGCCCAGGGAAAAGCTGAGTGTGGGGGGAAAAGCGGCCCCTCCCCCACCCCATGGCTGGTGCTCCCTGCTGCAGCTGCTCACAGCTTGCACAGGGCTGTCCAGAGCAGGCACAAGCAGCTCCATGTGGGTTGTGAGCAGCTGCAGCATGGGGTGCTGGCCACAGGACAGGGGAGGGGCTGCTTTCCCCCCCATGCTTCTTCCCTGCTGGGAGTCCCTCCTGCCCTTCTCCCCCCACACTTAGCTGAGATTCCGGCATGGGGCAGCGACATGCTCCCAGGTCAGAAACCCCAGCAGGGGCTTCCGGCTAGGGGGTGGGGCCAGGCAGGCCCCGCTGTTGTTGGAGCCTGCCAGGCTTCCCCTGGGTCCTACTGCCCTTGGTTCCTGTCACTTTTGACAGGAACCAAGGGGAGAAAAATATTAATTTTCTACATTGTTTAGGGTTCCCATGGGCTGGATAAAATGGCCTCATGGACCGGATCCGGCCTACAAGCTGTATTTTGCTCACCCCTGGCTTATACCCATTGGTCCTTGTCCTCCCTTGAGGTGCCTCCCTGAAGAGTTGCTCCCCTAGATCTTGATGCTCACCCCTAACTTACTTGTAGGCAGCTATCAATTTACCTCTCATTCTTTTCTTTCTCAGACTGAACAAGCCCAGTTTCTGGAGTCTCTCCTCATAGGCCTTATTCTCCAGGCCTCTAATCATATGGGTGACCCTTCTTTGTACCTTCTCAAGCTTATTCACATCCTTCCTGAAGTGCGGTGCCCAGAAATGGAAAAATTCTCCAGCTGTGGCCTCACCAATGCGAAACAGAGAGGGTGAAGCACCTCCCTGGATCTATTGGCAACACATCGCATGCCAGCATCCTATTTGCCCTGTTGGCAGCTTCATCGCATTGTTGACTCATGTTCATCTTCCGGTCACTTGTGACCCCCAGGTCCCATTCAGATGCTGTGTCAGCCAGTGTACCTCCACCCGTCATGTAGATATGGTGAAGCTTTTTTCTGTCCAGGTGAAAAACCCAGAACTTCTCCCTGTTAAACCTCATCTGATTCCATTCTGCCCATAAACCAGTCTGTCAAGATCATCTTGGATCCTAACCCTATCCTCTGATGTGTCTGTGTTTCCCCACAACTTAGTATCATCCACAAACTTAATCACTGAGCTTTCCACCCCCTCATCCAAGTGATTAATAAATATTTTGAAGAGCACAGGTCCAAGCACAGATCCCTGGGGGGACACCACTGGAGACAAGCCCTCCAGGACGAGACCATCCCATCGATTACAACTGTCTGGGATCTGCTTCTAAACCAGTTTTTAACCCACCTCACTGTATCTGGAATCAGCCTCAAAGACCAAAGCATTCCAGTCATATCCCCTTCCAAACAATATGGGTTTTTTCACTGGCCAGAGGGATTTCCATATGCAGGGATCTAATGGTTTCTCAGCTCTTTATGCTTCAGAAAGCAGCTCTGCATTTTGGTTGTGAAATGAATCAAAACCATTTTTAAATGACACTCAGTAGTAAGCAAATAAGGAAAGATAGTATGAAATGAAAATAAGCTATTTGACTTCCACTGTATATTTATGTTGTTGTTGCTGAATGGTAAAAAGTACTTAGCTATACATGCAATACAAACTGGTTGATATATATATTTATATCTATATATCCCAAATATATGAATCAGTTTGTATATATTGGATTTGTGTGCATACACACATATATATTTGTATGAGATGCACACACACGTTCATGCACATGTATACACATCTGTTCTCCCCCCAAAATGGAATATACTCAAATACTAGAATTTTGAGAGAACTTTAAAAGCAAGTAAAAAAATAAATCCATTTCACTAATATGAAAGGATAATAGAAGAGCAAAAAAAATATTGTGAGATGATCTTAAGGTAAGGTATAAATGACAGGATGCACACTGGACTGAAATGAAATCATGAAAGTGTTCTTATTTCATTTCCACTCCTGTATTCCATTACCAAATACAGAAATGAGGCTGGGAAGCATCAAACACAGAAAAAAAATCAGACTGATATTGTTATTAACACATAGGTTTTATGTAGCACTTTTCATTAAAAAGACTGGATTTTAAGACAGGTCAAAAACATTTATGTATTTTACAGAAAAATGAAGAAAATTGGGGGGAATACAATAGTGCTGTAGAAATCATAAATAGGAAAGATAATGCCTCCTTGGGTTATTTTCTCAGCTTTAGTACAAAAGATCATAAGAGGCATGAATGGATTTTAAAGAAAAATGGGTTCAGAAGAGACATACAGAGGCTTTTTTGCAGTCAGTGTAATAAATGTTACTAATGGCCTTCTTGGCAGGTTGTTTTGAAGTAGAATTAGTCAAGAAGGTGATCCTGCCCTACCTGGCAGAGGTATATTAACAAGGCACAGGCATATTTTCTCATCTTCTGATATTATATCTAATATTACATATGATATATTATTGAAGCCACATTCTGAGTTTCATTTTGTTTGCCATGTTCTGACACAGATGGCCAGTTCTCTGGCAAATAGGAATTTTCTTGCCCACCTGAGACAAAATCAGCTAAACTGACTCTTCTTTTCCCCAGCTAAGATGGAAGGCATAGGGAAATCATGAAGTAGGGTAAAACTCAATTTTGCTCACATAAAACAATCCTCAGGTAATTTATTTCAGAGTTTGGGAAGCCCAGCAAACAAAAAGTCCCCCGGATGCCCCCGATTGACTTAGCATGTCAATCATACCTCAATATAGGAGAGTCAGTGTCAGCATAGAAACATCCCCTACTCACTTTATGTAATATACCCTGATAAAGGAGAGAATCTAGCTTTCAGTGTCAACAAAAAAATGTATTTTTGTAAGTACTTGTTCTCTATGAATTCCAGGTGGATTTTTTGTAATATTATGTATTCACTGACAAAAACAAAGTAATTCTAAAAAAATATTTTAATACACTGATATCTGAAAGCATAAAAAGATTTCATATGATAAGTAGTATCATCATCTTCTAGCCTTCTGATGTTCCTGTTTAGGCATATTTAAATACAATGTTAGTCAAATCAATCATTTTCCTTATCCTTGAATTTAGTTTGTGGGTCACAATCTGTGAGTTAAATATTTCGGTCTGTGTTCAGAAGAACACAGCAATTACAGTAGACTTCAGCTGAAAACAGCTATATTTCATCTAGTTTTGTGTTGAATCTTTGTATAAGATGAGTTTCATGTGATTTTGACATGCCTACATAAATAAACCTTCTGTAAATTAAGAAAGGTGTGCAAACATTTCCATGAGCTTGGGGAGAATTTCTAGTTTGTAATCAAATCTTTTAACCAGGCAAGTTTTTATGAGCCTTTCTTTGCCAATTGTTTTATCACGTTTCTCAATCAGTTCTCTCTGTTCCTTTCTCCACATGGATAGTATTTTTCTAGACATTTTGTGTCTTTAGCTTTTCAACACAATGCTAATTTATATACTAATATTCCCATCCTTTATTATGTCTCATCTTAAACAAGAATGCCTGAACTCTTACTTGTCAAAATTACCCTTTTCCCCTTAAGTTTCTCTCCTCAGTGGATTTTGTCTGTCCCTGCTGTCAGCAATGTGGATTCTCCTTTTCTCAGGTATAGCTCAAACATTTAATATAGTTTCCTTTAAATCAGGAACTTAGTGAGTTATTCTTTTTTTTATCTAATAAATAGTTAAAGCTTAGTATGTGCCAAATTGGTTGCAGCTTGAATAACATGGCCTTAGTTATGTCTTGAAAAACTCTAACCTTATTCTCCCCTGTCAGTAAAGTGTATCTCTCTTTCTCCACGAGTTCTGTCCCTTTCACTCTCTTTTCATTCTTCTGTTTTTTTTAATTTAATCTTACTTAATGGTAAGTATGTCCTTTTTTTCTTGAGGCCAGTTAAAATGTTTATTGTACCTGTATACCATTTCTTTCTGTAGCAGGATAGGCATTTTTCCCAATATTTCTTAAAAGGTTACTGTAATGCTGAGCCTATGGGCTTGATTGTCAGCTGTTCTGAGCCTTCATTTGGTGCAGCTGAGTGTGAGGGATGCCAAAGGGACTGTAAATATTAATTTTTTCTATCTATCCCAGTCTGGCGGCTGTTCTGGGTCTGAACAAGTTCTTGGCATGAGTTAGAGCGTCTGACTAGTTTTGAGTTTGACCCATATGGTATTTTAAGTATGCACCATGGGCATGTTTCAGACTTCGATAGTCACATGGACAAATACAAACAGTCTTTTTTATTATTTCTTTGCCTCTCATATCAGGGAAAATCAAACGGACATCTTAATTTGTTTTGAAAGTCACCAATGTAAGCAACAAATAGTACAAAACTTTAACTTCTCCTTCCATTCTTCTATATGAATTAGTGAAAGCTTTTCCCACTGAATAGAAATACTGCAGGGGAGAAAGTCAAGTTTAACAGTGACTTAATCCAAGACAAATGCAACCATTCCATTGCTACTTTATATGCTACCTGTGAAACAAAATCTATCTTCAAATCCAAAACCAAAAAAATAGACCACCCAGAAGTGTTCACTTGCAGAATGACCTCCCAGTAAGTAAAGACATTTAAGATCAAATTTTCAAAATGAGACATGCTTGGGTTTTTACAATTAATGTGCAATCATGTCTCTATATTTATGTATACCATTATCAAAATATTTTGATCAGATATGTGCATGTCCAAGTTACCAGGTGTTCAAGTTGACATCTGCTTATTCATTTACTTAATACCAACCTGAAAGTAGTAGGTAGGTACAGTTGTACATTTTCATGATTAGATTTTACATGCATTCTTTTCTCTTTAAAATAATTTGAAAGGAAAACATAGTGTAATATATGTGTCTTTAATGCACTCATTCTTTCTTTTTTCTACTTAGGTCACTATACCTATTTAGTCTTGAAATATGCAGGATGTTGCTCCAATATTACATTGAAATAACTAATTTTAAAAACAGCATATGCTGTTGCTAAGGTCAGCCACTGGATTAGATGGATTAGACTGTGAAATGCAAAATGATTCTTCTTTTCCATTGCCCTCTGGGTGATTTCTCATCTCACCAATGAATAAAGCAGCTACATATATTTAGTGTGGCAAAGATTCAAAAATTTGCCACATCAGGCATGGCTATCAACCAGACTGACAGTGTAAAAATCCACACTACAGCCAGAAAGCACAAAATGTCAGTACACTAATATATCAAATATTGGGGGTTGTATCCCTTCAAACAGCAAAAAAAAAAAAAAATTGAATGTTAGGATTCTCAGCTGTATTTAAGGCATTCATTTGCTATGGGACTCATTTCATTATGCAAATTAACTGGAAAAATCCTCTTTAAGATGCAGTGTGTGTTGCACTGTTATTTTTCAAATCTCTACAACTAAACATTTCTCTAGTGCCTGTATACCTTCATAATATGTGCCTTACAAAAGTTGTAGAAAGTTGTGGGATCTTTCTCTAAAGATGGACAATCTCCATTCTGCTCTTTGTTCTCATTTCTAATTTCTACTTGGGAGCACTATGTTTCAGGATGTACTTCTTATCTACTGTTTGAGAAATAGGATATTTTCTCAAATATAGGATGAGGTTTCCCCCAGTAATTAGCATAGGAGGAAAAGCCCCTTGTCTTATATTTGCATACCAGAAAATCCCCCACTCCCACCCTCACCTCATGAGCCTATCACTAAACTGCTGCTAGAAGCAGCAGGTTCTCAGTCATGGAAACCAACTATGAAGTTGCCTGAATACAGACCATGCCCATAAAACATATGGCCAATAGTGGGCAAACACACTGATGGGAACTACCACAAAGCTAGGTTAGTTCAGCCCATCTCAAAAAGATTTAGTTCCCATTGTGTTCAGTACTCCTCAGCACTGACTCTTTTTCAAGTCACGATGAACCGCTACATAAAATATATTTCAATTTCCTCTTCACTCATATAGCTAAGCAGCACCTTTTTTTCCTGTTTCCAGTTACTCCTGTTTCTTCACCAGTCTTAAATGTCTAACAAGCATCACCAAATTTGTATCTTTATGAAAGGCTGTCACCCCCTCTTTTGTGTTGTCACATGTGATCAATGTGGCCCTGGCCTCCATGCGGTAGAGCTGGACTAGGCGGTCCCACACCTCATCTGCATAGACATTTTTGGAGAGGCCCAGGACTCATGACAAAAGCATGCAATTTCAGTCATGGGGGAGATGGGGCTAATTAGCACATGGATCATTTCTGAGGGGTATCTGTACTACACACATACACTGAGCTGTGCTGAGCTGTGAGGTGACCCTGGCTTAAAACACTGTTGACTCTACTAGGTCCCAGCCCAATGAACTATATGATAAATTATGAGCTTTTTGACTTTGAACTATTATTAGGCAGTCCTTGTTCTACGTGTAAGTCAGTACAAAGGTATGGCTCAAAAGTATGTTTATGGAGTACCTGTCTTGAAACTTGCAGCAATTCGCAACAAATTAAAATGCATTAATTCTGGGTGAGTCTGTAGGTACCCACAGTCATTTGCAAATATGCAGATTACTGTGGGCATGTTTATTTCAAAGTCAGTTTTTTTGGCCTCTTGTGTTTCAAATTAACAAGGTTTTCCTGTGCAAAAGAGAGGTGGGCAGGGGCAGGCAGCTGCTGTGGGTCTGGGTCAAGCCTAGAGTCAAACGCACAGCAGCCTCCTCCTCCCCGCAGCTCGTTCTCTATAGTGTCTACCCGCACTTCTGCTTTCCCCACCTTACTGTTACATGCATCTCAAGTGTTGTGCTTGGGGAGAAAACAGAACTTGAGCAGGAAAGGGGAGAAGAAGCAGATCCTGTGGGGGAAGGAAGGATACAAGGGAAAGAATTGGGGGGGCAGAGTCAAGGGGCTTATCTGCCCTCCCACCACCACCTCCTGATCCCCACAGCTACTATTTTCCCTGCTGTAGAAGTGGGAGGGGGACAATTTCAAGACAACCCTGAAATAATTAGATTGTATACCTGGAAAATTAAAATAAATGTATACATTTTCCATTTATATATATATAATTGGGGGGTCATCTTAAATTCAAGTAAATGTGGTATTCTATTATTGATTGGTGATGAAAAGGGTCACTGTGGCAGGGCATTTGTGAAGCCTGTCACAATAGGAAGGTGCCAAAGGACAGCTGCTGGGGAGACAGCCCTACTTGTAAAGGGTCAATGGGAAGAAAAACAATAAAGGAGTTCCAGGAGCTGGTACTGAGATGAAGCTGCCTTGATTGGCCCCAGGTCACTAACCCAAAAGTTAGAAGCCCAAGGTCAGACAGGTTAGGTGCCCTGGAGTGGGGATGCCAGCAGGAGCAGATGCTTATGCTCAGCACATGGAGGTCTGGCGATTTACCAGACTCCTAGCTGAAGTGTTGACAGAGACTGAGAGGAAACCAGACAGAGAAGCTTGCTTAAAGCCTTGGTCTGGCAGGGGGGTGTTACAGGAGGGTCAGACGAAGAGCCTGACTGATGTGTGAACACTTCTCAGCATTGCCTGTGGGGAGCAGAGAAGGGGGAACCTTAAAGAGACCAGCTCATGGGGGAGGAGGCTGTTTTGCTCAGCAAGAGAGAAACCCGGTGGCCATGCTAAGGGACTGTGTGGGACAGGTTCAAGGTCACTGATTGTTATGCTAAGGAGTTAAAGATGAGCAGCTGTAACTCAGACACTTAGTTGGATACCAGCTAAAGCTAAGAGCCCTGCAAGTGATCTGAGAGGGTATTTACCCCTGAGGTTTGGCAGGGAGCAATAAGAGCTGACTAGCTACTGAGGTACCCGTGAGACCCTATGAAACATTGAACTAGTATAAGGATGGGCTGCAGTGCAGTCAGTGGGCAGTCATTAAAAGCTTACTGAAGTAGAGTGAATACTTTAAGCAGAAACCTTAATGAAGCTTTGGCACCTTTGAATATCTGGTGTGGTAAGGGCAGGGTATAGGGGATGGTTGAGCCCTATGAAGAGGCAGGAAGCCATAATTAAGTTGCAGTGAGATTCATCAAGCACATCTCTCAATATTTACTTTCTCTTTTGGAATTTTCTTTAACAATAAAGGTGTAGCCGGAGAGTACAGAAGAGGACAATCAGATACTAGGTGATCTGGCTGCAGCTTGTATCACACATTTGCCTCAAACTCTTAAAGTCGTATACTGTGGTGCAATTATAGCTCCATTGAAGTCAGTGGAAGTTTTGCTATTGACTTCAAAGGATTCAGTATTTTGCTTCTAGACTGTAAAATTCTAATGTATTGTAAGGAAAATATTTTTCCTGATTTCATTTGGGAGGCTGCTACAGAGCTTTATTTTTAGTATTAAAAAAGGCCCTATCCCTAATTTATACCTTAATCCTATCAATTGAAATATATCAGATAAATGTAGCTGATCAGCCTACACTTAGTAGATGTGCCTCTATAACAATGGCCATTTATATATGTCCAGGTACAGGCATTACACTTTTACCAGTATAAGTAATCGGAAACTGGTCTGCACCTGTAACAGGACAGAAGATCAGCACACAAAAATCAGACTATGCCCAAGCAGAAGTTCAGAATACATAGACTGGTTTAAAAATGGCTGAACCCAGTCTAAGGCTTGTCCCCCACCATCAAAGGGCAAATCTGTGTTGTATTTGCTACTGATCTAAATGCCTACATGAAACCGCATAACTTGGATCAATTACACCTCAGGTTTTTTTGAACGTCTGTACCTAACCAAAGAATACCAGATTCTTGATTGAATCTGATAGTGGATCTAGTGAATGTTGGAGGAATGCTTGTCTGCTGCACTCATTTTGTCTCTTGTATTTTGTATTATATGCCTCTTCAGTGTTAACTAACCAAAGCTATGGTTCATCCAGTTAACTAACTCAATTACTACTATTACCAAATAATCATATGAGGAGAGTGGTTTTAATCTACATGGAAAGTGCTGACTGATACTCCTTGATCATGCACTATGATAAGTCTAGCAAAATCCTAAAGCTGCAAACTGTTTTAATACCAGAGGGTCTCAGCTGGTAAAATGCTTCTTTAAATATTGTGAGTTTTGTTAAGATTTTCCCTTTTCCAGCCAATGTCACTTAAGAAATTCTTAAGATCCCTTTAGACCTTCATCTTCTTGAGAAGAACATAGAATATTGAACATGAAAGGGCTCCCTAGCTCATTGACTCTAGTCCCTAGATTATAATTAATTTAAACCCTATTTTCATTGTGTAGTGCCCCACTTATTTCCTAATTGTCTTTATATTTATATTGCAAGAGAATCTGTGTCACTTGTTTGAAGGCCTAATCAGTTTTACTTTTGGCAATTCTTTATTTTCCTCTACCAGTCAAAACCATAGCTTTCTTTGCAGATCATCAATCCTTTTTTCTATTTTTGTAGCATCTCTGCTTGTTTATAACATCTTTCTGAGGCAATTATGTATTCAGATAGATCTGGAATCCTTTCTTATAAGATTTTGCCCCTTGCTTGGGAAAAAAATCCAGCTAATTTTTTTGTATCCTTGATTTAAAGAAATTCTGAATCTCCTCTGTATTAAAATTCCTCAGGTTTCCAATGAAGTGAATTTCAATAAGTAGTTCCCTTAATTCACCAAAATTTGTCCTTTTTGAATAAAAGCATTTAGTTACAGTAAGGGTATCAAACTTATGCAGCCCAAGTGCCTTGTTCTCTTCTTACCAAATTATAAATCTACCTTTTCTTATTACACAGAAACCACTGTTAAAATTTAGGCAGCCAACATGCCCAACCCAACAGTAATTCAGAAGCAAACAAAGGAAGTTATTTATATAATCTTTCAAAGGTGGAAGCAAAATATAGCATTGTCCTAATGGAAACTGCTGTGTTCCTATATGGCAATCTGACTCTGGTCTTGCTTCCTATCTCAGTTCTGGCAGAGACTTCCTCTCTTGAAAGAGAAATGTGTATGACAGTGCAAACCAGTAGTAAATAGATGTCCACACACTTTTTGTCATGCCACAATGTGGCCACCATACAAGGTAGTAATAAACTGGCCACCACTTTATTGTGGTGGACATCTATTTTCTTTATGGCAGGAGAAGGTGGGCAGCCCATAGCTGCCCACACTCTTCCACTACCTCAGGCTGGCACTCCCTGGATTCAAGGGGCCCTGTCCTGTGCATCCCAGTAATGTCTGTATTGAACTGGGCCTCTCAAGACCAGAGAATGACTGACTGCCTAGATTTCCCTGCTTCTAAAGAGGCACACCCAGCAATCTCTGGGCTGCATCTCTGGACACAGGGAAAGTTAGGTTTCCCCACATCCAGGCACTCACCTCAGAGATTGCTGGGGGTGCACCTCTGCAGGCAGGGAACCCTGACTTTCCTCACCTCCTGAGACACTCTTAGAAGATCCACAGTGATGTATCTCTGAAATCACAGAAAGGAGGGACATTCTGGTGCAGTCCTGTGGCTGTGGCTGCCAATCAGCTGAATGGTGGCCTAAGCCCTAGAACTGGACCAGATCAAGGTTGACATTGGCAGCCTCAGCAAGATTGGCAGTCCTAGCTACAGGCCTGCACCAGAGCAAGTTCAACAATCTGGTGTGGGCCTGGGGCTGGGACTGCCAATCAGCTGATTGGTGGTCCTGGTCCCAGGACCATATACTACACTGTGAAGTATCTTTCCTTTCCCTGCTTCCAGTGATGTGCCCCTGGGATCTCCAGGAAGCATCTTTTGAGGTGGGGAAAGTTAGGGTTCCCTACTTGCAGAGATTTGCCCCAGCAATCTCTGAGAACCCCAGAGATTACTGGGAACATGTCTCTGCAAACCAGGAACACAGTGCCCATTGTCCCACAAAACGAATGGGGAAAAACAACAGATGACATGTTTTTCACCTAGTGAAGTAGTTCAGCTGTCTGGGATATATCCACTTTGTTTGGCAATATCTGTTTCTAATTCAAGAAAACATTCAGAATTTGAGGTGGTATTAGGAACAGAATAGAGTAGTACCTTTCAGATCTCCCTGATGATCCCCTTTGATCAAAAAAAGAAAGTATGTTGATAGGTAACCCATTTTCTTGTGGCAGAAGAAGTTTGAGTATATGTAAGAGAGAGCATATGAAGGGAAAAAAAGAAAAGCTTGGTGTGGAATCTGAGAGGAGTCCATAAGATAGCCCATGAGTCCAAGGTGCACTATTTAGCAACTCGATTTATGCTCATTGAAGTCCAAGCAAGAATACAAATTGCTTAGCATAAATTTCAGAAATAAAGATCAAAATGACACACATTTTTTGCTTTTAATTAGGTGTTAATTAATGCTGATATAATCAGACAGCATTTCTGGACTAAAGCACTTCAGTCATCCATAGGTTACATGAAAAGAAGCATGCAGTGTGTATTCATTAAAAGCCAATGCTCTTCAGATAGAAAGTGCTATGTCCAAAAGTGATAAGAATTATAAGAAGTTCAGTTGGTTTCCTCCTCTTTCACTCTAAGGACTCTGTTTGCAGCTAAAACCTAGGATTGGTATTTACTTAACTTGATCCTTACCTAATTTGATACCTTTATATTATCACGAGCTTTTAGTTACCTTCCGTACTTTGAAAATCTGCTTCTCATAATATAGTTTATTGGCAACAAATCTTCATTTCTGAAAAGAGCCTGCTTTTTTTGGCTGCCTAATAAGTCAAATATTCATATTTAGCAGGTCTGAATTTTCAGGAACTTCTGATATTCTAATAATGTTTGAAAACAAAAGAAAAGATTTTCTTCTGCTTGCAGCAGTCAGCTTTGCTAAACAACAATAGTTTTTACTTGCTTTAATATTGTGTAAATCTTATACTAGGTTTAAAAGAGACACAAAGCATAGAATCAGAGACTTGGAATGGTAGCTTTTGCAAATTACTTAAACTCCAAGCCAAATTCATCCTACCTTCTTGTATTCACAAGAATTGCACCTGGATTGAATTTGTCCCACTCTACCAATTTCATCAGCTGCATAAAAACAGTAGTTCCATAGTTCACATGGTGTTGAGAGAGTTAACTGATATTTGCATCAAAGATATAAATGAAAGATTATGTTGCTGTTATTGGTTATATCTGAATGCTTGATTTTCAGTTTGCATTTCAAGTTCATCTAAACCAAAAATTGCAATATTCTATTGTTCAAAATGACTACTTCACAAGGATACAGCTTGAAACAGGAGAAACTACTGAATTTTACATGATTTTCATCAAAAAGCATATAAAAATCTCTGTTCAATGCCTAAAGATAATGAAACAACTTTAAAAACACAATAGTGTTTGTAGTGAAACACAAATACATACGTTTCCTTTGGCTTTGAATTTCTGTCTAAGTTATAAATTTTGAATGGGCCAAAACTGAAAACATTCCCAGCAATGTCTCATGTTTAATTAAATGGTCCTATGTGATACTGTATGAAAAGGAAAAATGGAATTACTAGACTTATTTATTTACTTAGGTAAGATTCAGTGGATCAATTGAAAGCAAAGAGAGAGAAAGCTCTAGTAAACATCACATCAAGACCACGTAAATATATTTTTTTCTTGGGAGGGAAATCAGAGGTTCTGAAACAGAGTAGCTGTGTCCCCTGTGATTCAATTTGGTAGAGGCTATTATTTAATTAATTAATTAATTTGACAATTTGGTGTTCTTGAGATTCAAAATCAGTTTGGCTTCAGTGGTGAACATTATATTTCAGGGTGAACATGCTTGGATTCACCAAAGTGTCTGCTTCAAGAGAAAGTCATTTGGAAATGCCCATTCCAATAAGAAGAAATGCTATCTCCTTGACAAAGCCCACTTGCTGAAGTGTCATTTACCTGTCTTAATTGATGATGCTGGTAAGCAAGATGCATTTATTTTTAATGGAATAGGAGAGCTAAATGACCCTATCTCAAAACAAATGCAATTTAGTGAATATTTACTTACTGTTGAGTTCAACAGAGAAGACTATAGCAGGGACAGATTCTGTTCATCATCTTCTGTATTCAGTAAAGGAAAAACCCAGGAAATAATTCCCTAATAGTGTGGAGATTAACACATTATCAGTTCTGCACTTCATGAATTTTTACCAACATCAGAAATACACATATTACTATAATGTGAGAATAACAAATCATACAGCCACTGGATCTTTGGCATTAGATTTTTTTTTTCTTTTTCTTTTATTATAACACGGTTAATAGCCCAGATCATGAAACAGGAAAGGCAAATAACTACATTATTCTGGAAATGGACCAAGTAGGGAATCTATGTTCATGTTAGACATATGAGAGCTAGATTTAAATTGGTTACCTTGAGTGCTGACAGTGAATGCACAGCAATATAGTGCTAATGTAGCTCAGGTATGTCTAGGTGAGTGTAGGTGTACCCTGAAAGTCATTGTTCCTTCCATGGTGTCCCTTTCACTTGGTACCAAGATAAGAGTGCCCATGCCATTAGTAGGTTACTTTCTTCTCTGTGTTGATATGCAAAGGTAGAATAAAGGCTCTACTAATTTCTCCCTTCTCTCTGATCTCTTCCCATCCAGCTTTATGGGAAGGCAAAAATATCAAATAGCCATCAAGGAAAATGCAAAAAGTCCCCTTTAAAACTCTATTGGACATATGTATCTCTCAGGAATTAAAAGTATGTTGTTTTTATTGACTTAAAAACGTGTACAGTGTTTACAAATCCACACCAGAGGGTACCTATTCAGAGCTCTGAAACCCTGCCAGTCCACTTGAAAACAAGAATATCAAAGATAAATTATTATTGACCAAAGCAGCAGCACTCAGTTTCACTACCTTACCACACACATTTGATCACCACTCATAAGATGGATTATCTCTCCTCCTCCCCATGTGTTACACTCCTACCAAACAAAAATTCTGCCTTCAGTTAACTCCCCCTTGCCAATATTTCTTCAAACAGATGTGCACTGGCAGCTGCCACAGTAAGTAGGGAACTAACACCAACCCTAGATTGTGCAGCCTACAACTGAACTTTCATTCCACACCTGTTTAGTGGGTCCCCTCCATCTGTGCAGAGATATTATAGTAATATATTAGATTAATAATAAATATCTTATTGGTAAAAATAAGTATGTACACGTACACCCCCCCCCCCATATTTTCTAGCAACTTACATCTTTTTCTCCAGAACCAGCTGGAGAAACTTGGGGTATGCATTACACATGAAATAAAGGGCTTCACGCAGATCTGGATATTTGGCAGGGGGAAAGGAAGCAGATGAGTGGCAGCATCGTTGTCTTGCAGCAATTAACATTGCCACTACGTCCTCCTCAGAATAGGGAGTTTCAGAAATAGGGGACATAGTTTGTACAGGGCTGTCCTATTGCCAAAACATATACTGTGCATGTATATAAATAAAATTAATACATATACATATGGGAAGTGTGCACACACACACACACACACACACACACACACACACTTGCACAGAGTTTAAATAAACTTCCAGTTACAGTACTCCAAATCTAGAGAATTGAAGCAATCAAGTTCTAAAATGTGAGACTTGTTCAGCACAGAACAGTTAATGTTTTCCTTAATGTATGTTACAATACAGAGATACTGTTCAAAAATTGTGATTTTTTTTAACAAAATATATCATAAGCAACTTATTGCATTTTCCCCACAATGCCAGTCTACGGACATTAGAATGTATGTGCATGGAAGTGGGACCCACTGAATGCCTCTACTTTTGATAAAAATGAATTTAAGAAAATCTCAAAATTATGTGAAATATAGTCTAAAAACATTAATATATAATTGAAAAACTATATCTGAATTGTGTATTATAATGAAGGAATAGAAGGCAGGAAGATGGCTAAAAGTAATGGCAATATAACCATCACTGGCCTAATTATTTATTTATATAACTTATTTATATACATTTTATTATAATTTATTCATTTTTGAAATTATTTGGATCTTAAATTATCATCATGTATTTTTCAAAGGAAAAAGTGTCCTGAACTTTCTCTCCTGTTCTCATTATACTATTTAATTATTTGAAAGGAGGATAGGAAAAAAACTGTTTATTCCTTACACCTCATAAAGGGTTTCATTCTTGTGCTATACTTTTGTCAACTGGAAGTCTGAATATTAGATTCAACTCACTTGTGATTTATCAAAAATATTGTGTGCATATACAAAAATCTCTCCCATCTCCGCAAAAAAAAATCTTATCTTTTCTTGTTTTCCCTTTTATTTTCTAAGAATGTCAGATGCTGATATACTAAGTTACATGTATTAGTAAGAATCCAATCCATGGAAATGTAACTTCTGCCTACTAACATTCAGATGAGATCATATAGTGAGAAATGTCTTTCACTGTGTTTTATTTTCATGCTTAGTTATATAAAGGGAAAAAAAGAAAAGTGAAGTATTCTACCATACTGAAAAAGAAAGGTATGTTGGAAGAAGTTAGAAAGTAATTATGAGGCTTTTATATCACTAATTATTCTTCTGTCTTAGAAATGTCAGTATAGGTTAAAGTGGCATCCATTGTTTCACACTAGACCAGAATTTAAATGGGAAGGAGATACTAGATATGTAGGTTAGAGAATACATTTCTACCAGGAAAATCACTGTTTTCCCAGTAGAAATGACAAGCATACAAGTGTTCATTCAATTCCTGCCAGGGGAGCCTTGCCATTTCTAGGAGAAGATCTTCCAGGTACTAACCCTGGAAGAATATCTCCCTTGCAAGAGAGTTTCTCTCTCCAGAATTAATGCTTGTACACTCCTCCCAGTATGGTCCAGGAGAGGATGGGAGCAGCTACAGCTGGGCAATGAGGGACAGGGGTAGCAAAGCCCATGGGGCCAGGAACAAGAGAAATTATCCTCACCCCTGTTTCCAGCCTTGTGAGCTTTAAATTCCTCCATTCCCACCCTGGTTTCCAGCCCTTCAGGTCATCCAGGTGGGCAGCACATGTTGCAATTATAAGGTGAGGGAGACAGAGCTAGGGGTGTGGAAGCTGTTCCTGGTTCCATGTCCCCACCTCTCTAGCTTTAAATCATGATTTAAAAGTGAGGGGGCTACCTATTGACAGTCAGCCCCTTCCCAGGTAGGGGAAAGGACAGGCTGTCAAGTAATGGGCTCCCCTAAGGGTGCACAAGGGCCAAGTAGAAGCCTTGTAGTGTCCCTTAGCTGGAGAGTTCACATGCATAGCTCTCTAGCCAGGAGGCTAGAATGGATGCACATTCCAGATACTGAGCTATTTTCTACTGGTAAGAATTCCTGTATACTTTCACAGGCATTCTTACTTGTAGAAATGAACATCTGTCCATGGTCTTTGATTAATTAATTTCAAGTTACATTTGAATTATCAACTTGATAATTTCATGTTATGAAAGAAGTAATTGTAGGAAATTGAAACTGCTTCCCTAAACTTATTTTTAAAAATGCATTTTTTCATGCAGAATTTTCATTGATATTTAATTTGGAAGAATTTGTTTAGACTTTATTGACTAACCTCTCAATATAGAAAATTTGACAATAGATTTAACTAGCATTACAGTAAAGTTCTACTTCAACTTTTTTTCTAGCATTCCTGCTTCAGGAAAGTTTATTTCTACCCTGTTGAAATACATGGCATTCCCATAATGAGCCTATATCCTGGGCTCACTTTTTGCAGGGAATGCATTTACCAATCACAAAGTATTCTTTGGATATTGGTTCCTTTTTCTGTAGTATTTCCTTTCCCTGAGGAGGTTTTATTTTTACTTACAGTCTGTAATTAATCTGTGTAATTTATCATCAATCTATTTTTAAGGATAAAGTTAGGTTATTTACAAATGATATATATTTGCACTATGATTCAAATTTTCTTTCATATTTGATTATTATATTTCACTCCCACTGGTGAAATCCTGGCCTGTGGACTACAGTCAAGACAGGAGATTTACCATTAACTTCAATAAAGCAACTATTTTATCCATTTTCTAATTTTCAATCCTTTTTACAGAATGTTCTTTTCTGTACTGCACTGGTAAATCTTTGATTCATAATCATTACTGGAGGACAAAGCATCACATTCTTGGCAATACTATCTTGGATCTCAGGTCCAGGTGCTTTTCTCCAGCACTGTGAAATAAATTATAGGATCAGGCACAGCTTGTCAGTGAAAGAGGCTTGGATGTTGACTTCAGGGGGATGAAGATTCTAGCTTGATATTCATATTGTCAGCATCACTGCTGATACTAATATCAGTGGGTCAACTCACTTTTCTTTAGTTTGATCACAATTTGCATTAATTTAATTCCCTGAAAACATTTCCACATTGGTTTCCTTGGAGTCTAGATCAATAACTTACTGACATCTCCAGGTCCTCTAGTAAGAGAGAGGCATAAGATTGAGCTTAGAGTTGAAGTTAAAGCTTTACAAAAATTAGGATTTTATTCAGGATTCCGAATCAGCTACCTTATATAATTCTGGGAACATGTCAATGTTAATCTAAGAGGTATTGCTTCTGGAGTTAGAGGACAGCTTTTCCACATGGAGTGCTTGGCTTCTCTGGGCTCATAAACAAGAATGGAAATTAAGACCCACTGGGATATGTAGGATGTGAACACCTGCCTATTGAGGAACTGTGCTAAAATCACCAATTAATTTCGGAGTCCACGGAACAGACTTTGCCAGGTAAAAAAAATTGTCATTACCAGTCAGATCTGCATTTGAACTGATTACCCAGAGGTGAAAGGCTCAGTATCTCATTTCCTAACCTCTAAATTATCTACTCTGCCTAAAATTTTTTCTTTAAATAATATTTTTTTCACTAAAGAGTACAGATAAAGATCAAAAAAATGCCTTTAAAAGAATTTTCAAACTCTTGAGGCATAAACCAGCCCATTTGAAAACTAATGAAGTTGTTTAATCCTTTATTTTGGTATAACGTGATTGATAGTTTTGCATTTTTCTGATCTCCATCTTCTAAAGCTCAATGTATTTAATTTTTTCAACTCCAAAAACAAATTAAAGCTTCTCTGTCCTTTAACTAATAGCCTATAGGGCATATGTTGCCTGGGAGACTTTATACTTTCAGTAAGCATAGAAGTTTCTACAGAAGATAAAAACTGGAATTTAGTTTCAAATTCAATCCCAAATCTGTGTTTGCTTTTATGTTAAGTGCTACAATATTAAAATTATGCTTTTGTGCATCATACACAAAGTCACTCAGTCAAAAGTTATCTTTACTGTTTTTTTAATGACTGTTTTAAAGTTTTAATGTAACCTAAATTGTCTGGAACACATAATGTATTCTGTGTGAGCACCTCAAAACTACTGCACTTACTGAAAACGTAGATTGGGTAAAGTTACAATTTAAATGGAGGATTTCATTATCAGATTGTAGAATGCTTGAAAGGAAAAAAATGCTGAACTGTAGTAATGGAAAACCATTCGAGTGGCCTGGACAAATAAAAAGATAATATTTCCAATTTACCAATATATTTTTTCCCAGTCAAAACAATAGCTTTTTTATTGTTAAACATTTGTTGTGTCATTCACTGTCATCTTGTCAGTGGACAAGGACAAGTTGAATTGCATTCCCCTAAGTTATTCTTTCCATGAAACAATTCAAGAGGATGTACTAGTATTGTATTTTTTCTTCTTCTTCATTAGAACAGTCAATAGCAATCATGAGACCTTTCCGTATGCATGGCAATCATATCCACATAACCTGTTTGCAATACAGCAAAAGGCAATTGTGTTATCTCCATTCTAGAAAGCAATTGTACAATGTACATAATCTCTAGTGCTCCTTATCACAATATCGTTTGTTAATAACAGTCTGTCTTTTCAAAGTCTGTCACAAATGCAGCAGCTGCCTAATTCCCAGGGCACTTTCTAAAGCCTACTAAAGTGAAATTGTTCTTAGAGATAGTTAAAAAAATCAAATTAATATACTTTCCTAGCATTCTGCCACCCACATGCCTACAATGTACAAAAGATGTTTGTTATATAAATGGTAATTTACTTAGTAGTTGTGATATGATCAAAATAGCCTCATCCATTTTACAGAAGCAGTTTGATGGCATATGTTACATTATTTATTAATGTTGTGGATAATAATTTCAACCTCAGAAGTGTCGAGCCAGCACTTTCATGAACAGTTAATCCACTCGGCAAATCGTTCCTCCCCACAGAAAAAAATCATAATTTCATGAGAGGAACACTCTGTGAGGCAGTGTTGGACATTAGTCTGCCCCATCTAGTGGGAAGAATTCTTCTGAGGTGGATTACCTTCCATCTAAATTTTATGCAGACACCCAACATTCAGTAGAGGATGATTTTAGAAAAAGCAGCACTTTTCTTTCACCATCTCCCCATAACTTCTATTTAGCTCAATCCCTGCAGAGCTCTTAGGCATGTGTATTTGCATAAGATAAATAAAGCTAAAACTGCTAAGGAAGCATCATTCCTTCTCTCTCTCCAGTGGAAATAGGTAGAACTGTATTCAATGGAACCTTTTCCCCTTAAAAAGGGAAGAAAATAATGATAATCACTCTAACAGTGCTATCTTTACACCAAAAGATAGCATAATTTCCTCTTTGAAGAAATTGAGCCTTTCCCCCCTGCAGAAGAGGTTCCAAACAGACGGGCCATGTCTACACAATACACTAACTGTGCAGTTGTTACGACACAGTGATTTGGTACTTGTATAAAAAGTAGTAAATCACTGTGCTGTAGGGCTGTGTGAAACAGCACTATTCCGTTTCGACTTCTGTATTGCCATTTCCAAGGGACAGTGTTTCATTTCATTGTTTTGTTTAGTTTCAAAGCACTGTTCCAAACTGTTTCATTGTTTCGATGCGTTTCAACATTTCGCCCATTGACTATAGTGGGGAATCACAAAAATGCCTATAAATTTGTCATATCTTGCCTGATTTGAATTAAAACAGCAGGGAGCATAGCCCCTGTCAAGGCCACAAAGCCTGTCAGGTTTTAAGGATATAGGTCCAGGGGTTTCTGGGAAAAACTCTATCTCAGACTGTTCACAGGAAAACTCATGTCACTTGTAAGTGTGAAGGCACAGGGGGGTGAGAATAGCAGGCATGGTAGCCCCTGCTGAGGCCATGAAGCCTGCCACTTTTTACAGACGAGCCTATGAACTGCAATTTATTAACCTCCTAGGTACAGACATCCATGGGCTCAATATAGACATTGGAATTCTGGCACACTACAACCTACTGGACATCTGACACTTTTACCTGCTACATCCCCCTTCCCCGACCCCATCCTGTCCCTCCCCCCCTAATGACTCTCTTTCCATTTTCACTGACTGGCTTTCTTGCCTTCATTGCATGCCAGCCTCTGGCTTCTTTACTATTCCTTCCATCCAGGAAGAGCACGCACCAACTGCAAGTGCTTCCTCAGCTTGACAAAGGGTTTTTCAACCTTTAAGCTGGCATTCCAGGCAGCTAAGCTGAGCTCACCTGGAGCCTCACAATTCCACTGCAACCAGCAAGACTCAGGACTGTCAAAGATGTGATAGGTCTGGGTTTTCCCCAGCCAGCACTGTGTGTTTGTGTGTGGTAGCTGGAGGTATGGCATCTCCCACCAGCCTTTCACTAGGGAGATCCTCTGTCCTTGCATTTTCTCTGGTTGCTGTACCACCAACAGTCCCACCAGGCCTCCTGACCCTGGCAGGCTACAGTTTTAATATTCATGCCCAGGATTTGGGGTTTCCTCCTTCCCCACAGCCCCCGCCCATACCTCCAAGTTCATCCTGGTACGGAAGCTCAGCAGGCACACGTTCTTCCCCTGCTGGCTGGTGATACAGTGAGTGCCCCCTCCAGCTCTGAGAGCAGGGTACTAAATGGTTGTGAAACCAAAGGGTAAAAAAAAAAGAAGAAAGTGCAGATGGAGTGAAGAGGTTGGCACTCACTCTGTCTGCACCTTGAGCTTAGGGAACCCCAGGAGTGGGAGGTTCACCTTCAGGACCACCAGCTGTTCCACCAAACTAGGATCCAAGGAGGTGCAGTGGGGTGTCACTACAGTGGATCCCCCTCTTCCATGTCCCCCCACCTCTGCCCTCCTGCCTCCCTGACTGTCTTCACCAGCACCTATGTCCACTTATCCAGGGTTTTGCTCCCACTCTTCTTCACCCTCAGGACACACATGGTGGCCAGCACATGGACTGTACTGGACTGCAAGGGGTCAAGCCATTTCCTGATGCCTTCCTTCAGCTCCCTCCCCAGTGCCTGCACATCTGGTGACAGTGGCCTGCCCCAGCCAAGAACATTGATCCCCTGGAACTTCTCCATTTGGTTCTCAAGTTTCCTCACTATGGGGATCACTTGGCTAAGGAGGACATTGACAGCACTGAGGCTCTCAGTGGCCTTGAAGAAGGGCTTGAGGACCACCAAGATCTGGAAGATGGTATCCCTCTCAGCTCTGTTAAGATGGCCAATGATCCCAATCTCCATGAGCAAGGCCATTTCATGGATTACCACACAGCAGCACACAAAGTTGGCATCACGGAACACCTTGACCATATTGGCCCCATTGTCGGTGACCATGAACCTGTGGGTGAGCTCGCCCTGGCCAACAAGCCACCTCTGCACCAAGTGGTTCATGGCCCCCATGATCTCAGTTGCCATGTGGAACTCATCCATTACCTCAGCTTGAAGAAGAGCACACCGACTGCCTGAAAGGTTGCACCAGTGCCCTGTGAGGGAGAAGTATGCATGATCTCTACCCCAGCTGCTCCACATGTCTGAGGTAAAGTGTAAAGCCACCTGCAGACCTGCCTTGCACAGCTCCTCCCTCAAGTACTCCCTGCATGTCTCATAGGGAGGGCACCACCATCCTGCTGAAGGTGGTGCATGTGGGCACTTGGTAAGATGGGGCCACGAGCACCATGAGCCACCTGAACCCTGGCCACTCAACTAAGGTGAAGGGCTGGCCATGCACAGCAAGCATCTCCCCAGTGCTCTGGGTGATCTCACTCACATTTGCAACGTGCCCTCCTTTCTGTCCACCTTTCCCCCACTGTTCTGGGTGGCCTGCCTCTGCTTTGGAGGGATGGGGGTTTTGAAGTGAGATGGGAACTTCTTTTTCAGCATGCTCCCACTGATGCTGGACTGAGGAGGAGCAGGGACAATGGGATGGTGCCTGCAGTGATGCATCAGCATCCCCGTGGTGCTCATGCCTTTCGCTCCCTTGCCCTGGCTGGTTTTGGCTTGGCAGTGAAGGGAGATAGATGATCCCACAAATGCTATCAGCTCAAAATGATCCCAGACCCCACCATGTCCTTGACTCTGGGGTGCTGGTACATGTTCAGATGTGGCACTTTCCCCCTCCTTATGAGGCAGAGGCAGAAGAACAGGAGGAGCAGACTCAGCTGAGCCACTTGCCTCCACAACCTCTACCTCAGCCTCCTCTGAAGTGCCTTCTGGCTCTAGGGGAAACTTGAGGGGTGTGGAGCACAAACTCAGCTGATTCCCCCTCCTTCCTCATAATTTCCCTTGCTATGGCACTCAAATCCAGATTCAGCACCAGCTTTTCTTCTGGCACTGGAAGACTCAGGATGGGAAGTGAAACGGGGGAGGAGGAGACTGTCATGTTGGTGCTGCTTGTTATCATGGTGTTGGTGTTGGTGGTGGTGGGGAGGGGGTTAGGGCTGGTGTTCTTGGAGGGGGTAAAGACTCAGGCAGTGTCACTGCTCCCCTCTCCTTGCTGCCAGTAGAACTGGAAGCCTCATCCCTGCTAATTGTAGGAAAGAGGCTGCATCTCAGTTGGGGGGCAGGGGGGCGGAACTTACAGCTCTCCCTCTACCCCCTCTTCTGCCCCTCCCTGAAGGCTTGCTGGCTGCCTTTCCAGAATGCTTTATAGTGTGTTTCATAGTGCATTTTGTGAGCTGGAAAATCTGTGTGTTCATCTGTGATGTAATCTGTATTTATGTAATATACGTACATACTTGTATGTATGTAGTTATGTAATGTATGTTTGTATTTATGTAATAAATAAAATAAAAATATATAAATGTATGTATGTGTGCCTGAATAAATTCTATATTATAATATGCGATATATGCTGTGCTTCCCTGTACAGTGAATGGAATGCATACTGTGAGAAAAAGCACAGATTTCTTTTCTGGGGGAAAAGAATCAAAATAGACTAACAAAAATAAAAAGAGGATTTTGGGGAGGAATATATTGACAGGAATGAATTAATATAATAATAAAAGGGTATTAGGAAAGCAAAAGTTATTGGATCCCACTTGCTAGTGATAGCCTTTCTCTGACACTGCTGAACTGCTGAAAGATACAGCTCAGTAACGGACCCCAAGGCACAGAGAAAGCTTAGTGCAAGCAATGCTGCTTTTTATGCTATTTTTCCATCCCTTCCCCAGAGCACTGGGATTGGAAGGGACCTCAGAGAAGGATCACAGTCACTGGCCAGGTACACATGTCAATATCAGAGCAGTCCTTCTCCCCTCCCCCCTCCCTCTCCTTAGTTTCTGTTTCCATGCAAGCAAGCCCAGTTTGAAACTTGAAACATTTTGAAACTTTCAAAACATTTTAAGTGCCTTCGTTTCATTTCAAGGTTGCTTCAGAACCTTTCATTTTGATTTCACTGTTTCGAACTTGAAACTAGTTGAAACAGAGTCAAAACAAAACACCCAGCAAAATTCATACAGCCCTACTGTGCAGTAATCCAAGTTACTGTGCAATAGTGCCAACGAACTGACTGCAGATTAGCCTTATACTACTGTGCAGTAGCATCACATTATAGTTGTCACCATACAACACCAGAACCCTTCTTCTTGTCATCCACCTTGAGGGACTGATCAACCTGAAATTTTGCTTTCTGTCACCTCTACCATTTTTAACCCTGTATAGGAAGGAAAAAATATTTACACCCTTTAATATTATCTGTCTTGAGATTGCAGATAAGAATTGCCTCAGTTCTTATGACAACATAAATATCACTAATTTTGTATTTGCTACAAAAAATACAAAAATGCTACTGTTGCTAAAGCTGATATTTTAAACTACTACTGGCCCATGTTAATGTTATCATAAGTTACATTTTCCTTCTATTAATAGGAATGCTAAGAGTCTGATCTGTCTTAAATTAGCATAGTTTACTGCATTGAAATCAAAGGCAGATCTAGTGTAAGAGTGGAATAAAATGCAATTGGGGCCTGCATGCTTTTTTTGCTCAACAATAAAATACAGAAACAAACTGACACAATATATGTGTAAGGGACAGAGACATAGGTGGTCTTGCCTAATGGTTAGGCTGCCAAGGGAAAGTAGGGGCTGGGTCAAAGGCAGAGGCCATATACCAAAGCCAGAAAGAGATCCAGAGGCTGAGTCCATGACACAATCTGGGAATCAGATGCTAGTTACCTATATGGAGGGCAATCCACATGGCAAACTCCAAAAACAGAGCCAAGCCAGGGTCAGCAGCCAAGAAAGTGAACTGCTGGGAAATCCAAAGCTTAAGTCTGGATAGAAGCCCAAAAAAACATTGTCAGGAACCAGGAGACTTCCCACAGCAAAACCACTGACTACAGCCCCAGGCCCACAGCTGGTGCTAAATTGATAGGTAGTGTTCCCAGAAGCCAATCAGGAGGTTTGCTGCTTCTAATCTGGGGCAGAGTCATTAGCTGGGGCTTGTTGCAGGTATGAACCAATGTTCAGGCTGGCCTGCCTGCTCAGAGTCCTTCACAGCACTGGTCACAGGCTCGTCTGCCTGATCAGAAACCCTGACAGTATGTTCTTTTGCTTTTCAAAAAACATGAATTATAAAATAAATATCACAGCATTCATAACTAGAAATAATTAAAATGTAAGCAACAGTGGAAGTAAATGCAACAAGCATTAATAATCATATGTAGCTGCAAACATAGAGACTTCTGATTCTGATTTCTAATGGCTGGTCTGAAGCTAAAGGTTTGAACTACTGAGGAATACTCAGGCATGTTTCAGTGGGAGAAAGGGCTGTCCAACAACAACTACCTGTATCACAGGTACCACCAATATTATTTGGATAGTAATTTGAGTAGCCAGACACTTGTTGAATTAACAACCCAATAGGAAGCAGCTAAGACATGAAAAATGCTATAAACTCAGACTCTTCAAGTCAACCAAAAATTGAACCACGGTGGCAAAGAATGAAGAGGAGAAAAAACAAAAGTATTTGAAAAATTGTATTGATGAGAAGACATTTTACATAATCTATATATATAAAGGGCTTAGTCCATCTGTCTGTCTGTAATGCTTTTGGGGGGCATGGCTCCTGCTAGGGCAGGGCTCCAGCCAGTGCTGTGTCAAGTGCTGCATTCTTGATGGGCAGGGTGGGTGGGAATGGAGCACTGCCATCCACCATCCCGCGCCACCACCACCTCCCAGAGGTGTGGGCCAGACATGGAGCAGAGGTGGCACATAGCCGGACATGGTGCAACAGCAGTATGGGGCAGTGGGCAGTGTGAGGCAGGATTTTGAATGCAGGATTTTGAATGCACATGTGTTGGCTGAACCAGTGTTAAGTTTAGTATGATAGAAAGGTGTTAATTCCTTAAGATTGCCCAAACTAAGCCTTCTTGATAATCAGAACCACCCTAAAAAGTAATGAGAATGTGTGAACAACCTAGAAGGATTGGGAGTTATATAATACTCCATCTTCTGAGTCTACTGAACAGCTTGTCAAACAGGGTACATTTTCCTGGCTACTTGGATGTTGACAAAATAGTCAAAGAAAATAGATTAGTAAAATGGTAATGTTCTAAATGCAAGAAATAATGGCTGGGTTTATATGTGTTAGCCTGTGATTGGATAGTTAAGGCATAATGTATGCAAATCTGTTTTCAGGGGAACTTTGGATTTGTGTATTGTGGCATTTCTCCATTCTGTCAGTTGGCTGACCAGTCAGCCGACCATGAATAAAATCTATTTGGCTTATATTAACCATTGAACCTGCGGCACTGGGTTTGGAAGAAATATCTTTGGAAGTTGAAACAATATGAAATGGCCTTCACCCCAGTTCAGCAGTGAAGCAAAACTATAAAAAATAAACCAGAGGCTGGAAAACAAATCTTGTGATAAGGGGCCACAGGAGATCAATCTGTCTACCTTATCAAGAATGGTAAAAAGGGACTTGTTCTCTGTTTATAGATACAAATAGAAAGGGGAAATGGTAGTGACAGGGAAGGGTCCTTCAGTTTTCTGGACAAAAACATAAAAAGACCCAATAATTGGAAATTGAAGTTGGACAAGCTCAACCTTGAAATAAGATGTTATTTTCTAGCAACACAGATAGGGATACATTCAGAAGACTGAAGAGGTGATATGGTACATTCACCATTATTTTACTGTTTAAAGCAAGGATAGACATCTTGTAAAAAATGTTTTAATCCAGGGGTGGGCAATTATTTGGGGTGGATGGTCATTTAGAGAATTTTGGTGAGATGCCATGAGCTGGGTCAGCACACCTCCCCCCTCACCAGCCTACAACAGCTTACCAAATTCCCTGAATAGCTCTGCCCCATGGCCCAGCCCCACACTATCACTGCCATGGAGACTGGCTGGGGACCCCTGCAGGCAGGACATGCTTGGTCAGCCAGATGGGATGGGGCTGTAGGCAGGTGGGGAGCTGTATCTGGGAGCAGGACAGGTGGGTGGGACTGGGGCCTCGAGGCTGTGACAGCATGGAGTGAGGGGCCAGGGCCCAGGGCCCAGGGCAGAGCTTAGTCTTTAGGGTAAGATGATAGTATATTATGAAAGTAGACAGTTTTTCAGAAACTTGAGCAGAGTGGAATAGTATTCCATGCTATATGACTTAGAAACCTAATGGGTGGAATGGGGTCTGGTACCAAGGCTAGGAACAGAAATTACACATAAACTGGTATAAGTGATCAGAAACTAGTCAAACCTGTAACAGAACAGAAGTTCAGTGCATATAGACTTGTTTCAAAATGGCAAACCCTAGTTTAAGATAGATCTGAATGGATGTAGTATTGGATTTAATCAGTTTAGGTTAGACCGGTTTATAAAACTTCTGTTCCAGATCCCTTCCTGATTCAAAATGAGGTCACAGTCCCCCAGCAGGACAACAGGTAGGAGGCAGGGGAACAGAGGTCCCAGTTCTAGCTCTGGGCTCCCCTCCAAACTAGGGATTGCACAGCTGGAGGGGGACCCACATCACAAGAGGTTCTCTCATGCCACTGGGCTAGCTGTGCAGCCCTGTCACCTGTGAATCTCTGACTCTGACACACAGGAAGGAGGGCAGAATGAAGTCTCCTGCCCCTATCTCAGCCCCCCAGCCTAGGGTCTTCCCAGTGGGGGTGAGGGGGCAAACCACAAAAGTGTTTCCCACATCCCTGCTGGGCCAGGTCAGCTCCTTGCCCCACATGAGTTTCTGCCTTTGACCCTCTGAAGGAGTGGGGATTGAAGCCCCCTGACCTGGTCTTGGCCCCCCTGAGCTAGGGTCTTCCCAGTTGTGGGTGGGAGTTCTCCCACCCCCGTCTAGCCCCTCCCCTTCCCCCAGATTGGAGTCATCCCAGTGGCATGGGGTGGGTCTCCACTCTGTTGGGATGACCTCAGCCCAGGGCAGATGAGACAGGGAAAATCCTGCAGCACAGGGCTCCCCACAGCTGAGAGAACCCCATCTCAGGGTGCACCTGAGACTGCGGTGGCAGGGGTCTTCCTTCACCTGGGTCAGAGGCAAACACTCTCAGCAGGCAGGGCTGTGGATCTTCCCAACCCAGTGGAGACATGATGAACTCTCCTGTGGTGCAGGACCCACCCCACCGGGAAGACCTTAGCCTGTAAGAGCTGAGATGAGGCAGGGGAATTCTCCCCATTTTGTGGACTCTGCCCCCCACTGGGAAGAGCCCCAGATGAGGATGGGGGAAATTCCTCCAACCCAGATGACAGTCTGCCCCACCCCCCAGTTGGGAAGCCTGAACTTGTGGGGAGCCAAGACCAAGGTTGGGGTCTTCATTCCTCCCTCCTCACTGTGGTTCAGAGGGAGAGACCTGCATTGAGCAGGGCTGTGCAGCCCACTCAGCCAGGCAATAAGGGAAACCCTCCCACAATTCAGGGGTCCCCCAACTGAGCAGACTGTGAGTCAGGGTGCCTGGGACTGGGGTGGGGGCAGGGCTCAGTACCCACCCACACATGGGGGTGAGGGGCAGCAAAGGTTTGGGGTAATGTGTCAGGCAGCCAATGAGGGATGCCTGGCTGTGCTCAGGTGCCTTTGGTAATGTCCAGCATGCTGAGAGGTGTGCAGAAGCACCGCCGACCTTCTGACCTGCACCAGTGCAGGCACCTGCTTGTCTTCCCCAACTGAAGAATGAGCATGAGTTCTCTTTATTAATGGTCCAGTGTACACCATTTTAGAGAATACTACAAAATTGGATCAATTCCTCCTCAGGCTTTTTGACTATCTTTTCTTAGCCTAAATGATTATCTTTGTCCTTTGAGGCCTTAGGGATTATGAATCTTCAAAACTATTTTCATTAGAAATAAAAAAAAACACTATATAATGCATGCAAAAAGAAGGAAATAGTAATTTACTAGAAGCTATGAAGCATAGAAAGTTGATAAGAGAAGCTAAAGACAACAAGGAAAAATATGTGACTGGCAGGGCTAAGAAAAAAAGGAGATTTTTATTAATTTGTTGTTGTTGTTTTAATTTATGTTAGAGTTCTGAAGTGTAGCACTCTTAAGGTTGCAAATATCAGAATTAAAATGGCCCATGCAACCTTTTTGGTTATGTATTGCCTATGCATATTCATTAAGATATTATGAAACTATCTTTAATTTTATGCCCCCCCCCTATTTTTCCCACTGGATAACTGCCTCTTGTCAGTGTACAGGACAGACTGTATTCACAAGATAATCATTTAATCTTCATTCAGTATGTGTGGCCTTATGCATCTTTTAATGAAAACCAATGAGGCTATACATAGAATATAGGGTTATTAACTTCCTCACAGGCTTTTCCATAGTGCTATTATTGACACCTCTCACTTCTTTTGGGGATTTCTTCCTTACTCTGTTGCATCTGAATCAGAGAGCTTTTCCCCTACCAACTGACTAGAAAGGAAGCATTGTGGTCATCATTTGCCTAGTGCACTGATATCTCTCAAATGTTTGGAAAAAAGTATGAGAAGTCCTACACAGCTTCAGATCCTCAGGACTGAGTATGCTTACCTGTTCTAAGGGCATGCCATAGGAGCAGTTCAAGCAGCCTATAGGAGCTGTGTGTGAATTTAATAGACAGTGCAAAATGATACATTTGAAAGACTAAGCAGATGATATTGTACATTCACTATTATCTGACTGTTTAGAATTTGACTCAACAGAATTTTACAAATGCCAAAAAGGGGCAGTATAAAATGCATATCTTTGACTACAGATTTCAACTAACAAAATTTCAAACCCAGCTCCAAAGTGTGGATGTGCTAGATCTTCGCCAAAAAAAAAAGTGAATGGAAGTTTTAACATTGGCAAAAAAACTTATATTACTCTACACACATCCTAGGAAATGACTGAATTGTTTTAACTGACTTCCAAAAATTAGTGAGCATGGAACATTTTAGCCTGTGCTGTTAAAGTTTGGCAAAGTTAGTAACTGAATACCACGTCTAATAATGGAATGTGTTAGATAGTCTCAAATAGAGGCAAAGTTACTTGTTCTTCCTATTATGATGCTTCATTTTGGAAGCTTTTGCGGTTTTTCAAAATAAATAAATTGACTCGGCAATTTCAAGATGTCACCACACCACAATGACTATACAAATGTAGATAGTTATCAAGGTTAAGGTTTTAAGTGTAGAAACCTCAGTCTGCCCAGTTACCAGATAAAATGTACTCAAAAATCCATACCATAATATGGAAATGCATTTTCTAAAATACTGAAAGAAAAAGAATGAAAAAACATATAAAATACTTCGAAATTTAAATTAGGTGTTTATGCAGAACAAATTTAAGAACAACTTATCAACATAACATTTTATGAGAGTATCTCAGTTAAATAATTTATTCTATTAAGGAAACCTTTTTTGAAAGGTGAGAAAAAATTAGCTCTGTTATTCATTTCTGATCTGTAAACAATAATATTTTTTTCCTGACTTTCACAAAACACTAATGGAAAAAAGAAGAGGATGGCAAAGACAGAGAAAACTACAGACTTGTGTTCATATTTTCAGGATAACTGGTTAGTCGTGTGAATACTTTGAGTTGGTAAACTTACTGTGATATCTGCTCTTCTACATTCTAGCTTACAACCTCTGGATGGTCTGATCAGACCCCAGTCCTTAACTGGTCTTTCTCAGGCTGGTCAAAGCTGGATGGACTGTCTCATCTCTTCTGCTGGTGTTATGTAGCTCAGTCAGTCTCAGAATTAGAGAAGTGAGAAAGATAAAACTGAGAAGGATAGCAGGAGAGGGAAAGTAAAAAGGCAAGGTCTTACATGTCCAAGTCTGGGGTTCTTGCTAAGGTAGTGCACTCACCAGTTGGTTGGTACTGTGGCCCTGTGGGGGTAACTAATGAAATCTCTCTTTCTCAGGCTCTCCTGCCATGCCTTGATGTACTGGAAAAATAAGAAGTTAATTCCCCAGACAGAAAGGGTGTAGTAAATCACCCCAGAAGCAGAATAAAAGTAAATTGGTTTATTAGTGAATTCCCTGCAGGTTGTGGATTAGCCCAGCTGTTCTCACAGTGCACAGTCTTCCTTTGTCCCTGTCACAGAGCACTCAGGTGCCCTCCACCTGAGAGCAGAAAACAACTTGGGAGAGACCCCCAGTGGCAAGAAGAGGGAGGCCCAGCTGCCAGTTACCAGGGCAGCCAGAGTAACAAGTGCTAGTTGCCAGGACAACCACTGGGGAGCCAGCTGACAGGAAGGGGCAGGGCCTGGCCCATATAAGCCCAGGTGAGAGGCCAGGAGGGCATTTCCCCACTGGCAGCCATGGAAGGAGCTTGGCCAGTGCAGACAGAGGGGAGAGCCCTGACTGCGTGAGCAGCCCCTAGTCGCTGCTGGGGGTTGGAGTGTTTTCCCGGTAGAGATTGAATGTTGTTTGGCTGGACGGTGTAGCTTTTTATGTTATAGCCCAGGGGCTTTGTGTTTTTGTGTTCACTGTTTTAACCAGAGGACCGGGTGAGGCTATTAGGGGTTGGAGGAGGCCTCATAGGGGCTCCACATTAGCGTGGGGACCCTGGTGCCAGAGAGGGCACGGCACTTGGGATGCATTGACCCCAGCCCCAGAGCAAGGGGGCAGTGAGAAGCCCCAGAGCAAGGGGGCAGTTAGAAGCCCCAGAGCAAGGTGGGGGGCTGTGAGAAGCCCCAGGAAGGTAAAGGAGAGGGCCAAGTCACAACAGGGCCCAGGTCAAAACCACGTCAGTACCATCTGCGAAGCTTTGGGCTGCAGTGTAGGGGAGGAAAAGGAGCTGCAGATAGCGCCCCCTGGCACCAGGGCGCATGAAGTGGGCAGCCTCCTGCTAATTACATCAATCAATTAATCAGTTAAGATCAAGGCATGGCAGGAAAGTAAGCGGGTGGCTGGCCCATAACAGGAGGGTGGAGTCACCAATAGATAGGCTCCAGTAGCGATACTCCTGTCACAGCCCCACATCACCGTGCAACCCACTCCCCTGAGCCTATCAACTCATCTCCAATCTGTCTCTCCTTCTCTCACAGGTATCAGTGGATTCTTTCTCCATGGGACCTTCTCTCTGCCTAAGGATCAACCTGGTAAGTATGTCCCCTCTTTCTGTCACCTCTTTGTTTTGCTGGCCACCATGGTTACCTTCACCTGGTCAGTTGATCTTATCAGCGCTCCATTCCAGCACTGGGTTTGCTGCTCCTGGCTTTTCCTACTGACTCTCCTCATGCTGTGCCCCAGGGGACAAAGAATAGCCCCCTGACATGGACTTTAATAGCCTCTGGCTCTTAATCAGGCAAAATTCACCCCTGGTGCGATCCCTCCCCCCAGCTGTGCCTACTAAGGAATTATCCTTGCCCTGTCCCTGACCTGACTCTCCTCCACACTCGCAACTTTGTAGCACCAAAGGAGCAGGGATGTTCCTTCCCCTGTTACAGGTATATAAAATAATTCAATTATCCTCAAGGCATATACATGAAGATCAGAATCCTTGAACTGAAGAAAAGTCCTCTTTCACCTGTAAGAATCATTCAGTCATTCATTCCCTGTACCAAATCTCCTTTTTAAAGAACCACCAAGGGGGGTCAGTGTCATCCTCCCATTAGTTTCTTAACCAATAGGTCATAACTCCTGCTAAACCAATTTTGGTCCTTTGATACCCAAGCCCACTCTTCTCTTGTTTACCAGTCATGATCTCAACATGGATTTGGTATAATATCAGTACATCTTTTTTAGTTAATTCAATTTCTTTCTCTTTCTTTTGAACTGTTCTTGTCAGCATTTATTGTTGTGGATAACTAGAATATTTTATAAACTCCTGTTCTATTTCCTACAATTGATGCAGATCTGCCAACCTGCACATCATCTTACAAAAGAGTTCTCTTTGGTCTCTTTTTTAAAGTGTGTGGGAGGAAGTTCTTCATCAGAGCAAAGGCATGTTGTTTAATATAAGAAATACCTCAGGTTGTTGAAACAGAAGCTTTAGATGTATACATTAAGCTAGATCTCTGTTTTGTTGGTACATTAAAAAAATACCCGCCCCACCTCCCATTCAGGAAGGGCTATATGTATTTTTTTATTAATTTGTACCCCTAGATATACTGTTTTCAATGGAAAAGAGAAAGTAAATGTAGCTAATTACTGAAGCTAGAGTTGTCATCATTAGTAGTCTTTCAATATGAGGATGACATTCTTTCACTACATATAGAAGTCATCAGTGAGTCTGTAGAAGACTGAGAAAGCCCATCCAAGATCACATGTTCAACTGTAGTTGTTCTAAATAGCTCTAGGGGAAGGAATAAATTCTGGTGATGTTGGA
>NW_017729025.1:71097884-71100671 GCF_001723915.1 Gavialis gangeticus
AGGAAGGGCTATATGTATTTTTTTATTAATTTGTACCCCTAGATATACTGTTTTCAATGGAAAAGAGAAAGTAAATGTAGCTAATTACTGAAGCTAGAGTTGTCATCATTAGTAGTCTTTCAATATGAGGATGACATTCTTTCACTACATATAGAAGTCATCAGTGAGTCTGTAGAAGACTGAGAAAGCCCATCCAAGATCACATGTTCAACTGTAGTTGTTCTAAATAGCTCTAGGGGAAGGAATAAATTCTGGTGATGTTGGATCACAGTTCTTTCCCTTTGTCTCTCCTATATATCTGCCTTCATAGTGAGGTTAGTTTGCTAGAACTAATGTCATGTCGCACATCATAGTGCTATTGGGAATGATTCAATGCTTCAGTCTCTCAGGTATTGATGTTAATATTGCATTTATTCAGATTGGCCTTTAAGGAGTCCATAAATCTCATCTTTTGCCCACCTCTAGACCAGTGACCATTGGTGAGTTGGGAACATGGGACCTGTTTTGAGAGCTACTTGTCAGGCATCCATATGACGTTCTATCCAGCAGGGCTGCTGCAGTATAAATGTAGCTTCAGTGCTGGTGGCATTTGCTTGAGCCAGAACACTAGTGATTGTTTTTCAGTGCTTCCAACTGATATGGAGGATTTATTTTCACACCTATACAACAGGGTATGAATGGGAACAGCTTGACTGATAAGAAGTCTGGTTTGAGTCCTGTTGTCATCATCATCATCAAAGACATATTTATTGAAGGCATTGGCAGAATTTATCCAGTGTTAGATATCATCAGCTGTGTTTACTTTTTGGAAAAGGTGGACACACAGGTAAGGGAAATGCTCAACATTCTCCAAAGATTGCTCTCTAATTGTAATATGTGGAGGAGTAGCTGGTTGGTTCGGGGGCAGGGGGTTGGTAAAGTATCTTGGTTTTCAGGAAGTTGAAAAAGGGTCATACGACACTCATTTATACCAACTACACATTTCAGCATCTAAGTAACAACCTTGGTCTTGATAGAAAATCTAATGTTATGGATGTTCCATTCATTTTTGGCTTTTCCTTTCCAAAAAAAGTATATCCACCAACATCCTGTGTGTACTGCCCTTCTTCGGAATACCTGGTGTCACTAAGTGCAACAACGCCAATATCAAATTGTGCAGGTTCTCTTGCCATGAGTGCTGTTCTTTGCTCCAGTAGGTCACTGTTAGGGTTTTCCATCAGGGTCCAGATGTTCCAGGTTGCAGACTCCATTACTTGATTTGAACCACAGATAAAGTGATCCCACTGGATGCAGTTTGCCAGTTTATGGCCCTCTCCCCATACAGGGTAACTAGATTGGATCCTAAATAGGGCTGCTCAGTTATGATTTCAGCTGCAAATTGCACTTCCCTAACCTTTTTAAGTATAAAATGAGCTTCATACATCCTTCACCTCCATGTGGATCCATAACTAGGGGCTCCAGTAATCAATAGCACCTGCTCCCCTCACCACTTGCCCATTGTCATAGGATTTGCTATTGAAGGACAACACCTGCACATCTTCTTTTAATGTGGGGATGTTATTGTGCACCAGCAACCACATGATACCTTGTCATATGATGATGCCTTAATCCAATAGCAAAGAAAACCTAGATGACTGCAGATTTTTATTCCACTACAGCCTTCATCCATCTTTGTGGCCATTGTGAAGCATTCTTTTTTCATTCACCTGTTTTGCTATAGAGAACTATTCTTATTATTTTTTAATTGCTATTAGTCTGGAAACCTTGCTCTTAATCTTGCCGCTATGAGTTACCCTAGCAGGAATCCAAAACACTAGGTGGCATCACTTTCCTCTTCACCAGGTCAAGGTGCCAATCCTTGGGAACAATGAATTCACAAGTTCACTTTATTAAGAAGTCCTATTTCAAACCCTATACTCTGGCATGTACTTATTTAAGTTAGTGCTGGATATGGGGCTGATAAAGGTTAGGGAGATGTGATGATGGCTGCTGGGTGAGGTTAGTATAGCTACTGAGTAGAGATTCTTAAAGCTGGTGGATAGGGAAAGTTGTGAAGCATGGGGCATACAATTCTTCCCTTTCTTAGGCCTGTATAGTGCTTAGCTACAGAGGACAGGAAACTAAGCTTTAAGAGGATACCTCTTGTAGTAGTATTTCCCCCACCTAGTTGCTGAGCATTGTGAGAATGAAAAATGAAGAACCTTATTGCACTTCAGGAGGGACATCTAGCCAGTGGCCCATAGAACACCCGTGTCTCTCAAGACTAATCAATGACCCGCAAGAAGGCCAAACAAATTATAGGGAAAACTTGTATTTGATTACAAATTGAAAATGTTTCCTAAGCTATATCATGTAATCTTTAACCTTAGGATTTTGAATCCTACTTAAGGGTGGGAGGCAATGTTAATTCACATTTACCAGGGACCTTTACGTGTCATGATAATTTTCAAAAAATATTGTGAATATTATTTTGTTTGTTTTTGTTTTTTGTTTTCTTTACTTTTTTGAATTAACATATTCAGCCCTTAGGCTGATGGAATTGGATGTTACTAACCTGTAGAGACAATGTTTCCACAATTGGTTTTTGGAATACTTTCTTAAAATCTAATTGGACAGTGTTTCTTACTGTCAGAATCCATTTTCACTATTTTATTTTTATGTTAATGCTATTTATATTCCCCTGGTAAGTGCTGGGGGGTTGTTTTTTTTTTAAAGTATGGGGTGGGCGGGCAGGGATCGGGGGGCTTGGGTGAATACGGCCGGCCAGGGCAGGGGTCAGGGGCCTCG
>NW_017729025.1:71100743-71112221 GCF_001723915.1 Gavialis gangeticus
AAGGGGAGAGGCCGGCCAGGGCAGGTGTCGGGGACCTCAGGGGGGCTGATGGCAGGAGGGGCTGGCCAGGGCAGGGGTTTGGGAGGGCTGGGGAGTGGGCAGGGCCATTGGAGGTCCACCCCATAGTCCCCTCCCCCCTCCTCCAGCCCTCCCAGTCGCCAACTCACCAGTACCGGAACCCTGGTACTGAAACATGCAGCCTGGCCCACCGTGTGTTTCAGCACCAGGGTGAGGGGCCAACCATAGAGATGCCTCTCCAGAGCATCTCCATAGGGGACCCAGCCTCCAGTTGGCTCAGGGCATCGTCCCTGACAGTGCTCTGCTCTGCTTTTTTAAACTTCAGTTTTTCTAGACCCCTGGATATCCAGGGGTCTAATTTTCTCCCTGCACCGCAAACTTGCAGCATGGGGAACATTTTTTTGTTCCCGCACGTGCCTGTTGCCCTGCCTCAAAGGGGTTTGAGGCAAGGCAAGAGGCACGTGTGCACTTGTCTGGACATGCCCATAGGGTTGGACAGGTGGACCAAACCCACATGCTGACCCTATGCAGGATTCAGACCATGCCTTATTCATCTGGCCCACAAGATACATTCATTTTGCTCTTTTCTTCCTACAGTTTTTGTACAACATTCCCAAAAATGTAAAGCCTTTGTAAGTACTCAACTTTAGTTAGTCAATCCCTCAGATCCATGTCCATCCCCATTTCTCACACATACCTTCCCTGAACTGCCTTCAATTTGACTAATATCATGTTAGTAATGGAGTTCCAAAATATATTCATACAGCATTCCACAGCATGCAGTTTACACTGATTTTTATCATTGCTCATGCTTAATACAAGCCACTTATTGCAACTTAAAGAAATAGAAGGTCAAAGAAAAGACTGCAGTGAAGTGGTTTATGTTCTGAGGATGATGGAATGATTAGAACAAAGGATGCACTATATTTACTTAGCACGTTTTCAGGTAATATGATTGCAAAATCTGACCTTTATTATAATGCATCTAGGAAATAATTACAAGGAATCAAATATAGCAAGAATGTATGTCTTACCTTGCCTGTGGAATTGACTAAAGAGATGTGTCTACAGTAAAAATGTAAGAAATGTAAAAGTTAGAAAGGCAACACCTAAGTAAGTATACTTTGCCTTTCCAGCATCTATAATAGTTACAATAATTAAATTGATTTCAATGGAGTTACATTAATGACCACCTGTCCCAAAATGTCTATTTTAAAATTATTTAATAATTTTAATAAAATGCAGCTATCTTATGGTATACATAAATAAGCAAGAAACGCACAACAGTAACAGGTGGGAGTTGGATACCAAGGCTAGGGACAGAAATTATACATAAGCTGGTATAAGTGAGCAGAAGCCAGGTCAGATCTGTAACACAACAGAAGTTCAGTGCATATAAACCACTTTCAAAATGACCCAAACCAATTTAAAATAAACCTGGATGGATACAGTGTCTGACTTCACTGTTTTAGGTTAAATTGCTTTACTGAACTTCTGTCCCAGATCCAAGACAACAGGGTTGTATAAACCTTTCTATAAGTTGATGATTAGAAAGAATATGTTTTGGCTGAAAATAAAGAACCTGTAATTGAACCAAGCAAGAAATGTAAAGCAATGAGAAGCACATTTATCTACATGCTTTACTTTGGCAATATTGGGCAGAAATTATCAGAGAAAGCTATACTTTAGAGACAGTAGCAGAGCTAAATGGCACATAGGACTGAATGATTCTTCCTCAAACCAAGGAACAGCTATATAGTCTGGAGGCTTTTGTAGCCCAATGGTCACCTCTTACAAGATAATCCCAAAATGGGACACAGCTGTGCTTCCTCCATTCCAATCCATGCTCCCTTCCCTAGAACTCTTTCTTTGTATGCAGGAGAAAGAGAAAGAGTGGGAGGAGCCCTAACAGAGCCAAGGTTCGTGCTGTACAAGGGTGCACTTTTCTTCTGCAGTCCTTTGAAATGTAGTACAGCTATTTTTACTACTACTAACACACCATTGGATCATGAATCATTCTTAGAGGCCTCAAATATTTAGAAACCTTGGCATTGTATAGAAAGCCCCGCAGCTCTTTAAAGCTATGATTGTAAGTTGCAAGTCTCATTCTTACACAATACTCTCTAGCATAATGCAAATGTAATACCACACTTTTTTTTTATTTCCTCTCTCACTCTCTCCATCCCAAATCAGTGAGCATACCTGTTACCCACTCAGTGAACTTGGTTGCTAATCTCCAGGAAGTTTCATTTCTAAAAATTAAAACCCATAAAGCAAAGCTGAGCAGACAAGTAAATATCCCTTTCCCTATGGCACCTACGATATAATGGGAATCATAGTTAATGATCTGAATCCAAAGCCAAACCTTGTTTTATGGAATGCTCACTCTTTGTTAAGCAAAGCTGTTTGGGCAAAAAAGCATACTATTGATTTAAAAATTGATTTCTTTTTGTATACCTAAAACATGGCTCACAAATCACAGCTTTTGTGCTTTTCTTACTGCAACCTGGCCTGTGTTTTTTCCATAGAGAGGCTTGATCTGTAATGTTTAGATTTGAATCTTTTGAAAAGATCAGAGGTGTTCAACTCTGGTTCTAGTTCAGGCATATGTACATTTTTTTTTAGAAAATACTATTAATTGAATGATGTGTGTAAAAAGAATAGAAAATGGGAGAGAGACTGTTAAAATCTTATGAAATGTTTTGTGGTGCTTCTCTTGAACATTTGACAATTTATATTTCAAGCCTCTTGTTGTAATTATTGTAATTATCATTAATCATCAACTTCCAGATCAAATCGAAATACAGAACATTGAAAAGGTCAAAGCAATGGAGAATACTACTATCTTTCAGAGATAATACGTGGCATTAACATTCTGCTGCCTCACTTATGTGACAAAGATTGTAATGAAAACAGAAAATGGCACAAGATTAATCTGCTTTTGTGATGAGGATCATTGTATGGGAAACACATCCGAAAAAATTAACCCATTCACGTTGCAGTTGCAAGTATACAGCTGTACAAGTCGTGATTCAGACCCTACTTCTGATCAAGATATCAATCCTATGATAAGCCTCGAGGTGTCAATTCCCATTATGAAGCAGGGATCTGGTTCCTTGAAAGCAAAGCCAGACCCAAGTGTGTTTTCTTTCCTAACAATGCTGTATTTGTTTCTTTTTAACCCCTCTCCCTGTCCCAGTGACCTCTGGAAAAGTTTGGTTTTGTATCCGAGCTTCATGACCAACTCTATTTCTCTCATGGGATGAATAAGAACCCTATATCCAATCTCTCTGCAACAGTAGGATATTTCCATTTCAATTTTTAAATCGCAGGTTTATTTGCAAGGTATAATAAGTTGTGGGTTGCAAAAATCCATATTTGGGGCTCAGAAGAGCTGAGCTACTGCCTGTCATTGCTTAAAATTGTATATTTTCTTCTTACACTAGAAAGGAGCCTGTGTATACTATGAAACCTTTGGTTTGCATGAATATAGGTGGCCAAAACACAACACAGGCTGTCCTATAAATGTTTCATATCTCACTGTTGTTTTCTGTGTGTAGCTAGACTTGCAGCAGAGGGAAATTCTACCACCGTAGCACATTTTTCCCTGTGGGAGCTCCTTTGTAGTGGTTTCCAAGTGTTCCAGTTAAGTGAAATTAGAGCAACAGGGGGTGCATCTATAGGTGCAATTAGAACGTAGCAATAAACTCCTGCACTGTTTGTGCCAGAGTTTATTTCTCCTGGGCTCAGCATATACACATGTGCCCAGGACCACAGCAGATTGAGCCAGGTTAGAGCAGCCCTGTACTGGCAGGGGCCCTAGGAGGGTCAGTCTGCCAGCCTGGGGCTGCTCAGATCCAGTTCATGCTGTGGAGGGTCTGTCTGGGGCATTGGCTGGCATGCAGCCTCTACACTGTAGCACCTTCATGCCCCATCCAGCCCCAGTCACTGTCTGCACAATTTTGGTGCATGTAACTAATCCACTGTAGGATAGTACTTGTCCTGGACAGTACTATCCTACAGAGAAGTTAATTATCTCACTCCGCCCTAATATGAGCCCACGTGTAGACAGTGACACTACAGAGGAGCTAATTAGTCATGATTTCCCCACCTCTCCCTCCTCCCCCAGACTTCTCCCTAATCTATGAGGAAAACCTTGGAAAGTTAAAGTACGAGGTATGAGCCATGTCTAAGGCTGTATTAGCTTCAGGTCTCTTGTTCATCAGTGCTGTAGAATTGCCCTCCAGGAAGGTTACAGTGCACTGTTGGACAGGAGTGTCTTTGACACTGCACAGATGAAGGAAAACTGAATTACTATAGCTGGGGAAGAGCAACCAGTGACTCAGAAGGGAATATCAGGAAATCTGCAGGATGATTCTTAACTGCAATTACTGAAGAAGAGGAAGATCACATTACCCCTCCAGAAAATACACAGGAGACTCTAGAAGTTGAAACCTCTGGAATTTTCCCTTTCTTAACCATGATTATTTCCACATAGGGCACAATGTCTTTCCCCCATTGCTGTAAGTAGAGTAATTGCTTGGGGAATGTGTCTTGCTAAAGTCACCAACTTTTTTGTTGGAGGAGGAAAAGATTGAAAGGCAACATCCAGTATTTTCAGGCATATCTAAACTGTCAGTCTTATTGAAGTTTCCTGGAGATTATTAATAGTCATCCCCAAAACTCAAAGCTGGTACAGTAAATACTAAGTGGACAAACACATGCATTTTCCCCTATTGAATCTGTAATTATATCCTTTTATTGCATTTTTATACAGTGTATTAGACAGCATATGTTCAAAGCTCTGCTCATACTTAATCTGGAATACCAGTCTGGAATACTATTCACTTCTCAAATGGTGAGACGTGAATATCACAGCATGCTGTATAAGCTGGGGAAGCATTTGAAAATTTGTGTTTTTAATGTAAATTTCCAAGTCTGCTATGCACTGTAGAACTAAGTTGGTTGTGCTAATATTTGGCTCAAAATAACAATTCTAATTTGGCAATCATACGGCAGTCCTGCATTCATTTAAAATTGTATACAAAGTGAGAAATACTCCTAATATGTGAATTTTTACAAGCTATGCAATAACCTTGCAATTGTATTGTTGAGGAACTACTTCAGCTTGCTACTTCAATAAATACAGGATGTTGGTATTCAAACTGCCAGTTCTGCATTGCATTATTTTGTCCATTTCCTCTGCTTCAGGTAAGATCTACAGAGGCCCTGAACACAACAAAAGTAGCAGTTTGTCTTCCTAGGTTTGAGGAACCATTGGCAGGGGGTCTGTGCAGAAGGCCCTCATGCCCTGCAGAGAACTTGTGTCCATTTGGGGGCATAGGTAGATAGCAAGGGGAAGCCAAAATGAACCTGTGATACTGTATGTAGGCAGACTGGCAAAAATCCTGTGCATTGTGGGTGAGGAATGCAGCATCTGGAAAATCTACTGCAGCCCTAAGGTAGCAGCTGCCTTATTGTGAAGTACTTTGGATTTACTGGTGCATTGTGACCTGGGGAAACAATCTTTATCTCTTTGAACTCTGGTCAACAGCTCATTTGTTTTGGCTGCATGCTTGGGAAAGGATTTGAACCTATACGGATAAGCAAACCCAGTCATCCTGTCACAACTAATTTTCACCTAGCCTGGCATGAAACACAAAAGTAGTTTTCTTTCCATTTAAACTAACCTACTTTTATATGCAAAACTCAAATGTGATAAAAAAAAAACTTACTTCTTATGCTTGTAATGAAGTCTGACATTGAGCATTACAACTGGAAAATATTCATCATGTTGTCTTAGTGAGTGGAACTGTTTTGTTCTTTTAATATTCAGGTTTATAAAGCATGTTTTCAGATGATTTTTACTAGATTATTTTAATTGGTGCTTCAGAAGTTCTTTTAACTGGTTTAATCATTCAAATGTGGAAATACTGTTTCTGCAGTGTCAGGGAGTGTGAAAGGAATGCTCTTAACTCTGCTGCCTACTGAGCAGTAAAATGGGAGATAAAACAAAATGGAACTGGAACTGGCTTCTTTCTAGTCTTAATGCCAAGGGTCAATTAACTGTATCACTCGCATACAGAAAGTTCTGTCATTTTGCATGATCATTAGGTATCTATTATACTCCCACCAAGACATTGTGTCAGCTATAAGTAATAATCATCACCAATTTTAAGCTTACTTAAAAACTATTTAGCTATTCAAAGATTAATTTGATCCATTTGGGAACTCTTCTAGCAGGCAGCAAGTTTCCTGGGCCCAAACTCTTTCAACTTACAGTCTCCATTTAATGTGCCAGCCCTCTTTTTATTTCATCTATCTGGTGCTAGAGAACACTGCTTCTAGTGCTGTTTCTCTTTTGAAACCTGTATGCTAAGCCTATTCATTTGCATGAGGAAGACTCTTTCAACAGCAATAAGTCTTAGTGTCCTTGGAGAGAAGGGCTCTATTCAGCATTCAGCACAGGAGCTTGAACTGCCTGAATCTGTCTCATTATACAGGCCATGTGCAATAAGCCACGGTACCTAACAGCTGCTGGTGTTAGGATTAAGGGAAAAATATTAAATTTGATGCAGAAGCATGTGCATCATGATTTCTACAGTAGCTTCTAGCTGCTCCCTAGGGTGCAAGCTAGATATATGGCATAACACAGAAATCATTTAATTGTGTCAACAGAGTGTGGTAATGTTTGTTTAAAGTAAAAATTAGTTTTGCAGTAAAATTGATTAGTTGATGGTTACTTGGCTGTCACAGAAGCTACTGGGTACAAAAGCAAAATTGCTTTGTTTAATCTTGGGGGAGGGAGGGAAATTCCTTTGAGATCAGAGAAAATATACACAATGTAAACTTGGATTAGTCTTTCTGTTTTGTAAATCAATAAAACAACTGGGAGGTGTGAAGAATAAACTGGATCATCTATCAAAATGGGTTGTTTTCCTGTTTTCTACCTCCTCATAAACTGCCTTTAGCATTCCAGTGCATAGAAGCATCCCAGACAAAAGAGCAGAAATGGAATGTATCTCAGTGCAGATGTACTGCCAATGACAAAAACAAGTGCAGATGAGATTCGAGCAAGCTGCTTCCCAGAATCTGTAAACTAGATCATTCTAAAATTCCCAGGTGACAGCTGGTATATATGAAGATAAATCTTCACTATCTACAGTAATGAAGAGAGCACTTTATGCGAATACTAATAAAGGACATGAGAAAGGAGGTATGTCTTAGCAGATTTAAACAGGGCGGCAAATAAAATCGGGTAAGAAAACATAATTATTTCAAGGACCTGAGGTATCAAGGAAGCTTGCTTCCCTCTGTCAGTAATCAGATCAGGAATTTGAGGCTGAGCACAACGAGAAAATGTTAATCTGGTTGTGTCACCGAATGAATGGATCTGTAACATTCTGACATTCATAAGTGTTATGAGGTGCATTTAATTAGATTACTTTAATTATTTCCTCAGAAAGACTTTTTTTATCTGCTGAAACAATTCAAATTATTCTTGCATTTTAGTCCTTGGTGCACAGAGTACGTGACTAGTTGCACTTCCAAGCACCAGCAATATTGTGAACTATATGAAAAGGGGAAAGAAAACACAGGCTTAAGGACAAGGGAAGCAGCAGTGCTATACTGATGAGAAGGACAACGTTGCTCAGAAGCATAAATTGCTTCTATTGAACCCTTCAAAAGTAAAGAGTCTACATGGCCCTAGATTCCTGAGTGCTTCAGATTACGTGATATACAGCTAACAGGAAATCATGCATCTGGCCCTAAGGATGCATGCAATGTTTCATGATAAAAAGTCATGGACTAAGGTACTGTGTGTGACAAGAAAGACAGTGTGTGTGTGACAACGAATCTATTAACAAGTAAAGGCACACCTGGGGAATAGGGGGGACTAGTGGGATTAGAAATGTGCTTGGGGATCATTCGGAGCTGAAGCTCTTAATTTTAGTCCAGCAAATTCATTAAGGACGAAACATTGGCTAAGTGCAGACAATCAAAAAGCCTGAGATGGAATTGATCAAACCTTTGCAGGATTCTAAAAAAGTGTCGTGCACACATGCCCCTCATTTTGTCTACACATGGCCTATATGTTCATAACTTCAGTAACTACTGCACATTTCATTTAGTACTTGCTTAATGAAGAATTCTTTAAGCTCAGAAGAATAGATCAGGAAGGAACGGAACATACATTTTCCCATCTGTCTTGTGGGGGGAGCACAGGGATACCTGCACTGGCAGGCTGGGGGCACCCCCATATGCCTCCTGGTATGCCGGACATTGCTAAAGGCACCCAAGTCCAGCTGATTGACAGGTCATGCCTGATTGGCTGCTGGGCACATGCCACCACCCACTCCTGTCAGCTGCAGGAAGGGGACAGCCAGCAAGGAATCTCTCCCTGCCCCCACAGCTGTCCATGATGGCAGGGGGGAAAGGGGGAAAATAGATGCCCCCAACCCCTCCCCCAGCCAGAACCACTGAGAGCAGCATGCTGTAGGGAGCTTTCTCCCCTCCCCTACTGACTGGCCCAGACAGGGCTGAGGAGTGCAGTCCCACCCCTTGCCAGATGTTAGGGGTGAAGGAAGAAGAGGGGATGGTGGAAAGCAAAGGCCCCTGTCCCAGGACCCCTGACCCCAACACAGCCAGCATGCAGTCCCAGCCAAGTCAGTCAACAGGGGAGGGGAGAAAGCGCCCCCTGGTGCATCCATCCCAGCAGTTCTGGCTAGGTTCAGGGGGTGGGGGCAAGAGCCTCTGCATTCCCCCCATTCCTCCCTTACCCCACAACAGCTGACATGGGGCTGGAGAATGCAGCCCTAGCTGGGCCAGTCAGCAGGGATGAGAAAAAGCCTCCTGCAGCGCACCTCTCTCAGCGGTTCTGGTAGGGTCTGGGAGGCCGCATGGCAGTCTCTGTTCTCTCCCCATCTCTCCCTTCCCTCTCCACCTCTAACAGTGTTCCCCAGGCCCAGCTAGGCCAGTCAGTGAGTGAGGCTAGAAGGCTCCCTGTAGCTTGCCCCCCTGAGGTTCTGGCTAAGGCCGGGGGGGGGGCTCTGCTTTCTCCCCCATTCCCACCTATCCCTGGCAGCTGGCAGGGGATGGGGCTGGGGAGCACAGCCCCAGCCAGACCAGTCAGCAGGGGAGGGGAGAAAGCCCCAATGGCATGCCCTCCCAATGGATCTGGCTGTGCTGGGGAGGCTGGGGTAGGGACATAAGCTACTGGTAGGGCAAGCACGGGGCCGTTTCCACAGCCGACACTGCCACTGGCAACTGCAGATGCTTGCCAGGTCCATCCCCACTGCTGACGATGCCAGCGGCATCTGTGGGTGCTCACCAGCTCCATTCCCACTGCCGACACTGCCAGCGGCATCTGTGGGTGGCCCTCCAGTCTCAGGAGACACCAGTTGCTCATGGGTGGGAGTCTCTGCTTCCCCAATTCCACCCCCCCTGCCCTTGCACAGTCCAGCTGACAGACACAGGCAAGACCCAATGCCCTGGAGAGCAGAGCCTTTGTTGCCTCAGCTCTGTGAAAGTCTAGGGGTAGAAGAACACAGGTAGAGGATAGCCTGCCTGCCGTGTGAGGGCAGGTAAGCTGGGCAGGTGTAACACATCCTGAGATGCCAGGGGACTGTGACCTAACTTGAGACAGGAGGGGATCTGGCACAGAAGTGCAATAAACCAGTTTAACCTAAACTAATTAAATCTGATACTACATCCATCCAGGTCTATCTTAAACCAACTTCAGTAATTTTGAAACTGGTCTCCGTGCACTGAACTTCTGTTCTCTTACAGGTTTAGACCAGTTTCCAATCACTTATACCAATGTATGTGTAACTTTTGTCCCTAGCCATTGTTTCCAAATGAAACCATTCAGCAGCCTGTGTGAAATAAGGTATGGTTTTAAGTCAAGTTCCCAGTGTGTGGGGAACAAACATCACAGTTTTATCCCTTAATAACAAAGAGTCCAGAGGTTACTTTGAAATACTGCTGTGCTACCGAACAGATGGAGGTAGCCAATCCCTCCCAGTCACAGTTAAGGAACATAAGTAATATGTTTTAGGGAAAAATTCAATGCTTCTGTTTACACGAGTAGCTTGAACTAGTGAATGAAGGAATAGATCTGGAGTCATGAGACCTGGATTCTACTTTCATGGTTCTCTTTAATAGATGATCTGTGAATTTCTTCACTTCTCTAAGTCTTAGTTTCCCCTTTTGTAAAATTATCCATTGATTTGCATTACACTGTAATGTGTGGGAAAATCTATGCATAAAAAGCAAAATCTAATAATTAAGATTATAATGCAATACATATTATGTCCAACAGATAAATGTGGAAATTTTAAGATAAACTATGGCCAGGCTAGTGCCTTTTCTGAGCTCTAGACTTTGCTGTAGGTTGTTTTTAAAATTCAGTTGATTCAGTAACCAGTGTGAAAGAAGACAGGAATACACATATATAAAAGGAAAAGACAGTGAAAATAAATTTAAATTAGATAGAGAATGGGGAAAGACAGAGAGCATATTGCTACTGAAGCACAGATTATAAATTAGTCCTATTATGCTGCAGAACAGAACAATTTGGTGCAAGATCTTTTTTTGCCAGAAATATAAGCAAAGCCAGGGAAAATTTTGATATATGCCACCACCCTCAGGGTGAAGGACAGCAAAGGAGACAAGTTGTTTTGCATGTTACCTTTTGAAATCATATGTTTTTAAAATCTTAGCTCAAGCTTAAAGACTTCACTGGGCACATCTATGGTTGTGTGTAGATAAAATGGGGGCCCTAAATTGAAGCAATGGGTTTTTAAAAACACCGCTTCAATTTAAGGCCAAATAAACCCCTATGTTGTGCACACACCCGTGCACTTACCTGCCTCTCTGGTGGAGGGGAGGGAGGCAGAAACTGCCAGCAGGCCAAGTGGACTCTGGGCTACTGCTTCGCTCTGTGGCAGTGGTCCGTTCCCTGCCCCACAAGGCAGCATCCACTCACAGGCACCTAGCTTGGGTGGTCCTGGGTGCCACTACAGTCTCAGAGGGAAGCGCAGCTCAGGCAAGCAGGCAGGCTCCAGAGGGGGGGAAAAATAAGATTGCCACTTTTTTTTTTCTAGGGCAGAGCCTGCCTTCCCAGGCTCCCACCAGGCTGCCTGCATGGGCTTCCTGCAGAGCCCCTGAGCTGCATGGAGCCCAATGCTTTGCTCTGCAGCTGTAGGGCAGCAAACTATGCTACACCCCAAGTCATTTAAGGCGCATTATGCTGCCAAATTTGCTACAGTGGCTGGAATTACTGCACAATATGCCACCGATGCATGCAAACACCAACACCATTAAAGCAAAAGCATTTAACCCATTTTAAAGTGTTGTGCACACATGCCCCTTATTTTGTCTACACACAGTCTATATGTTCATAAATATGCAGTAGTTACTGCGCATTTCATTTAGTACTTGCTTAATGAAGTACTAACT
>NW_017729025.1:71117221-71118219 GCF_001723915.1 Gavialis gangeticus
TGCACAATATGCCACCGATGCATGCAAACACCAACACCATTAAAGCAAAAGCATTTAACCCATTTTAAAGTGTTGTGCACACATGCCCCTTATTTTGTCTACACACAGTCTATATGTTCATAAATATGCAGTAGTTACTGCGCATTTCATTTAGTACTTGCTTAATGAAGTACTAACTAAATACGCAGCAACTAGAGTTACTGTGCAGTAGCACTGGTACATGGGGTTTTAGTGATGCTTGCTGTGCACTAGGCTAATACTACTGTTCAGTAGATTATTGGCACATTTTTGCCCAGCACACTACTGTGCAGTGATATTAGGCTACTGTGCATTAAGCATCTCATGTAGACATACTTACTAAGATGCAACAATTTGAAGCACACATAAAGGCATACAGTTTAAACAGTCCAAAATGCTGATTTTATTTACTGTTTGATAATCTCCCATGTAACCACTGATTTCTTTCTAACCATTGCAACTGTAGTTGCCTACATTCAAAGTGGTTCCCCAAGGACAAAAAAGAGCCAGTAAATCCAAAGCAATAGTGTGAAATGATATATAAGTTTGCCCTTTTATGTGCAGCAGCCAGATATATAAAATTTATGTTTTAAGCTGTCAATTAAATAAGCAGCTAGAACTTTTCTTAGTGACTAAATAATATCCTTTTAATGGTCACTGTTTGGTGACACAACTGTAACAGGTCACAGCGGTACAATAAGAATGACTAAAATGATTGTGGGTTATTTGATTACCAAGTAAGTGACATATACTGGACCCCATATGTGAAACATATGAAACAGCCACAACTGCCATTTGTAAGGCTCTTGAGTGAGAAATGAAATGCGGCTTTATTTATTAACATGCTAGCAGAGAATGCAGAAACAGCCTGCATGTACCACTTGATGTTTATCTTGGGGTTTTTTGCTATTGTTGTTTGTTTTTGTTTCTCTTCCCTTCTTTCTCCCCTTCTACAATTCATCTAATCTTCTGCAAAAGAA
>NW_017729025.1:71123219-71135120 GCF_001723915.1 Gavialis gangeticus
ATATCCTTTTACTGGTCACTGTTTGGTGACACAACTGTAACAGGTCACAGCGGTACAATAAGAATGACTAAAATGATTGTGGGTTATTTGATTACCAAGTAAGTGACATATACTGGACCCCATATGTGAAACATATGAAACAGCCACAACTGCCATTTGTAAGGCTCTTGAGTGAGAAATGAAATGCGGCTTTATTTATTAACATGCTAGCAGAGAATGCAGAAACAGCCTGCATGTACCACTTGATGTTTATCTTGGGGTTTTTTGCTATTGTTGTTTGTTTTTGTTTCTCTTCCCTTCTTTCTCCCCTTCTACAATTCATCTAATCTTCTGCAAAAGAAATTAAATTATCTAGGTGATGATAGGTCCTTCTTTTTAGCAAAGGCTTATTACAGCAGCAGCCAAAGAGATCTTATCAAGATCAAGGCCCTGTTGTGCTGGGAGCTGTACAAACAGGGATAAACAGACAGCTCCTACCTCAGACAGTCTCATCCTATTAACAAAAGAATCAATTTAAATCATTCTAGAGGGGGGAGTTGTTATTCAAATTAAAGCCCTTATAAACAAAATAGCTGTATTGGTATCACATATGAATACTGAATATCTCATCATGCAGGTGGCCACTTGAATATCTATTTATTTCTATGGACAATCACCCACTTGGAAAAATGAGACCCCAAAAGCCTGATTATCTGAGCTGATGAGTAGCTACAACATAGACATATATGGGAGCTGTGTATGAAAAACACCTCAGAAAATTAAATCATTAATATTTCAAACAAGCAAATGTGCAACATTTATATGTGCATTTGACTGGAAGAATACTAACTCTACTTCGTAATCAGAGACCACAGTTTAACAAGTATATCATATAGTACATGTCCTATCCTGAAAATGATTATATATTCTATTCACTATCAGTAATCCATCTGACTGAAATGAAAGCATCATGCTGCATGGAGCACTTTATAAGCAAAATAGACACACTAACATTTAACAGACCTATAGAGCACAATACTCAGGGATGCAGGCACAGGCATTCTGTTAAGGATACATCATTTTGCAATAAAACACTGGCATAGTTAAAGCAGTACAACATTTATGTGTAGACAGCACTTAACAACAACATCCCTACTGTGGATGAAGCTGCATCCAAATAAAAATGCTTTACACTGGTATCATTATTCCTGTAAGAGAAGGAGTATAATTTTTACTGGTTGAATTTATGTAACAGTAGTGTTTTGTACTGAATTATCAGGGTAGCTTATTGCATTTTCACTATTGAAAATCATTATTTTTCAATAAGCCACTACTTAATTATAAAATCACTTTTTAATTATAAAACTGTAAATCACCATTTTATTAGAAAACACTTTTACACTGATATTCCTGCATCTATGTTAGGAGTTGCGCTGATATTTAATTTGGTAAAAAATCATACTCTGTATCAAAATGGGTGTGCTAATACTACAACCTTGTTTAAGAATAAGCTTGTAAATACTGATAGATTTTTAGGCTTATTTTTTAATGGCTAAGGCCCCTATTCAGTAAAGCAATTAAGGCCAGATTTAAAAAGTGCCTAACTCCTGTTTAGGTGCCTAACTTACTATTGATTTCAAATCTTTTTGTGATTCTAGGCCTTAAAGCCTAACTTTAAGCCAATTTCTGTAGCACATCGTGAAATAATTGTTTAAATAATGGTCTCTTCTAATTTTCCCGTTTAAAGAATTCATTGCAATGAAATAGCATTGTCCTCTAGGAGAATGCAGATGTTGGTGTACCATCAGTAACTGAGCAAACTCATTCCCAATAAATCCTTAAGATTTTATCTCAAAATTATTAAAAGTAGTATTAATTAAGCTATTCTATTAATGTTCTGTTTCCAGAAACTCTAGACTTGGATAATGTCTATAATTTTTAATGAAACAAAAGTTAGAAAACTTCCTTTCAAAGTAGAACTATAGTGTTTGCAGAGTATATGAAGAGTGATTATTATAGAGAATAGGCAACAGAAGACACAAGAAAAATTCCACACATTATAGGAAAAACTTCAACTCTCTCAACAAAGTGAAACTGAGTGAAAATGATCCAAATTAGAAGTAACAGACACAGTAGCCTTGTCCTCATATTGATTTTCTTTTTCAAGTCTGAGATTTTCTCTCTCCCCCACATTTTTAAGCATTCTTTTGAGCCTGTAGTTTTCTGCTGAGTATAGTAATAAGCACATCTAGAAAAATCCCATCAGAATTCCTGTATATCAGGGTTTCCAAAAGAGCAAGGTGTTTTAATGCAAATCATTTGCTGCTCTAAATTATTTTGTGAAGTTTAAAAGAAGTCTCATGGATTCTTTTTTTAATCTTGAAAATGTCCCCATCATAGAGTCCTGGTCTGTCTGGATAGAAAGGAGGACACAAAAGAACTTGTTTACGTGTATACCCCAGGTAAAGGCACCAGATATTTGCCTGAAAAGGGAAGCCACTGTTCATGCTAGCTAAGTGATGATGACTTATCTATGCCACCTCTCTATCCCCCCTGGGAGCACCCTACCTCTTTAGTCCTGCTCTGCAGGTGTCATCTGCCCAAAATGAGGAAAGATAGCCATTGTTAAATGGCCCCTTCATGTGCTAGCGAGTATAACTGATACAGAACTACAGAAAGATCTGGGCTACATTGCTTTATTTTGGAAGTGGTGGCAAGTGAGTTAAGAGTAAGTGAGCAAGGATTGCTTCAAGCTTCTGGGCATAGCAGGGAAGTATACATCTGTGTCACTGCTTGCCCCAAACAGTGACCATTGCAGTTAGTCTCTAAACTGGTCAGCTCAAAGAAGAGTACAAGTGTTTCCAATGTAAAGGTGACAGACATACCACTGCAATAGAGGCCCTAGGTACTCTCCCATCTCCAGTGCTGGGCTCTGTGCCTTTAAGGCACAATCTAGCTGTTAGATTGTATAGGTTAGCGCAGCAACACTATGGACGTTTCTTTTGCTAAGATAAGGCCATTTTGCTGATCCATAGTGATCTATTCAGTATCAGCCTCTTTCATCCATGCTCAAAGCTGAAAGCAACATTAGTTATTATTAGAAACAAAACAATCTGAAAGCTGAGGGGGGGGAAAGAGGGCAAAGGTGGAGGTAAAGTAATATTTCTCTGCATCAGTGACTGTAATAAAATTTTCCTTTTGACTTTCCAGCTGCAAAGCTGCATATTAGAGGCTGGTTGAAAGCTTCAGCTAATGCTTAAAAGAAGGCAGCTGTTGACTAATTTGCAACAATAAAAATATATTCCTAATGAACCTTGAAATGAGCCTTCTTACTGAAACTGTCCCTCTACCTGAAAAGATGCCCCAGCACTTCACACATCACTGCTTGCTGTATATGGAACATAAACCAATAAAATCACTGAATAATGGATACTGGAAGAGACCTACAATAAATGTGTTTTCAAAATGAGATTGTAAAGTTGATCTTAATCATAATATCGCAATGCAGCTATTATTGCATTGTGGGCTTTCAGATATATCCCACTGCATACTGTATGTATGTCACACTATCATGAGGTTCTTATATTGCACCTAATTCAGTACCGTTTTACACCAATTTATGCTGGTGTAAATCCATCTATTTGAAACAACTAATATTACTTTCAGCTTTGAACACAGATGAAAGAGGCAGACAGTGAGCAGGTCACTGTGCATTAGCAAAACAACCTTAACAAAGGACTAAGAAGAAGACTGTATTTTAAACACATAGCAGGATGGTGGCACAGACATGGGGAAGGTACATAAGGCCATGAGGCAATAACAGCTCTACCACCTTTCAAACAGGTCTGACACAGGTTGCTTCTGTGCTGACTGGCTTTCTGGTTGGTACAGAACAGATATCCTCCCTCAAGTCAGATTACTTTAAAATAGTTTCACTTAGAATCATATCAGAGTGAAAGTAATGTTAAGCAGTAGTCACTCCGGCCTGCTGAATTTGCCAGACCAATGTCTGAACCTTAGCACTAGGCCCTGGATGCATGAAAAAATTTATCTGCTAGAAGCAAATATAATACTCTCCTTCAGTGAATCAATGCCATATTATATGTAGACAAAATCTGTCTCCTACTCTGTTCCCACAGTGTCACCAGCGTATCCAGGTGGGTATTCCTTTTGTGTACAGGAATCACAAGTGATATAATGCAGGCATAACTGTTTATAAAATCACCCACTCCTGGCTCCTGAAGCGAGAGCATTCTGTGATGTGAGAGAGCATGCCTGGATTGTGTGCCATATCTATGATAGAAAACAACACCTCTCTCCCTCTCTCTCTCCCTCTCTCTCTTTCCCCCTCCCTGCCTTCCTAGACTGCTCCCCGTTGCAGCCACTTTTTGCTGTCCTCAAAAACATGCTGGATTTGGGCTTTTCTAAGACTGTGTCTATTTTCTCTATCCTGTACAATGATCTTTTGGTCAAGTTCTTACTGGGCCAAGCCAAGCCAAGAGGGTGACCCTGAAGAGCCAAAGAAACCATGCCATAGGGGCCAGCTCCAATGATACACTATAACAGGTGTGTCAAACATATGGCACATGGGCCAGATCAGCACCACCATCTGGACCCCAGTGCAGCCCCTGGGACTGATCAGAACTACAGAGGGCTTGGTGGAAGCCCCTGGTGAAAGGCCAGTCCACAAGCCAGATTGGATCCATGGACCACTCTTACCCATTCCCCTCCCCCAGCCTACATGATCTGGCAGCAAATCCAGCCAGTCTGGGACCCAGGCTGCATGTGGCACAAATCCCAGAGCAGCTATAATGGGTACTGCATGCGGTGTAGGCCAGCCAAAGTAGCAGCTGCTCTGTATATAATACCAACTCCAACCAGTCTGGGACCCACATGGTCCAGCCCTACTTTACTCATCCATCCCACAGGGCTGGATGAATCTGACACCCTACAACCCTTCTCTTTGCTAGTCCAGGCACACATCTCATTTGAGCTTTGACACCTTACTTCTCAACAAAACGTGGACCAGCTTGGATCATGCTGTACCATCGAGGAGGAACTCTACAAGTTAGAAGATGTATGCCTAGTCCTAAATATGTAACCCCACGAAGGGCATTTTGGGCAGAAGGGTCAATCTCTGGCGATACAGGTGTTTTGTTGTTGACAAGTTGTCCATACCCTCCCCTTGGCATTTTGCATTTTCACCTATTGTTTTAAAATGTTTTTATTATAAAGGTGTTAAAGTCTCTCTCATCTCAGTATCTCACCTCTGTCTCAGAGGCAGAACCTAGTGGTAGCCATGCTGGAACAAGCCCAGCTGGCCTGGTGTACCCTGTACAAGTGCCCATCACCTAGAGGACTGGTGACTTCCAATGGCTGCTGCTGCATGGGGCGCTGGCTGTGGATACTTTTGTCCACCACTTGTACATGGCACCACCAGCAGTCTGTCCTTTTTGTAAGGAAGAGGAGACTTTCTTCCATTGCCTCCCTTGACTGTCCCTGGCTGTGGCCACTCTTTGCTGCCCTCATCACCCTCTTTGGTGCACTGGACATAGACTTTTCAGAGACTATGTACAGGTTGTCCATCTCATACCGAGCAACTGAGGAGAGCATGATGTTGCTGGCCAATTTTCTCTTGGCCAAGCCAAGACTACAACTATGAAAAGCTGCAAAAAACAGCACACAGCAACAGACATCCTCCAACTCTTCTGCTTCTTGGTCCAGGCATGTGTCACATTTGAATTTGGACATTTCACCTTGCAACAAAATGTGGAGTCGTTTATGTTGTGTTGGCACCTCTGCAAGGTGGAAAATGAACAGCTGGTCCTAAATGTGTAACTGCAGAGGAGGGGGATTCAATTTCTGATGATATGGTGTCAGGATCTTTCACATTTCCTGTGTATTTGTTATTTTGTGTAACTCCTATTGCCTTTGTATACAAGACCTGTGGTAAACATTGGAGCTTTCCTTTCAAATTTAGTGGATACAAGTTGTTTTGTATACCACTGGAATCCCTGTGGCTTCTGCATTCAGTCATGAGCCAGAGATCAAGCTATCATTACAGAATCCTAGAGAGGAACTTCTTGCCAAAGCAAAGGGAATTGGTATCTACAATAATGTATCCATGCAGCTGTCATTAATGGGAGAAACAGATTTGTTTTCAATATTTTTCTCTTTAACAGTCATAGCCAAACCTTTTGGATATGTGGGCTACACAGTGATTATAAACTGAGACTCTGGACTTTGAAAGTCCCATGACTATTCCTTTTCCAAGCAAACAGCTTGAAATCTTTTTGTAAGCTTTTAGACTTGTTTTGCATGCATGGCCACTATAGGTCTTATACCACAATCCCATTGGTGGCAAACATTGTACTGCTTAAGCTTTGTCCTAGGCCCATGTCCCATTCCTTTCCCAGGTATATAAAATGCTGCAACCCTGAATTGGAGGGGTGGCATTTCTAGAATCAAGACAGAAGATTAATTTTCATGCCAATTCTGTCCTTGGTTTTGTTATTGAAACCAACACTGACTATTCTAATCATGATCCTGCGTTTTGTGATGTCAGGCAGCATTCAACAAGAACTGTCATTCTAAAAAATGGCATCTAATAAATAGCAGATTTAAACTAACTTAAATCTTTGTTTCATTTTACATAGTTCACTGAAAAGCCATTTCTTTGACTGAAGCACATTTTGGGGATAAATACAGATGTAGTTTGTTATTTAATGAATTGTGTTATTTAGGTCAGACTAAATTATTGTAAACCCTTCTGGTCTTAAAATTGAGACATTTGTTAGTTATTGTTGCTGTTGATAATATACAGTTACTACCTTTGAGAGTCAGATCAGCCAACACACTTGAAATGGGAAAAAAGTTATTTTATTTTACTTTCTCCTACCCTCTTTCTCTCACTCTATTCCTCTTACACAATAGAGCTGAAAGTAAAGGACTCAAAATAAAGATAAAAAGGAAGTAACTATACCAGGCAGACCACACCATATGAACTATGGTATTTGTGTGAAGAAGCAACTTGAATTTTAGACATTCTGAGGAAAACAAAATGATTGCACTGAGGCAAGAAAACAGTTCAATGTAAGTGGAAGAGAAAATCAGATAAATTTATGTAGTCATATGGCCTGGACTAGCAAAAGATGAATAGGAAAATAGAATGAAGGGACTGTACATATGTACACCCAGACAACTTCAGAATATGTACTCAGTCAAAGCCTGAAACCATGTTAAAGCCAATATTACTGGAACTTTAGGAAGCAATAAAAAAGTATATTTTGTATGTTTTCAATGCTGTTAGGATACAAGTGGATGGTACATGTAGTAATCTTTGGGTTTAGTAAATGCAGGCATATAATGAATGAGAAGAACTAAACAACAAACATTATTGGAGCAGTAGATCATCTCTGCAGACCCTTTGTTTCTATCTAACTAACTAGCTAGCCACTCCCTAACTCAGGGACCGTCTTCCAAGTCCCAACCTCCACAGTCTTGTGTTAGGAAGCATCTCTCAGTTGTAACTTCTGTTAGTACATTTTCCCTTGTAACAATAAATACAAAAATCATTTAACACAAAAATCAATTAACCCCCATCTACAGAGGAGAGGTTACTAGCATGCCACACTGGAATCAGTCTTCAGCATTTGTTTTCCTATAGTTGACAGTGGATTTATGACCCAGATATCTTGCTCCAGGTGGGCCTAAACCCTCAGATGGACCACGACCTCTCCATTCAATAATAGGTGAATATTATTGATACATCATGATAGCAGATAAAGAATATGCAAACAATTTTATATCTACCAGTCCCAGGGCTCACAGAGTCAAGGTATGTCTGGCCAGTACTTAAGCTTCACTCTGAGGTTCTTTCTTGATTGTTAGATGTCAACAACCTGGACATTGGAAGCTGAGGCCCACCCCCCACTCTCCAGTGGGGTGGGTAAGATGGGCTGGTGGTATGCACTCTGTCCATAGTGGCCTCGGATTCCCCTCTTGGGGACCCTTTGCTGCTCTGAAATCCTTCCTTTTGTATTTTTTCTCTCTTTGATGATTCTTCATCTATGGGCATCGCTAACTGGTCTCTCTATGGTTATCACACTGTCCATGTTCTGTCCTGTCAGCCTTTTCCTTTGTTTCACAAACCCATTACATGCACACATCTTAATTTGGGCTCTACCAGTTTCTGTTCATCTACCAAAACTGGAAATCCCAAGGGCTTTGCACCTGAGCACTGTGACCTGGCCAAAGTGGCTCTGTTATGGAACACTGTGGTGCATGTCTTCAATTTCCCAGACTGTGTGTCTGCTTGCTGCTTGCCTGTGTTCAGACTGTAACAAGTGGGTATCCCAGGGCTGGCCTCACAACGTAGGCCTGCTCACTTGTCTTAGTTCTAGCCACCCACCTCCTCTCCCGTCATGCCTTGATGTTACATGATTATAAGCTGTTACTCAGGCGGGAGGCCGCCCATTCATCTGCGCTGATGATAAGGCCTATATATACGACTCTGACCTCCCTTGATCATATCCCATTCTTCGCCGATGTTCCATGGCCTAACACCCAGCCTTATCACAAATCAGTATATACACTGGTCTCCAAGCCCCTCACTGGGCCTACCAGCCCCATCCTTAGACTCTGAGCCCCCTTCTCAGGCTCCGAGCCCTGTTCCCCGGCTCTGAGCCTCTCTCACTGGCTCTGAGCCCCATCCTTTGGCTTCAAGCTTCTCTGCGCCCAGGCCCCTCACATCAGGCTCCAAGCCCCACACTACAGGACATGGGTTCCAAGCCCAATCCCTCAGCACTAACTAATTCATAACCCTTATCCCCTTGCCTTGGAGCTCCCCTACTAGCTCCCCAAAGCTCAGGGCCCCACCCCTCTGGAGCCTAACTCCCGGCTCCCTTGTGTGACCACAGACTTCACTGTGAGTCCCTCCATCTGACCTGGCCCCTGCCTCAGTACTCACAGTGAGCCTGGGCTCCCCGTGTCTAGCTCTTAATATCTACCAGGGATGTGGGGGTTAGGGTTATCAGTGCTCACCAGGCTCTCTCTATCCACAGGAATGTGGCTCCAATGCTCCAGCCAGGTGTTACTCCGCTCCCGGGCCCTTTAGAAGTGTCGAGGCAGCTCTCCCTCCCATGTCAATGATCCCACTCTCGCCTGCCATGTCTTGATGTTCCACAATGGGTGGGGTTGCCTGGCGGGTCCCTCAATGCCCGGGTCCGACCCGGTGGTTGTTCACGGGGCTCCACCACCCCTACCCCCTGGCCTCACGCCACCTTTGTTGGGCCGCCTCAGCGATGTCTTGAGACCAACTTAGCGGATCCTGCCTAATCCACTTGCATACTGACGCCTCGTGGGGTCAGATCACGTACACTCCTAGCAAGGCTCACTGCTAACCCCACTCCCCGAGATGCTATCTCTGGGACCGGTTCTCTGGTCTCCCTATGCCTAGTACCCCGGGTGTTTTCCCCAGACTTCCCCAACGTGGGGCCAATCACCTGCAGCCCCGACAACAGTGCTACTCCACCACTCCCCATATTTTACTTCACCTAGTCCCCTAAGCACAAACCCATTCATGAGTAGCCTCCAGGGCTTGGGCGGCAACCCCGCCCGGATCACGACCCTTTGTCTGGGTCCTCCCGAGCTCTTGCCTCCCAGCATGCCATCCTCCACTCCCCACCAGTCCGACCCTCCACCTGTGTCTTGCAAGGTCCTCATGGCTGCCTTTGCTCTCCGTTCTCCAGGCCAGCTCTCACTTCCCTGGAGCTCGATGCCAGATGCCGACGAGGTACTTCTCTCTCCAACGTTCCTTGCTTCGGCTCTCCAGCCCCCTCGGGGTGCTCTTCTGGGACCTGCTTCTCCTGCAGTGCTTGTAGCAGCTCTTCCCTAGGGGCATCCGCCCCCTCCGCCACAGCCGCTGCCATTTTTATCTTCGCCAGCCAGTGTCTGGTGCTGACGTCACCAGCCGGCCACACCTGCACACAGAGGCAGCTCATGAGCTATGAGGGTTCCCCAGGAGCGTCGTTCTGGGCTGTAGGTGAGTAATCGGCTTCACCCCACTCCCCAGGACACTGTTTTTCACTGGCCTGACATTTCTGGGGGACTATCCCACCATAAACATTCCCTGGCAGGGTGCAGTTTCCAGTCATGCCCAGGACCAGGAGCATCCAGCACCGCCCTACCTCCTCCCAAGATGTTGTGAGCAGCAGCTCCAGCCAGGTGGTGTTCATCAGCTGGCTGGAAGCAGACTGCTGCTCCTGTTGTTCAGGGTCCAGCCCATATACAACAGCCAGGCCCTGTTCCTCAATCAGGCACCATTGCCTGATTGGGATAACAGCCAGCTGCAGGCTGCCTGCTCCTGCTCCTGCTCCTGCTCCTGCAAGTAACAGTGGGTCTTGAAGGACACTTGTCACAAACAGACTTTTAGAAATCAGTTAACCCTTACCATTGCCCCAGACCATTGTTCTAATGCATATCTACTTCACCTACAAGCCAGTTCCCAAAAGCAAACCTTTAAACACAATTTTTTACCCATCACTATTTCTCCTTTTAGCAAGTCTCTATGATTCTTCCTGGAGGTTTCACTTTCCTCTCAGATGAGTAAAATCTCAGATCTGGTTTCAGTTTGTTTTGGGTAGGAAACGTTTCCTCCTAGTCTTGATAAACTTAAATCCTTGTATCAGAATCCAACTAACATAGCACAAAGTTCATTAGCTACATACGCCTGAGGCTGAGTTCCTCTTTCTGCAGGATATTTGCATCTGTGTCCATAGGTACATTACTTCCCATGAGGACATGGTTGTTTCTTGGATTCTGGAACAATTGGTTGCTTCCTAAAAAGATTGCCCAGATTTAGGCAGCCAAGAGGATCATCAGGAGGCAGGAATGTTGTGTCTTCTTGTACTGCAAGTGCATACTTAACTAGATTCAGTTTCTCACAAGCTGCCAGACCCAAAATTGGTGTCAACTCCCTAGGGCCACAATGAATAGAAGTTTGTATACTCTATTCTTGTTTTGAATGCTAGCAGCACTCCTCCTTTTCACTGCTATATTTGTTACTAAATAGCCAGTTATATTGATATTTGTTGGATATACTATTTGTTTCAATTTAAAGTTTTTATATTCATGTCCTGCTAAAATATTAGACAGAAATCAAGTGTCCATTTTAAATGAAATCATTGTTCCTTGCACTTCACTGGCAAGATACAGACCCTCTCATTGTTTTTGCATGCTTCTAGCTACCATATCTATAAAAAAACTCCATTTCCAGGGTATGCCTGTGTGTACACTTGAGGTTTGTGTGTTTGGGCTCTACAGCAGCAGTTCCTATTATAACAGTAAAAAAAAAATTTCAAAATGCAGCATAATGCCAGAGCCATTTTGTCTTCCACACTTGTTGCATGCCTACTCTTTTGCTCTCACTCTTTCTCAGCATTGTCTTTGCCAGTTCAAAATTCATTCCTATGAGGTGGCTTTTTCTGGCCATAGTCTTTCATGACTTTGCATGGATGATCCCTTTTGATATATTCAGCTTTGAAGCCTGGGTTTTTGCAGCTTTTGTTGCCCTGCACATTTGGTTAGTATTTTCTAAGGACAAGTCTCCCTGGCACAATAGGCTTTTTTCTAATACAGTGTCTGTAATGCCACAAAAAAATTCTATCTCTAATCAGAGATTCTGTTAAGTTCTCAAAAGCACAGTTCTTACTCATCTTCTTTAATTCAGTAACCTACTGATCCTGTTGTTTGTCTTCACATTAAATAGTTGTGTCTTTCAAGAGTCTTATTCTTTTTTGACATGTAGCACTTATCAAACTTGGATAATATTTTACTTAGTTTCATATTCTGACCTTTTTTTAAAAGGTAAAGTTATTACAAACAGCCAGGGATTCCCCCCCCCCCCCCCCCCCCCCCCCCCCC
>NW_017729025.1:71140120-71141013 GCF_001723915.1 Gavialis gangeticus
ACTTTGTGGTGCCCTTGAAAGGATCTCCAGGAACCCTGGTGGGCTGTGGCACTGTGCTTGAGAAGCGCCACTCTGGATGGATATATCTAGCTTGATCTCTTTAGGGACAATTTAACATCTCAGTTGATGCCACAACCCCCCCCACCCCAACCACAATATGCAAGAAGACTGAGGATTTGATTTTATCATTTTTATCCTTTGCCTTTATGACTGCTAGGTACCAAACCTTTGTCTGAACACTGTCCCATTCTCTGCTAGATTGCCTGACATCAGAAGGGCAGGTGGAGGTTGCAAAGCTCCCATGGCTAACTGCCCTTTAACTTACGGTATAACTGTGCAGGAAGATCACTTATAGAAGTCCTTGTACTTCCATATGACTGTTACTCCACTTGCTCTCAGTTTCCAGCTTCTTTTGAGTTTGTAAGTCAAATTATTTCAAGTTCTTTCTCATTTGCCATTGCTGATGTCATGTAGTAGCATTGACTTTAATAAGTATGAGGCATTCAATGGAGAAGAACTAAACAACAAGCTTTACTGTGGAAAAGTAGATGACCGTAGGTGACCTCTTCAGAACTTTTGTTTCTCTCTGGGTGAATCTACATGAGATACTAACTGCACAGTAGTCTAATAACACTGAGCAGTAGCATGCTGAGCAAAACCTGTGCTAATATGCTACTGCACAGTAGTATTAAGCTATTGCTCAGTTAGCATCTGTAAAAATCCATGTGCTGGCACTACTGCACAGTAGCATCAGTTACTGCTCATTGATTTAGTACTTGGTTATCCAAGTACTAAACTTAATGCGCAGTAATTATAGTGCATTAATACATGTGTAGACACACCCTCTAACTAGCTACCTACTTCCTAACTCAGGGATAATATCCTAATCCCCA
>NW_017729025.1:71146013-71152592 GCF_001723915.1 Gavialis gangeticus
TAATTATAGTGCATTAATACATGTGTAGACACACCCTCTAACTAGCTACCTACTTCCTAACTCAGGGATAATATCCTAATCCCCAGTTTCTTCTATCTTGTGTTAGGGAACTTCTCTAAATTATAACTTCTATTGCTGCAGTATGTAGTTAAGAATTATGGACTAGAAAAAGAAAAAGTATACCTTTATGGTCTTTTCTGTTTATTGTGATTTTCAAAGCCAGTTAACTGACAGCAAATTATGTTAAATCTCCCTGGCTTGAAATAAAATCAATGTGAGTCATGAAATAGCTATTATTATGAGAGAGAGTCCATCCATAACATATAAGGGATTATGGTCACTGAAAACTGAGTTATTTCTCTTTTTCCCCAAGTACTTATTTATGCTTAGATGAGATGCCATGTCACTCCCTACACTAGTTCCAGCTGCCCAAAACACTGCCAAAGTTGCTTTTTATTGCCAAATCCAGTTTTCTATGACTTGCTCTATCACTTATACCAGAAAGAAGAAAGTGTCTTTTGGAATATATTTTGACTCAAGAACATGCCCTGACTTCCAATGCTGCTTCCCTCCCAGGAGACAGCTCTATAAGTTGCAATTGCCTTTTTCACAACAGTAGTTTCCATGATGGTTTCCTAGCATTTTAGGTTCACCTTTTTTCTATTGGATGTAAAATTATTTGTTTGATATGTAAAGTCTGAGACTACTGTGAGCTCCTTCAGTTAATGCATACTGCTTGATGGAAAGAATCCTAAACATAACCATATCTGACATGAAAAATCCACTGAAGTTCAGCTGCATGCACCAGCTCTCTACCCATAGAGGCCAGAGATCATAAAGTGAAGAAGCTTAATATCTGCTAAAAATAAGATGGTTCACAGTGAAGATCTCACCAGTGAACATAAGGGTGAGCTACAAATAGTTCTTGCAACTAGTAGACTGGGATATCATGAGTCAAAAATTGCTCCATGTTTTGGATGTTTTGTTTGTTTATGCATTATTCAACCATCATAAGTGTTTCCTGTTATAAATGGATGATATGCCAGTGTCAAATTATGAGTTCTTGATTTTGGAACACTATTTTAATGTAAGCTTCTTTGGTCATTTCAGAATTTGTACAGTTTATGAAATCTGTTTGATAATGAGGATTTTCTGTATCAAACTTTTCTCCATTTTGTACATGGTTCTAATTTACCTTCTTTCTTTTGTTTTTACTTCCATGTAGGACTGAAATTCAGAGGAGTGGGAACACAAGGCTTATAATGGAGAGCACTTCAAATGAATGACTCCCATTCAAGTGAAAGCACTCTTAGACCAAAAATAGGATAATCTCCAGGACAAACCATTTTTTCACGTTTGAGCCCTAGGGAAAGGTAGCTAAGTAACTGATCATCTGATGAAGGCTTTTGATTAGCTTATAAGACTGATTGGGGTCACCTGATAAAGGGCTCTAGGGCTTATAAAGGAAAGGAGCTCTCACCAGCTATGTTTGAGGAAAACAGGAGTAGAGGATAACTGGCAGTAGAGGAATAGCAAGAACAATGGCAAGCGCTTCCACAGAGACAAAGACAGTGACAACAACAATTCACACTTGGATACTTGCTATGAATTACCTACCTGAAGAAGCCATATGCAGGTAGGTGGGTCCAAACCAACACACAGAGTTTTAACCAAAGAAGTGAGCTTATGAGCCATGAGGAAACTAATGCAGATTGTATTAATTCTTATGATAGATATTAAAAAGATGTATTGTTTAGTGGAATTCTTACAAATCCTTTTTATGTCTGCCTCCTGTATTTCATGATCTGGGAAAGGTAAATTTAAACTTCAGAGTGCTCAGGAGCGTGGGATTCCAGGAAAAGGGTGTGCTTCAGCCACAGGGATGTCTGGGATGCCAGCATTTTGTCTTGGTGTCCAGCTAGCAAAACTAGGCCAAGATATAAAGGGGTAACATCCTGTGCTCAGAACGTATGGCAGAAAGGCTAACAAAAAGTGACAGTCATGAAGTCTACTGAGCTCAAATAAAGCTTGAAAGTGTTTAAACTTAAGTGTGCCCACGGGTATGTCCAAGAGAGAGAGCTTTATCAGTGTGACACTGCACCTAAATCTTCATTTTTGCATAGTACTCCATTCTAAACTAAGACCTCTAAATTGCAGTAGAAACCTCTTTAATCTTGACAAGGTCAGTTTTTTCAGGGTGTCTACACTGTTTTCTAAGGTGTACTGCAGTATGATGTCAGGAGAATACTAAATATTAAATATACAATAAAAGTGGTCTTAAAAACTTTAGGAATTTTGAATATTTTCATGAATACCTGAGAGTAATATTTCCCCTTTACCATAGATCAGGTTATAAAAGAGCTGACTGATGTATTCTAATCTGGCACTTGGTGATGATGCTGGGAACAGAGAGCACTCATACTTTCTTCTCCAAGTCCTAATGAAATGGCTTTCATTCCTGCCTGACTGACGAGTAACCATGGTGACGCTGAAAGAGGCCACTCAATCCAAAAACAAGTCTCTCTCTTACCATATACTGGACTCATTACAAAACTGAAGTTAGATTCTTCTTTGATTGATGTCTCATTAGATAATCTGAATGTCTTTTTTCCCAGTGTATGGTGCTTACCTTCACCTCAGGTGGCCCAAATTTCTGGTTTGGACCAAAATGATAATTTTCATGGTCTTATTCGGAATTTTACTATTATCTTCATTGGGGCTGGATCTTTATTAGAGCTGTGTCCATTACTTATTAGGGACTTCTTAAAAACTATGTTGCACCCTCATTCTATATTACCAGTCTTCTGGGCTTATTTGCAATGAGGAGAACTAGACTGCTACTTGAATGGGACAATCTCATTAATTTTGAAAGTTTGTTTGCCAATATAATTTGGTTAGTAAAATTGTCTCTTCAGGGCCACTCCTGGGACAGATGCTGTATATGATTTCTCTCAATTTTTCTTGCTATTGTGCTTTCTTGCCTTTCTCTTGCTTCAAGTTGTCAGTTTTCTTTATCACCTCCTTGTTTCAGAGACAAAGGTATATTTTGAGATCAACATAAGTCTCTCCTGAGTTCTCCATTAAGTAAACAAAGAGATACTTTTGTTTCTCCTGCTCTAGTTTATATCAATGCCATCTGAGTCCAACTTCATAGATGGAAGAAAAGAAAAAAAATTTTGTGAAAATTTCATGTCTGTATTCTGTGCCAAAGAATATATAGAACCTTTTCTTTCTGAATATTGCCCTAAGAATGCTACCAAGAAGACAATTTGTGGATGCTTTATGTGCTAAAAAAGAGAGACTTTTTGAATATTAGCCCCATTAAATTCTCATTATTTACAGATAAAGCAGTTTGAATTATCCTTGTATTTTTTTCTGGTTTTCTGCTCTTTCCATTATTCTTATCAGCAACAATTTTGTCATTTTAAGTGCCCAAATTTATAGTAAGTATTTAATTATTTTGACAGTTTATAGCAAAATATGTATTGAAAGGGAAACAGTTGAATTATATGAACCATTACCTACATAGAAACAGGAAAACTATCAAAACCAACCAAAATCCAGTAAGAAAAAGGGAAATAAAGTTGGGGGGGAAAAGGGTTTTTTTTCAATACTAGTGTTTCATCCAATACCATTGAAAGTAATGGGGACATTTTCTCTGACTTCAGATGGGTTTGGATCAGGTTCATAATGTATGAATGTAAGAAACTGTAAGTTACATTTCTATCCATCTCATTCAAGCAATGTAAACCAATATAATCCTGTACAGAGTGAAGAGAAAAGACTCAGTCTTTCAGTGTATCTACTTTTTAATTTTTAATAATATAGGCAAAGAAACACATGTTAGTATTTTTTTACTCTCACATTCTCCTAGCATTAGGACCAATTTCAGTTTGTGGCCTCCTTCCAATCATATATTCAGACACATTATTTTATGTATACATTGTAAAGCACTAAAAACAATTAATCCACTGAGATACCATAATAAAACAAGATTGTACTGCATAAGTGTAAAATATGTAATAGTCATTTGAAATATAGGAAAATAAATATAATTATCAAATGTAGTTTTGTGAACAATTAATGCTATCCATAATTACAATATGCAAACAAAGAAACCACACGGGAACAATTGCACAATAATGAGTTTTTAGGTCGTGATTGCAAATTTGTATCTGAAGTAGCGCAAATGTAACTATCATAAATAAAATGTGTTAGATAGCAGGGGAGGAACAACTTAATGACTTTAAAATGCTTGTTATCTTAAGGAAAACACCAAAGAAACCAATCACCTAAATAACATTATGGGCCAGATGCTTATCTTCCACACAGCTACAATTTATATTGTTATACTGATAATTTATTATTTGTTTATAGAAATACAAACTATGTAACAGTTAAACATGAAGAAAAGAATTATTTCCATCCTGAAAAGCATACAAATATTTTAGAAGACTTAAACAAACCAAGTGATGGAGTACTAAAAAGGGAAATGGCAAGCAAATATCATAAAAAGGGGGAACAAAATCACTTTTTATTTTCAAAATTAGAAGTTTCATATTTAACAGAATAGAATATCTCCATTTTACTGGAGATAATTCCACAAAGAAGCCATTTTGAAAGAGGGTAGTTCTATCTCCTCCAGTTGTCCTCAATGGATCTGAATCCAACATGTTCAGAAGGGTCCACAGAGAAACAAAAGGGATTGCTTGCAATGAATATTTGACCAGCTTCAGTTTTGACACTATAATAGTTTCCATCCGTTATAATCCATCCTGCCTATGAACATGTGTTAAATGGTCCCAGATTGGCCTCTATGCAGGTCATGAGCAGTTAATATGTGTAGAATCAATAGTCCATGGATTATCCATTATATTTTATTATAATCCTTATTCATACTTATTTTTATTGTGCCTACCTTCTAAAGCTCAAAATATAACAAAATCTTCTAAACACAAGCTCTCTAATCAAAGTATGGCTGAACAGAAATACACAGAGATTCAAATTTAGTCAAATTTCCACTTTATCTATCTTCTCATAATTTGTAATTACATAAGTCTTCACATATTGCGTGGTTTTTCAGACAAGATATGCTGTAAATACAAAAGCAAGACAAAAAGTAGGTTTACGTTTAGATTTAATTAATTTAGGCATTTTGGAAACTTGGTAGAAGGATGAAAATCAGTTGGTAACACCAAGGTGTATTTCATAAAGGAATGACACAGAGTAGGTCAGGCTTGGAGTCAGAGGAGAAGCACTAGATGCTAAGAAAAGTATAGAGACAAACAAGGTAGAAATTGTAACAAAGTGCACCACAGAATTTCTATGCTCAAAAAGAAGACTACAAGTATGTAGTCTTACCAACATATGTAAGTATGTTGGTAGCAAGAGGAGGATCAGGGAGGGTGCAGATCTCTTACTGAATGGAGGAGCCACCTAGTGGGAGGACTCAGAAAAAGAGGAAGTGCTCAATGCCTTTTTGCCACATTCTTCACAGACAAGGTCAGCTCCCAAACTATTGCACCAGGCAGCACAGTTTGAGGAAAAGATGAGCAGCCCCCAGTGGTGAAAAAACAGGTTAGGGACACCTTAGAAAATGTGGACGTGTACAAGTCCATGGGGCTGGATGGCATGTACCTGATGGTGCTGAGGGAGTTAGCTGGTATGATTGCAGTGCCATTGGCCATCATGTTTGAAAACTCGAGATGATCAGAAGAGGACCCAGATGATTGGAAAAGGGTAAACATAGGTCCATATTTAAGAAAGGGAAAAAGGAGGATCCAGGGGACTACAGACCAGTTAGCCTCACCTCAGTCCTGGAAAAATCATGGAGCAGATCCTCAAGGAATCCATTTCTACAAACTTAGAGGAGGAAAAGGTGATTAGGAACAATCATCATGGATTCAACAAGGGCAAGTCTTGCCTGAACAACCTGATTGACTTCTATGGTGAGATGACTGGCTCTGTGGATAGGGGGAGACCAGTGGATGTGGTGTGCCTTGATTTTATCAAGGCTTTTAATACGGTCTCCCACAACATTCTGGCAGGCAAGCTAAGGAAGTATAGTCTGGATGAATGGACTGTAAGGTGGATAGAAAACTGGCTGGGGCATTGGCTCAGAGTAGCATTAAATGGCCCAATGTCTAGTTGGCAGCTGGTAACAAGCAGAGAGCCTCAGGGATTGGGCCGGGGGCCAGTTTTATTCAATGACTTCATCAGTGACCTAGAAGATGGCATAGAGTACACACTCAGCAAGTTTTCAGAGGACAAAGAGCTGGGGGCAGTAGTAGATATGCTGGACAGTAGGGATAGAATTCAGAGGGACAAAGACAAATTGGAGGACTGGGCCAAAAGAAATCTTGTGGGGAACGTTCAGACAAGCCCTCACATGCCTCTTGCAGCATCTCAAACCCCTCTGAGATGCTGCAAGAGGCACATGTGGGAACAAAAGAACATACTCCACACTGCAAATTTGCAGTGGGGGAGCAAAATTAGACCTCTGGACATACAGGGGTCAAACAATACCCGGGGGGAAAAAACAAAGTTTCATAGTTTCTAGGGTTGGAAGGGACCTGAGTA
>NW_017729025.1:71152690-71153286 GCF_001723915.1 Gavialis gangeticus
TTCACTTGGAAGTTGGTTCCAGATCCTAGCCGCCGTGACCGTGAAGTAGCGCCTCCTGATATTAGCCTAAACCTACCCCCTGCCAGCTTGTGACCATTATTCCTGGTCACTCCTGGCGTTCCTCGGGGGAACAGGGACTTCCCAATGCCTGCTGATCCCCCCTGACTAGTTTGTAACAGGCCACTAGATCCCCCCTCAGCTTCCCCTTTTGGAGGCTGAACAGGTCCAGGTCCCGTAGCCTCTTCTCGTAGGGCCTGTCCTGCTGCCACTGATCATGCAAGTGGCCCTTCTCTGGACCCTCTCCATGTTGTCCACATCCCTCTTGAAGTGCGGCACCCAGAACTGAATGCAGTACTCCAGCAGTGGCCTGACCAGTGCCGTATAGAGGGGGAGGATCACCTCCTTGGACCTGCTTGAGATGCATCTGTGGATGCATGACAAGGTACGATTGGCCTTCCTAATTGCATCCCCACACTGCCGACCCATGTTCATGTTGGAATCAATGATGACTCCAAGATCCTTTTCTGCTTCTGTACTGACAAGAAGGGAGTTCCCCAGCCTGTAGGTATGGTGCTGGTTCTTCCTCCCCAGGTGCA
>NW_017729025.1:71153425-71153725 GCF_001723915.1 Gavialis gangeticus
TGGCTGTTCCGGTCCCTGCTTAGGAAGATGGAAGCAAAGAAATCATTAAACATGTTGGCTTTGTCGTCTGGTGTGACGACCACATTTCCTAATGTGTCCTGCAGGGGCCCCATATTACCCGGAACCTTCTTTTTACTCCCTATGTATTTAAAGAAGGACTTCTTATTTTCCTTAATTTGGGAAGCTAATCCCAGTTCCATCTCTGCCTTGGCCTTCCTGACTGCCCCCTTACATCCCTAAGCAACTGCAGTATAGTCATCCCTGGTGATGTCACCTCCCTTCCATTGGGTGTACGCCTCT
>NW_017729025.1:71158725-71159562 GCF_001723915.1 Gavialis gangeticus
CCTGCAGGACAGGTGTGGGGGTCCCCAATCCCTGCCCCCCCAGGCCTTGCTGGGCAACTCCTGCAGGCCAGGGGGTGGAGGGATGCCAGCCCCTCAGTGGGCTCTGTCTGCGTGGAGGCCTCTGACAAGCCCTGGAAAATCTGCGCCCCCTGGGCAGGGGCCCTGGCAGCACTCCGTGTCAACACCATCTTAGGAGTTGCTGCCTGTTTCTGGCTGAGTGAGGTGCCTTCGCCCCACGCTAGCAGGAGTCTCCCTCCTGGCCCTTCCTGCTCTCCCACCAGTGCAAACGCCGACGCAAGCGCCGGCTCTCTCTTACAGAACGCGCCTGTCTGCGCACTCTGTTTGAGCGGCTTGGGAGTGCGGCTCCCTACAGGCTCAGTTAAGAGGGATCCGGGGGGCTTCCCCTCCTGATCTAGCTCATCTGTGTCAGTCCCTCTGCCCCACTTACCTTAGGGGGTTCAGCTGCTGCTGCCCCCACTGCTGCTGTGTTCACCTCTGCTGCTGCTGCGTTCGCCTCTGCTCTGGGTCCAGTAAGGGGGCACACGTGCGTGCAGGACACACATGTGCCTAGATCCCTCCTCTCCCTGCTGCTCCTGGCTCCCGAGTGCCAGGAGCTACGTCAAACCATGGCTTTTAAAGGTCAGGGCATGGTCCCAGATGCTCAGTCCCAGAGGCAGTATGCCAAAGCATCTCTGTGGTTTGCACTTTCCCTGGTCCTGAAGCACGCTCCCCTGTGGTTCTTCCCACTCCCCATTCATTCCCCCCAACCCTGTTTGTTCCCCCTACTCCCTGTTTGTTCCCCTAGCTCCCTGCTGGCTCTCCCAGCCCCCCCCCCCC
>NW_017729025.1:71159629-71160827 GCF_001723915.1 Gavialis gangeticus
CCCTGCTGGCCCTCCCAGCCCCCCCCCCCCACACACACACACACTCACTGGCAGTAGCAGAGAAGGAGCAGAAGGCTGGAGAGAGCTGGGGAATGTCTCCAGCTCATTTCCAGGGGCTTGTCTGCAGCCTCCTGCTGGTCTCCAGCCCCCTGCTCCTTCCTCTGCTCATCTCCAGCCTTGGGAGGCTGGAGACAGCCCCTGAAAACATTCCCTTGCTGTCTCCAGCCCCCAGCTCAAATTTGCACCACTTCTATTTGAGCTGCTTCAAGTGCACATGCTTGCACATGTGGACACGCCATGAGGTTCAATAAGGACAAGTGCAAAGTCCTGCACTTAGGATGGAAGAATCCCATGTACCAGTACATCCTGGGAGCTGACTGGCTAGCTAGCAGCTCTACAGAAAAGGACCTGGGGGTTACAGTGGACAAGCTAAATATGAGCCAAGAGTGTGCCCTTGTTGCCAAGAATGCTAACTGCATACTGGGATGCATTGGTAGGTGTGTTGCCAGTAGGTCAAGGGAAATGATTATTCCCCTCTATTCAGCATTGGTTAAGCCAGATCCAAAGTACTGTGTTCTGTTTTGGGCCCCTCACTACAGAAGGGATGTGGACAAATTGGAGAGACGTCAGCAGATGGTGACAAAAATGGTGAGGGGGCTGGCAGACATGACTTATGAGGAAAGACTGATGGAACTGGGCTTATTTAGTCTAGAGGGAAGAGACTTAATAGCAACTTTCAAGTACCTGAAGGGGGATTTCAAAGAGTGTAGAGCTAGACTGTTCTCAGTGGTAGCAGATGACAGAACAAGGAGCAGTGGTCTTAAGTTGCAGCAAGGGAAGTTTAGGTTAGATATTAGGAAGAATTTTCTTACTAGGAGGGTAGTAAAATGCTGGAACAGATTACCCAGAGAGGTGGTAGAAACTCCATTCTTGGAGGTTTTAAGAGACAGCTAGACAAAGCTTTGTCTGGTATGATTTAGTTGGGGATGGTCCTGCTTTGAGTTGGGGATTGGACTAGATGACCTCCTGAGGTCCCTTCCAACCCTGACTTTGTATGATTCTATGATCATATGATTCTATGTTTCTAAATATAACTGTTGGATAGGTGTTTTCAGCACAAAGACACCTGCTTGCACTTGAAATTGAAAACATAGTTGAGAAACTTGAGATCAGGATTTTCTGTGTTTCTCTTTTGTAG
>NW_017729025.1:71165827-71173984 GCF_001723915.1 Gavialis gangeticus
TGTTGCTTTATCAATTCAAAACTTTTCAAGAAAAAACCTAGAGCTACTGCAATTTTCCAAATGGCATCTCTCATTCTCTAAGATTTTGGCACCTGAATCACACAACTATTTTTCATAAAATTTTACCTTCACTACTACTTTCTCATGTGTTTCCAGGAGTCAATTAAGTCATACTGTTTCTTTCCTTCTTTTTTTGGTTAGAAATGAATCTGCTTTTTCTGACAGTATTGGAGTCCTTTATTTCTGCTGTGTGTTATCTACTTATATGTCTAACTGGAGTAATGTGTACAATTCTAGCATCCACATTTTTTTAAAAAATGTTAAACTGGTCAGAGTACATGAATTAAAGGCAAGAAAATGTCTTACAATGAGTGATTTAAAGATCTAAATATATTTAGTTTGTCAAAAAGAAAATTGAGAGGTGACTTGATTACAACACCCACTTATATTCAACCTTTCAGGTAGAATATACAATATAGAAAGAAAGGAGCTTTTTCACTTAGTGTTTAAAGACATAAGGAGACAAAATGGCTGCAATCCTAATCCAGATAAATGTAAATTAGAAACAAGGAGTACATTTTAATAGTGTGTGAGACTATACAGAGAAGTAACAAAGGAAGTAATTGAGCACCTATGTCCTTCTGGAAGTAAGTCCCATATGAGTCAAACACAAGTTATTAGGCTTAGTACTGGGGTAACTGGCTAAAAAATACTGTAATATCTTGTCATGTACAATACACCACACCATCTGATCTAACTCTACTTTTGGCCTTAAATTACATGCATGTATGAATAGCCCTTTATTTTAATCATTTTCTATGACAAACAATTGCAGGGTCAAAGAGAACTGTAATTAATAGATGGGAATCAAAAGGCTCCTGCTTCCATTGCTATTGTATTTATCAGTAAAGAGATCAGAAAGAGAAAGCCACCATGTGGGATCTAAATACGGTAGAATTTATTTCACAAAGTTTTCTATAAAGTGTCCTTAAAAGGAAGGGAAACACTGAAGAAAAATTGTTTCATATAAGCAGAGGTGTTTTCTAAGTAAAATTTGTGTCCAGGACTTTGTCAACTCCTCAAATCCACAGATTATTGATATAACATGCAGTAATGGTTCTAATGGGGCTGTTAGGGACTATCATGCCAAAGATTACTTTGAGACACTTTAATCTGCAGATCAGAGGCATACAGCCATAATGCCTCCTCTGGAACTGTTTGGATTTATTATTTCAAAGCCTACTTGGAGTCACTTGCACTGCCTTTGGAGCCATTACCATTGGTGTATCATGTTGTCTTATTTGCAGATATCTGTAATTAACAGATTTGTGACACAGGTGATTGCAATGACTCCCTTAACATTTACTTCTCTATCATACTAATAGGGCTGATGTTATGATGTGCAGAATAACTATAAACACTAAGAATCCTCCTGAGATTTTCAACAGCATTGCTAGATAAAAAAAAAATCTTTCAAATTGTATTTTCCCAAATAGAAAAAATGTTGAGCTGCCTGCAAAATATAATTACTGCAAAAGCTATTTCAATTATATACAAGCCCAATAAAGTTGCATATGAAATGACAAAACGTGTATTTTCTGATTCCATACCACTAGCACCAAAATCACAAATGGAAACACTGAAAGTGCTTTTATCAGATGAGAGACATGCAAATGATCTGTAAAATATGTTTATGCCTGATAAGGTGTCATATTTTATATCATAAGATAGGTGACCATAAAACAGAAGTGACCAGTTCTGCTTATGAAACTCTGTAGGATGATTCTCTCCAAAGATAAGTGATTTTGAACTCTTTTGCTTATCACTTGAGAAGAAATAACATTTAACTTTTTGTCCACATAAAAGAATTCAGCTTTATTTACTTACAACATAGTTTTATATAAATAAAAAGAATGTAGAACCATACAGCAGTTGATTTCTCAATGCGATGTTCAAAATGAAATATGAATTTAAAACATCTGGTTGACAGAAATGGAGCTAATGATTTATAGATTATAATCATTATATCTTAAAGATGTTGTTTAAACTGTTATAGCTGAATCCAGACAGGTGCTGTACACACCCATAATACCCATCAACTTCTACAGCAGTTACTGACACATGCATTTTCATAGCATCAACCTCTTACTAAGCCCACCGACAGAACTTTTAAAATGTGCCAGAGAATAAATATAATTCAATATTTTTTAACTAAAGGGGAGACCATGATAAATAATCACAACTTATGCACATATTTCTAAGGAAGAAAACATACAAACCCAAGCACACAGGATTTGGATTTCAAACAATTTTGAAATTTCTTCCATAGATAGAACAATGAATCTATAGCCTATGCTGAAAGAAAACTTCTATTTTTCACTTCACCTCATGGCTGTGTTCCAACCTGCCAGATAAGAGATTAACAATGTGTTGTTGATGAGGTTTTTTTGGATGAACCACCAAATGAATGTGGTAGCATAGCGTTTTGGAAATCCAGGAACATGTGCCAAGACAGAAGCTATTTATACTGAAATATTTCAATATATTGATATAAGGTACTTAAGACAGGAATTATTTCTCAAGCATAAAAAAGGAGTGACATCTGCTCATCAGATTATTTTTTCAAGTGTGGGCACTTTCTCTTTTCTCAAATTCTTTTTGTGGAGATGCTGGTGGTTGGACAAGTTCTTTGGAAATTCAGTGTCTCCCTGATGCCCAAGGTGGCCCCATGTGGAGCATCTGTCACTGATCCCACCTCTCTTTGAACTTAGTGTTGGACTGCAGGATTTCCAATATGTTGTTAAATAACCCAAACCAATCTACCAAAGGCTATCCAATTCAGTGTGCAAGGAAGCAGAACTCCTGGTGCAGAAGGTCACTAAACACTACAACGTCCCTGATGAAGCCAGGAGTAGAAGCACATGTGGCAGCAAATTAGTTTCTCTCCTCTTGGCTGCAGAGGAACCTGTGTGAGTTCCTGGATTCTCCCCAAATTTTTCAGAGAAGCCTGAAGCCTAGAGGATACATGGAGCCACATGCCCATGAGTAACAGAGCCAAAAAAGAGAAGGAGCCAATTTTAGAAGCTTTAGGATTAGAAAAGGAGAAACTGAGAGGCTTGGCACTAGCATGTTTTAATGCAGCATTTTCCCGAACAAGTTCCAGATTTAGTATAGCATTTGGCCTGCCTTAATTAAATCACTATTTTCTTCATGTCCATATGTACAATAACCACTAAATATACACTGAAATAAGTGTACCCCACTTCCCCCCCATTTTATATTCTTGCATATCACTATAGGCACTCAATCTGTCATTGACAGGGCATATTGTACATTACATATTGTGCAGTGCGGTGCATATGAGCCACATAACCTGATGATAAGTCTATATCTGTCTATACATAAAATGCATAATTCTACTCCCACATCTGTGGTGCTGACTGTGCCTATGTTGCTCCTTCATGTAAAAAAAATCTATATTTTCAATTGCTGAACTGGACAGTGAGGTGAAACCTCCACATTACTGTGCCTGGACATCTGAGAAAATGAAATATATTGTTTACATTGTATTTCAGTGCTTTTTATAAATTGTTCTTTCTAATGTAGTTTCAATGTAGAGGGAAAAGAAAAATTCAGAATTGGGAAAGGAAACTGTAAGCAAGAGAAGAAACTCATTTAATTGCAGTCTGGTCTGGATGTCCTAGTCAGGATCAGGACATTATCCTAGGATCATAGAAGTGTAGGTCTGAAAGTGACCTAATGAGTTCAGCCAGTCAAGAATGACTGCTTAAGGCAAAATCATCCCTGAATAAAGTCTACTTAGAACCCCTAGATCTTTCTCTGCAGCACTACAGTCTAACCAGTCATTTTTGAGTCTGGTTTGTGCATGCAATTATTCCATATCGAGCAAAGAACTTTGCACTTCTCCTTGTTCAATTTCATCTGATTAATTTCAGACCATTTTTCCAGTTTATCCAGGTCATTCTGGATCCTAGCCTCCAGAGTGTCTGCAATGCCACCAAACTTGGTGTCATCCTCAGGTTTCCTAAGTGTATGCTCAGTCCCATCATACAAACAATGCTGGGCCCCAGACAGACCCCTGGAGAACCCCACTTGGTACCTCCTCCTGACCAGACCTTGGGCCATTGATGATTATTCATTGAGCACAATGATCCTACTAATGCAGTTTTGTATTCACCATACCATACTTTCATCTAGTCTTTATTTCCTTAGCTTGTTAATAAGAATCTCATGGGAGACAGTGTCAAAAGACTTGCTAAAGACAAGGCATATCAAATTCACTGCTTTCCCCACATTCAGGTAGCCTGTTACCTTTATCACAGAAATCAAATCGGTCAGGCATGACATGCTCTTTTCTGTTTTTGCCCTGGTGGTTGTTCTCCTCTAGTTGCTGCCAAATAGATTACTTGAGAAGCAGAATAGGCATGCAGCTGGACACCCAGGGCACAGGGCTACTTCTGGTTGCTGTCATGATCACATAGCTGTGATTACATAGGTGTCAGCAGAAGCTGCTTTTTCCACCCCACTCCCAAGTTGGCTATAACATTTGCCACCTTGCTATCCTTTGAGATTAATCATAATGATTGTATATTTTTGTTATAGTAGGGTTGGAGTGTTGTTGCAGCCATGATGGTTCAGGAAGTGTGAAACAGATTTTTTGTGATATTCTTCATTGGACCAACTCTATAGTTGGCAGAGGTGTCCAACTTGGGCCCTACCTCAGGTCTATATTTTTGTTAGAATTTCAAGTAATTCATTCTTAAGTTCCTTCAGGACTCTTGAAGGGTACCTCTGATATCTGGTGCCCTTTCTCTTGAGGGTGTTTTGTCTTTATTCTCTGAAAAATAGGTGTTTCCCTATCAACTTCTCTTGGGAACAATGAAGAAATGAATTAATTGAACTTCACTAGACTATATTTATCTCCTGTAATTACTCTCTAAGCAGGTACTAGAATACATGCATGGTTTTGTAAATTCTCAGAATTGGAGTAGGTCAGCCATGTTCATCTTAAATCAGGCAGAAGGTAGCGCAGGAAGGCACCTTAGAGATCAATGGTTTGGGAGATGCATTTCATGAAGTGTCCATATATAAATTCATGCCTCTCTAAACATGTTAATATCTAAGGGCACTTTTACACATGTTCCAGGATGCGGTGCCAGGTGCTTACTTAGCAAGCCGTGCTAATTAAAAGCGCCCTCATCCCCATGCTGAAAAAATTGTGGCAGGACACTTCTGAGCTAAAGCTAATCAAACGTGTTTCATTTCAAAGCACCTCAGCACCATTTATAGATAGCTTTTCAACATGGGGATGCTGATACATATGATGTGGATGGCTGCTAGAGCACATGAATTTCCATGCTCCAGCAGACTCAATTAATCGAGTCTGCTCCAGCATGCTGGATTTTCAACATGTTGGAACAGGCTTCCCCCATGTCTAAAGGAGCCCTAAGGCACCCCCCCCACACACACACACTTTCAAATTTGAAACTGGAAGAACCAAATAACAGTCACTATATAATATGAAGTCCTCATCCACATGAGAACAAATGACATGGCCAGGGGCAACTGGATAGCATCATGAGAGACTACAAGGCTCTAGGGGCAAAGCTCATGGAGAAAGGGGCACAGGTGGTTTTTTTTATTCTATCCTTCCAGTGAGCAGAAGCAGACAGTGTCATGAGACATGCATCAGCGAGGTCAACTGGCAGCTTCCGAGCTGGTGTTACCAGGCGGGTCTTGGGTTCTTGGACCGTGACCTGCATTTCTGCACAGAGGACATGCTTGGGTGGGACACGCTTCATCTCTCCCCAAGAGGTAAGCATTTTTTTTTTCTTCCAGGCTGGCTGATCTTGTATGGTGAGTTTTAAACTAGGTTTACCGGGGCACGAGGTTGGGGACACAGAGGAACATGAGGACACTTTGCCATCAAGCCAGATGATGTGCACAGGTAGTACCTAGGTAAGTGACAGGGGCCAGGACAGGCTTAAAAACAAGGAGGTGGCATGGGCACCTACAGGAGGCCTCAAATACCTCTACATAAATGCTCAAAGCATGGGGGAAAAGCAAGATGAACTCAGCCTCCTGCTAGCTAGCAAAAACCCAGACCTAGTCGGGCTCATGGAAACCTGGTGGGATTCTACCCATGACTGAGCAGTGGACATCGAGGGATACAGGCTGTACAGGTGAGACAGAGCAGGGAAAAGAGGGGGCGGTGTAGCAGTATATGTCAAAGAGCAATACACATCCTCAATGATCAGGATGGGGTCAGAGAAGGGGCAAAATGAGGCGCTCTGGGTAAGAATGTAAGGGGGTGTGGGGAAAGGGACTTGATAGTGGGTGTCTACTACAGACTGCCTCACCAGGGGGATGAGCTGAACCTGGAATGCTCAGGTCAGCTCACAGATGCAGTAAAGTCAAGGGATGTGGTTGTCATGGGTGACCTAAACTACCCGGACATCTGGTTGGAGGAGCAGTCAGCCAGGTCCGACCACTAATGTAGGTTCCTAGCTGGGATACAGGACCTCCACCTAACCCAGGAGGTTCATAGTCCCACCAGGGGAAATGCCTTGCTGGACTTGGACCTTGCCACAGGTGACAACTTGGTGAGGGGTCTGTGGGTTTTCTACCACTTGGGTGACAGTGATCATTGCCTGCTAGAATTTACTATCCAGTGCAGGGTGATGAAAGCAAGCAGCAAGAGGGAGGTCCTCAACTTAAGGAGGGCTGACATCTGTAAGCTAAGAAGGTTAGTGGGAGAGGTATTGGGGTCTTGGAGCTTCAATGAGATAGGAGTCCAAGAAGGGGGTGTTGTTTCTCAAGGAAACAATCCTCCAAGCTAAAAGGGAGTCATTCCCAATGCGCACCAAGGGGGGCAGGAGTGCTAAGAAGCCACCATGGCTTGACAAAGGCATCCAGGGATGCCTGAGGGCAAAAAAGGAGGCATACAAATAGTGAAATCAAAGGGCTATCACCAAGGAGGATTACACCTCCATTGCTTGGGACTGCAGGGAGGCTGTTAGGAACGCCAAGGCTAGCAGCCAGAATTAAGGATAATAAAAAGTCCTTTTTCAAATGCATAGGAAGTTAGAAGAAGGCACCAGGTAACATGGGGCCCCTACAGGACAGACTTGGCAATCTGGTGATTGCAGCAAATGAAAAAGCTGACCTCTTTAATGAATTCTTTGCCTCCCATATTCCTGAACAGGGAGCGGGACATCTCCCCCACTAGAATTACAGACAGACCCAGAGGAGGCATTGCCAGGCATGGATAACCTATTTAGGGAACTTTGGGAGGGACTGGACATGTTTAAATCAGGTCCAGATGCTCTTCACCCAGGGTTGCTAAGGGAATTGGTGGGGGTCATAGCAAGGCCCCTGACACACCTCTATGAGCACTCATGGGGCACTAGTCAGGTACCAGAAGTTTGGAAAAGGGCCAACGTGGTCCCAGTTTACAAGAAGGGGAGAAAGGAGGACCCCGATAATGATAGTCCAGTCAGTCTAATCTCAGTCCTTGGGAAGACCTTTGAGAAAATTAGCAAGGAGCACATCTGCAAGTGCCCAGCAGGGGAGGTAATGCTCAGGGGCTACCAACATGGGTTCATTGAGGTCAGATCCTGCCTGACTACCTGGTTTCTTTTTCTGATCAAGTCCCTGGACGAGAGTGTCAGGGTGGATGTCATCTTCCTGGACTCTAAGAAGGCCTTTGACACGGTTTCCCACCATATTCTCTTAAAAAAAACTAGTTGACTGTGGCATTGATATCTACACAGTAAGATGGGTGGCAAATTGGCTAGATGGTTGCACCCAGAGAGTGGTGGTGGATGGGTCATTTTCAACATGGAAGGATGTGGGCAGTGGAGTCCTCCAGGGTTCGGTTCTGGGGCCTGTACTGTTCAACATCTTTATCAGCAATCTGAATGTGGGTGTGGAATGTACGCTGTCCACATTTGCTGATGACACCAAGTTGTGGGGTGAGGTAGGTATGCTTGAGGTGAGGGACAGAATCCAGCGAGATCTAGACAAATTACAGAGGTGGGCGGATGAGAATAGGATGGAATTCAATGCAGACAAGTGCAAGGTACTACATCTAGGGAGAAGGAACCAGCAACACACCTATAGGCTGAGGAACACCCT
>NW_017729025.1:71178984-71185178 GCF_001723915.1 Gavialis gangeticus
GGGAACTTGGAGTCATTGTTGACTCCAGGATGAACATGAGCTGCCAATGCAAGAAAGTGGTCAGTAAGGCTAACCACACCTTGTTGTGCATCTACAGATGCATCACAAGCAGGTCCAGAGAGGTGATCCTTCCCCTCTATGCAGCATTGGTCAGGCCACAGTTGGGGTACAGCATCCAGTTCTGGGCACCGCACTTCAAGAGGGATGTGGCTACCATTGAGAGGTTCCAGAGGAGGGCCACTCGCTTGGTCAAGGGGCAGTGGGGCAGGCCCTACAAAGAGAGGCTAAAAGGCCTGAACCTATTCAGCCTCCACAACAGAAGGCTGAGAGGGGACCTGGTGGCCATTTACAAACTCACCAGGGGGACCAGTGGGAATTAGGGGAGGCTCTGTTTCCCCAGGCACCACCTGGGATTACTAGGAATAACGACCACAAATTGTTAGAAAGAAGGTTCAGGCTGGACATCAGGAGACATTACTTTACAGTTAGGCCTGCCAAGCTCTGGATGGGCTCCCAAGTGAGGTGGTACTCTCTCCTACCTTGGAGGTCTTCAAGATGAGGCTGGACAGATATTTGGCTGGGGTGATATGACCACGGCACCCATTCCTGCTCGGGGCAGGGTGTCGGATCTGATGATATGTTTAGGTCCCTTCCAACACTAAGCACTATGATACTATAATACTATGAGGTCTCATATCTTCATTTCAGTGGAAGGTAATAACTTTTAGGTGACACTTAAGGTGACACCTAAGGAAAACAACTGTAGGTGACACTTAAGGAAAATTCTGGTGTTTGATGAACCAGAATCGAAACTCTAGTAAGGAAAGAGATGCCCATCTGGTTTGAGCATTATAACATGCTATAATTTAAGTTGGTATGCCTTAAATTCCAGGTGTATTGGAAATTCTTTATTTTAGATCAAATAAAAACATACACTCAAGTAGTTGTACAATTCATTATTTCCACAAAATCTTTGCAACAATTTTACCTTATTATTTCTCATTTTCAAAATCCTGCATGCCTGAAACTGAAGTAGAGTAAAAGCTCTGTTATCCAACATCCCCCAGGAATGGGGGATGCCAGATAACAAAATATGCCAGTTAATTGAGCGGCCGCAGCTGCCACTTCTCTCACTGTGTCCTTCCACCCCTCCCACAACATTACCGCCCCTCCCACCACATCGTTGCCCTTCCTGCATGCCCTGCGGACCCCACAGGACATGGAGGTGGGCCCCACACAGTTTGTTATGTCCCCAGGCTGAGGGGGCTCAGCAGTGCAGGCTACTTTGCCCCGGGCCATGGGGGCTCAGAGACACTGGAAGTGCCACGGTGGACAGTTCCAGTTTCACTTTTCCTTACAAGCTGGCATGCCGGTTAACAGAGCATGCCAGCTTGCAAGGTGCCAGTTACCAGAGAGTTTACTGTACTAGAATCTTATCTGAGTGTTTAGTTCAGAGTAGCAATCCTTTGCTTGTGAAGTTTGAATCAAATAATGGAAGTCTCTTTTAATGTGTACATCCTGGTTTACTGTTGATCACCAAAGGAACACAAGGTTATAATATTCAACTCCAAGGGCCATAATGTCACTCATAAACTACTCAAATTCCATTTTCATAATTAATGGTCTTGGTGGAGCCTTCAGAGTGAGTTATAACTTCATTATGGCTGTTGACTTGCATTTATAATTAGGATTTGTGGTTTAAAAAAATATTTATTTTACTGGTTGTCTGTTATCACACACAGTGCAATACATGGCAGCTTTATAGATTCAGATGCCTTATTGTCTCAAATAAAATTTAAATGTAGTCTTGAAGCAACTAAAAGCTGTGAAGTGTTTCTTATGCTTGGAATCTAAAACCTAAAATTGCACAAATGATTTCTAGAAAACATTTTTTTTAAATGCACTACTCTTCATGTATCCACATGACATTTTCTATTAAGGATACCATTTTCATTATTTTTTATTTTAACAAAGTGGTGATCCTCAGTTCAAGTACCCTGTCTTTGATTATAATGGATGTTCTTACTTTAAATGAAAATTTGCTCCTGTCACACAGAAATCTACTGTTATTACTCTCTATTGAAATCATTTATTAACATCAAGACCATTAAATTATGACACAGTGGGTACAGAAAAACTGTTTTATGCAAAAGAAATGATTTTTAAAAATCCAGTTTAAATTCACTTTTAAATTATTTGGAAGTATTTAATAACTGCTCTGAAAGAGAGATGGCTGCTGGAAAGTCCTAGAGAAAAGGGGAACATGCATATTAAATATATAGAGAAATTTCTGTAAATAAAACTTTTTATCTTTTGCAGATTATCACTCCAAATGAACAATCAAGTCCCTTTCTCATTAACAAATGACAAACAGGCATCTAGGCTAAAAACAATCAAGAGATACAGGAAACCAATAAGAGTTAAAGTACAATGGCTGATTAAAGAATGTTCTTCTACATATTGTATTAGGCAAAATATACTTCAGAATTTTGTTCCTCCATCATATTGGCTCTTAAGGAAGACTATAGCCCTCACCTAGGCCTGGCAATTGGCCCCTCAACTAGGGCTAGCAAATAGGGACAGAAACTCTGCTACAGTTACATGGCTAGAGAAGTAATCAGACAGCTGTTAAGTTAAAAGCTGGGTTTGACTAGTTGGGTGGCGAAGCTGGTTGGAATTGGGTAGATGATTGACTTAGACTGACATTCCACCAATAACACCAAACTCTGGGGTAAGTCATCCACAGCTGAGGACAGGAGGGTGATCCAGGCAGATCTTGACAGGCTCATGAAATGGGCAGATGAGAACCTGATGGTGTTTAACACTGAAAAATGCAAGGTTCTCCACCTTAGGAGGAAAAACCCATGGCATGCTTATAGGCTCAGTGGTGCTACGCTGGTTAGCACTACAGATGAAAGGGACTTGAGGATCATGATTGACCACAAGATGAACAAGAGCCTTCAATGTGATGCTGCAGCTAGTAAAGTGAGCAAAACACTGGCTTGCATCCATAGATGCTTCTCAAGCAAATCCCAGGACATCGTTCTCCAATTGTACTCAGCCTTGGTGAGGCCGCAGCTGGAGTACTGCATCCAGTTTTGGGCCTCACGATTCAAAAAGGATGTGAAGAAGCTTGAGAGGGTGCAGAGGAGAGCCAAGTGCACGATCAGGGTCAGGAAAACAGACCTTATGATGACAGGCTGCAAGCCATGGGACTCTTCAGCCTGGAAAAGCGTAGGCTCAGGGGTGATCTGGTGGCCACTTGTAAGTTTATCAGGGGTGTTCACCAAGATCTGGGGGAACCACTATTTACCAGAGCACCCCAAGGGATGACAAGATCAAACGGTCATAAACTGCTCCGTGACTGATTAAGGCTGGACATAAGTAAGAACTTCTTCATCGTCCAAGTCCCCAAGGTTTGGAATAGACTGCCACCGGAGGTGGTTCAAGCACCCACTTTGAACACCTTCAAGACATGCTTGGATGTTTATTTTGCTGGGATCCTATGATCCCTGCTGACTTCCTGCCCCTCGGGCAGGGGGTTCAACTCGATGATCCTCTGCGGTCCCTTCCAGCCCAAATGTCTATGAAATCTGTGAAATCTATGAATCCACAGGTCAATTAAGATTAGCCAGTCAGAAGCATGGGAGGGCATACACTGAGTGACTGATGGGAGTTACAGTTTTCCAATCTCCTTTGAAGAACTGGTTGCTGGCCTGACTTGAAACCAGATTTGGGGTGGCGGGATGACAGTAAAGGTCAGAGAGGGGCAACAGAGAAGAGGGTCTCTTATCTTTTAAAGGCTTTTGCAATGTAATATGGTCTGTACATGTCTAATGATCAATGTATAGATACACATGTATAGAACCTTTATGGCTAATAGTAATGGACAAAACTGCACAGTATGACCTATGGAGGTCCCTCCCAGCCCTACTTCTGTATAAATACATAGATGCAGCATATTTATTTTTATTGCAGTAGAACTAAGTCACAGCCATGAAACAGTTGCTATATTTTTATAATTTTGCTTTACTTATCAATCTTAAATTACTGTATTTACAAATAAGTGATGCTGCACATACCACTCCAGGCCAAATTTTGGCAGACCAGGGCCCCTACCAGACATTACACTTAAAATGTGTTTCACCAGTTAATAATGTGTTCGGTAGAAACCCAGCCACACATTAGTGCAATTAATATTGTGATAAAACAACAAATAATACATGAAGTTATTACACAAAGGATGCATATACATGTGCAATTAGTCAAGATTTAAGTTACTGGGCATTAACCTAATGCGCAGTAGCTGATTTTTGGCAGGTGTCTACATGTGCAAGCAACTGGCACTAAAGACTTTTATACCCTGCAGCTGGGGGCTGCCAGGGAGCAGTCCAGTCCTGGAGCAGGAGAGGCAGCCAGCCAAGAGCCCTGGGGCTGGGCTCAAGCCAGCCCCCTAGTGACTGGGCAGACCCAGCACTAAAGTTAGTGCCGGGTTGTGTCTACATGTGAGTTACTGTGCATTAGCTAATCACAACTAAATTTGATACTTGCATTTGCAGGTATCAAATTTAGTCATGATTAGCCATTTTTACTGTGCAGTAAAGGCGGGCATGTGTAGACACATGCCTGCACTGTGCAGTAAATTCGGCTAATGCGCATTAATGTATCTCATGTAGAAGCACCCAAAACATATAATAACTTCGTGGCCACTTCTCTTCATGCATTAAATTGCACATGTGGCCAGGCTGATCAGGGGTCCCAACCTCTGGTGTGCAATGGCATAACGGAGACTTTTTTTGAGTCCTCTGCACCCCAAAGGCTGGGAGCAGCAGCTGATTGGGGGTCCAAGCCTTGAGGGAGTATCGGTGTCAAAGGCTCCAATGTGCTTCTGAGGCTTGGAGCAGCTGTTGTCACCTATACACACTTACCTCAGATCCTTGAATCCAATATGCTCCCAAGGCCGGAAGCGGGTACATCTCACCAGCAGTATGGTGCAATGGAGATCTGATCCCCAATCCCACAATTGTGTCTCCTGCCATGCACACATAGCAAGCTAAGAAGCGTAATTGTTGGGATCACGCATTAGATTCTATGGCATCTATAACTGAACATTTGCTAGGGCCCAGGATTCAACCTAGGAATGAATATTTAATTTCTTTCATATCTGCCTTCTCTGTATATGAGTAAAAACATAACTTGGGTTATGGAGGCCATCCCTAGCTTTGTTGGCAAAAACCTTACACACACATATCTTAGAAACATTATAGCATGCCTTATGGAACTTTAGGTACTGGAGAGCTATGACTGCACAGATCCCAGCACAAAATTGGAGCTATTGTTTATGAAGCTTCAGTCTTTTAGAAGTTTGTATGTAGTAATTAAAGCAAATTACCAGAGCGGCAGGAAAAAAAAGTGTCAATCATGCCCTGTTAAAAAAAAGTTAAGTGGTCTCATATTCTATTAAATGGCAATGTTCAACACATACCCACAGCTATCCTGCAACTCTACTGAAATGAAAGCTATAGGACTGTGACAGGGTACTATCAAGAAGGCAGGCTTTCAAAGAGATTCATGTTCATTTCTATCTCTGCTCTGGAAGTTATTAGACTTGAAAAATGACAGGTCTAAATGATTACGTATCCAAGATTGCAGTAAATTTCTGTGCTTTCTCACATGCCATATTACACAAGAAAAATGAATCTGATATTTAATCTCATTTATATTAGTGTAATTTAGACATAACTCCATAGAAATCTGTACAGTTATGATGATGCCTGGGAATCAGGCCCCCGTGGGTCAAATTTATGCCAGATATAAGACCATTGAAACTGATGGATTATGCTCAGAAGTTTAGTCATTTTCTATAAATCAGAATTATGATCTGCATTTAATGATATTCAGCAACAATAACAAAAAACAGAATAATTATTAAAAGGCATAAATATTATATAAATATCAAGCCTAAGAAATATTCATCTTTAGTTCAAAGGAAAGGAGGAAATTTAAATAAACGACCCCCAAGCAAGATCTTACAAAATGACAAATTGGCAGAATTTAGTATTGGGCTACAAAGTAAAGGGGAGAAATCTTCTCATTATACAGCCACACTGACATACAAATATTTCTTGGCTCAGAATCTGTCTATGTGGAGCATCATTATCAATGCAGTACTCTCTAGAAATAAAAACTTGAGG
>NW_017729025.1:71190178-71194655 GCF_001723915.1 Gavialis gangeticus
TCTCATTATACAGCCACACTGACATACAAATATTTCTTGGCTCAGAATCTGTCTATGTGGAGCATCATTATCAATGCAGTACTCTCTAGAAATAAAAACCTGAGGAACGTAAAAGCAAGACAAATAAAACATTCAGCAGTTAACTTTAAAAATTCCTGGAGGACTTGAGTTCTGAGTTAAAATCATTATCTAATGAATCTTCAGCATTCCCTCCCACCATCCAATAGAGTTGACTTCTGCCTCTAGGCAACGTCTAATATCATATTTAGTTCCTTAAACTAATCCTCAAAGTTTAGCAAAGAAGAAAATCATTGCTGCAATTGTTCCTTTTTTTTAAGAGTTAACTTTTGGGTGCTCTGAAAAGGTCAGGAAATATAGGGATTCTCTCTTCATTAAAAATACTTTTTTTACTTAATCTTAGCCTGAAGCCATTTCTGATCCTGAATATAGGAAAATAAAATAATTGTGCTGCAGCATCTGTTTGCAAAATTATTGAAGGCACTAGAAAGGAAAAGTCTGGGATCCTTAGAGATTTCCAATAACAGATACTAAATAGAATCAAACAAAAGTTCTGAAGAATCAGAGATACCTTAATTGCGCCCCAATTCTTTAATATCCTCTGTCTGTCCAAAGACTGATATGCTTTATCTTTCTAATTGATCTTCCAGTGCCTTCAGTTTCCTCAAAACTGCCAAAATGACAACCCCCCCCAATAAAATATTCCTTTTCTTCTGTTGAAAGTTGTGACAAAACTGTAACCAATCCATTCTCATTATAAACTCCTTACGGGGTAGAAATTGCAGCTTGAGAATGTCTCTGCTTTATCTTTTGTTCCTATAATTTTGGTGCATGAGTCTATTTCTGGAGAAGTAAATGTATCAGATAAAGAAATTTCCTCCACTAGTGCCTGCCCATCTTCACTTGAAAAGGAATCTGCCAGTGGGAGTGGGAACATGAAGCTACACAGACAGTTCAAATATTATTCCCAATTGTCATCATGTAGCAGGATGATAGTTTTGAGGTTGATTATTCTGCTTTAAGGAGAGGATTCCTTTCTCTTGACTGGCACTTGATCTTTTCATGGATTAACAATTATTTATTTATGGCAGTGGTTCTCAACCTTTTTAAGACTCAAGTTATTCCTCATTAGACACAAGGCCTTGGAAGATGCCAGCTCTTAGCTTTCACTTGTATTCTTTTCTTTATTTATTTTATTTATTTTGCAGTTACAGAAAAATAATAGAGAAATGCTTATGCTGTAAAAAACTTAAGACAACCACAATAGGTCAGGACATTTTTGACACTATGGATTCCTAGTTGAAATGTTTAAATTTATTTTGCAAATCATGTGTTGGTGTTTGTACACCTAACAGTTCTAATATTAAGTGGCACCCTATATCACCTTTAAAAAGACCTCACAGAACCCCAGGGTGTTTTGACATCCTAGTTGAGAATAGCTGATTTGTTTTACAAAGAAAATAGAAGTCTCTAGAGAAATTTCATCACAAATGTAAGTGTTTGTCACTGATCCCTTCAGAGTGTTAATCCTTTAGAAGGAGCAACATGTCTTTCAGAATGGCAATAAAGCACAGCAAAAATTTGCACCACTATATCATTTTTAACAATTAGCAATACATCCTGCAATCTTTACTCAGGCAAAAATCCCACTGGGCACATCTACATGTCACTCTATGACAACGTAGCTATGTGCTACCTCAGCATACAGCACACTGTGAAGTCATAGCAATCATGTGGGTTTACACGTGATCAGCAGCTATGTCTCTCTAGGGATGCGCTTCCCCAGTATAGCATACTGCTACAGTGATGTAGCAGAGAAATCTAACAGTGCACTGCCTGCACAGCACAGTAACAGCCTGTACTGCACCATGTGTTAGTACTTCCAAAAGGCATTGTGCCATAGCAACATTACTATACAGGGACATGTAGATGCACCTACTGACATCCATCAGAGTTTTTGGTAATTCAAAATTGCATGATGTAGACCAATACTGATAAAATAAAAATTTGATCACATAAATTTTCATCTGTTATAACAAAGATCTTAGGCTCCTTTTCCCTCTAACTATCAATTTTTACATTTCTTATTACTAATGGCAATTTTCATAGCCTGTGATTGAAATATCCAATGAGTTCTACTTAGAGAATTTTTCCCAAAATAGGAGGTGAAAGCTGTGTTATTTTTAATACAAATGGCTTAGTTTCAGATTAAATGGAGCACTAAATTAACCAGTATTTGAAGGGAATTGGAGGTAAGATAACAAACTGATTTGGTTGGAAAAAATATCCATTTACATTTAATTCTTAGATTTTGTTTATAAATGGCTTGTCAGCAATGTCAGTATCTCTTTTTTTCTGCATTAGGCTGGAGTGGAGGAAAAATAGCTTAAATTGATTATGATGATAACTTTAGAAAAGCATGTTGGGTATATCTATGACCATTACTTTTCAATAAATATTTTACCAGGAATTTGAATAGCAAGGAAAATTAGGCAAACCTTCACAGAATTCAAGAGACTAGAGGTTTGGGCCACAGAAATTAGCTGAAAGTCTCCTAGGGCACATCCAGATGAGCACAGATGTGTGGTACATGGCACTGCAGCCTCATCAGATATCCCAGGGTCAAAAACCCCATGCCAGAAAAATGGAGGGTGGCACACGGGGTTTTGTGCACAACACCCAAAACCAGAGCCTGACTGCCTGGGCTCTTATTCCAGCTGCTGACCAGGCTTCCAGCTGCAGGAGCACCATGGCTACAACCCAGGGGGTCCCCAAGACCCCAGGTAAGGCTGCTAGTGCCTGCACAGTTGCTGGCCCCAGCATCTCCTACCCCACCTAGAGTAACCTGCCACGTGCCAGTGTGTGCATGGCACAGGCATTCCCCGGGGACAAGTAGCAGTGGCACGAGGTGTATACTTGACCCCAAGGAAACACACATTCCCACTCATCTGGATGCACCACTAGAGGTTAGAAGAAGGTTAAACGGTATAGATTTTGGTGTGCTAAACAATTGCTAGTGTTCTAATCTGGTTTTCAAATGAGAGACCAACCACTGATCTTTGGAACCACAAGATTTGTGAGAAGGCTGTGTTGTCTGGCCTCCTCTACTTGGGAAGTATGTATATGACAAGAAATCTAGGGAGGTATCCTCCCCTTATACTTTGCCTATAGGTTTTCTCCCAGGAAGGGAGAAAAATACATAAATTAACTAAAATAAATTAGGAGTAGTATTCAATCAAACAAGTAGACAGACAAAAACCGTTAGAGGTACAGTAAATACACGGTAGGGTAAATTTTCAGTTTTCTTCCCAAATCTGACTGGCATGCAAATAACTTAATGAGCCCATAGCATATTTCCCTTGGCAGATATAAATTCTCTATTAGTAGATAGCAAAATAAACCAGTTCCTGTGCCTATCTTCTTGTATGTATGTTGTACAGGCTATGATGGCACAAATAGGAAGCTCAGTAAAGTTTCCTTCCAGTGCAGCAATCCTTAACTACCACATAGCTCCCATAGCAGAGCAAAGCATTCTAGCAGTATGTTTACGATGTTGGCTGACTCTGGCATGTTTACAATGCTCAGCATCAGGGCTGGACAGCTTGAAGATCTGGGACCATAACTGGTTTTCTTGAAGCCTCTACAAAGAATACATTAGACTAAGCCAACTGCAGGTGTGTTATAGATAAAATTATGTAAAAAATATCATGTGAGATCATTAAATGAATTATTTGTGGGAAGAAGGATAAACAATATTTTAAGACAAATACTTCCTCTTAATGCTTGAAATATCCTAACTTTGGATGCTTAATTTCTAAGCCATAACGCTGCATTGTCACATAGTATTGTTTTCTTCTGCAAGGAGTACAGATACATAATTCATTGGGCATGTATATTAGCATCTAAAATCAAATAGACTTATCGAAGTAAGTGACAAAAAGGAGCAGAACAGTGACGCCTTTCCTCATTATAATGGAATGGAGATAGCTGCAGAATGCCTTCCTTGCTCTGCTTACATTGTTTCCGCCTCTGAACGTGTTCAATTAAATCCTTCAAAGATAAGCATCCTGCAGATTGTTCACTTTGTCAAAAATCAACTCCAAGTCTTAGTAGGGGGAGCCAAGGGGGAATAGATACTGTGCAATTTAATTTCACTCCATATTGTAATATCCAATAAAATAACATTTATTAAGCACCTCATTGATACAGCTGCTCTCTGACAGCAACCCAGTAGGCCTGTGTGAAGCGGCAGGTATTCACTTCGGATTTGGATTCGGCTGATTTGGAGGACAGTGATTAGATTCGGTGATTTGAATCACTGTGCCAATTCGATTTAGCTGAATCAGATCCAAAAGATTTGGCACCGCTTCGGAGATTTGGCCATAAACTAAACAGGCAGCTGATAGAGCTGCCTGCCTCCAGTTGGTAAGTCTGTTGGGGTTGTGAAGGGGGGATGAAA
>NW_017729025.1:71194989-71204856 GCF_001723915.1 Gavialis gangeticus
GGGAGGAGGGAAGGGGTGTGGGGGAGGAAGGGACTGGGACTGGGGCTGGGACAAGCTGCCTGGCCGGGGCACGGGGGGTGCATTACTCAGGGAGAGGGTCAGGGGTATGGGACGTGAGCACAGCAGCACTCGGAGCGGGGGCTCTGCCCTGCTGCTGCTTGCCCAGCGGGTGGGGGGGTGCAATGTGCGCACAGCTTGCTCCTGGCAGAAGGGGGCAAGTAGCAGCAGGGCATAGCCCCGCTCTCAGCGCTGCTGTCCCACATCCCACACCCCCCATGCCAGCTGGCAGTTCATACCTAATTATGTTTTTAACTTTATCATCTTATGTTACTTTACATCGCCTTAACCATATTATTGCAACATGCATTTAGCCCAGCTGTTATATCATTGCAGCAGTTTCTCATTTCAGAGTAGTGATCCAACTTTCAGTTCAAATGCACTTCAAGTACGATGAGGATTCAGTCTGGTTCTCAGGTAAGTCTGCATTGCCACTCACCTTTTCAGATCTGCTACTGCATTTGATATTACATGCACAGCAACTGATTCCTGTAAGATACGCAGTGCAGCATGTCTGTATATCCAAAGCCAAGAATGAATCTTGGGAATATCCCTTTGAAAAAATGGTATAGCCAGAGAAGTTTTTTGGGTGTTAAAAGATTTGATAGAATAGAGGAATGTGTGACCTCCTTAACCTTCCCCCAGAGATACATACAAATTAAAAAAGGGATTTTTTTTCTTATTATTTTTAAAAGAGATCTCTCTTTCAAAGAGTAGTAACCTCTCTGTTTGGTTCATGAATGTAAATGCTTCACTCACACCACATATTTTAATGTATTATTCAAGTGTAATAGTCAAAACACAAATAAACCATATTTTGTTCTAAAATTATTTGTGCTGTCGTTTCTAGGCATTGCTGCTGAATGTTGAAATGGTGCATCAGATTCTAGGACTGTGCCTGGAGCTAGGCAATTCCCTTTCTCTCTCTTCTTGGGACTGCATTTATAATAGCTAGTTTTGGAGGGTTCAGCTTCCTAACTTGCATATAGAAAACTCATTCATTTTCAGAAGAGATGCTGATTGTACCTATTGCAACGCACAAAGTACTGGATGTTAAATAGTATGTGGCTGTGAACAAGAGACAGCAGAACTTATTTTGGCGCACATCAGACACATTCCTCAGTTCGTTACTGAAAGGTGTTCTGGTGCTAAAGGGGTATGAGAACCCAAGCAGAATTGTCACATAAAAAAACTGATCCTTTACTGATCTGTGAGTGAAATCACAATCCAGAATAATTACATTATGAAAGGCTGGCCAGTGGCAGCCGCTCTTTCCCCTCTAAAGCAATCATGAAAGAGGCATCTTTAAATTTCCTACAGTCCTGAAAAACACCAGGAGGTGTAAGGGCTGGTTACACACGTAAAAAACCGCAAACAGACAGCACTTTATTTTAAGCTCGGTGTGCCCCCACACCAAGCCCAGTGCATGTCCAGAAGAGGCAAGACGTTAGTTTGATCCAGTTTGCTTAACGTCTGTACAGACTGGGTGCTCTGGCAGGGCTTTTTGCTATTAAAGTGCCAAAAAGCCCCAATGAAGCACCTGACCTATACACAGGCTGTGGAGCTGGGTCAAACTAATGCACTACCTCTTCTGGTAAAGCCTGTTTGGGGTTTTTTTTTTCCTGTCTGTCAGCAGCCAAGGTGAATAGCAGTGTCAGTTAAGTTACAAGAGATACATACTCATGATCTAAGGTAGTGAGTGTGGGATGCCCCTGTTACAGAGGTACAGTCAGTTGCTGCAGCAACTTTGGAGAGCATAATAAATTTAGGCCTCAGCCAGATGTTACACTTACAATGTGATTAACCAATTAGTCACACTTTAAATTGTAATCTGGCCACATGTTAAAGCAATTGATGACATTGTAAAACAAAGAATAAACCAAAGTTACTCCACAAAAAAATGTGTAATAACTTTATGGCTGGTTCCTATCGTGCCATTAACTGAATGCGTGGCCAAGTGCACCCCCACATTTGGAAGCCCCATCAGCTGCGGGCTTCCAGCCACCAGGCTGCATGGTGCACCCCAACATCTAGGAGCCCCACTCCCAGCTGCAGGAGCACATGATAGCACAACTATCCCCATTCCAGCTGAGAGGGCTCCCAGCTGCAAGAGCTTACTATTTGTCAGTGCAGGGGGAGCTCAGGATCATGATCCCAGGTTTCCCTGCACCAGCCGTAAGGTGTGATAGGATCTGATGCTCAATCCCACATCACGCTTCTTTCCATGTACATGTAGCATGACAGAAAGCATGATTGTGTGGATTGTATATCAGATCCCATTGCACCTTTACCTGAATGTCTGGCTAGGTTCTTAGCACAGCATCTTTCCATGTCCTAGTTTATCTCAGAAGATGAATTAACCAGATTCTGAATATAGAAATAATACTTTTAAAACATTGTCTGCATTTACTAGTCTCTATTCACTCCTTTGGTTAAAGTGGATCTTGTTAGTGTAGTTATCCATTTGTTTCTTACTTGTAGTGCATTTATTATTTCACATCTTTTATCAAAATGCACATATGCTAAAAGCTCAATGGTTTTAAAACAGTGTCACGGGACAGTGGTAATGCCACAGAAGAAACATCTATTGAAAGTAAATGTTGAGGTTTATTGAAAAACATTGATCCTAAGGAAGTGTTCTACTACCCACACTTCATTTCTATTCTGTCAAATGATGCATATAGATGTAATTATTTTCTCTAATGGATCTTGGTACAATGGAATTAAAGCTGCTTAGTATACTATTATGAAATAGTTTTGTTCTATCACACTAAGGTAACAGCCATCTTGTATGCATCCGCCAATAAAGTGATCAGTCACAAAAATAGGCTGTTTTCTGATTGTTTTGTATTTATTTTTAGTAAGTTAAGTTCAGCCACTAAGCAAATTGGAAAGTTCCAACAGACATCCTTTTCTAATGTAGATGGCATTCAGTGGTTTTGGCTCCAAGCCTGCAATTTGATCCAAGCTGGCAGACCCCTACATCTCCACAGAGCCATGGACTTCAAGGGAATTTATGTGCATGTAAGAGTCCAGGATCAGCACCAATGTAAAGTCAAATGGTAACTTACATATTTAACAATCACTGAGGCAATCTCAAAATATTAATTTGGAAGCCCTTTGATACATAGTTCTTGATCCTGGATTATAATATTGAATTATAATGTATTATATTTAAACTTTAAAAATAATTTTCTACAGAGGCTGCAATGGGGACATACTAAAAACTAAATGCTGAAACCTAAAATCAAAGAACCAGGGGGCAGCTAGAAACTGCTAGATGGCTGATATGAATTACAATAATATAACATCACTGTCTCAAAAAATGATGTCTCTCTTGAAACCCACACATACATGATGACATGCCAAAATGGCATAATCAGTCCTCAGAAAAGCTTCATATTGCTCACCTGTGCAGTTTAAGATAAAGTTGAGTTACTTTCTCTTTCAGTTCATAATTACAAAGACATAAAGAAGTCCAACACCTACTGCTTTTTGTAACAGATTTTTAGCTGGGCAACAGACTTTAAATGAGCAGAGACCAACAATGAATCTTTTTTTTTTCCTTTTCAAATAAAGACATTTTAATTAATTTTTAAAATGGGCTTGGTGAGGTAGGGAGAGTAAATTCCTAACATAAATAAGGCCTTAAAAAAGACAATAAATGAAAGAGATCAGAAGAAAAAAATATTTTCCTTTATTTTTTTCAGTTGAAAATATAACACTTTATTTGTGGTCAGTTTGCTATTCCCAGCTGCACATGAACAAGCAGATGAACTCACTGTTCAGTACCAAATGCAGTTACACTCTAATGGAGTTTTAAAAAAGAAAAGAAAATTCCTTGAGTCAAGCGTTTTAGCGGAAAAGGGAAATGATCATGAAACACAATTCTAAGTCTCATCCTGGGCCTGACTCTTCCCGTAGTTACTTGTCCTTTCCAGAGTTATTCTTTTTTGTTATTGTTATTTTTTCACACTAGCTTGTTTCAGTTCACTTGGTTAGAAGGTTATTCTCACCTATCCTATATTCATGGTGGATTAAAATAAGCCACATCTTCTCTCGTGAGCATATCAGTAATTGACCTGCAGCTGTGTACAGATTCACACCAGCTGACAGAGTGAGAACAGAGACTATAAAAGCAGCCAGTCTGCTTCCCTCTTTATGGGATTTTTGAGGGGAGGGTTTGGGTACTTTTTTTGTTTGCTTGGGTTTGGTGGGGGAGGGTGTTTTCAGAGCCTTTGGCAGAAAGGAAGAGAAGGCAGAAGTAATAGAAACCAACTCCTCAACATCTCATTCACCAGAGGAGGTGAGGTGCTATTATAGGGGAACAGGAACTAATAAGGTGGTCAACACTGAAGGGTTGGACAGAGGCTTAACAATAAAATAGGGGCTGAGAGGCTGTATCAGTTCTTCCACTCTACCTACTTGCTTTCTGAGTCACCCCCTGCTAACAAGTTGAGGCTTTCCCACTCTCACCTAACAACCCTCTTTTTTCCCAGTAAAGCACGAACAACTTCCATTTCACACCAATAAGCTCTTTTTCCATCTCCCTCCTACTTAAAAATTCCCCCTTGTAGCTCCTGAAGCTGCCTCTGGTCCCTACTACAGCATTACACTATAAGTTGTAGGCTTGCAGAGAATAAATTTCTTCCCTTCTAACACTTGCCCCTAGTGCTTGGAGAAGGCTTAAGCAGAAGCTGAGGGTAAAAAGTGAACTGGCACCAAACTTGGCAGCCTAGCATATATACCCACTTCACGTGGACTTATACGCATGATCTCACTAACCAAGTGTGTAAGCTTCAGGTAAGATAACTAATTTGTTCAAATAACATGATTGCATACACAGTTGCTGTAGCTGTGTCCAGGCAAATTCCACTTGCTTCTCCTGCCCATACATGACTGCAAACCTGGGCCTGTCTTTGTTTTTTTTCTCTGTGACTTTTGAGACTGGTGAGATTTTTATGGCAGCACCTGAGCTTTGCACAGTACAGTAATACCATAAATCATTGTCTGTATTCTCTCCATCCTCAGTTGGCCAGGTGGAAGCGGGGCAGGGGAGATCATTGCATTTACAACCTGCTGCAGTAGTTATTATGGGAAAAAGAAAAGAGAAAAAAAGAAAAATGTTACAATCCTGACTGGAACTGGTCTAACAATCACTTCGGTATCTGGAGAAGCTGTGGTACAAACTATGCCCACCTAATTCCAGTCAAATCAGTCTGGCACCTCTGAATAGGAAGGTGTAGTAAATATGATAGTGACTGACTGCTACAAGAAGTAACAGTAACAGCGTTTCTGGTTCAGGCCAGAGGTGTTTCACTATAATTGTTTCTTTATAATATACCTCCAGGTAGTTCTTCCCAAAGTCTGGTTAGCTAACTTTAACACCTTAGTGCCAGAAAGATCAGTAATGTCACATTTAAAATTGCACCTATTTGCAGAACCCTTTGTATGCTAGTTTTAATACTGGTTTGGAGGAGGACCCATTAGAAAAAGTCTGCAGTACAACCTAAGGAGATTTTTTAACTGTGCACTGGCTTCTTTTTATCTGAAACTTCTGTAGATATTTCTCCCTTTACTATCCTTTATGCTATGGTAATGGTGCTGAATGCTGATGAAACTACACTTAATGCAACTTCAGGCAATGCACAACTTCTTATACCAAACTATTCTCTCTGTAGCTAGATAGTGTTATTAGTAGCTTTTAGAAGGTCTTAGGTTGGTGAGCCTCTCAGGATAAAAGATAGCAGAAGAGAATAGTTAATAGGAGCTTGTGACAGGACTTGACAAGGGTTACCAGATGGATATAGTAAGACTGTATTGTCACCTTTTAAAAAGTACCAGAATCAGCTGAAAGCTTTATTAAAGGTTAATATTTATCCATGTCTTTTCTTTTCTTTTCATTTTCCTGGTATGATGTATTGAACATCTATCTAATTTAATCTATCATTTCTCTCACCTTCTATAGCACATCTATCCTGCACTTAGATATAACCTGTACATCTAACCTGTATTTTTAGGTAGCAGTAGACGATCAGAATTACCCACTTACCTCAAGGGGACAAAGGCAGACTGAGCTTCAATATATGGTCATTTCTGTAAACCATTATAGGCCATCAAAGCACCTGACAAGCATAAGTGATATTTCAATTATATGTGAGCAGAGTGTTAAGTTAAAAAGTCAAACATGCTGTAGAAAAAAAATAATGTAGATCACACAGAAAAGAACCATTTTTTGTGTTTGCTTATAAATGTTACTACTTTCTTGTCTGCAGTATGTCTTTCAAAATAAAGAATCAAGTACAAAAGATGCCAAGAACCAAATCAGTTCTGGTTCTGCCCCCAAAAAGAACAGAAATCTTTGATATCTGTGCATAAATGCAGATCTCAATTTTAAGGACCAAGTTGTATCACTTATTAAAACAGTTCATTTCTTTTATATGAAGTGACTTTTCTATGGGCAAAGATTCAAAAATTGTAATGGAAGGTAAGTATTGATAAGAAAATTGTGGTTAATCTACAGAAATAGAAATTGTTTACTCCATATATGGTAATTCCACACATAATGCATAGTTAACATTGGAACAGAAAATTCCACCACTTTTCTTTTACACATTTTGTTCTATGTGATACATTAAAGGAAAGTGTGATAAGTATGAATGGGGTTTAAGCACATGCACCTAAACTTCCTCAAACTTTGTTGTCTTGGTTTGGGCCTAAAAAAATAAACTTGAAATATAATGATTTATCTGGCTTTCTATTCATATGTCCTCAGACCTGGAATGAGAAAAATGCTATTGGTGAAATCCTGGCCCCGCTGAAGTCAATGGGACTTTTGCCATTAGGCTAGAATTTTACCCTTGCAGTCTATGAAGCACATAATTGGCACATACCCACCAGTATCTACACAGAGTGAATCTTCCTTTGACTGCACTGGTCTAAGACATACAGGTATGCAGTTCATGGGCAGATTTCAATCCACATCCCCCACCCCCGCCCTTCGCTATTCCAAAACAGCCTAATTCAATGATCCTGCTATCAAAACCCTATGCCTCTTCTTAGCACCACTATTGTAATCTGCATGGTTTCATGATATCAGCAATTCCCCAGAATTAATCTGTGATGTCTAAGGCCATTATAATTAGATTATAAGAAAATTTTTGAAGCTAAAAGGGAAATGTTGGAACTTTAACCCTTTAAAATCCTCATAGTGCAAACATGCTGATTCTTACTTGTGTGAGTATTCCCACTGAAATCAAAGGGATTACTTAGATTAAGCAAGTGCATAATTGTTTGCAGGATTAAGCCGTATATAAAATAGCCCCAAACAACTCATTTATTACATAGCTTTTATTGAATTATAAAGGGTATTTAGTTCAAACTAGTGGATAATTTATGAAAAATGATAGTTGAGTGTTCTCTGGGGTAACTCTCCCCTGGCTTAGTAATATAGTTTCAGTTGCTTTAAGATCAGACTGCTGGAAACATGTTGCTGCATGATGAGTGCTACAAGAGATACAAAAAAATAATAATAAAAGGAAGTGTACTAAAATCAGAAAGAATCCTGCCTCACATTTAGTTTAGATCATCTATTCATTCCTGGTAGAGCTGCTCTGAGTAACTAAAGTGGGTTTAGAGCACCTCTCTGTGGTATTTTAGTGAGTTGTTACTTTCTACAGACATAGAAAAGTTTTCATGATGTTTTGAAGCAAGTAGTTACAAAAAGTAAAGGAAAAATGTTCAATGAAAAAAACCACATTATAAAATAACAGTATTGAACTATTATTCACAAATAGGATAAACATGAGGTGTTTTTTCTTTTTCCCCAAAAGACAGTTTTTCAGCTAGTTGCTAATGTTGGCTGTGCATTATAATATATTCTAGATATTGAAAGATCCATATTAACAATGTTAATTGCAACATGAAGAGGCTCTTATAAGGCCTTGGAAAATAATAGTAATGGAGATCACCCAGTAGGATGACAGTGGTAACCCAATATGGTTCACAGGCCATGGTAGAATTGTGCTGTTTGCTCTGTTGCTGAATTTGTTTTTCCCACACAAAAATGTGGCTAAATGAAAAAATTACTCAAATACTTTTCCTCACCATGCAATTACTATGAACTAAATTGTGCCCTGGTCCTATGCAGCCATGGAGAGGAGCAAAAGGTAGATAAAGCTGATCCCAAAGGGAAGGGGTGCAGATTTTCCTGTGGTTTGTAAATTACTGTGGGCTTTCCTGATATAGGTACAAATTCCTGTGCAGGTGTAACCAAAGCATCACTAACAATGCCTCTGAGGACTACCTGGGATGCATTATGAACCACTTCCCAGTTAAAAGGCAAATTGAAAGTTGGATCAATCTGATCATATTCTTCCCCCACCCCCCAACCACCATCAGTGGTATTAACTTGTACAAAAAAAAATTCTCCTCCTAACCCCAAAAAGATCAATATAGCAAAAATAAATAAAAGGGATAAAATCCTTTAGTAGTGTCCTTGCACTGAAAGAGCCCCAGGGGGAACTTTCCATTTAATAAATACTAGAGAAGAAATAATGCAAGTTCAATTCTCAGTAGAAGCACTTTTTGTGGTGAAACATTCCCACTGGAAATTCATGTACATTTTAATTTAAATGAGCATTTATCATTTCTAAAGCTTTAAACCCTCATAATTGTCCCCTAACCAGCATTTATGTATAATGCTTTTGTTAGTCTGACAAGCCAATCTTATGATTTTTTTCCCCCTATTATTGCTGAGGCCACTTTTGCAAGGATTATAACAAACGACAAATATGAAAAGATAAGAGATTTTGGTATTTATTCTAAAGCTTAAGTCAGCTTTCCTACTCTTTGAAGTGTAAGCCTCTTTTTGAATTTTATCCAAATACCCAGACAAGTTGTGTGAAAATGTCTTCTGATGCAAAGGTCTGTGAGATGACCATGGAATCCAAAGGGTATCTCCTGTCCATTGGGAACTTTCAGAATTAAAAGGATTCTTGCTTCAGCCTAATGCAGCTGTTTGAAAATTGATTGGTCAGTAAGCCTCTTGCTAATTTCATCAGAATTCGTTTTATTCAGAAACAATACTCCACTCATATTCTTAGCATGACTCCAGCCAAATGAAGCTGAAAAAATGTATCAAATTTATATTCTTTAGGTAACCTGCTACAAAGAAAGAAGAAGCATTCAGCCAAATCCTGTTTGTTCTGCCATAAAGACCATCTCCTGCTTCCCTGGTAATGTAAGTAGGTTACTTTAAGAAGGGCAGCATTTAAGTAGTTATCTTCAATAAGCAAAAGACCACTGGTTTATGTGCTAAAAGACTTTCTTGTTCTTTTCAGCAGTCACTATCTTGTATGCTAAAATATAGTCATTTCCAAGAGCCTATTCTAAATGTAACATAGCATTCACCACATTTCAGATGTATTAGAAAGAGAGTTTGGTGAATCATCACACCAAATTCATTCATTGATGAATCTTGAGTCTTCTTTTCAGGAATTATACACAAGCCAATTACATTTTTTTCTAAAATTGACAATAACTTGAAATATCTGCAGAATGAGATTTGTGAATTACTGTTGGTCTTTAACTCATCTTTAACTCATTAACTCTTTAAACTTAATTATAACAATTCCAAGTTAAAACACTTGGATTAGAGCTCTGTCTGCTCCCTCAGTGAGTGACCATAGCAATTATGTTTGGTCCCTGATGCAAATGTTATTTATATAATAGTGTGTATCCCATTACCCCAAACAGGACGGAGGGCTTGTTGTACTACATGAAGTGCCAGCAACTGCACACGTGTGTGTG
>NW_017729025.1:71209856-71221242 GCF_001723915.1 Gavialis gangeticus
TGTTTTTACATGAAGTGGCCGCGCCTGCACACGTGTGTGTGTGTGTGTGTGTGTGTGTGTGTGTGTGTGTGTGTGTAGACCTATACACATGCCCATCAGTTTTAATCCTATATGATTTCAGTAATATTCATTCACAACACATTTTCAAAATATTCTTGCTAGTGAATTCATTTATGGGAAGCAGACAAAAAGGGATAAAAATGGGGGTGCAGAATGTATTTAAAAAATGAGTAATTGTGACATTTTTCTTTTTAGCAGTTGCCCAATTTGACCTGGTGAAATATGAAGTATCAATTGACTGCTAGTACTAGGCAATCAGAGCTTGACTTAAGAAACATAAAAAATGCCTTTGAGTATATCCAAAACAAATAATGAAATCTATAAACACTGGAGCTGGAGAGTGTATATGAAACCATTCAGTCCATTCACTTACCAATGTAGTATTGTTCAAAAATATGTATTTTGCATTTCATCTGGTCTCAATGAAAGGATCCCATGTGATGCCCAGGAATTTGGGGCCATATATTTATAACTGTAACTCAATCTGTGACAAGCTATAAAAATGCCTTAATTATCCTCAATGAATATTATATGTGATACTGTTACCTTGTTCTATTGTACCTTGTTGCCTGCTTGAAGGCAGTAAATCAAAGGAAGCTGCAAAAAGGAATGTTGCTTTACCTCATACAAAAAGACCCTCAAGTATATAGCTTCAACTTAATGCTGAAGACTATACCTTGCTCAAGCAATCAGTGCTGGAATGCATCACCAGGGAAATGAAACCATATGTATGTACTCCCTCTACAAGAAACATGTATACAGCAGCTGCAGAAGATGAAGCTCACAGGCTATGGCTTTACAAACTCAGTAACCAGCAGGATGCATGGGCTTGTTAAGTTCATCAGAAATGATTTGCTATATACTACCAAGGGACATAACGCTTCCCAGAGTGCAATAGAATGGAGTGCTGTCTAGGTCAATAACATAATCAGCCATATATACAAGCCAGCCTCTGCTGTGTTGTTGATCACATCCCTCCCTAATTATGACCAGACAACCTTATATGCAGGTGACTTCGGCTGTCAACATTAAGATTGGAGATATTCCTCTAAGAGTAGCAATGGAGATGATCTTTGTCTTTGGGCAGACCAGAATGATATAACACTCAATGGTATGACCCAAAGGTGCATTTGAACATTGGAACATTCTACCAAATCTACATCTTGCCTGGTGGAAGGGCAACTTGAATAAAACACTGATAAGAAAAGTACTTCACAAGTTTCTGTCATCTCAGCACAGACTCTCACTCATCAGCATTGACACTATGATTTTTCAGCCCATACCATCCAGATCAGCTCTAAGATGGAACTTCCAGAAGGCAGACTGGCAGAAATACCAAAGGCTGACCAACAAGACAAGAAACCAATTAAAGGATCCTTCAGAAATCACCACTGATTAAGGCTACAGTACATTTACAAACTTGAACTAGCCATAATCTGTATATCTAGAAGCTATAGAAACCATTATGTGCCATGCTGGGACAAACAGTCTAAACAGCTCTTTAACATCATCAAGCAATGCAATGACCCTGTAACTATAAAAAAAGAACTATAGAACAGCTGGTTACCACATAATATAAAAAAGGAGACACAGCTTACCACCATAGGAAGGTTGGCTATGACTCACTCAAGCAGACAAGCTGGTGCATCATTAACTGTCTTACAGGCAAAGAGACCAAAAAAACACCATTTCCCTGTCTTGGCAAACTCCATCGTGAACATGCTGTGCAACAACAGCAAATACAGTAACCCAAGTAAGCAATACACAAAAAAGACACCTGACTTTTTAACAACTTAAATCACCCAACATCAACCTTAATTTAACAGCCCCCATCTCTGACAATGAGTTTCACATGGCTATTAAAGTGATCAAGACTGGCAAGGCTGCTTGACCAGATAAGATTTTCCCAGAATTCATTACTAAGTTCAGAAGCACAATGAAAAAATGGCTTCAGAAAATTAATGTATAAATGCCTAGAAAATAACAGACTTCCAAAAATCTGGAAAAAAACTGACATCGTTGCTATCCTAAAACCCAACAAACTACCAAAGGATCCAAAGAGCTACCAAGCCACCTCACTACTCTGCATTGCATACAGACTCATGGAGCTCATAATCCTGAACAGAATAGAGAACATTGTTGACCCCCGGGTCCCAAAAGAACAAGCCAACCAAGTTACATTACATACATTCGACAGAAAATGGATTGGAAATGAGGCAGAAAACAGGCATAGTCTTTATTAAACTTACAGCTGGTTATGAAACTGTATGGCACCAAGGCCTCAAATATAAACTGCACTCTACGATACCTGACCCCAAGCTAGGCACCATCAGAACATGAACATGATCTCAAGCAGAACGTTCAAACTCACTACCAGACAAGGATAAAAAAAGCAGAGTATGAACTCTGAAGAATGGAGTTCCCCACGGGTCAGTGCTAGCACCAATACTTCTCAATGTATCTATCTCAGACTTCCCGTATACAATATCTAAGCAATATATGTACACCGGTTACATCACCATGGTAGCCCAAGGAACAGATATGACAGAACTTGAAAATATGTTGAGTGCTGACATGGAACTCATTGCTGACTATATCCAGAAGTGGCAGTTAAAGTTGAGCATCAATAAATCAGCACCATTACTCTTCCACATGGACAATCATTGAGCTGAATATCAGAGTAGCCAACTGCACCCTTCTCTATGAGTGTACCCCAACCCACCTTGGAGTTGCATTAGATTATTCCCACAGCTATAAACATCACATTCAGAAGGTCAACAGTAGTCTCTGCACAGGTAGCTTCCTTAGATGTTTAGTTAGCATGACATGGGGTACCAACTTCAAAGTGCACTTGCAATGGTATATGCCCCAGCAGATTACTATGTTTCTGTATGGACCATAAGTTGTCACACTAAAAAGTTTGACACTGTGCTTAACAGTGCTCTGAGACTTATAACAGGCTGCACAACTTATGCACACACTAGATGTACTCCCTGTACTCTCAGACATTAGACCAAGTGATATAAGATAGCCCCTAACATTATTACTGGCTGTAGAGGCAAGAGATGAAATAACCTGCTCCATTAACTGTTAACTAAAGACCCGAACAGATAAAGGCTTAAGAGGCTGAAAGGTCATAAACCATTTGTACATGAAGCACACAAGCTCCTGAAAGAGGCTGGGGATGCTGAACCAAACCTATGGGCATTAGTGGAGTGGGTCAACCCCTTGGAAAGTTCAAATCTATTCCTACAGCACTTTATACCAACACTAAACAAGTACCCCACTGGACATGACCTTGACAGACAAGCACAGGTCAAGCTGAACAGACCAAGTTCTAGATATCTAGATCAAAACAACACTTCACAAGATGACCACCTTAGACAGCCCCTTGTGTGAATGCGGTGTCCAACAAGTAGCACAGCACTTAACTGAAAGCTGCACCTTTACAAATGCGCAGACGGAGCAGGTGGTATATGTACCATGGGTGATAAGACCAGACAATGGCTCATAAATTTGGAAGTTGATATATTTCATAAAAAAGAGAGTGTAACAGTAGCTGGGCCATCAGCAGGGGTTTCATAGAAGCTAAGTTGTTGTATTGGGTGACAGGAAGGTGGTAATATGCTGCGAAATAATATGGTATAAAGTAACTTAGGGTGCCTGTACATGAACACAATGTGCTGTAATTACAGTGTGTCAGAGTAGAATCAGTTAATTAAGTCTGTGTATCAGCAGCCTCGCAATTCAAAATGGTGGAGATGTTAGCACCACTGTCTCCCAAATAGTGCTAAGGGATCATTAAAGCACAATTAACCCTTAAATGGAACTTGAAATATGAATGCAGACAACTCAGTGTCCTAAAATTGAAGTCTAACTGTATTAGTACAACAAGTATTATCTTAGCAGTTTCTATATTTAGAGAGAGAAAAACATTCAGTACAATAATCTCACCCAATCCCAGATGTTACTTTGCTCAGCAGAAAAGATGGCCACTCAGTTCCTAGAAGCAAAGGGTATGCTGTGGGCTGAGGTGGTCCAGACAGGTGTTGAAGACTGGATTTATCACGACAACGATGAATGTTCTTGCTGCCCCCTTTTATGCTTTTCTTCAACTTCACTCCTTTGCTGACTCTTAGCTTTTGGATTGGTCTCTCTGCAGTCACCATACTGTCCTTCTTTTATCCTGTCAGTATATTCCTTTGTCTAACAGACCCATCACAAGCACACCTCTTAATTTGGCCTTTTTCTGGTGTCTTACTTTGGGCATAGTCCATTGGTCTCCCTTATCACCTTTCATTAATATATCCAATCCTTTCATCCCTCTGATCCAGGTGGTTAGTGCTGAGTTCAGTTAATTGGAGCTGGTAACAAGGCCATTGCTATGTTATGTTAAAAGAACTTCTCGCAGTGATAAAAATAAAGATATCATATAATGAGCACCTATGAACTCTACAAAAACAACTCTCAGCTGGCTAATAAAAAAAAAGTTAATAAGAGCAAAACTTAAGCTATAATTAAATAAAGCTAAACATAAACAATACTATAAGCAGATGCAACTTCAAAGCATTAAACGTAACAAACTACCCTAACAGAGGGGATGCTTTATATAATGGTTATTCAATGAACTTTAGATAAAGTGCCCCCATCGCCATATTGAAGTGTGGGGACACTGATATACAAGACTGTCCAGGTGCGTTAATTAGAGCGGCTCTTGGAGCCAATCTAATTAAAGTGCCGCCCCTGGAGCACGTATTAAAATACTATAGATGGTAAAAAGTGTCCTTCAGATGTGTGAGGTATCCAGATTCTATACAAAATGTGTACTAAATTCAGAGAGAAGGGGACACCAATCTTAGCTAACTTTAAAACAAAAAATACCTTTGGACTGAGAAATATAGAAAGCTTACAGAGATCACTGCCTTCATGGTAAGGAAGCAACAGGCTACTTGGACTATAAAAAAAAAAAGTTAGCCAGGTATCTAACAGATTTTTTTGGCCAGTCATGGCTGCAGATGTTAAAAACCAGGCATCTAACAGTTCAGAAAGGAACCTGCCAGCACGAAGAGGCAACTCTTTTGTGAAGAAATGCTTACATTTGCTATGTGTTCATCTAGATTGACTTGATTGGCCGGCCAATGGCCAGAAACATCAGCTGGAAATCAGTATTAGCAAATAAAATATTGCTTTCCCTCAAAGAATGTGTTGGTACCACCACAGTTGTTCTATCAATACATTTGTAATGGTATGGTCCATGTACTTTTGAAGTTCAGCTGCATCTAAAGTGATTAGGGAAGGGAATTTGAATCATACCTTTTATGAAAAATTTGCTGCAAACTCTATATAATCTATCCAAGAACTGATGTTGCTCATTCTGGAAGCATTGCATGGGGAGAAGGGGAGGATATGGGCATTTAAGAGAGAAAATAATAGCAGTCTTCAAATACTTGAAGGGATGCTACTAAGAATAGGGTTGGCAGTTGTCTTATGCAGAGTTTAGATCATGATTTGTGTGGGATGTTTTTGCTAAGAATGATCCTGCTTCAGGCAGGGGGTTGGACTAGATGACCTCTGGAGTTCCCTTCCAGCCCTATTTCTCTATGATTTTATGATCTGTTACTTGGCTTTTGATTATTCTGTTCTGAAACGTACCACTTTCTGGAGTAATTATACAGTAATTTAAAAATTAGAGAAAGTAGACCTTGATACAAAAAGCAAGGCCTTGTCCATTTGCGGTACATCAAGAATTGGTATACCAATTTTCTGAAGAAAGAGAAATCCACTTAAGGGACTCTTGAACAATCCCAGAGGAATACAGGAGAAAAACTGGAATTGTCCCATCTTATAAGGGAAAACCAGTTACGAGTCAAGATATTTAATATTTCTTCCAGGGGTGTGGTGGCTTTTCCACCTCCTTCTCATTATAAGCTTATTCCAATCGTGTGGAGAGGAAAAATGTATTCCTGATCCTAACTAGTGATCAACTGGCCCCACGGTACTGCAGTTTAAGTGATAGCACTGATAAACAAAGATAAAAAACTTCCAAATAAACTTAGGATAGTTATAATAAATGGAGAAAAAGATAATCACCTCCTCTCACATGCATCTTGGGCAGGGCACTGGATAGGTGAAGCCACAGATCTTCAGAGCATTGACTTTACCCCTCTACTAGCTCATGGAGTCCAGTCATGACAAAAAAGAGAAGTGGTGATCTGCAGACCCTTGATCAGGAGGCAAGATAGTGTCCATTTCCATCCTGCCTGGAATGATTGAAGTCCCCTGTTGGCTAGCAGGGCTACCCATTTTGTTTTTGCACCACTGAAACTCCTATTGAAGTCAGTAGACATGTTGCCAATGTCATAAATTTTTGTATCTGGGGCCTGGAGAGCAGGTCATATAGGAAAGGCTGAAAGACTTGGGACTGTTCAGCCTGGAAAAGAGAAGACTCAGAGGGGACTTGGTAGCAGCCTGTAAGTATATTAGGGGTGTACATCAGGGCCTGAGGGAGCATCTGTTCAGTAAGGCCCCCCAGGGAAGGACAAACAATAATGGGCACAAACTGATTGGAGATCACTTCAGACTGGACATAAGGAAAAACTTCTTTACAAGTCAAGTACCAAGGATTTGGAACAAGCTCCCCACAGAGGTGATACAGTCACCCACCCTGGTGATCTTCAAAAAGTGTCTTGATGCCCACCTTGCTGAGATCATCTGACCCCAGCAGTCTTTCCTGCCAAAGTGAATGATTTGTAAGGTCCCTTCCAGCCCCTAACATCTATGAAATGAACAGAGAAAGTCTGTCAAAGATAAATAATCCAGGTTCATCAGTTCTCTTTTCTGTAGTCTCCTCTGCATTTCATAGCATTTCAAGTAAGGCATGAAGATAGCAGAAGAAACATCCAGTGAAAAACATAGTTGAATAAGTCCAGCCTATGATGAGATTTAGCTTCCTTTCTCTCACCCATTGAGCAATCTCAGTTCGATTTTTTTAAATGTATACAAGCTGCTCTTTCCTTTGGGGCAATGAGATTGAGAATCTAAACTGAGTTCCACCAAGATAATTGAACATAATTACACTGTGTCTTATCATTTGATTCCCATCATGCAGGAGTAATGTACAGCTTATTCATGTGACCTTTCAGTTAAACCTATTAAACCTCCTTTGCTAATTAAGAACTCATAGGGGATGTTCTTGTGAGAGTACCTTTCAAGGGAGAAAGTTAGATGTTGACTGTTTAGAGATTGATTTTGAGCTTTAATCATCTACAAGTGCTTGATTGCTACACTGATTTCTCACCATAGCTAGGGACAGATTCATGGCACTGTGCTTAATATGTCTGGGTGCTAAATATTGCCTGGTGAAATGAGATTCTTTTTGTATAATTATGGAGTGAGGGCTACAATAGTTGTAGAGTGTGATTCGATTAACTTTGACAGCAGACTAAAATTATCAGCCAGGGCACTTGCAGCACATGTATCACAAACAGTAGCACTTAATAGCCCCAATCTAAGACTGTAGCTCCTAGGCACCATACACACAAGATCCTATATTAATTTTGATGGTATGTATATGTGGGTATGAGTATATTTATATATACACACGTGCACACCCACCCACCCATAGATATATCTATAGATATAGATACAATTATTATTGCATCAAGCTCTTAAGAGTGTTTGCTACTCTGACAAAAGCTCACTTTCAGCTTCTATTGTTGTTTCCTCCCTGCCCACTTCTCCTCTATTTTTAGCACTCAGATATATTGATTCATGGATTTTTAGGTTCAGAAGTCACCTCCGTAGATCATTGAATCTGACCCCCTGCCCTGGGCAGGAAAGAGCACTGGGGTCAGGTGTCTAGTCTCCTCCAGGATAGGGGAGAGCACCCTTGGAAGCCCATTCCAGATTTTGACAATCTTTACCATAAAGACTCTTTTTCCTAATGTCTAACCTAAATCTGCTCTCCAACTGAATTCTTGTTTAAGTGTCCTTAAGATATCTATGTGGGTAGTGGTACCCATGTGATGAACCGAAGAATGAGTTCATCAGTGTGTTACTCATGCATTTTGAATTTCTTCCTGTTCCTTCTGCTTAGTAACCTATACTCTCAAGATTTATTTCCATATTCCAAGCCATTTAGAACACAAGAAGTACTTTTTGTTCTTCTTTCTCCAAATGTAGAATCCATTCTGTGCCTTTCCAAAGACAGCATCCTACCAGCTAAATTCTTCCCCTTGGCAAATTGAGGTGGTTCCAGACTACGTGAGGGAACTGTTAGAAAGTTGGATTCTCATACTGCTCCATCTTCTGCGCAAACATACAACAGCTAGTCATGGTGTTTGAGAGACTATGGAAAAACTCCCCACGCCCCATCTCTGTTCCATTATGCTGGAGCTGCTTAGCATAGGGAGCTCATTTCACTAGCTTTCTGCTGGTCATTCCCTTCCATTTGAGGAAACTCCCAACTTGACATCTGTATCAGGAACATTAATAGAAAATAAATCCAATCCCACATTTTTTCAAGACCAAGACAAGCTAGATTAAGTCCTTTGACAGCAAGACCTTTCTCTATGGAGAAGTGTCATGAATTACCTCCTAAACATGTAGGCTTTACGTCATTCCCAGTTTACCAGTGCAACCAAGCACTTGCATCTAGCTGCTAAAATTCCACTTTGTAATATTTTAAATATAAGGAATTCTTTATCATTTTGAAAGGCTTTTATGGCTCCTGCTGATCCCTTCACAGTTGGACTGTGATACCTAATGGATCTAATTTTACAGGTGAAGAAGCGGCTCACTTACCTTGTTCAAAACAATTGTAACATGATGCTTAACATAAGCAGCAGAGATGCCTCCTGAAAAATGTCATAACAATAAAAAGACATCATACACTTACTTAGTTAGTTAATTAATTCAGTGTGTTCCTAGGATGTTTGAAGTGCAAAAAAAATCCATGGACTACATCTTCCCCCTCCATCTCTACTAGGATCCATTGTAAATGCCACTAGACTTCCAGGGCAAATACTTTACCTCCTCTTCAAATCAGGTCATGAATTATGGTTTCCATTGCAGCAGGGGGTTTCAAGTCTTGCTTGGATTCATTTGAAAGATTTTTTTTGCCAGAGCCAAAATACTTTTTTTTTTAGCCTGGAGGTGACTGTTAAGTGTAATTCTCTGATTATTTTCAGCAAAAAAACTGGTCTAGACTTACTGTTTTAAAATGATGATATTTTAGAAGTCCTGTCTGGTGTAATGACAAAGGATAATACCTTTCAGCATTGTAGAATGGAAATCTTGGAAAATGTTGAAACTTCTAATTTTAGATTTTATACTTGCCTAACAATTTAGAGGTGTTAAAATTAAGTACAGTTAAATGACCATTTCTAGGAGGGGAAAAGGGAGAGAGAAAACATGAAAGAGCATATCCATGGGACTAGATGGGATATAACAATCCTTTGAACATTCTGAAACTTCATAGGATGCATCATTCTGCCCATTCTGTTACACTTCAATAAATGCTGTATTTGGGTCCAAAAAATTAATAGAAATCATATTTGTAATTTGGCAACCCAAATTAAAGCATGCAGGTTTAAAAAAATAAAATCAATATAACTTCTACAGTTCTGTAAGGAATGGAACTAAGGCCCATGTAAGGATTTATGATATTTAAATTAGAATGGTAATCAATTATTACTGGCTAGAGATATCTAGAAATATACGTGTGCACGTATGCACTCACAGTTTGGTGAAGCAACTTGCCAAAACCAGAAACCCACACAGGCAGAAAACATTAACTCCCAAGTGGAACTCACAAGCACAGCACCACAAGTTATGTATATGCTATGCAACAATTGGCAGCTTTGAATAAGTACTCTTAATAAAAATATAGATTATAATGTTATACAATAACCCCAAAATAAAAGGCTTCTAATCCCAAATGATTTTATAGGTAACCCATGTAAAAAAATATCAGAAAAAGCCTTTTAAAAGCTTCATTCATATTAGAAAGTCAATCAATACATGTGATACAATATCCTTATCTGAAACACCCACATATCCTTCTAAAGGATATTTTCCCTTATATAATTTTGCACCAATTTTTAAATTTTGTCCTAGGGAAAACATCCTAAACATTGTATAACATTATAATCTATGATATTTTTATTAAGAGTACTCATTGAAAGCTGCCAATTGTTGCATAGCATATATGTCGCTTGTGGTGTCGTGCTTGTGGGATCCACTTGGGATTTAATGTTTTCTGCCTGTGTGGGTTTTTGGTTTTGGCAAGTTGCTTTACCAAACTGTATAATTGGCATCCCTCAGCAAGTATTGTTATTTACGGTTTAGTGTTATGACTACTGTATATGTTTTGTATATATGCATATTGAACAATGTGCTTGAAAATTAAAAATATTATCAAAATGCTTCATAAATATTTTTTCTACCAGTTCTGACACTAAGCTATTCTGCAAGGTCTCTTTCTTTCCCCTCCCTTGCTCTGCTTTTCTATATGCAGATCAAAGTCAGAGTGCTCTCCAGTTGTATTCCTGGTTACTCTTATTCTAATTCATAGAGACACTCCATTGCATTTGTGCCGATTTCTGAAAGCAGCAATGCCAATGCAACTCTATTCAGTTGTATCTGCAACCTTGTTTAACAACTGGAAAACTTTTTGTTTCTTTGTGAACTCTTCTGTTCAGGGCTGACATGATTCCTTCTGGAAAGCAAGTTTCCATAGGGTTGATTGAAAAGTTAAACAAGACTAAATAAGAGAGACCTTCTCAATATATGGAGATAGCAAGAACAAGGAGATGGCAATACTGCAAGCGTTCATAAAAATTATAAACTACATTACTTGCATTTTCTCCCAACAGCCACTAGATGACAGTATATATCAGTAATGCATTGCATCAGGAGTAGACGGATTTATGAAATTGATACAATGTATGAAATTGTAGCAAGCTCTTAACTGCTCCAGTAGAAAGTCATTTCAGAGCCCCACTCTTGCAGAAAGGAAGTCATACCCTGAAAATGCCCTTAAGTTCCACTTCATTGATAGCCCAATACAATTTGCTAAATGTCATGCTACATTTTCAGGACAAACAAAGTGCTTCACATACACAGAGCAACAAGGATACAGTAAAAAACCCCATAAATAATAGGTAGAAGCTAAATAGGAAAAAAAATAAATAATTTATCATGGAAGACTCATTCCATACTTTCCAAATATGCTCATAGAAGTATAATAAGAGTTTTTGCAACCTGAACAGCAGCTGTAGCAGACACCAATCTTATACCTGCTCTAAATCTGATCCTGGGGCTGCTG
>NW_017729025.1:71226242-71233173 GCF_001723915.1 Gavialis gangeticus
CTTGTTCACTGTTGAACAGGGTTGGTTTTAAAACTCAGGGCTGCTGCCCTACTTTCCCACTCCTAGTTATGCTACAATTATCAAGAATAAGTATCAAGGGCTGGGGAACCACAGGTCTAATTTCTGATCTTTCCACCACTTGGATAGCTATGTAATTCCTTCTGAGGTGTTAGTTTTGGCTTGTATTGGAGAATATGAAATCAGAATCAGGTCTTGTAATAAGGGCTTAAAGCAAATCAAAATAGGAAGGGAGTTTTTATGAGTACTGAGGGCATGTAGTCCTAGAAAAATATGGCGGGAAGGGATCTCAAGAGACATCTAGTACAACTCCCTGCTCAAGGCAGTATTATCCCGGGCCCAACCTATTGAGCTAAGTACAGACATTCAAAAAGCCCAAGCCTGAATTGATTCAATCTTTGCAGGTTAGCCTAACCTGCATAGACTGAACTGGCAAGCAAATGAATAGACATTCACTTTTGATTCTGGAAATGCAGGCACATGCCTGCAGTGACTCAGGCCAGAAGCCAGGGGGTGCTAGAGTTGGATGGTCCCCTGTTTTCCACAGGTTATTGTCTAAATGTTTTTCATGTCACAACAGCCCCTTTTGAACAGGGCGTTGATTATGGCAGCCTTATTTACAGTGGTCTGTTCTCAGGTATCTCAGTCTCTCATCACTTACCGGTTTTACCTTGAAATGTAAATGTAGCTTCCTGTTTTCCTGTTTGAGAAAGCAGTCTGGTGACACTCCCTTGCTCAGGTCTGTCATAAAACAGCTATATATATTACAAACAAACAAAAAAGAAGTTTGTCACATAGCACAGGCATCAGTTAGAGGGCCCGTCACATGTAATGACTAACGCCACTTCTCTGCTTACACAGTCCCCTAACACTTCCCTTGCTGATCAACAGATACCCAATGGGGCCCAGCCCTGCCTTAACAATACATTCAAGACTTCTTAACTCATCTTGATTGCCAAAACACTCAACACTCCCCACAATAAAACCATGTGTTCCAACCATGGAATTGCTTTAATAAAAGATATCGCCCACAAAAATTCTTGCCTCTCATATCAAATCCTTCCTCACTCAATATTCTCCAGAGCACATCATCCCAGTTATTCCAGCCTATCCCTGTATGTCATGTTTCCCAACTGTCTAATCAATTCTGTTGCTCTCCAATAGATTGTTTATGATAAAAGCCTCATTTGAAGAGGAGCCCTCTGTTTGCTGCTTTGTTTCACTTGTTCTCCGCAACAAGAGGTAAAGTCCCTCTTTCAGGAGTGGAACTGGATGTAGCTTCTTGAGTCAGGGCCTTGGAGAACCCAGAAGGGTAAGGAACTGAAAAGCTAGGCTCCCAGTACGTGAAGGATCCCAGTCTCTGCCCTTGTTCTGGAAGCTGTTCTTGAGCTGGCTTTGGGACACTCTTAGAGACCAGATAAAGCTGCAGTAATCCCAAGCAAGTTCCCCTACTTTCCCCCCAAAGGAATCCAGGACAGGTGTCACCAGCAAATTTGCTAAGTGCATACTCAGTTCCATCTTCCCCATCAATATTACAAATATTAAACGGTACTTGACCAAGGTCAACCCTGTGAGGAGCTCTACTTGATACCTCCTCCCAGTTGGGCTCTGAGGCATTAATGACATGAGTGTGAATCCGACTAGTTATGTATGCATCTTACAGCAGTTTTGACTAGATTGTATTTCTTTATGAATGAAAGTATCATGGGAGATGGTGTCAAGGTGTATCACATTTCTGTTCCCTCACTCCCCATCCACAAATCCTATCACCTTGTTCTAAAAGGAAATCAGGTTTGTATGGCACTTGCCAAATTCATGTTGGCTGTTAGTGATCTCCTTGTTCCCTTCCAAGTGAATAGAAATAGATCCCTTAATGACATGCCCTATTATCTTTCCAGGTACTGAGGTCAGAATGACTAGTCTGCAATCTCCCAGATCCTCTTTCTGCCCTTTTTTTTTAAATTTGGCATTGTATTTGTCTTTGTCCAGTTGTCCAGGAACTCCACAAATTCCCAAAGAGCATAGCCAGTGGCTCTGCAGTTCTCAGCCAACTTATGGAGTAGTCTAGTATATATCTCTCCTTGAATATATTCTGCTTCTCTGAGTAATCTCCAACCTTTTCTTCTCCTATTCTTGTCTGATTATCCTCTCCCCCATCCATGCCAAATGCACTCTTCAGACAGATGACCTTATTCATGAAGGCTGAAGTAAAAGAAGAAATTAAATGCCTCTGCTTTCTCCATGTCATTCTTTACTAGGTGGCCTTCTCCATTCACTCAGGACCTGTTTTCCATGATCTTCCTCTTACTTACAGCATACTTCCAGAATGTATCCCCCCTCCCCCCCACACTTTTACTTCCTTTAAATTTGAGCCCAAAAGAATATCTTTCAGAAACTTTTGTTTTAAAGTTTTCTGTTTTCTATAACTACCACAAAAGCTTGACAGGAGTTAGACCAACGGTATTCTGAAATCACTGTGATAACGCTAAACAATTCTGTCTCGTTGTTATCTTATTATTCCTCCCTTCCCCTTTGTCCATGTCTGTCTGTTCTCTTGTTGAAGACAGCAGTTTATAAGTTCTTTTTAAAGTTTGTGACAAGGACTTCTGAGCATGATCATAATACAAATAATAAAGATGTAAATAGATTTGAATTCCAATTCTAATGTTGCTTCTCCTTGTCCCCATTCCTTGTGAGTGCTCAAAGTCTGTCTTTATATGCAGGAGGCTGATAATTTCTCTCTGCTAAAATCTGGGGAGAGCTGCATTAATAGGAAAAAAACAACAACTCTTTGTATAAAATTGGTTTGGCAAATTCTAATATTTTTACTCCCACATGAAAACTGGTCTGGCCTCAAATCTTATCACTTGCATTTGGCACTTCATCTCAAAGAGATGTATTATGGTGCCTTTTAGAATTTCCAGGAAGTGGGATGAAGTAGGAATGCCATATTGGCCCACCAGACCTAATATGTTTTCCAAGTAGTGGTAGAAACCCTAATTTTCAGGGTTTCAATTTTGATATAATTATCATATTTATATGCCTTTGCTTCACAAAACAATAAATTCTTACAGCTGGTTGGAATACTTAACCAAAGATGCTATTCTGAAAAAAACAGCATGGAGAGTTGTGGAGTCTCTAGCCCTCAGGATTTAATGCCTTCCAGAACATATGTACTCAGGCTGGATTTGAACCTGATTTTAGGCTACAAATGGTTGTCGTCTTTGTAGCAGGATCAGCTTTACTGGGAAGTATCCTGCTGATGCAATAGATGGGAAGAGACAGACATTGCCCAGAACCATTGTCCAGCAGGATCAGACCCCTGCTGCTCCCAGAGCTTCAGGGGCCCAAATCTTCACAACAGCCCTAGGTGCCTGCCACCAACCTGGGGCATGCACAGCACCTGCAGAATGAGGAAACCTATGGACTTCCTGGCTCCATCCTTACAGACATGTACCCAGAGAATTCCTCTGCCAGAGTATTCCTGGGGCATGCATCTGCAAGTGTGGAGTAGGGTAGGCCTTAGGGTTCCCCAGGGTGCGCCCAGGTCAAGGCCACGCATGTGGGGCAGCTGAGGACTCCGGGCAACCTCAAGGTCTCATGTCATAAATGAACTGACATCACCCATGAGAAAGTGACACAATTAAGAATTATCATCCTTCCATTTTTAGGTGTGTGTGGAGTGACAAGGGGCAGGGATGTCTGTTCACTTGGGTTTTGTGCTGCCATAAAAATTATTATGACAAAGAAGGGCAGCATCTGTTTGTAGCCTACGATGAATAAATAATTTAAGAGTGGGGAAGAAAATACACTAAAAGTAATTCATATTCCAAAACTGTATCTCCTTTTACAAGTGCTAAGGGACAGACTATCAGATAAGTCTTTTCTTTGTGCAACTCACACTTCAAGCTTTCTTCTTCCATTTCCCCCCCCTACTTGCTACTGGAGTTGTTGAAGGGGTTTTTTTTAATTTATCAAATGCAAGGTAAACCACATTCTAGTGCTTGAGAATGTGCATGTTTTGTTTTCCATTAGGAATGTTTCTTTCCTTTTGATAAACTTCAAAGTTCTCTCTCTCTTTTATTGAAAGCAAAGCTTCACAAATATGCTCAGTATTTTTGTTTAAGTCCATTACTCAGGATACTTACTTAGCAAGAAGACCGCAATTCACTTGAAGCAGTCAGTTAATAGAATAAACCTCAAAGAAAAAGCTTGGTTGGTACAAGTCAGCACAATCCACATATTTAATTACAGCCAAGTAATTGCAAAAAGAACCATGCATTATCCTAAATACATTGCATAGGGAAAGTTCCTACCCTTAACTGACTTAATGTTACTATAAATGCAAATCTATTCATTAGTGCAGTGAAATGAAATGGAAAGCTGCTGTCATCTCAAAGTAGTTTTATTATTGTTGTCAGTACATTATATTGGGGAAAAAATAAACTCCAACAGATTTTAAAAGTAATGTGGGCTTTTGCCATTAACCTTGATATCTACTGCGCTACACAGAAATCTAGGTGCATCACATTGACTTTATAATCCATAGTTTGACACACTGAGTTATTACATTTTACTAGTTTTTGCCACTGTGTGCATGCTGCATGCACAGTTGAGCCCATTTCAGAATCCCATATGATCTTTAGTTTTAATCCTCAGCCACATTCAACATACTGCATTTAAAGAGAAATTTAAAGTAAGTAATGTAGGTAAGTACTGAGTGACTATGGGAGGTAAGGGAAAGAGAATAAAGGATTAGCAGGCGAAAGGTGATGGGAAGTATTTGATTCGTCATCCCTAAATTATAGAGAGACTTTAGAGCAGGAATTAGTATGGTGAGATTAAACAGCTTTGAGAAGGAAAGGAAGGATGGTGAGACAAAACTGGTATTATAAATTTATTTTGAATGTTTTCTTTTTCTTTTTTTTTTGTTTTGAACAAAGTGGTTATGATGAATCAGTATGCAAGTGTGTTATTAGCAGAGCATGTTAGATAAGATTTAGAGTTAAAAAGCATGCTTTCTTTTTTTAATGAATGCTAAGTCTAAGGAACTTAAAAGGCAGGTAAGACCAAGCAGGTAAAATAATAAATATGTGTTAAACTTGATAATGACCAGGCAGTTCATGAGTCAAAGCATTTTAAGGACTAGGGTAGCGCTATATATTTGTCCGAAGTGGCAATGGCAGAAACAAGAAAGTTGTCGGGGAAGGGGCAAACAAGAAGTAAGAGGAGTCATGCATTTTGAGGGCCATGCTTATAAACTGCTCTCTCCAACAAGAGAACAGACAGACATGGACAAAGGGGAAGGGAGGAATCTGTAGAATAACAAAAGGAGCTGATGGGAGAAGGATGCTGAGACCAATCAAGACATCTGCAAAGTCTGATAGCAGAAAATAATGCTTTTTTTACACTTCAAATTTTAAACCTACTGAAAGTCTAAAAACCATTCCTGCCCCCAATCCCCCACCCCCAGCCAAGAGCAGAAATACTGATGCTTATGTTTGCCTCTTGGGCCCCTTCTACACATTAAATGCATTGCAGAATTAACTGGTTAAGACCATTTATATGTCCAAAGTAGCTATCATTCCATAAAGAGTTCCAGCCATCTATAAAGTAGGATCTAATAAAATGTGTACTAACTTTATAGCTAGTTGCTATCAATATCAAGCTTTAATTTGCACATGTAGCAGGGTATCCCCTGTGACTGGGAGCCACATCCGTTGAAGAGCTCCTGGCGGTAGGAGTGTGCTATGCCCAGAGTGAAACCCCTGAGCTCTGAGGATCAAGGAAGCCATAATCCCTAGGGCTTGGGGCTGCTTGCTTCTTGTTGGTGAAGGGGGAGCCTGGGATTGAGATCCCCCTGCACCAGCAATAAGGTATGATGGGATCAAATGTGTGATCCCACAATCATACCTCCTGCCATGACAGGAGGTGAGGTTGTGTGAATTGAGCATTAGATCCTATCGTACATATACCTGCATGTGTAAAGGGGGCCTTGGACTTTGTTTATTGAGAACTGGATACTTTCAGAAGCTTGAACACAGTTGCACTGGACTGAGTGCTTTCTACCCAGTCTGATTCTTCCCTGACGTAAGTGCTCAAAATTAAAACCTAGATCAAAATGTAATAAATGACCTACCTTTATCAGGGATCAGTCCCTTAACTTAAAATACACCTAGAATTAGAGGCAACCCAAGTAGGATATGGGGCCTGGGGCAAATCAGCCCATGTGGAGCCCCACCCCCACTCCAATCCAGGACCTGAAAAAGCTGCAAGGGGGTAGTGGGGGGGGGGGTAGCAAATGGCTGGATGTGGAGCCACCACTCCGCCCATCTCTGCATGGCCCCCCAAAGCATGGTGGTCGCCCTGATTTGCCCCCTCCCTAGGGACAGCCCTGCCTGGAATATTTAGGTGTTCCAAATAATAGCTTTTCAGCTTGTGTCTATTTCTTCTTTAAGCTATCCACTATTAAAACACAGCAATGATTACACATCCTTGACCAACATTAACATTTATACTTACCAGGTATATGGAAATAGCTGAAGTAAAATAAGTCATTGCTTAATATTGCAGTCTGTAGAATACGCAAGATAAATGGACACGAAAGTCTGTAAAGTAGAAACCTTGAAATAAAAAGCATAACAAATGATATTAAATAAGAACATGCTTCTTTATTGCAATTATTAATCTACAGTGTATTCCAACTTTTTCTTTATTAGGTAGACTATTCAATCATATCATTAGTTTTAGAACTCCAAGAAAATATTGATCTGTAATAGACATAAAGTTAGTGATTGTAGAATGTACTAACATGAATACCATCCCTTTGTACAGAAGGTTTATTTCCAAGTACACAGTGTTGTAATACCTACATTTGAAATGTTCCGTTTAATGGGGGGGGGGGGGGGGAAAA
>NW_017729025.1:71233294-71265664 GCF_001723915.1 Gavialis gangeticus
GGGGGGGGGGGGGGGAAAAATCAATGCACCAAATTAACATGTTTTTATTTGAGATATAGTAATAGCAGCTTGTTTACTTGTTACCTAGCCAACAACACACTTTTCAATGTCTCAAAAACAAACAAACTGTGATCTAAGCTAGTGATATTTTGTGAATTTCTCTCTAGGAGCACACTTTCTTTTTCTTCCATCCAGCTGTCTCACTTATCCTGCTATACTCCAACTTATAAGGTCAGACTTCATATTGGTACCCATTTGTGGTCCTCCACTCCTGCTTACCTGATCCCTGACCCTTCTCCCTCACTTGCCTATCACACCTTTCCCATTTCTAAAATAAATGCTGGAAAGCTTCCCTGGACCCTGAGGACTCACTGGTGTAGGTTCTATCACTCTTTTCTTCTTATCTTAAAAGATATCTTAAAGGCTGTATTCATGGCCTCCAACCACCTGTACAGCCATGTCCATACCTCTGAGTTGTCAACAGTCAGTCATTTCAATGGGCTCTCTGTCCCATGTCCAAGACCTTATATCTTTAGGTCCTCCCACCCCACACACCCTTCCCCTGCCCCACACATTGTGGGGGCTGGGGCCTGCGGGCAGAAGGTAGTGGGTCGGGAGCGAGGGGCACCAAGCCAGGACTGGCCATCGATGCTTACAAATGGATCCTGGTACAAAAAATTTTGAGAACCACTAGTCAGTCTATTAGGGCAAATGAAGCCCGATCAGGTAACCCACCTTTGAGCTTCTCACTGCCCTGCTCCCGAAAGTCCAATACCAGGATTCCTCAGTACGCTGTCTCTCTTTCTCCCTTCTTGCAAGAGGGCTCAGTTCCTCCACAGCGCTTTCTCCTGCAGCTGTACACTCTGCTTTCCATTTCTCTGCCACCCCCTATCTTCTGAGCAAGTTCTTACCTCATTCTTCCCATTATCACCTGTGGACCATTACTCCCCTGTCCCCAGGTGTTAGTCTTTCTGATTATGAAATCATCCGTGGCTCCTTTCTTCCTCCCTGCTCTCTAGCTAGCATTGCTTATCTCACCAGTTTGCATACTGGCCCAGCAGCGGTTACAATGAATCTTATCCTGTTACAGGGGGAACAACTGTTCTGTATAGCAAATATCACTGAGTTAAAGTGAACAAACTGTTTTTCCAACCATTAGCCACCTTATTTGCCAGCATTCATCAATTACACCATTGCTTTTATGTTTTTGAATAAGGGCTGGTCTTCCTTGCAGGAAAGATTGTTAAACAGCATGCGTGAGTTGCAGGAGATACTTAATATTTATGACTAATAATATAAGTCAAATTACTGGTTATACCTTATAGTAATAGGATTGAAGGTCATTCATGTCCTATCACTAGCACTGGTTGGATTATTTTTCAAAGCAATTGGCCCAGCAAGAAGGCAATCTGCTGAGAAGCATTTAAAATGAATGACTCACAGTTCAGTCACTAAGGGAACTGTAGTATGGAAAAACCCATAGTTGTTTGCTTGGATGTCCTTCAAAATATTTAATCAGAGTTATAATTGGAACCCTCCAATAACAAACAGGAACTCCCCCCATAAAATTGTCAATCTCCAACACACTTGTTTCTAATCAATTACATTTTCATTCCCCTATAGTGTTAGTAAAATCCCAGATCCTTTTCATTCTTGACATACCATTTACTTTTCCCAGTTCTAATTTTTTAATAATTCATTAGCTTTGCCAAGAAGGAAAAATGTCAAGGAACATAAACACATTTGTTTGGCTGCACTCTCTGTTTGGGGAAAATATAATTATAGGCAAGAAGCCAGAAAGCATCGACTTTGGGTAAACTGTATTAATTCTGCAATGTCTGATAACTGTTATGAAAAGCCAAATAATCATAATGCATAATCATATGGGTAGCTGTCAGAATACAATGAAAGTAAGTACTGTACTTTCAGATATACACAAATTATCCATCTGTGTGAAAGATTTTTAAATTGCTCTATAACACTGCCGTCAAGCACAAGATAGTATATAACAATTGTAGTATGGTGTAGTATCTGTGGATAAGTGTCCTATAGTTATAATTTTTATTTATGTACTATAATAGTGATTTGTTTCTTTCATTTGTTGTTCTTTATTTTATGGAACAGGTCCTAAATTCCTCATACGAATTTGCAGTATATTGGTTATTTTAATTATTGCTTTAAATATAAGCATAGAAGTTTGGGCAGGAGTAAAAATGTTGTTGTTATTGATGAGTTATAGCTGTAGTTCTTAAATGATATATATAATCTGTACGCTCAAGGATCCCACAATAGGTCTCTTTAAAGTCTAGACACCATACTTTCTCTACCCCTGTGGTATGAAATGGTGACCAAATCTCTGATTCTGTCCATTATACTATGGGCTGAACCCCCATTCAGGGTCACTTGCCCTCCCAATATTTGTTGATTACATTTCTTTCCCATGTCCTTATAACAAAGTATTTAGCAGATTATACTAGGATCTGAGGGGCCACACTGTGAGCACTTTTGCTATGGTCTTGAACTGGCAACTTTTGGGCTGTCAACCACGTGTCTTAAAACTCATACCACCCCAGTCCCTGTTGATAACATGATACTGAAGAGAAAGGTCAGATATTTATCTTTGCCTATATATTCTTATCAGCTAATGCAGGGCTCTTTCCTGACTACGGTCTCACAGGTAGAAGCAGGTTGTCTCATGGCACAATAAAAGACTAGATTACATTTATGACCCCAACCTTATTATAAGACCTGCATGAAAGGATTTTTGTGTCAGTCTAGAGCTCCATGACATTACTGATGTCCTGGGTAAGAGTAAGATTTCTTTACATTTATGCTTAGAATTGGGGCATCATTTGATATCAGGGTGATGATGCACACCTTATTCCATAAATGTGGCACAAAAGATGGAATTTATTCAGTTTCCATAGCACCAATCTTTTTCTTCCTGTTGAGCTGAGGTATTTTCAACCCTACATCACTTTTGTGTTTCTTTTTTTCTATCTATTTCTATTTACTACCTATATTGTGTGGGGGAGAAAAGTTAATTTCTGTGCTGTCACCTAACCAGAATATTCCTAATCTTCCTGATATTATTTTTTCAGATGCATGTTGGCATTTTCTGTTTCCCAAATATGTCTTTATTAAAATTAATGCTGATTCCCATCACTTTAACTCATGTTTGATCCTTTGGCTATAAACTTCTAGTGAGGAATGTTTTAAAGACACATAAAGCAGTTTGCTCCTTATCTGTTGGGGATTGCCTACATAAGATTCATATGGCAAGTGAATTGCTGTTATAAAAGTAGTGGTATAACAATTTTCACATTAGTCCACTAGAGGGAGGAGGAAAGAGGATATTTTAGACTTAAAAAAAAATACAGGAACAGAAATGAAGCAGCAGTGCTGGAAAAGTTTTAGGAGTTTTATCAGCTTAAAAAAAGGCAAGCAATACTTATCACTGGATACATTTTTTTTAAGATTTTAATGTCACAAAAGAACCCACTTAAAAACTTTTTGCAAAGATTTACTAAAATACTCAGCCTGACACTGGTGTATTCTTCTGGAGATAAGCAGTATTGTAAAATCTGTGAGAGCTTTTGCTACCAATTCAAAATTCATCACTTTGGCATATTAAAGAAGGAACTCTATACCAGTAGATTATAGGATGACTGTTGGCTGCTATTGTGCTACAGCCATAAAAAGGGCAAATGCAATCCTTGGATATATCTTAAGAACCGTTTCCAGTAGAAGTCAGGGCAGAGTGGCACCTTATAGACTAATTCAGAAAGGAAAAAGCAACATCTTACTTCATAAACTGCATAGCATCTGATGAACTAAGCTGTTTTTTAAGAAAGGTTATGCCTCTCTCAGTTTGTTAGTTTATACAATATAACCTCATAAATCTGGCATGCTCAAGACCAAACCCCTGCCGGAAACTTCAAAATTTCAGATTTTTTAAACTAGACTGGTGGCCAGTCATGAAGTGGGGGGGAGGTAGTAGCAGCCAGTCCTGGATCAGCAGCCACACGCAGAGTGGGGTGGTGGATGGCGGCAACAGCCACCGCATATATGTTTCCCCCTCCATGTCCAGGGGAGGCTGGGGGGAGTAGCGGCTGGTCCTGGAGCAGCAGCCACACGCAAAGTGGCAGTACAGGGTGGTGGATGGCAGTGGCAGCTGCCGCATGTAAGCTTCCCCCTCCACATCCAGGGGAGCAGAGGAGGAAGCTTAAAAGGTGCCGGATTTTCGAGAATTCTGGATTTTTGATATCCAGATTTATGAGGTTATACTGTAATATGGGTGGGCAGTTACTTGGGCCCACAGGCCACTTAAGAAGTTAGGTGAGCTGGGTCAGCCCTCCTCCCCACACAGCAGCTCAAACTCTCCAAGTGGCTCTTCTCCACACTCAGCTGAGTGACTGGCATGGGGCGGCAGGCAGAGAGCAACATCCAGGAGCAGGATGGGTATGCGGGGCTGGGTCAGAATTGTGGGGTGGTGAGGGGCTGGGACTGGGGCCAGAGCTGTGATCTGCTCTTTGCATGCCCCTGCCCATGGAACTCATTCCCATCTCAGGGCCATGCAGGCAGCAAGTGATGGCTCTGCCCCAGCCAATCCTGCCCCATGATACAGATTTTGCCCACCCATCCCACTCCTGAGCACTGGTCCCTGCCTGCCTGCAGCCCCATCCCAACCACCTGGCTATGCACCTTGCCTGCATGGGTCCCACCCCTGGTGGTGGGTGGGACAGACGGGCCAGGGGCAAGCAGGTCTGGGTCCAGCAGTGGTGGCAGCCAGAAAGAGCTGCTGCTGCCAGGGTTGGTGGGAAGTAAGTCCAGCCACCATGTTGCTTGAGCTCCACTGCTTGCCTGGAGGTGGTAGGACTGGCTGCATGTGCCACTGCCTGAGCTACCCCCTGTGTCTGGGCTGGGCAGAACTTAGGGACTCACCATTCGCTGGACAAAATCCTTTGGTGGGCCATATTTTGCCCACCCCGGTCTATAAGGTGCCATCCTACCCTGACTTCAGACTAACTACCTCTGTTTACAGTACAGATATTGAAGTGCTAATTCTTCTGGATATGATATTAATATAACCTAATTTTGCAAAACTGTGTAGAATACTAGCTACCAACATTCAAAAAAAATTCAAACTGAAACAAATGTAGAGGAAGTGTATCAGATACAGGGCTTGATAGCATTTTGCCATCCCAAGCCGGAGCTTGAAACCTGACTTCCTGCTGCAGACTGCATATCTCTGTCCCCTGGAGAGCTCAGGTAGTCTGCCTTTGCCCTTTCCTGCAGATACCCAGAAGAGAATGCTATGGAGGGGATAGACAGCTCAGTGAAGCTCTATGCCACTTGACCCCCATGCTGGCCTTTGTTGGGTTGGATTGGGTTGAACCCTTTCAGGCCAAATCCAGCCCATGGGCCTTAGGTTGCAAAACCCATACTGGAAAGATCAGGAGAATGGATGTTACACAAATTGCCAATTGCTCAAATCATGAGTGAGACTTTATAAAGGAGGATAAGGCCAGGTGCCGCGTTTATGGATTACATGAGTTAGACATAGAGGTTTGGGCACACCATTCATACAAACACACACCAATCTTCATACACATCATTACACACATGCATACACAAACCAACCATTTCATCCACGCATACACCAGATATAGTTACCAGCAATAGTTGCTCAATATCAGCTCAGGGTAGCCAACCCAGGCTTATTGGAGTAGATGATGATGATTTGAAGATAACAGCTGGAGCGGGGTGAACAGATACATCTGTGCTCCAATGAAACAGCAGTAGAGAAAGAGACTCTCCCAACTTGACATTTTCAAAGTGTTCTTTTATAGGGATTGGCATCCTTTGTGTCAGTGCTTTGGGGTTTTTCCATAGCCACCTTCTGTTTTTGCGGTTGTTCTTCTTTTGCCTTCAGCTTATCTTAGCCTTGGAGTGTTCTTGTTGCCTATCTGGTAGAATTTCTTCTTCTGTTAATTCCTTTGTGCCCTCAAGCTTCAAAGGGATTCCTCAGCCATGTGTTAGTTAGTTACTGGCTGGTAACTTACATTTTGCATCTTGTTGCTTATATAAACAGTTAAATCTTTTTCTCCCATCTTTATGCCAGTCTCTCACCATTCATCCTTTTACACACACTCATAAATAAAGGCTATGCAGAGTTCATTCACTTAAGTCAAGCAGAAGGATACAAAATTAAGTTTTCAAGTTGCTTACAGGACAAAACTAACATGGTTATATTTTACTATTATTACACTCTATGTTAGCATCAGCTACATTAGTTCAGTTCATGCTACATGGAGACGCTATCATAAGGAATCTAACAGTTTGGGCTTGTTTGGTCTAAGGAAGTGAAAGCTGAAAATATTTACAATTGATGTCTGTGGGTGCATCTCCCTGTGTGTCACCGTTTACACATTCACCTGTATTAGGGTGCACTGAACTAATTAGCTCCTTTGTATCATATAATCATAGAAAATTAGAGTTGGAAGAGCCTTCAGGAGGTCATCTAGTCCAACCTCCTGCTCAAAGCAGATCCATCCTCAACTAGATCATTCCAGCCAAGGTTTTGTCTAGCCAGGTCTCAAAAATCTCTAAGGATGGAGGTTTCACAACTTCTCTGAGTAACCTGTTCCAGTGTTTTACTTCCCTCTTAGTGAGGAAGCATTTGCTAATATCTAGTCTAAACTTCCCTTGGTGCAACTTGAGATCATTACTCCTTGTTCTGTTATCTGCTCCCTCTGAGAACAGTCTAGACCAGGGGTAGGCAATTATTTCAGCTGGAGGAGTACATAACAAGTTTTGGTGAGCTGTCAAGGGCTGCAAGGGTAGCCCTGCCCCTTGAGAGAGAACCTGCCCCCTGGTCACCATCCTGGCACAGGAAGTCCTACCCCTAGGACCTTTGCCACCATAAGACCCTCTCCTTCCCACTGGAAGTGCTTGTTTTGGAAAGGGGGTTTACCATCTTGGAACCAGAAAAAAAAAACAAATTATATACTAAAAAAAATCCATGATAAAATATTTTAATTTAAAAAATTTTTGTCCTGCTTTGTATGTGTTTGTGTCATGTGAGAGCATAATCACTCAAAATGAAGTCTTACTCTTGTATATTGGGGTGGAAGATGTGGTGGGGTATGGGAGGGTGGATATAGGGTTTGTGGGGGGTTGTGAGTGTGTGTATGTGGGTATATGTGTTTGTGGCATGTGGGGAGGGTATGGATGTGTACGTGAGATTGTGGAGGGGTGGATAGGTGTGGGGGCATGGGTAGGTGTGTGGGGGGGGAGGTAAGCATGTGGGTGTTCGGGGATGTATGGGGTTAGTGGGGGGCTTTGGGTGTGTGGAGAGAGAGGGAGGGTGGCTGGGGAGGTGTGGGTATCAGGTGTGCATGTGTTTGGTGGCAGTTGAGTGGGACCCCCTACAAACACACCTTCCAGTGCATACAGCCCCTGTCTGCCAGCGACAGCAGGAGGCAGTAAGCCCTCAGGGAGCTCATGGCCCGCCGCAGGCCAAACCCCAGGACTGCACATGGCCAGACCACTGCCTCCGTCATACAGGCTTCACATGCCTGAGCCTCATACCACCAGAGGGAGCAATGCACAATAAAGCTGGTGGTGCAGCTCACGGGGCTCAGCTCCCAGCAGGAACTGGGGCAGAGTCAGCCTGGCTCCATAGCGCAGAGCTCCCCATCATTCTTCATAACCTGTGTAACCCGGGCAGTACTCCAAGAGGCACCCCCTCTCCAGTTGAAGGGATCAAAGCAGGTGCACAAGCACTGTGGGAGGTGTAGGGACTCTCCTCCCCCTATAGAGCAGAGCCAGATCACTAATGGGGACTTAACCATATACCTTTTATTGAGAGAACAGTACTGGGAACATAACAGGCATAAACCAGGGGATATAGGGGACACTACAATGCCCCGAAGGGGCAGGATTCAGCAAAGGTTAGACACTTACAATCATAGACATATTCATCCAGTTGACAAAAGACAGGGTTAACTAAATATAAAACACAAACAGCACAAGAAACAATACTGGTTGGCAAAATATAAAAGGCACAAAATACAAAGTGTCAAATAACAAGGAGTATAGGGCCTAGGTACCTGGAGGGGGAGAACGTGGGGAAACACAATGAACCCTGAATTGGTAAGCACCCACCTACAGGTCAGATGAAATCACTTGGCAGGCCAGATCTGGCTGTATTTGTAGGAACCCACCTGCAGGTCAGATGAAATCACCTGGCAGGCCATATTTTGCTCACTCTTGGTCTAGATCCATTCTCTTTGGAACCACCCTTCAGGTAGCTGAAGGCTGCTATTAAATCCCCTCTTCTCTAGGGTAAAGAAACCCAGTTCCCTCAGCTTCTCCTCACAAGTCATGTGCCCCAGCCCCCTAACCATTTCATTGCCTTCTGTAACAGGAGGGGCATTCTAAGGTTGCCGTGCTCTCTCCTAGTTTCCCTCTGTACCATGCCAAGCTGCCTACAACCACCCTTGAATCTCACCCACCATGTCTTTGGTCTTATATATATATATACATATATATTATAGAGAGGCTGCCTTTCGTCCTCTAGGCCACGGTTCTTCCGCTATCGCTAGTCCCATTTCTTATTATGGGCTATGCATGGCTCCAACCACCCCCATACCACACCCCAAGCCTCACAGATGTACCAAATGTTCTTCGGTCTTACTTTATACTTCACTGTCACTTGGGCCCTCCGCAGCCCTATCTCTCTCTCTGCCTCCCTGGGTGCTCAGCCTCTCCACAGCCCTGTCTCTCTCTGCACCTCCCTGGGTGCTCATGTTGCTGACCCCTTCTCTGGGGCTCCTCACTGCCCCCTTCTCTGGGGCTGGGGTTCCCACACCACCGTGGATCCCCTATGAGGCCTCCTCCAACCCCTAATAGCCTCACCCAAACCTCCTGTGTAAACAGCAAACACAAAACATAAGACCCTGGGCTATGTTTTAAATTCTAGCTGCTTAGCTGTAACATCATTCAAGCCACCCCAAGGGTGCTCCGTCTCTCCCCCAGTATCAGCCTGCTCGTGCAGTCCAGCCTCTCCTCTTCACTTACTTAGGCAGAGCTCCTTCCCCCTTAGTGGCCAGCAGCCAACTGCCTGCCTGGCCTCCTCCCTGGGGTTTAAATGGGAGCCAGTCCCTGCCCCTTCCAGTCAGCTGACCACTAGCAGGTGTGGGTCACTGGCTCCCTCTAGTTGCCCCAGCAACTGGCACCTGAAGAGTTATCCTGGCTCTCCAAGTAGCAGGCACCTTAGTGCCCTGCTACACCCTTCCTTGGACTCTCTCCAATTTTTCTAAATCCTTTCTGTAATGCGGGGCCCAAAGCTGGACACAATACTCAAGATGTGGCCTCACTAGTGCTGACGAGAGGGGAATAATCAGTTCCCTCAGCGTGCTGGATAATGCAGCCCCGTATGTTATTAGCCTTCTTCGCAACACTGTTAACTCATCTTCAGGCACTGTTCACTGTAACCCCCAGGTCCTTTTCTGCAGAGCTGTTGCTTAGCTAGTTAGTCCCCAGCCTGTACTTGTGCATGGCATTGTTCCATCATATGTGCAGGACTTTGCACTTGTCCTTATTGAACTTTCATGAGATTTCTTTTGGTCCAATCCTCCAATTTGTTGAGGTCTCTCTGACTCCTAGCCCTACACTCCAGCATATCTACTATTCCCCCCAGCTTGGTGTCATCTTCAGACTTGCTGAGAGTGCACACCATGCCACCTTCCAGGTCACTGATGAAGATACTGAACAAAACCTGGGGCACTCCACTTGATACCAGCTGCCAACTAGACATCAAACCATTGACTACTACCCTCTGAGCCTAATTATCCAGGCAGTTTTCTATCCACCTGTTACCAAATTTGCCCATCACTTTGGGGTGTGCTTGTTTATTAGGGGTACATTTCTGGAGTCTCTGTAATTCTATCAATGTGCTGCTTGCATTACTTGTGTTTCTATATGGAGGTGTACCACTTCCTTCTGCAAGTCCTCAGTGGAGCTATCTTGCAGGAATCAGGGTCAATGGGGCTGAGTTCCTCCAACGACTGAATCAGTCAAACATATATACATACACAGATTAACAGGACATGCCTGAGCCAGGCTGGAATATTCAGAATTGACAGGCTGACAACCTCATGTGCCTTGAACTCAGTTCATCCCTTATTTCAGCAGGACAATAATAAATGCAGTTAGATACACATACACACATGCTAACAGAGTATGCCTGAGCAGGCTGGGTCTGACCAGCACTTTCATCTGATACCCTCATGCGCCTCAAAACTCAGCACATCCCAATCTCTTGTCACAATGGTCCTAGTAGTAACTCCCTTGGTGAGCAGACCACACTGTAGTATTGGGTATTACAGGGATCTTTGGTTTATGTAAAAGAAGCATTGCTGCAGAGCAAATGGGGAGGTCAAGGGGAAGAAAGAGTAACTGATGTTCAGAGAGAGAGTATAGCAACCAGCTTGACCCTAAAAGTTATTTATTGCCAGGTAGATGAATTTATGATGATACTAGTAGTAATAGCCATACAAGAGAGATGAATAAAACAGTTACAATATTACATAGATTCAATTAAGTATTTGAGGAAGTCTAGCTCAAATTTGATTAGCAAAAGGCAGGTTTAGAAAACTGTGTCTGGAGCAAGAGAGTAAAAGTCAGGTTCCTGGAGTCAGAGAGAGAGGGGGAGAGAGAGAGAGAGAGAGTTGGGATCTCACCACTCAGCAAAGCCTGAACCAGTCGAGGTTCCCAGGTGTTTGTTGGAGCTTGCAGACAGGCAGAGATGTGAGCACGATCAATGGAGGGATTCCAGGCAGAAAAGGGGTGGAACTGGTGCAGCTTTGGGATCCAAGCACCAGGACAGAAACTTAAGCTTGGGTAGGGGTTTTTGTAGAGAACTAAAAATGGCTCAAGGGAGAACACTAGGTTTGTTTATGGGTAAACGATAGCTCACATGCTGGATAGTACAACCTGATCACTCCTGGCTATGGATGGCATTACTGCGAAGGAGCTCACAATACAGATAGGCAGATTCAGTGTTTTGGGTACCAATAAAGGAGTCATAACTAGAATTAGTCTGATAAATGCTGAGCTGGTTGTGTGCAGACCTGGGTTGAACCTGGGTTGATTAGCATTTAGAGCAGAGATCCCCCATCATGCAGTGCTCCCCTGCTTCTCTTGTCCCAGAATTCAGTGCAGTCCTTGCCTTAGAACCTGTGTTCTCCATTCTGAATGTTAATGAAGGTGCAATCCTGCCCCATCTTCCACTTAAATGTGTTGTCATCCAGTTCCATCTCTGATGCAAATGAGACCAGGAGCATTGCTTCACTCTTATTGCCCTTGTCCGGAGGGCTTTAAGTGCATCTCCCATTGTCTCTTCCTTGTCTTTTGTAAGTCCTTCCTCTAATCAGTTCTTGTTCAGGGGTGGCGAGTCCTTTGTGAGTCAGACAGGCTGCATCCTGTGCCAGGGTTCCCCCAAGAACATAGAGCTGACAGGTAACACATCTTATAGTTCATTTATCCAATGAACCCATACTTCCTTAGCTTCCTTGCAAAGTCTGGGACAGGTACAATCCTACACCAGAGTATTTACATGTGTGAAAACACACATGTAAATGGTGACTGGGGATGGCTGGGGCATGAGGGTGCTTCTGTACAGGCGCTGGCTGCTAGCTAGCCCTGCACTGTAGCACCCTCATGCCCCAGCCTGTCCCTCTGCAGCACATTGAGCTGGAGTGGGGAGGAGCAGCCCCAGGCCTCCCCCAGACCCAGCCCTCCCCCAGGTTTCCTGCCAGCTGGGGTGGCTCCATCCCAGGTCAATGTGCTTCAGTCCCTGATGCACATGTAAATGCTGTACCTGGGAGGAATAAACTACAGCATGAACTGTACCCAAGTTTATTGCCACATGCTAATTAAACATGTATTTGTAACCTGTGTCAAGGGAATAAACACAAGGGAGGAAAAAAGGCTGTTTAAGCTGCAGCACAATGATGATATAAGAACAAATATGAATCGGCTTCCTATGAATAAATAGGCCAGAAATGAGAAGGATGTTTTTAACCATCGGAGCAGTGATGTTTTGCAACAGTCTTCTAACTGAAGTTGTGAGGACAAAAAAACCAGATGCTTCTTAGGTGAAGCTCCCTAAATTCATGACAGGGAACTAAATTAAAAAAACTAGAAGGAACTTACAGGGTCAGTGGTCTCACAATACTCCCAAGTTATAATAAAAGTCAGCTGATTTTCAGTAAAAGACTTAGGCACCAAAATATCTTTGAGGATCTGGACCAGTCTTCTGCCAGTTTTCCTGTCCAGAAGAATCAGCAGATATGGTGATAGATATGCTGTTGACTGTTAAGCTGCAGTAACCCCATAAGTGAAGGAATTGCTTACAACCCAGAGTGAAATGTTAGTTGTGACATGTGCTGTCTGCTTGTGGGTTTGTCTTTCCCTGTTCTCATGCCCAGAACAATCTTCTCTTCCTTCTTGTCCCTGAAGGACCTTATCTCTGAGTCCAATATTGCTGGTGAGTAGAAATTAAGTGAAATATTGTATCCTTGGTTTTCTAATGGCTGTCATAACCAAATATGGATGTTCCTGAAAGGTCTGGACATTTTTTCACTGAACATGTTCTTGCTTACTCTTTGTCATCTACCTCCTAAACTATAGACAGACAGGTGATTACTGAAGCTTAGTCTAGCTGTACTTTACTTTAAAACCATCCCATGCATATATAGTGTGAATTTTAAAGTGGTACAGAGATATTTTTTCCTTAAAATGCGACTTCTCTTTAAACTTTAATGTCACCTTTAATTGCAAGTAATAAGTTGAGCTGACCAAAAATAAATTTGCCAGATATTGTTTCCATTCTCTTAAAAAAAAAAAAAAAAAAACAGCCACTTTTGCTAAAAGGAGAATCTTATCCATAACATTTTGAATGACTACTTAATGACTACTTGAAGGCAGTCAGCAGCACAATAGTAATAGAAAACTAATTTAGTCATAAATGACAAACAAGAACTTCACTAATAGAAAATTCAGTCCATATTTATGAGGATACACCCTTTTAATACTTGTGTCGCCTATACATGTATATTAAATTATGTCAGATGATGTTATATCCCTAATTGTTTTTAGAGTACCTCCAGGTCTTTATAGGAATGTTCTCTTATTGGCTAGTTCATTTGATTAGTGTTATAGACACTTTAAATATTCAATTTGCTTTAGAATAGGTTGGTTGGAGAAAGGGGGCTATTTATCCACAAGAGGGTGCTAATGCTCTTTTTTTAGCCTATATAACATAGAAGACTTAATCTTATATACATCAAAGGTAACTGGCATGATTAGTTTACAGCTTAACATAAATTTAATCTATAGCTAATGTCTTAATGATAAACAAGAGGACTAAGGACTCAGAAAAAGCCTGCAACATGATAGGTGATAGTAGTAGAAGACAAACCTTCATGGTTGATAAAAGACATAGTGTACAGCTTCTTAATAGGATCAGGCATTAATCATTTAATTTTAAATGAGAACTTCTGGACTTTTCTCAAACTGTTCATTAGCTCTTGTGTTACACAAGATTTCTACAATAAAGTTTTGTTCAAACCTGAATCCCACTGAGCTGAAGGTGACATTTATTCCACTGTGGCGGTGGCAACTGTTGATCCTCCTGGATCATGGCGTATGTATGTGGGCCACCCAGACCTTCAATGCATATGCCTGGACAGGAATTTTTTGGAGGAGTGGAGGCTGCCCAGACCTGCCATCCTCCCTTTAGCATATAGTTTCTCAACCTGTGGTACATGTACCCTTGGGGGTACGTGAGACACAGGCAGGTACTTCAACTCTCTCTCTCTCTCTCTCTCTCTATCTCTATCTCACCCTCTTTTCCTCTCTCTCTCACCCCTTCTTCCTCTCAAAACTATGGCAAAAATTTGGTGCACCACACATTCTGTGACACTTTAAATTCCTCAAAACTATGGAAAAAAATTCCCCAGTAATAATTTGGCGTACCACGCTTTGCACGGCAGTGGGTTCAGCCCTCCTAGCTTGGCCCGCATCACCTCTACCCCAGATACATACTTAAGTTGTGCACCCTGGTGTAAAAAATGGCAACCCTACCCACACCAGGTCAGACATCTGTCATATCATGGCCTTGTATACACAGCCATTCCAACATATGGCACACTTTAGTCTGTAAATATAAAATCCCCTGGAAAATTGAGTGTTGGGATACTTATTAACATTTTCAGAAGTTAGGGGGTACTTGCTACTTAAAAGGTTGAGAAACACTGCTTTAGGACACTGAGACAGAAACAAAAGACCAGACTGAGTCCAGATGTCTGGTGCCTCCATGGCTGTAGTTGTATAAGCATCTGGGAATTGAAGCCAGGTCTACTGTGTGGTAGACAAGGAGTCTACCACTGAACCACAGGCGACTCCATTACACTGTACAGTATGAGAACGAAAGCTGATTGGGAAGTATTTTTGTCTCCATGAAAAACTTGATGAAGATGCGCTATTTCTTCAAATGCTTTTAAAGGCAATACATATTTATTCTTTGCTTTTAAAAGCAAATAAAGTCAAAAATGGATTTTTCCAAAGTATTTCTATTTGCATGAAAAATAGTTTTTGTGAGGGGGGACAAGGTTTTTGTAGAGTTGGTTAGAAATTATTTTTTTGAAACTATCTGAAGACTGAGACCAATGACCTCTACATCTGTGAGATACCTAGTAAGAGGTGATGGGAAATCTTGATGGTTTCAAATCATCATTGTTTTCCCAAGGAAGATGCCAGGGTTTGGGTAATGGAAATTTGGAAGTCACAGGGGAAAACCCAGTGAAAAGGGACTTTTCTATTGTTCTGATTTATTGGTTTACTGAGTGGATTTGTTGCCAGTTTATGACTGTTCAAAATTGCTGCCTGGCTCAGTTTATTTGTTGTCTCTGCATACTGATTTAATGATACTTGGCTGGCTAAGGTAATATGTTAATGCATTACCTTTATATTTGAATTGAATGCCACCAGATGGTCATAAGTATATTATTGCAGGCCTAATTAATTTTCAGGGTATCTATATTGTCTTCTATGGATTTTCTATTTTTATTGTCTAAATCTCAATAGAGAAAATAAATAATTCCTTTATATGGTTTATTTTTCCATTACACCACATCTGTTAAGCCTAAACATTTAATAGATCTGGGCCTCAGAAGCCTTACCATATTAAAGTACCTAAGGTGCAAAAATAATTGACTGCAGTAGAGAAAAAATAGTGTATAACTATTGAAGTCACAGTGCTCTATAGCAGGCTTTAAAGGTTTTTGGAGGAGGTGAGCACACAGCTATTGTGATTATTAAGGGTTTTTTCCAGCACCAAAGAACATGGAATAAAGTCTGGCATCTACAGAGTGGGATGAAGGAGACAAAGGGAAAGTTTAAGAGTAGAGTACTGAAAAAACACAGACTGCAGCAGGAGATGTAGACAGGGGTATCATAAGAAGATCTCAACTTTTGCACAGATGGAACAGTTTCCTGGAAAAAAAAATCTTTTGAAGTATATACCAAAGTTTTAAATTCCATTATGTACAAATTCTTTCAATCTATTAGTCAAAGCAATGCATCCTACAACCAGTGGTTCTCAACCTTTTTTAGACTCAAGGCACCCCTTGTTAGACTGAAGACACCCCTCGGAAAATGCCAGCTCTTAGTTTTCACTCACTTTTTCAATAACATAATCAAGCAATTCTTCTGTAGTAAAAAACTCAGAACGACCACAACAGGCCAGAATGTGTCTAGCTCTGGATTCCTATTTGAAATCTCTGGGTTTACTTTGAGAATTGTGTTTGTATGCCACAGCACCATGGTTGAGAATCACTGATTTATCAATTTCAAATTACAGAAAAGCTCTTAATCTGTTAATTCTCTAAAGCTGCAATTTCATGAGAATTTTTCCTCATGTACTCCTGTATTCAACATCATAGACTATATCAATAATAAATGTCAATTTAAATTTCCTACTTCTTGGTATTACAAGTTAAACCTTGAAATAAAAGCCTATCATATATTCTTACTGTATACAAGGAGAGGAAATAAGTCTAGAAGCCTAAACACTATCTGGTAATTAGGTACAACATAGTTTCTTCCAGTGTTTGACTTAAATTTCATAGAATCATAGAAAAATTGGGTTGGAAGGAACCTCAGGTGGTCATCAAATCCAACCCCCTGCTCAAAGCAGGACCAGCCCCAATTAGATCATTCCAGCCAGGAGCTGGAATTTCCCCTGGAGCTTCAGATTTCACTCTGAAACTTCCATCTTTTATATTTTTAAGCCATCATTTGAACATAATATAAAAAGTTAACACACCTGAATAGCATAATTATTGAACATCTTCTCCGACCAAAAAATTTCAATGTTTAAATGTATACATGTTTCGAGACCATTTCCCTTGCAGCCTATCAAGTAATGAAGTAATGTTACTAAATTTTTTTTGGAGCTTTGTTTTGTTTTGAAGTGATGCACTCCAGCGTGATAATTTTTCCAGATTCTGTTGTCATCTCTTTCTCCCCAACATATTGCCTGATTAATCCAGCATTTTGCTTTTTTAAAAAAACAGATAAAAACCAAAAAAAACCATGTAGGGACATTTTACGAGCCGTGAAAACAGTGTGTTCAGGAAGTTAGCTTATAGAGTGAAGGTCCATGGTACTTGGAACACTGCTTACTACACAAATAAACGTTTATCTCATCTGTCCCATACTCATCATTGGTGTTAAAGCTCAGATCCAAAAAGCATGCCTACCTCCTATTTTGGGCAGAATCTGAGGTTTACTGTCTAACAGTAGTCCTTCCACTAATTTGTGAGAAAACAATGTATTTTTTCCTATATAGCTTAACTAAACAAAGTCCTTATAAAATTTGGTAAAGAAAAATGTATTAAAAAACTATTTGTCTGGCCTGGACAAAGCACTGATCACATTTGTTTTCTGCTACAGCAATACAGAAAGCTAGTTTTAAAACATATCCACCATTTAACAATAGACTCATTTCCATGGCTTGACCTTGTATGTGTAGCTTTGTGCAAATTTTTATTGCCAGTTGAAAACTCTTACATGCTGGAAATGCTAATGAAAATGCCAAGAAACAGTGACTTATGGCTTGTAATACAGTTGTCATAAAAGAGGATAACTTCTGGCTAGTAACACAAAAACATTTTATTTCACTGGGAAGTAATGTACAGATGCTTGTTAAAACACATGCTGTACCTTCCAATTTTATTCTGACCTGACACCCTGCCTAATTCTCTACTATTTATGCGGCAAATAAGACTGTAGTGGTGGCTACCATAGATATTGAGCACAGCTTCCTGAAGCAAATCAACTGGAAAGCATAGAAAAAAGACTTAAATCTTTCAGAACCATCTCTACATCTACTGCAGAACAAATATGTTAATGTTTGAGCCTTAGCAAAGAATCACTATATCCCATCTCCATTATCTTTGGATATCTTTGTTCCCTTCTATGTACCTGATACAGAACCTGGATAATATAATCCAGAAAAAAATTCTCCAGCTTCTCACATAGCCTAAATTACACAGGAATTACTGATCAGCAGCAGCAGCTTACTATGGATCAACAAGTACTCTGATTCAGAAATGTTCAAAGGATTTAAAAGTTGATCTAAGCCAAAGATACATTTTAATGAGTTGTCCTTCATACCTTACCTAGTGTGTAGTAGGTAGACAATTGCATAGGAAAAGATGTTTGAAGTGTACTACTCCTAAAAGGTAGAATTATTGAGGTTGAGTATTAATGAAGCATTTGGTAGCATGCATCTGACTGTATATCATCCTGCTTTGAGTGACTCTATGAGAGTGATGAGCATAAAACAGCAGTTTACTGTGGATCAGAAATCTTGAAAGGATAGAATAGTTGATCCAGTTAGGCCACCACATAGTGTACTTTTGCATTTCTGTATACATTTGCTGTGCACCTGGCCAGAAAGTCATAGAGCAATCATTTATTCACAAGGCCCTTAGTGATCTTTTGAGATTGTCTTGAGAATCAAATGCGCCTCATCTGTAAAGACAGATGGCCATGCCTACCAATACCTAGACTTAATTCCCACATATAGTTAAGCCTCTGTAATGGCAATAGTTGGTGATTATTATTACAACTGCTGCAGGTAGAGTTATAATAATTTTATTCATCTGTAAAGTTTCAGTTCTGCCGTGGGGTTCTCATAGCACTGTCCTCTGTAATGCCAAATTGGTTAATATCTGAAGCTGATTTCAGCACCTATTATATTACTGAAGGGAACACAATGCCTACAAAGTCTCCATCAGTTTTTTAGACGTAAAAAATTGGCTTCCTGACAATCATTGAGATGAATCACTGTGCTCTAATGCAGCTAGGCCATTTTTATACATGAAAGCACTGCAGCGCTGGTCACTTTGAAAAGCACCCACTACTGCAATGCTTACAGTTGTATAAGCAGCAAAATGCACATCAGCCCGGAGAAAATGGTGGTGGTGTGGTTTTGAACTAAAACACATAGAAGGTGCTTTATTTCAAAAGCACACCACCGCCATTTTCTGCACACTGACATGCATTTTGCCACATATACAACTGCACGCAACTCAGCGCAGTGTGAGTCAGCTCACATGCCGAGCAGACTTGATTGAGTCTGGATTAATCGAGTCTGCTCCAAAGCAGCAGATCTCCAGTGGATCACAGGACAACAAAGTATGTTTATAAATATAGCAGTTCTTTCATAAACTACTAATGATGAAAAAAAATCTTTGACCAGAAAGAGAAGAGATAGCGGGCACTTATAGATGACACTTTAAAGTGGGTTTAAAGTGAGTTAAATGCCTTTTGCAGAATCGGTGGTGTATTGTGAGTTAGTTCCTGCCGCTGTCGCACATTCAGCGGCATAATGCGCATTAAATGACTTTGGGAAGCAGCAAATGACTTTGCCATGCTAAAAAGTAAAACACCTTCGAGGAGTTTTAGTTCCCTCCCCAACAGCCGTGGAGGGAAGCATCGGGCTCCATGCATCTCAGGGGAAGCGCAGGCAGACCGTGCAGGCAGCCTAGCAGCAGCCTGGGAAGGCAGGCTCCACGAAAGGGAAAAAGAAAAAAAAGCAGCAAGCCTGATCTTCCTGCTCCTCCCCCCCCAGAGCCTGCCTGCCTGAGCTGCACAGGGGCGCAGTGCTTCCCTCTGCAGGTGCATTGCCCGCTAGGACTGCCCGAGCCAGGAGCCTGAGGGTACGTGCTGCCTGGGAGGGGGCACCACTGCCACAGAGGGAAGCAGCACCCCCCACCCTGCAGCTCAGGGACTGCTCTGCCTTCCAGCAGCTCGCTCTCCCCTCCCCGCTGCTGGAGAGGCAGGTAAAGATTGGGTTCCAACATGGATGTACACAACACAGGAGTTTACTTTGCCCTAAATTGAAGCAGTGTTTTTAAAAAAACACTACTTTAATTTAGGGAGAATTAAAGCCCCGTGTCCTGTACGAATGCCCAGGGTTAACAATTTGCAAACCCACAGGACAGCAGAAGTTATGGTGGTTACCAAATTAAGTTGGATTTCTTAAACCTCTTGCTTTAATAAAAAATTTCTCCTCACATGCAAGGGTCAGAAAGGTAAGGACAGAGATGCTGTGCTCATGGAGGAATACCTTTAGGGTACAGACAAAAGAATGTGCTGATCAGTCCTATAGCCTCAGTTGCAGCAGGACCCAGACAGGGAAACAGCTGGGGCTCTGCTGGCAACTGGGGCCATGACAGAGCTTCCCCTGTTTTCTTTCCCTAATCAAATGATCTACAGAACTGAGCAGGAGTTCAGACATCTCTGCCGGCTGTCATGGACATAACAAGAGCAGAGTCTTAGCATGGCTTCCTGACTGTTTGCCACTGAGCAATGCATCAGAAAGGCAGTCAATCTCCCTTCCTCCCTCCCCGCTGGAGGGAGAGCAGAGGACTGTGGGGTGCTGGGAGTCCTAAACAATCCTGTAGTACTGTATGAATTTGTACAGGTATTACACATACTGCTGGTTGAAAATTCCTGTTTTAAAGTACTACAATTCTGTTGCACTTCCAGCATCTTTGTGGTGGTGCAAACAGCTAGAATGGCAGTAAGCTTGCTTTTATCGCACTGCAAGGGCATATTTAGCACTACAAATGTTGAGCCTGTATATAGACAAAATGTCCACATAACTGAACACATCTTAAAGGTTACAACAACAAAATATACACATTGCCCATGAAATTTAAGTACTCCTGAATTACATTATGACCAAAGTAAAAGGATATATAGAATCACATTCTGAAATTGTACAGTGAATGCAGGGGGTGTTAGTTATAGCCATGTTGGTCTAAAGACATAAGTAGACAAGGTTGTTTGCATAAATGTGTTCTTTTATTAGACCAACTAAATAGTTGGACAAAATTTTTCTTTACAGCTTTCAGGCACAAACACTTTTCTGTAGTGTACTTCTGTAGCTACTAGATGGCACTCTTTCTTATTAGTATTCAGTCAGGATAACATTAGTACTTGAAATATACATTATATGATATTAATCTTTAAAATAAATAAAATGCCTTATTCAAAAGAGAAAACAAATCCCTTTAGTTTTTCACTTTTTTTGCACTTTATTTTTTAAAAATCAGGTTTATCTTGCTTACCACTCTGTTCTGAAAGCTCACAGAGGAAGCTCACACATCTCTCTTAAACATAAATTAGTGACTCTCTCTTGGCTTTTTAAATCCAGCAGTGCACTACTTGGGCAGATGGGGAAACAGCAGCTTTGTACCCAAGCAATACTAGCCAGAGAAATTCTACCTGCAAAGGACAAAGATAAGCAGGAGAACTGCAGGGAATATTATTTTAATGGAAATATTGCATCCTTTTAAAAGGTGTAACCTGCCCTTTTCCACTGTATTAATGATCGTAAAGCAAATTTAAAGAATCAGAGTAACATCATGTTGTCCAATCTTAAACACAAAAAATTATAATAATAATAATAATTTAAAAACACAGCAGTGTTACTACCTCCTTTAATGTTATTCCAATTCTCATGATATTCACTGAAATATTTTGGATAAGACCCAAGTTAAGAGCCAGGGGATATATAGCAAATCTGAATTTTTTATCTTAAGAGGATATTTCTAACCTGCCTGGTTGAAGAAATAAGCTTGAACATATTACCCTGTACTCTAAGAACTACACATCCTAAAGTTAAATAACACACATACACACACACACACACACACACACACACACACACCTACTCGCACCTGATTTTTTAAAAATATTGATTTATTTAAATGCAATACAAATATATATGTATCAACAATACATCTCAACCTGAGCTGTGTCACAAACAATAAGCAATAAAAGGAAAAAGAAAAACAAAGTGGAGGAGGAGCAAGAGAGAAGGGTCAGAAGAAGTAAAGAGTACTACAATTGCAATGTGCAATCTAGCTACCAAAATAAACCATTAATTCCTTCTAAGTTGTACTAAACTTTTTGAAGCAGTTAAACTTGCTAAATCTGACTCTTACATTAGATGCCAGCTATGCTATTTCATCATACCAGATTCTGGCCTTTGAAAATGTCCTACTTTTCCAATGAAACAACATAATCCTGAGTGTTACAAGAAGGTCTGCTGTAGGAATAGTATTTGGGAAAGATTCAGTCTGAGTTTCTTCAGACATACCCAAGAATACCCATAGGCTTCTTCTGCCTTAAAAAGCTTAAGGCAGAATCGCCCTAGGCTTTTGGGAGCAAACAGAACAGATGTTCACCCTCCGGGGGGGAGGGCACAAAGTTGCCTGCACTAGCTAAGGCCAGCAGCTTATGGGTGCTGACCCACTCTCCCCCTGGGCTGCCAGAGATTGCTGAGTGCTGCTTAGTCCGTGACAGGAGTCTCCAGCCTGGTCTGCTCCCTGTCACCATGTTGGCTTCCTGGGAGCATGTGGGTCCCTCAGCGGACTCCTGCACTGAGAGACCCCATGCATCCCAGGAGCCAGCACAGTGCCAGGGAGCCAGTCGGACTGCAGATGCCTGTCACTGACACTAAGTGCTAATGGGAGAGAAGGGGGGCTAATGGGGGAGAAGGGGAGCTTAGCCATGCCCAGTCATGTGCTGGCTCCAGGGGCACATGAAGGATCTCTTGGTGGGTGTGCAGGAGCCCACTGAGAGACCCCCATGGCCCGCTAGGGGAAGGCACAGTAGCAGGGAGCCATGCAGAAGCCTGTCACTAAGCTGACTGCTGACGGGGAAGGGAGGAAAGGGGGGCTCAGCCATACCTAGCTCCCTGGCACTGTGCCTATTCCTGGGGAGCATGGGGGTCTCTGTGGGCTCCTGTACACCCACCCAGGGACCCCCATGTCCCACAGCTGCTAGCACAGTGCCAAAGAGCCAGGCACAGCTGAGCCCCCATTCCCTCCCCTCCCCATCAGCAGTTAACATCAGTGACAGGCATCTGCAGCCAACATGGCTCCCTGTGAGGAGGGGCTAGCCAGGGCCCACAAAGGTACTTGGGATGCCAGTGGACAGCAACCTACCTATATTTGTGAGCAGACCTGGTACTGAAGTTGAACTCACAAGTCTAATCTAGGTCAATAAGTCTGAAACCACATTGATCCATCTCTATCTTAGACCAGGATCCACCATTTTTATGCGCGCTGAACTTCTGTTCTGTTTCCCGGGTACAGACAGGTTTCTGACCACCTAACCTGGAAAAAGTCTAATGTCTATTCCTGGCTTATAGTGCCAGTGCTGTGTTCAAAACTCTGTTAATTCTAGTTATAATTTTTTTTCCAAAACGAATTGATAGCAGGACATGACCAAAACACATAACCAAGTGTTGTCTGCAATGTATTGCATCTCAAACAAATCTACTGGCAGTATGTTTATTTTTTTAAGTTTAAAGGGAGCCCAGTGGAAAAGAAAAAATATTTTTTGTTGTATGAGGTCAAGTCTAAGAGCAATTGTCAATGTTTGAATATTGTGAATTGCTGATTTCCTGTGAGATTGTCATCTGAGAATCTGCATTCAGTCTGTATCAGATCTGTTATATGAAATTATATATTCATAGTGTGATGACAAAGGATGGGAAGGAGAAACAGATTTCAAAGCAAAACATATCTGGAGTATTTCATAGTTTCATAGTTTCATAGATTTAGGGTCGGAAGGGACCTAGTAGATCTTCTAGCCCGACCCCCCGCCAGGGCGGGAGAACAAAAAAAAAGCAAGAAACGGGACTCAAATGAGTCCAGCCAGGTAGGCATTTGTTATACCTAAAGCCTTAGGTACCTTTCTAATACCTGGTGCAATCGCATATATTGCTATTCAATTGCTTGTGGAAGGTCAGATTCATCAAATAACTTAGAAAAGGACTTAATATGATTTCCTCTGAGAAGCTGTCCCACATGCATAATAGCCTTAGTCATCGCTTTCTCCACAGCAGTCTGTGGGACCCTTACTACAAAAAGGGATTGCTCCATATAGAGGCCCTCTGATGAAATGAAGGGTGAAACTTCAGTGAGTTTGCCAATTTTTTCCAAGCATGTCTCGCTGCAAAAATTGTAGGAATTAGACAGTTAGAAAGATGATGATAAGTAGAATTCATAAGAGTTGATAATGAAAAGGGAAACATAAGTGCCTGTTTAATTTCCACCCTTGCAGGAAAGTTCTCAGTTATTTTATTCATCCAGTACAGTATCTAGCCCGACTTACTAAGATGGTATTGTGATAGTGTCAGGGGTGTGGAAAACACCATTTCAATTAGTAGGTGCATCTTTTTTGATGAATGTCAAGCCCTTTTATCCTCTTCCCACAGAAAGCTGTTGAATATTTGGTGGATTTAAAAAAAATAGGATTGGGGGATTATAACAGGGAGGTTATGTAATAGGTAAATTAGACAAAGCAAGACTTCTTTTTTAAAAAATATTAACACACCCGCACAAAAGTATTGCTGAACTGTTCCATTTGTTCAGATCCTATAATATTACATTGAGAATCCAAGATGAACATGAGTCGGCAATGTGGGGAGGCGGCTAGGAAGGCCAATTGCACCTTGTCGTGCATCCACAGATGCATCTCGAGCAGGTCCAAGGAGGTGATCCTCCCCCTCTATGTGGCACTGGTCAGGCCGCAGCTGGAGTACTGCGTCCAGTTCTGGGCGCCGCACTTTAAGAGGGATGTGGACAGCATGGAGAGGGTCCAGAGGAGGGCCACTCGTATGATCAAGGGACAGCAGGGTAGGTCCTATGAGGAAAGGTTGCGGGACCTGAACCTGTTCAGCCTTCAAAAGAGAAGGCTGAGGGGGGATCTTGTGGCCTGTTATAAACTGGTTAGGGGGGATCAGCAGGCGCTGGGGGAGTCCCTGTTCCCCCGAGCGCCACAAGGAGTGACCAGCAACAATGGTCACAAGCTGGCGGAGGGAAGGTTTAAGTTGGACATCAGGAGGCGCTACTTCACGGTCAGGGCGGCTAGAGTCTGGAACCAGCTTCCAAGTGAGGTGGTGCAGGCTCCCACCCTGGGGGTTTTTAAGAGGAGGTTGGATGACCACCTTACTGGGGTCATTTGACCCCAGTACTCTTTCCTGCCATGGCAGGGGGTCGGACTAGATGATCTGCTCAGGTCCCTTCCGACCCTAGAAACTATGAAACTATGAATCATCTGAAATTACAGCTCCTTTTTAGGAAAGCTTCCTCATGATTCTTGAATGCTTGTTTGGCAATTTTATGCAACAGTATTACCTATCTCTGCTTCACTGTAGAGCCTAGAACAGTCCTCATTTCCCAACTAGCTTCTTTTAGAGTTAAGGAAACATTTTGGAACTGGAAACCAGCTACTGCTAGGTACGCCAAGCTATCCATCCATTTCGTCTCTGAGGAGCAGAGCTCATATGTCCATGCCGGCCTGTCCATTTTCTCATTTTAGTATGGGATGCACAGTGAGAAGGCTTCCTATGGACTTGTGAACCTCTGCCAAGCATAGCCAAACACAGCACCATAAATGGAGTCTGAAACTACAATTTATAACAGGCAAAGTGGCTGATGGAGGCTTTAAGTGTGTTTGTGTGTCAGTTCTGTTCTACTGTTTCTACAGTTGTATCACTGTTTGCTAGAGACGCTGTCAATGTCAAAGCTGCGTGTTCAAAGCTAAATATCATGAGATTGATTCCCTAAGGTTCATTCATGGCTGTGCAGCTAAGTAGTTACAGGCCATTACAAGACAATCATTTATAACATCAGTAGCAGGGAAATTAGTTGTCACAATTCAAGTAAATCGATCTCTTCTTTCAGCATTAGCTTCATAGGGCTGGGGACCTTTTGTGGTAATCTAGCTATAGTGCAATGTGTAGGATTTCTTGACTGAAATGGCTAGCTGAATAATATGTTGCATTTTTAGGATATTTCTCTCTCCAGAAATTTTAATTTGGTTCAGGTGATACAGTTTTTCTATTGCTGAGATCAATATGTTTAGGGGTGTGATGACATTTGTTTCTCATGCAGAAGTGACTAAGTCATGTTGGACATGGCAAGTGAACACAGAGGACAAGGGGGCAAAGTTGAGTAGGGATGTTTGCTGTATTGGGCACTACATGCTGCATGGAATACTACACAACAAAGTTGCAGTAGAAATATCACTGTTATTGTACTGATTTGAGATGCCATCAATACTCTCACATATTTGTTTTCATTTGAAGAGGGTATAGCTTGGCTATAGGTATCAAAAAAGAGAAAACATATATTCACCTAAGCTTGATGAATACAAATGGAAAAGGAGGTTTATTTCAAAGGCCTATTTAAGCAAATGAAGGACTATAATTGATCGTGATGACCTCTGGATTAAATCCCCAGGTTTATAAAACTGGAAATGGCATAACTAATGTTCATGTTTCCTAGTATCTGCTCTCTGGGAGACCCCAGACCTGATTCTTTAGAGAAAAAAATTGCATGGCCATGTACAAAGAAATAGATGAAGAAAATTTTTTCAATATAAAATTTTAATTGAATAGTATTTCTTCAAAACTTACATGCTGAAGGGCAAGGGCAGGGAAGGGAAGATGTTCTCAGGATCATCAAAGGTATGTCTTTGAAGAAAGTCTTTTATCTTATTGGTCAAATCTTCATGCATTGCCTAAAGCCCTTTTAAATTCCATAATAATTACCCACTTTCTTCTTCAGTGTCATCTGTTAGAATAATCTATATTATTCATAAAATCTCAAGAAAGGCTGTGGTAATTAACCTGAATAAAGGGGAGTGATTCAGATGCTCTTATTTTGTTCCAGCAGCATGAAGTTCCAAAAATATCCTTTTATAAGTCCAAAAGAAACCTTGTCAATAGCATTCTTAATTCAGAGCATATGGTAATGAATTCTTTGTTCATGGGTAAAAATAAGCAGAGTCCTTTTTCATTCCACACTGCCCTTCAATCTGGCAATTTCCTCATGTAAGTTACTTGGCATTAAGCATGGAGAACATCGTAATTTTAAAAAAATTAGAACCTGGAGGGACTGATGAGCAAGGCTCAAAATTACATTTTGAAATGGACCTGAGTGCCTCAGTCTAAAAATCAGGCCGTATTCCCACAAAGACAGATATTTTCACACATGTTGTAATAGCTATTTCTTTTGAATCGTATTTCCTAGAATATGGAAGACTAGCCACTGGGTCATGCTCTCCAGGATTGCTTAATTTATCTTTTGTTGAACCAGTTCTTGGCTACCTAAGAATGCATGATATGGCGTATAGAGAAAGAACAGGGACACTAATAACTAATAATAAATATCATAAAAAATACCCAGAAGTTTGGATGCTTTCCTGAACTTCTTGATACTACAAAATTTGAAAGATTTCCAGCACTCCTTAATTCAGCACAGTGAAAATGCAGAAGAATGAGTATTTTAGTGCTTCCATTTCTGAATAGACCAGTCTAGCTAGTTCTTGATCTTGTACAATCATGTGTGAAATGAAAAAAACAAGGGTTATTGGGACTTCAGAGAAAGGACCAGTTCAAGGTGACCTCTAGGTTGCAGGCAAATTTTCTGGAAGAGCATAGATTTTTGTTTCTGGCTGCCTCAGGTTTGCCTTGTTCTGAGTATTGTGTAACTCATACTGGAGACTCAAATATTTTCTTCTTTTATAATGTTCTCTAGAAATGCCTACCAACAGCAAAAGATACAGTACCCAACAACTAAAAGCAAATGCTGCAAGAATCATTCTTTCAACACAAATATGACTCAGTCTTCGAAGAGATATTTTTCTAGTGCAGTCTTCTAACAGAAAATTAGCAGCTGGAGTTACATGGTATTTGCATTATTAATGTCAAACTTCATAAAACACTAGAGGCAAATCTCATTAACTGTAATCAAGGTACAAAGTACAGAAAAGTAGGTATTATGGGTTGTCCATGAATTCATGGACTTAAACTAAGCCTCTCTGGGATTGTACAAGAGTCAAAATTCTATTCTTAGTTACCTGGGCTTAACTCTGGAAGAAATCCAGAGCCTTTTGTGGCATTTCTCTGATTTACACTGAGGAAATAAACATTTGGTAACATGGAGCATAGAAAGAAACATGCTATGGCAAGGGACTACCACAGGATATTTTTTTAATTTATCCTCTTATTTTCCTTTCTAAATTGAGGATGCATAGAGATGCACAGTCAGTAAATGATTTGATCTCTCACTCTTCCATGTCTTTTTCTGTTTTCTTCTTTTTTCACTATGTTATTTAGAGCTGACTTCTTGCTGATAACTCTGAACTCTGTACTTTGAGCTGTACTTTATTAGTGATGTGACTCTAAAGTGGAGCGAGAAGTGCCATATATTCTTGCATACAACATGAGCTTTTTCTCCCCCCAAAAGCAGCTGCTGTTGTGCAAATTATATGCAAGAAATATGTTAAAAGCAGTTTCTGCCACTTACCACATAAAAGTTAAAGTAAAATCTGTGTAGTTTCACAGGAAACAAAACAAAGGGCAGGCTAGTCTCCCTAGCTACTGCTACTCAGTTACTAGCTAAAAGGAAAGATATTATTTCTTCATTCTGCCTTTCAAAACCAAGGTGCATATTGAGTCCTGGGTGTGACATCCCAGTATGTCTAGGATTTGTCCCAGTTTAACAAATTCAGGAAAGAATCATGTCTCTGGTTTTGGTTCCGGTGATGGTCAGTCTAAATTAGTTGCTCAGGAAGAAGGAGCTAAAGGGAATATGTCTATTTCTTCGGATGAGTCTTCCTCTCCCATGAGTGATGGGTTAACAAGATGCAAAGTCTTGCAAATGAATTCGTTTCTACTGTTAGAAATCAGTGAATCTATACTTATTTGTCATTTTGACATAAGTTCTTTTGCTCATAAATAGTAGTGTACAAATCTGTGTACAGATATTTCAGCTATGTCATTATAGCCCTGTCAGGTGGAACAGGTCCCTTTTCATCTGCCTACTGAATACTCCCACTTACACCTGTTTTTCCAGATGCCCTGGGACCTGGTGGCATTCTGGTAGTTTATGACCCTTCAGGGTGAGAATGAGGCCAGCTGATTAATTTTTTAACAAACTCAGCACACCAACTTTACTGAGTTAAAATTTTGTCACAGCTTATTGCATTGCCCACTCGCTAATTCATTCACTGTCTCATACTACAGCTACACTATAACCACAATTTGTAATCAAAGCCACCGAGACAAAAAACCACAATGTGCTTCAACCCATGTCTGGACCATAGGACTCACCTTGCACTCACCTGGACTCACCTGCAGAATGAAGGTCTGTTTAGATTTGGCACTTTAGATCCAGTCGTCTTAACATTAGGATGCTGAAGCAGGTGCCATTCACTGCCACATGGATCAGGCTTTGCCTCAGTCAAGAAGTTCTTTATTGTTTGTTTCCAAGTAGTCATGAAAAGTTATCAGTGTGTAGCCAAAGAATAACTACTTAAATATTATAGAAAAAAAACAGATAATTGCCCCAAGTCTGATGAAAACCTGCAGTTGAAAAAGGTTATGTTAGCAGATCACCTTTGTCTGAAGCAGAATCAAAATGCACCTGGACAAGCCATCTGTAGCAAGGCACTAAGACATGCCCGCTCCTTAAGGCTGAAGATGCCTGGCCAGCCAAACAGAGCTTCCCAGCTGTAGTTTGCTGGGGCAACATCCTAAGGGAGTAATTGGCCACATGTGCCAACATCATCTGACTGGCAGGAGGCAGGCTTCTGGGATATATAAGCCCAGGCTGTAGGTAGCAGACATATTCTTTCTCTGGCAACTGGCAGGGAAGGAGCTCTTGCCTGCTGAAGCACTTGAGACCTGGGGCTGCCTGTGGCCTAGCTCTCCCAGTATTGCCTGCTCTGCTATCTAGGTACTTCATGACTACAGTGAGTCTTCCAGGTACCTAGAGTAGGGACATGTTACTCTGAGTGGAAATTTGTCCCTTAAAGAGGCATAAAATGTGTATAAAAAATATTACAACTTGACTTTAGGAAGGTTTTGATACAGTTTTCCTTAACATTCTTGCAAGCATGTTAAGGAAGCATGGGGGTTGGATGAGAGGTGCATAGAAAACTGGCTGGATTATTGACCTATTAATACCCTTTGAGCCCAATGTCTAGTTAATAACCAGTATCAAGTGGAGTGTTCCAGGGGTGAGTACTAGAGCCTGTTTTGTTCAATATCTTCAACAATTATCTAGAAGATGGGGACAGAGTGAACTCTCAGCAAGTTTATGGATCACACCAAGCTGGGGGAATATTAGAAATGCTGGAGGGTGGGTTTAGGGTTCAGAGAGACCTTAGCAAATTGGAGGATTGGACCAAAAGAATCTCATGAATGTTCAATAAGGACAAGTGCAAAGTCCTGCACTTAGGAGGGAACAATGCCATGTACCAGTACAGCCTTAGGACTGACTGGCTAAGCAGCAGCTCTGCAGAAAAGGACCTGGTGGTTACACTGAACAGTAAGTTGATGTGTGCCCTTGCTGAAAATAAAGCTAATAGCATACTGGGTTGCATTAACATGGGTGTTGCCTGCAGATGGAGGGAAGTGCTTTTTCTCCTCTATTTGGCACTAGTGAGGCCACATCTGGAGTACTATGTCTAGTTTTGGGCCCACACTACAGAAAGGATGTAGACAAATTGGAGAGAGTCCAGAAGATGGCAAGGAAAAAGGTTAGAGAGCTGGGGCACATGACTTCTCAAGAGAGACTGGGGGAACTAGTCATATTGAGTCTGGAGAAGAGAGAACTGAGGGGGGGTGGGATTTAAGAGCAACATTTACTACCTGAAGGGTGGTTTCAAAGAGGATGGAGCTAGACTGTTCTTAGTGATGTCAGATAACAGAACAAGAAGCAATGGTCTCAAGTTGCAGTAGGGAAAGTTTAAATTTGAGATTAGGCAAAACTCTCTCACCAGGAGGATAGTGAAGCACTAGAAGAGGCTACCCAAAGAGGTTGTGGGATCTCTATCTTTAGATGTTTTTAAGAGCTAGGTGAAGCCTTAGCTGGGATGAACCAGTTGGAGATGGTCCTGCTTTGAGCAGGGGGTGGGACTAGGTGAATGTCTGAGGTCCCTTCCAACTACAATGTTCTATGATTCTATCAGGTGAAATGTCAGGGTTAGTCTCAAAGTTAAGAAAAACCCAAATAAACCAAGAACAAACCTGAAAAGAGAAACTTCATATGAGAGGAGTTCTAACAGTCTAAGCTTTTTGTGAAACAGAAAAATTACCAGGTGGTGTGATTATCAAATTGGAAAGCAACTTTAAAAATGGACATTCATTGTTGTTCCTGAAAACACAGAATTTCTTAATGAAATTATGTCTACAAGAGCTGTCATGAAAATATGATTTAGCAAATGAAGAAATAAAGTTTTGCATAAGACTTTTTGTATACTTCGATTAAGTCACCAAAGAAGAATCATTTCAACTTTATTAACAGCAAACCTCATGCCTTTTATTGGTACAGAAAAAACATTACACATTTCTCAAGCAAAACAAGCTTCCAAAGAAGCCAAACAAGGCTTCCAAAAAAACAAAAATAAAAGTGATTGGTACTTTAGGCTCATGGTACCAATGCAATTTTAAATCCAGAAATTCCTTTACTAGTGAAATGCTTTTGAAACAGATGTAGGAGATGTGTTATCACACACATGTAAATATGAGAAAGAACAGAATTAAGAAGAATTGAAAAGATTTTCTCTCAAACTGATAGAAAATGATTGCTTATTATTTTTGGTATAATCTAAATTTCATAAATACTTATTGGGAAAGAAAATATTAAATTTCTGCTGAAGACATAGGCTAAGACAAAGCTATTTTCCCTCTGGCAGCAGATATGCAAACATTTATCCTTTGCTGCCTCTCAGTACAGTATTCAGCACAACACACCAGTGTGCTGTCATGACTGTCTCTGAAAGCAAAGACAGACATTTTTATAGAGTCCATTTCTTAAGGGATCTTCCCCTATTATAAAAAGTCACAGATATCGAAAGACATGGCTTGTATTAAAGTAACAAATTATTCATTTTCTGCTTGTTAAATCATATAGTAAATGAAAAATAAGCCTTTTTTCTTCTAGAGCCATCAGTAGAAATGAGTCTTTTTATTGTGAGGAATAAGAGAAATAATACTGCACCAAAACCATCTATGATAGTGGAAATAAATTAACTTCTAGAAAAATTCTATATTTCTGTTGAGGGCTGATGTTCTTCTTGATGGTCAGACAGACCTAGTTACTGCAGAAATGCGGTTGTTGAAACAAGCTAAAAACTGTCTTGCATCTTTCACTGAAATTGGCTTCTAAGCATGTACTCTGCACTCAGGGACATCTTGGTTGTAACAGGTGCTTATTCTAGCTCTACAGAACTGTAGCTTGCTAAGGAGGACCCAAGACCACACAGAGGTGCCTGGAAGATAAATGAAGCAGTTCACATTACACATGGCTATTGTTTAAGGATCTCTGAAGATTTGGGCAGGCATCACTGTTATCAGCTACAGTTTGTTTTCAAGTTGAACTTCACAATTACCTAAGTACTAAAGTATTTCTAAAAAAGGAGAGCTTCAGAGTCTGCTGGACCTTGAGATTTCCTTCTTATTGAATTACTTAAGAATGGGCACAAAGGCAGTAGTGTCCAGCCCCATCCCACTCTTCATATTAGGGATTGCAGTCTGGGGAGTGGGTGGAGCCTTTTCTCCAGCCCAGTTCCCAGACCTCAGGTTTTAAACACTGCCTCCAGTACCCAGCTGGATGGTAAGGACGGCATTTAAAGCCAAGAGGGTGTTTAGGAGTTATCCACTGTGGGGCTGTGGAGAGGGGCTGGAACCTCCTAGCC
>NW_017729025.1:71270664-71282015 GCF_001723915.1 Gavialis gangeticus
ATATTTTTGCCCTGATTTATGGGGAGTTTTTTTGAGTATTATATATAGAGGTGATTGCATAATAGATCAAAATAAAATCTAACTCTTTTATATAGTGTGTGGGGGTGTGGGGCATGGGGGATCGGCAGGGTTGGAACCTCCTAGCCTCATAGCTGACAGGGGAAATGGTTTTCTCTTTGATTTGGCCAGAACAGTGGCCATATCGCAGGCTGTCTCTTGGGGCAGGGGCAAGCAAAAACACCGTACATTGGGATGCCGGAGTAAAATGCACAAGCTTCTATTGAGCAGGTAAGTGTACAAGCATTTGTTGAACTCGTAGAATCATAGAAAATTAGAGTTGGAAGGCACCTCGGGAGATCATCTAGTCCAACCCCTGCTCAGAGCAGACCCACCTCCAACTAGATCATTCCAGCCAGAGTTTTGTTAAGCCAGGCCTTAATTTCCAAGGATGGAAATTCCATCACCTCTCTCTAAGTAACCTGTTCCAGTACTTTACCACCCTCCTAATGAGAGTTTTTCCCAAGATCCAACCTAAACCTCTCTTGATGCCACTTGAGACCATTGCTTCTTGTTCTGTCACCTGTCACCACTGAGGCCAGTCTAGCTCCAGGCTGTAACTGGTAGAACCTCTGCTAGAGGTTGATTCTAGTTCATCAGACAAGGTAGAAATTTCTACTGTACCTGCCATTTTTGGTCGTGTAGAAATTGCTTCATTGCTTGAACATTTAGTATTTCTACTGGTGGAACTTCTGCTCAACGAGCAGAAATGTAAAATTTCTAAGCAACCTATGACCCAGATACTCAAAGATAACCAGAACCTAACTCTTATTCATTTCAGTATGTATCAAAGTGTAAATTACATGTAAACTTAAAGTGCCTACCTTAAGTACCTTTAAGGATCTGGGCTTGAGTGCCTAAGGCATTTTCTAAAATGGGCCTTCAATTGTTTTGTTTTTCTTGGTCATTAGGGTCTTGTGATAATTTTGAACTTTAAAAAAAAAAAGATGGGGTAAGTTCTACCTCATATTTTTTAGAATGACAGTGAGTCTTGAGTAAAACCTTCAAATGCTAAAAAACATACCACATCCCTTATCTGTTACAGTGTTTTCATTACCTTCTAATTAAGGTCATGTAAAGTGGCATTATATGGATATTGCTAATTAATAGTGTGTCAACCTGCATGATGTTTAATATCATAGATAACTAAAATATATGTTATACTGAACAACTTAATACCCAAGCAGAACAAATGAGTTCTTCCAGTAAAATGCTTGAATACAGACAGACCATGTGAAATCCCAAATGTGGCTTACATGCATTGGATGGTAAAACAAGGCACACTGTACTTCATGTAAGCATATATGTTGGCTCTCTTACTGTTCCCAGGTATTAGCTAATTGGTGATCATTTCTCCCTATCCTTCTACTTCTTACAGTTTCTTGTTAGACTCTTCTGTTAAACGACAGCTTTACAAGGAGAAAAATGACATTCAGATGCATCCTGGTTGCTCACAATAGGTTGTGGTTAAAAAAAAAAATCATGATGGGCACTTGCACACTTGCCCAAAGAAAGATTTCCAGTGACAGCTTTTTTCTTTTTCTCTGAATAACCAATGTCCACCATCTCTGTTCATTCAGACCTATTAAAACTACCCCCAATTCATGATTTTATCCAAAAGCAACTAAAATGCATAGAAAGGCTCCCACTGACTTTGACAGACTTTAGATTGAGTGAGTGAGATGGTGATGATGATAATACTGGATGATGCTGCATACTCAGTTTGTGGAGTGCCTCTTCATGTTACTGGGTGTGACTCATGCTTTCATCAAAAGCTCACAAATGCCCTTGTTGTGTCAATCACCTCTTTTCTTTTTATAAGAAAAGTATGTCTGCACTTATTCTGTAACAGAAAATAATCATCATATGCTGCAAATTAAGAAGGGGATAATCCTTTTTTACAGATTGTATTTGAACTGTGAAGCTTTGTACATACCTTTAAATCAGGGGTGGGCAAATATAACCTGCAGGCAGGATCTGGCCCACCAACTGACTGGATCTGGCCCATGGGTGAGTGCCCACCAATTAACTGTTTCCGGCTCATGGCTGTCCCCATGGCTGTCCACATGGGGCCAAGCCCCCCTCGCTTCTACTTGGGGCAGCCCACGCTATGCTCCCACCCATGCCTGCTGGACAGTTCCAGCCCTGGCCAGCAGGCACAGCTTCCCAATGGAGCTGCTCCCACTGCTGCTGCAGCTGCCCGGTTACTGCTCAGCTCCCTGCACCTCCACTTGTTTCTTCTCTTCTTATCCCAGCTGCACTACCCTGGGCAGTAGGTAGGGTGGGGAAGTGGTGGCAGTGGGTGGCTGGGGGAAAGTGCGGCTGTGTGGCTCCTGCCCCAGCATATGGGGCTCCACCTCTGGCTCCAGCTGCCTTTCATCCACTTCACCAGCTTGGTGCAGTGAGGAGCCACCTGTGGGGGGAAGCTGTGCAAGCTGCCCAGGGTGAAGTTGGGGCCAAGTCGAGTGCAGACATGTACCATGCTCCTCGGGCAGAAGCTCGGCCCTCTACGGAGTGCCATGGGGCCAGCCACAGGTTGGATAGCAGGAGGGGACAGACTGCACCTTCACCTGCACTGTACTGCCTGGTTCATGTTCCCCCTGCCTCCCACTTTTTCCCTCTACCCCTAGCCAGCTCCCAGGACCTAGTACATGCATGTGGCCATCCACTATGCCCCCATGCATTATACCCCTACCTTCCAACCTCCCACACACACACCCCTACCTCCCCCCTCCAGTATATCCTTGTATATTCTGTAGGGTAAGACTTTATTTTGAGCTATTATGAAATTTCCTCTATATACACAAGTCAAAAAATCATAAATCAGTACAAAATAATTTCAAATAAAATTAAAGTATGTTATAGCAGATATTTGATTTTTCTAATATGTGATTTTTTTTAATCTATAATTTTTTTAATAATATCTTGTGAAATATTCTGTGTGCAAGCCTCAACGGCTTACCAAAACACATTAAGTGGCCCTCCAGCTGAAATATTTGCCTACCATTAATTTAAATCCACAAAGGTACAGCTAAAGGATTCTTTTACAGATTGTTCTTTAAAATGTCTTTTTGGTTGATATATCACTGTTAATGGTGTCTTTCTGTTTTCAGCATGTAGATAGGGTAACATCCCACCCCACTAGGGAGTTATTTGAGGGACTGCCCCCCATAGGTTATTGCTACTAATCAAAACCTTTATACCTTCCATTTCTTTGCTGACAGACTCAGCTTAGCTTATTCTTTTTCCTGTATAACAATTATTTTATGTTTTGACCTTCAAAAGCCAAAAAGCATATTGGCAAAGTGAAAGCTTCAAAGATTTTGCATCAAAGATGCACAACAAGCTTACTTGGGTTGTAGTGAAGGTTTTGGTGTACAAGGACAATATCTATTATTGAATTCAATTCTTTTCCTTGCTTTCAAACAAATCCAGTACAAACAAACAGTCTGTTTTAAATCAAGAAAAGTAACTAAGCTCAGGATTAAGAAAGAATTAAAAATTCTGTCTGTCATAAGTTTATATATAGGGTTCCCAGGGACAAAGCTGGGTATTGAATCAAGCCATTCATTAACTTCACTATTGCTTTGAAAACATGTACTGAAAGAAAGGCAACAATCACTGTTAAAAGAACTGGACTTGATTTCAGGTGGTCTGCATTCTATTTCTGGTCTTGTGACTTGCAGCAAGTTATTTAATTCCTCTGCATATTTACTTCAAATGTGCATTGGGAACAATCATGCTTGCCTACTTCATGGGGCTGTTGTGAAGCTAAGTCCACTAATGAATATTAGTTTATGCCCAAAAGCTTGCTAAGAAGAATTTTTCCAACTATTTGAGTTCGCCTAATAAAAGATTTCTGATTTACCAAAATAACCTTGTCTACCCAATGAATATAAACTACTTGTAGGTGATATGTAAATGCATAGTGTTGTTGCAGAAATGGAGCAAAGAAAAATATTTTACTGAAATATTGAAAGAACTCTCTTGGCTTATCTACACAAAGTAGTAGCTATCTATGTAACATCATGTTTTTAAATTAATTTAGTTAAAAGTGCCAGCTGAGTTTTTCACAATTTTTTTTAATTCAAGCTCTCAAAGCTAAAGCAAGGGTGTCCTCCAACGGGTCTGCAAACAGATTTTTAAATTAATTTTTATTCATTCCCAATTTCCATGAATGGTCTTGACTATAGCACCGAAAAGAATAATATTAGCAGACAGACCATTTACATGAGTTGTTTGTTAGATATTGGTGGATGTATCGTTATAAAGTTTGGGGGGGGGGTTTCCTCCTGTGATAAGTAAATGCAGGCTCATTCTTTGGGCCAATTCTTTCCATGTGGTAAATGCTTCTTTTAAAAAATGCCCTTATGTGCTAATAAAGCTGGTAATAAGTTGCTAAATGCTGAACCTATCAACATCAAACATTTGGGGGGGGGGTGCACAGTTATACAAGGTTTATCCTGGTCTGACTTGTGGTGCTAATGTTACCATAGGTGGATCCTATCTTGATGCATATATTCTGAAAGAAATATTAAACCTTGGATACAGAGTTATCCCACTGAGTACTTGTGTTACCTCTGACTATTTTGAAAACAATGCTGATTGAAGAACTGATGAGACCTAGAATCAAAGTGGTAAGCTTTTACTATTAACATCTGGACGGGTTTGCAAGGAATATCAGCATGCAGATTGTTAAACCATGTTGTTTGTGGGTTTAGAAAGACTTAACATATAGACATGAAGGCGAAGTATCAGAAAAGTAGGGTTTCTTGAGGGACTACAAGCTCTAGGCCTGCAAGCTTCCTTTATCCTTAATGTAAAATAAGCAAACTGATTCCTTTGACAACCTGTTTGGAAAATGGGAAGATAAAGGGTAATCCAGAGTTAAAATCTTAATGTCAAAGGCCAGTGTGGAGTGATTTTTTTTTGAAAAAGTTATTAACCTTTCAATCCAAATAGTTACTATAGAAAAAAACAGTCTTTAATACTGTTGGCTACCAGTGCTATCACACTACAGAATCTGTTTGGCTTTTTCCCACCTAGTGTACTATATTTGAAGAGGGGTTACCACAAGATTTCTCTGAAATATTACTAACCAAGATTTCTAACATGTGCTTATCATAGTTAATGTATGCTGTGGACAACATTCACCTCCCTAGAGAGGGAAAGAAAATCAATGCCAAGCGAGCGTAACAAACCAAACTATTCAAAACCACTCATTTTCTGAGGCATATGGCCCAGTGTCAATCCAGGTAAAAATGTGCAATAGCTAATTTGGGATCATGCTTCATTTTTCAGGTCTCAGTTCACTTTCCATCTCTGTGCTCTTATCATTTGCTTAAAGTGTCTTGTATTGCTAAATTGCCCCATAGTCACCGTATGTATTACCCAATATCCATCAATCTGGCAACCCAGGAGACCCATTGTCTCTGGCATTGGCAGAGGGAGTTTCTGGTTATGTTGACTCTATATCCTATTCCAGTATGCCACTGGAGCTACCAGCTGCTTAAAAGACACCACATATTTCTTAAAGAAATTGGCCTTCATTGACTAGTTCCCAGCTAATACCATATTAGCTACCATGGATATCACATCTCATCATTTCCCACTTGCTGTCATAGCTCCAAGGTTGTATTAGCTAGATCTCTTCAATGAAAGTCCACCCACAGCCCATTTGACCAAATATACCCTCTTCTTGATATCCTACATTAATTTATGAATTCACATTTTTATATCTTCATGAGAAATACATCAACTGTATTTTCAGCTTTGTCATCTGCACATTCATTAGCATATTACAAGCCATAAAGAACACAATGCCCAATGAAAACACTGCTTCTGTTTTCACTACAATTTCTTGCTTTGTCTTCATGCAACTATTTCAGGTTTGGGGACTCCCTGTACCTACAAATGAATGTCAATGCCAAAGGCACATGTATGGCCTCCAAATGTGACAATGAATTTATGACACAAATTGAAGTCTATTTTCTCTGCAGCTGCTCTCACATTCCCTGATCTACCCAAGGTGCATTGATGATATCTTCATTAAATGGACACATGGGATGGAATTTCTAGAGAAATTTCACCAAGACTTCCATGCCTTCATCAGACTAACTCTGTAATACTCCACACAGTAGATTCATTTCCTAGACGCTACAATGAAGGTTTAAAATGGCCACATCACCTCCACATTGTATCAGAAACCAACCAACTACCATGCCTACCTTCATGCCACTGGCTTTCACCTTAAGCATATGACTAGATGCATCATCTGCATCTCTACGTTGCAACCATATCTGCTCTGATCCCACCAAATGGGATGTTCACCTTAAGGATCTGGAGCACAGATTCCTACAATTACAATACAATCCCAAAACTGTAGCCACTCAAATCAAAGCTAAAGTCAGATTTTCCTCCAACTTACTACAATACCAACCCTGAAAGCAGAACAAAAAAATACCTCTGTCACAAACAGCTATAAGCATGAATGCTGTGGACATATCATCAATGACTTCCACCCCTCCTGGAAAATGAAACCATACCAAGGTAGGTGTCCAGCCTTGTCTTAGAGACAGCCCCCTAAACTCAAACAGCATCTCTCAGGCAACAGACTAGCTAATTCTTATATTCACCAAGGCACCAGGTCTTGCAGCAGATGCAAATGCAAGCTGTGTCTCTTTATCAGTACAGACTACATCATCACTTAACCAAATTGCGTGGATTACAATATCTGAGGTTCATTCATCTGCTTACAGTACTCCTCTGCTACATTGGACAGATCAGGTGATTCCTACATGTAAGAGGGAATACCAGTCCGACATCATTTCCAGAAAGACACATGAGCCTGTGGCAGAACACTTTAACCTCCCTGGACAGTTCATCACTGGGCTCAGAGTAGCTGTTTTTAGACAACAAAACTTTAAAAACAAACTTGAATTAAAAATTACAGAAGAAGAAATCATCCACAGATTGGATTGTGTTATATATGGTCTAAACAGGGACTGCAGGTTCTTAACCCATTACCTAGATTAGATTAGTTTTGGTGACCCCCTTTGTACTTGTATATTTATTACTTGTTTGCCTTACCCAGCATTGTCCCTCACCTCACTATCCCCTTCCTTCCTCCCTCCTGTCTTGGTCTTTTGTATTCAAAGCACTCTTTCTCTGTTTCATAGTTTGATCTGTGCATGTCCTCTTAGAACATCTGATGAAGCAAATTCAGGCTCACAAAAGCTTATGAATCTCTGGTTTAGTCTACACATAAGCTCACAAAAGCTTATGAATCTCTGGTTTAGTCTACACCATGCATCTCTATTAGGCCTTCTAACCACATAGTCAGTCAGACAGCTCAGGTACTCCCAGAATAGTCTTGGCTAGCTTTTACTCAACATGTTTTCTGAGGAAATTTCAGGTTTTTCTCCCTTGACCTAGTGGTACTTATTTACTTGGAGCTCATATCAATATATCCAACAGTAATTTTGATGCCTTTGCCTTTATCTAAAATAAAAGTGAAGATGAACATAACATTGAATGATTAACTACCTAGATTTTCATAGGTTGCAAAGAACATGAGTGAAAAAGGTACTACATCAAATCTTCAAGCCAAGTTTTGCCTTTCTGGCATAGCTGCAAGGTTGTATTAGCTAGAACCGGTCAATGAAATCTACCTACTGCCCATTTGACCACATATCCCTTCACCTTACTGTCCTCTGTTAATTTGTGAACTCGGATTTAAAAATCCTAATGAGAAAGGTATCAATTGTATTTTTAACTTTGTCATCAGCACATTTCATTAGCATATTTGTCCCACATATTTGTCAAAGTCAATAATGAAGGTTTTAAACCAATCTTTAAGGAATTCTACTAACAGGTTCCCCATGTCCAATACTTTCTTTTTCAAAAAACCTATCTTGATCTTCCTTTATCCAGTTTCATACTAGTTTTAAAGTTTTTCTGCTAATCATCAAATTCTCCAGTTTAATTTCCTATGTTATGTCCTATCAACCGCTTTACTAAAATCCAGGTGAATTAGAGCTGCCTATTTCTTTCAGTTTATCTCATCAGTGAAAGAAATGAGGTTAATGTAGCATGCCCATTCTGGTAAACCCATAGTGCATTTTATCCCACTTTACTGATCCTTTCTTTAAGAGTTCTTCTAAAGATATGCTTGCTAATAAAGTCAACTAATGGGCTGGTAGTTCCTCACATCACTTCCTTAAGTATGTTTCATATAAATATACACATTTGGGTCCCCCTGACTTGACAGATTTATTTAAAATCCTTCCTTACATAAGTGCAATTTCATAGGCCAATTATTTCAGAATTCTGAGATTGGATGTGGTAATGTCACATCAACTTCACAGTGGAAGCAAAATGAAAAGAACCAACTGCTCAAGATGGAGAGAGCATAAAATATCCATCTCATTCTCTTTCGTCCCCCTGTCTGACTGTAAATATGGCAAAGGGTTTATTTAGTGTTTGGGTTATACCTAGACTATTTTAATTTCTATCTTATCCTCATTGCATAGCATCCCCACTTCTTACTTTGTACTTACAGAAAAGCTGGACATATATGAGTTGATGAGGCCAGATGGGATGCACCCAAAGGTACGGAGGGAGTTGGGTGATCAGGAGACTGGATGAGTGGAAAATGGAATGGAAAACAAGAAAAGAAAAAAGGAGGAGCCAGGGAACTACAGACCAGTCAGCCTCACCTCAATTCCTAGAAAAAATCATAAAGCAGATCCTCAAGGTATCCATTTCTAAGCACTTGGAGGAAAAGGTGATTAGGAACAGTCAGCAAGGATTCAGCAAGGGCGAGTCATGCCTAATGAACCTGATTTGCCTTCTATGACAAGGTGACTGGCTCTGTCGATGTGGGCACACCATTGGATGTGATATACCTTGATTTTTAGCAAGGCTGTTGATATGGTCTCCTACAACATTCTTGCAGGCAAGCTAAGGAAGTATGGGCTGGATGAATGGACTGTAAGGTGGATAGAAAACTGGCTGGAACCAAGGTATTAATCAATGGCTTGATACCTAGTTGGCAGCTGGTATCAAGTGGAATGCCCCAGGGGTCAGTCCCAGGCCTGATTTTGTTCAATGTCTTCAACAACAACCTGGAAGATGGAGTAGAGTGCACCCTCATGAAGTTTTCAGATGACACTAAACTGGGGGGAATAATATGTATGCTGGAGGGTAGGGCTAGGATTCAGAGGGACCTAGAGAAATTGGAGGATTGAGCCAAAACAAATCTCATGAGGTTCAACAAGGGCAAGTGCAAAGTTCTGCACTTGGGATGGAAAAGTCTCATGCATCAGTACAGGATTGACTGGCTGAATAGTAGCTCTGTAGAAAAGGGCGTGGGGGTTACAATGGACAAGCTAAATATAATCCAGTAGTGTGTCCTTGTTGCCAAGAAGGCTAATGGCATAATGGACTGCATCAGTAGAAGTACTGCTAGTAGGTCAAGGGAAGTGATTATTCCCCTCTATTCAGCACTGGTGAGGAATAGGGTACTCCGAAGTACTGTGTTCAGTTTTGGGACCCCACTACAGAAAGGATGTGGACAAATTGGAGGCTCCAGCGGAGGGCAGCAAAAATGGTAAGAGGCCTGGGGCACATGACTTCTGAGGAAGGACGGAGCAAGCTGGGCTTATTTAGTTGAGAGAAGAAGAGACTGAGATGGGATTTAATAGCAGCCTTCAACTACCTTAAGGGTGGTTCCAAAGAGGATATAGCTAAACTGTTCTCAGTGATGGCAGATGACAGAACAAGAAGCAATGGTCTCAAGTTGCAGCAAGGGAAGTTTAGGTTAGATATAAACAAGAATTTTCTTAGTAGGAGGGTAGTAAAATGCTGGAACAGGTTACCCAGAAAGGTGGTGGAATCTCCATCCTTGGAGGTTTTTAAGACCCGGCTAGATAAAGATATAGGTGAATGATCTAGTTGAGCATGATCTTGCCTTGAGCAGCGGGATGAACTAAATGACCACCAGAGGTCCCTTCCAACCCTAATTTTCTATTATTATATTATTACAGCCTATTACACTATTCCATATTCCAATCTAGCCTCTATAATTCAACTTTCTGAAAGTCATTCTATTTTCCAAACCCCTGATCATTTTTACTTTCATTCCTCTTTTTAAGGGAGAATTATATTCCTCTTGTTAAATTAACTCTCTGATCCATGAGTATTTCAACATCAATCATGATGATATAATCATTTATACCTGCTGTATTATCTCTTAAAGAAGCAAGGGAGTGAATATTATTATGTAATTAAAGGAAACATAAATGTTACCACATTTGTATTAAAGCTCTAGTACTAGACAATATATGAAATACAATATTAAAAACAATGGCATTGTATGGGTTTGACTATAAACATCTCTGTTACTAATCTTGAAAAATAGGGAAAAACAATATTACTATAAGCCAGGGAAATTGTGACCTCGGAGGCTACACCAGTTATTTCTAAAATAACCCAGGATTTTTCTATGAAGTTGTGTTATTAATGCTTTTTAATATCAGTTTTATGCCTACTGACATAAAACTCTTCCTATGATGGCAATGGGAGCATCTAAAACAGTAATTCTCCCGTATTCAAAAGTTTGAAGGTGCTTGCTGCTTAAAACAGCTTTTTGCAATACATGTTGCTCCAAAGAATGCTGATACCTCTATTTATTATTAAAAATAACTTACAACAGCTTATCAGGAACACTTAAATGTCACTGATAAGTTTCATGAGGAATTTTGATTAATATATTCAGTACTTTCTTCAGGAATTGCAACACATGTATATGTTAAAATTGAAAGGAAAACTGCCAAACTGCTCTTACAACTATTCCAAAAGATTATAGAGAAACTTAAAACCATAAAATGAGGACGTTTTAGTAGGAGTGTGTGAAACAGGCCATATTCAATTCAGATTCAGCCCGAATCACGGAGCAGTGATCTGATTCACTGATTTGGATCACTGTCCTGATTTGATTCAGCTGAATCTGAAGATTCGATGCTGATTTAGAGAATCAACAATTTGGCCATAGACACAGCTTTAAATGTTTTTTCTTTATACCTCAAGGTACCAGGTACAGCTTGTGAATACTGCAATGGTGGGGCATATGGAGTGTCCCACAGAAGTGCAGGGGTCTTCCGGTCCATTTCTGGGTCCACTGCCAAGCATGCAAGCCTCCTTCCTGCACCCCATCCAGCTCAGCAATCAGCTGTGGGATGACCCTGGATGCTCTCCCAGACCCAGGAGGCACCAGTCACTGAGCCAGGGGGTGG
>NW_017729025.1:71282026-71283692 GCF_001723915.1 Gavialis gangeticus
GAATCTCTCCAAACTGATTTTGGAGGATTTTGATTAGATCTGGAAAGATTAAAGGGTCTCCCGATTTGATTTGGAGATTCAGCCACCGAATGAGGCCAAATCTCTGCCGATCTGAATCAGTGACTGAAGCTTCGCACAGCCCTACATTTTAGCTCTAAATAAAATATAGAGCATGGTATTGTGAAAGAAATTTTCAAAATGAACTATAGAATGGAACTTACAATATTTTATATATGTTAGATGTTCAAATTTGAGATATGGGCATACTTATACAGGCATGTTTCTATTTTATGTCTATAAAAAATGCTAGATGTTATAAATTAACTGAGGGAAAAACTTGAAGCATCAGTTTTATATTTCTTATGCAGGTTTCTTTGAAAATATGCCTTAAAATATGAGAGCCATGAAAAGAAGAACAGAAAATCAACTGTGTCCTGATGTGCACTGGGCCAAGAGATAGCTGCCACTGCAGCCAGTAGAGCTCTCCTGGCCCCATATGCATTGGGACTGGCCCTGTGCCCCTTGCAAGCCCCCGGGCTAGCACCCAGGGGAGCCTGGAGCTTCCTGGCTGCTGCAGTGGGGCAGAGGAGAGCGGGAGCAGCCCTGTACTGGGCTGCTCCTGTTGGAAGCAAATTTACATCCAACAGGGTGCATTTCTAGACATTCTCCCAAGGAAGCCTTACTGAGCAGTATTTTACTGAGCAGTAAGCCTAAAGCACATTAATAGCACATGTAAATGCACCCCCTGAGGCTGAAAATAATCTTAAAAACAGCAGAGAAATGCCCGTCAGAGTGGGATAAATTATTCTACCAGTCCCACTGGGATAGATCAAGGATGAGTCTGCCAGAAAGAGAAAGATGGTCAAGAAAATAAAGTGATTTTTCACTGCAATTCTTCTGTTAATTAGAAAACAAAGAAGGCATGACTGCATAATGAAGAACAATAAACATGTCAATGGATGATGCTGTGAGGAAGGTTTTGTGATATTCAGCCACTAGGAGGCATTCATAGAAAGACAACTTTATCATGAATAACATTACCAAAGTAAGATGCTACTCTCTAACAGCATCACTGAGATCTCTATCCATATCCAAATCTGATAAGAGAGGTCAGATTTACTACAGTCATTTGATACGTTTAATAATGCGAAGTTTAAACGAGGAACTAAGGGAGTAGAATATGTAATCATCATATGTATATTTAAGACAAGGGGAAAGAAAGACAAGGAATGAGTTTACAGTTAGAAATAAAAGATAAAAGTAGAGAGATCAAAAAAGAAGACAAGGGCAAATATTAAGTGTACTAGGCAGGTTGATGGTACAGTTAGTGAAGATGCTGCATCTAATTTGACTAAGGAATCAAATAAGGACAGAGAAACACGGCTAAGACATTTGCACACTAATGAAAAGTATGAGTAGCAAAAGGAAGTAAAACAACTGTTGCATGCCATGACACCAGACATAATATAGATAACAAAAATATAGCGTAATAGCAAGCTTGATTTCAGTATAGGTGTTGAATGGTATATGCTGTTCAGGAAAGGTAGGGGAGAAAAAAGATATTGAATTTCATTTTACAGAAAAATAGAAGGACTACCATGGATAAAATAATTTGGGTAAAATTCACTTGACAAAGGATCATAAAAGAGATTTTATAGATGGTTAG
>NW_017729025.1:71283910-71285359 GCF_001723915.1 Gavialis gangeticus
TTGACAAAGGATCATAAAAGAGATTTTATAGATGGTTAGTCTATTGACCTCTAAGGCCAGATTTGCAGATAGACAGAGAACTTGATAATGTTGTTAGAGACAAAAATGCTACTTGTAATTGTGTCATTATGGGAAACTTTTACATTCCAGATATAGACTGGAGAGCAAAATATATTAAAGCATAGCCTAGTTATTCTTTTTATTTTAATGTAAAAGCAGATAAATAATGAATGAACCAATGAAGATGATATTTTAAACTTAGTTGTGGACACATTAAAAGGAAATTTTAAGAAAATTGATCATAAGAAATAAATGTAGATCAAGTGATTGCAAGTCTGTTCTGCTTAAATCAAGCAAAAGGATAAAACAAGTATATTATAATTAAAATTTTGTTTGAAATAGTAATTTGGACTGAACAGCTTTAGGACTTCTCAGCTAGAAGTTCTGTTGTGGAGACTAGAAGTTCAAGGTTCAAAAATTCTCTGAAATTTGCATTCCAGGTTAGAGGAAAAACTAATACAGAAGGTCTCTACCTAATCAGGTGAATAACCATTTCAAACAAATATGAGTGAGCAAAAAGTATACAAAAACAGAAAAAAGAACTGATCAGGAAAAGAAGTTTCAGCTTGTATGGAAGAAAGCAGGGATAAAGTCATATTTGCCAGAAGTCAATCTGATTACAATTTGTAACACTAAATAAATAAAAAAAATGGTCCTTTGGAAGATACCTAAAAGAGAAAAGAAAAAGAAGTAATGAGGTTAATATGCAAGCAGAATGGATGGTGTAGAGATAATCTAAACATAGCCCCAAAACTAAAAAAATAAATGAATCTTTTTCTTTCTTTTTAGTAAGGATGTTAATGGGAATGAGAGTATAAAAATGGAATTTATCACACCCTAAGTAGAGGAAACTACCTTCAAAGAGTTTAATGTGTACATGTTGCAACATAGAGGATACTGGAAGAATGAGTATGTGAAATCACAAGTCTAGGAATTTTAATCAATCTATAAAACTACATGGCTCGAGAACTATAGCACTTCTATTTAAGAAAGGGGACAGGGGTAAGAAGTGCCTTGGGCAACCCATTATGCTGACTAAAATAGTATTCAAAAAGAAAGAATAATTAAAGACCTGGAGGTTAATTGGCAATGAGTTAAAATGCAACGCAGTTTACCCAAAAATAAATGGACTTGATATGTATCTTTAATGAGATAGTAGATTTTCTAGGCAAAGGAAAATCAATATTTCATCTATCTGGACTTCAGTAAATCACTTGGTACAGTGCCACATAATTATTAGTTAAACAGGGGGAGATGGAGATTACCGCATGAATTTGGGGGTGGATAAAAAACTGACCAATGTGGATATGACAAGGGATTGTGCTAAAAATAGAGCTTTTAGGCTGGAGGCAGATTACTAGAGGAGATCCTTAACAATCCTTGTTCATA
>NW_017729025.1:71290359-71292200 GCF_001723915.1 Gavialis gangeticus
CCATTATGCTGACTAAAATAGTATTCAAAAAGAAAGAATAATTAAAGACCTGGAGGTTAATTGGCAATGAGTTAAAATGCAACGCAGTTTACCCAAAAATAAATGGACTTGATATGTATCTTTAATGAGATAGTAGATTTTCTAGGCAAAGGAAAATCAATATTTCATCTATCTGGACTTCAGTAAATCACTTGGTACAGTGCCACATAATTATTAGTTAAACAGGGGGAGATGGAGATTACCGCATGAATTTGGGGGTGGATAAAAAACTGACCAATGTGGATATGACAAGGGATTGTGCTAAAAATAGAGCTTTTAGGCTGGAGGCAGATTACTAGAGGAGATCCTTAACAATCCTTGTTCATATCCTGGGAATCTTTTCATTAATGGCTTGGCCATCAATATAGGTGTGTAGTAATTAAATGTTGATGACATCTAATTGGGAAGTACTGTCAATACATAGGAAGACTGAAATATCATGTAAGAAGAATTGAATGATTTAGAGGGGTGAGGTAATACGAAGGCACGCTATGCAAGGTTATTCAGTTAAGAACTAATGACAAGAATTTCTCCTATAACCTGGGTGCTCATAGTTGGAACAAGTGAGGAGTAGAAAGACACAAGGGTATTAATCACAGGAAGACTAAATCATTAATGTGAAAGAGGCAAATGTGATTCTTGGATGTATTAATACCACTGTATAGAACTGAGCTGCCCAACTGTCAGCTTGTGGGTTGCATGTAGCCCTAAAGCGGTTAACTTGCAGACACCAGGCTCCTGATCAGGGCACTTCTCTCCTATGCTCCTCCTGGTGCTACCACCGTGGTCTCTAGGCTCTCTTTCACTTCTCCAGCTTCTGCTTCCTGCCCCTGTCCCTGTGGATGGGTCACTGTGGCCCATGAGGTGGAGAGGGCCCATGGCCAGGAGACTGGTGGACCCAGGGAACATGTGCCCCTACCACTCAGTAGTTGGACAGTATAAGGTACTGGTATGACCACCTTTGCAATACTGTGTACAATTCTGGTATTTGTGTTCAAGAAAGATAGGTTTAAACTGGAACAGTGCAAAGGAAGGATTATAGGAAGAAAAAGAAAATTGGAGTTTATTTTCTGAGAGAAGTAAAAGACTTTAGCTTATTGTCAAGCTCGGATGCAGGTAGCCAAGTCTGAGGTCTCTCAGGAAATCAAGGTGCTGACCAGGGTCAAAACAAGTGATCAAGTTGAGAGGTCAACCCAGGTCAGGAGGCCAGAGGTTCAATCTGAGAGCAGGGTCTAGGAGCAAGCCGAGTAAAGAAGATGAAACTGAGAACAGAGCCAAGAAGCAAGCCAGAGGGAACAGCAAAATGGTCTTGAGTCAGATATTTCCTGTTCCTGTGCAGGGATTTATATGGGGGAAGTGGAGTGCAGTGACAGGGAGTGGGCAGAGAGTTACACCTCACTGGAGGCTTCAGTCCAGCCTTGCCCTTTCTGAGGCCCTTGGTACACGTTACACTTAAGACATGATTAACCAGTTAACCATGTCCTAAGTTGTTACCCAGTCACACCTTAAAGCAATTGTGTGATTAAAAAAAGGAATAAGACAGAGTTATTACACAAAAACGTGTGATACTCTGGGACTGGTTTTTATCATACCATTAACTTGCTACGTGCCAGTGTAGGAGGAACCCAGGTTTGTGAAATGCTGCCCCTGCTGTGAGCCTCCTTAGTTGCAGGGGTCACAGCAGTGGGAACAAGTGCAGGGGGTGCCCAAGATCACAATCCCAGGCTCCTCCTGCACCATCAGTAAGGCACGAGAGGCTTTTAAGTTCAATCCCACAATCACACCTCCTGCCATATATGTGT
>NW_017729025.1:71297200-71299974 GCF_001723915.1 Gavialis gangeticus
CACTAATGAAAAGTATGAGTAGCAAAAGGAAGTAAAACAACTGTTGCATGCCATGACACCAGACATAATATAGATAACAAAAATATAGCGTAATAGCAAGCTTGATTTCAGTATAGGTGTTGAGTGGTATATGCTGTTCAGGAAAGGTAGGGGAGAAAAAAGATATTGAATTTCATTTTACAGAAAAATAGAAGGACTACCATGGATAAAATAATTTGGGTAAAATTCACTTGACAAAGGATCATAAAAGAGATTTTATAGATGGTTAGTCTATGGTTAGTCTATTGACCTCTAAGGCCAATAGTCATGGCTATTCCAGTGTCATGGAAGGAGGCATGATTGTGTGGATCACGCATCAGATCCTATCACACCATTACCTAAATGTCTAGAGGGGGCCTTATTTAGACTAGTATTAAAGCTAGGACTGAGAGAGGCTATGACTGCACTTAGTAAATCCATGGTGGTGGAGGAGAGAATACACCAGGAAGGTAGAAAAGTTATATAATGTAAAGTACAATGTTAAAACAAGAACAAGTTTAGGCCAGAAATGAAGAAAAGTTTCTAATCACCAGAGCCGTGAGGTTTTGAAACAGACTTCTAGTTAATATAATACAGACAAACAAACTAGGTAACTTTAAAATGAAACTCTGTGGGCACATCCTCACATGTAGGAACATGCACTTGCAATGACAAAAATGTAGCAGCACAAATTCGGGGTGAAACTAGAAGAGAGGAGATGCTCTGGCCAACAGCCAAAGCATCTCCCAGGAGGACTGACCCTCTGTGTCTGCCGATGCATTTTTCTGTGGTGCATGTGTGGCATGGCACTTGATGTGCCTGCCACTGTAAGGGGTCACACAGCCTGCTGAGCCACTAGTCGGTGGGGGTCAGACCTAATTGGAGAGTCAGCTGACCCAGGGGGCCAGCAGGTGAGGTTAGGCCTGATAGAGGGAGCCACCTGGTTGCAAGGGAGACACTTGATTGGAGGAGGGCTGGGTTTAGACAGGGCAAAAGCCCAGAGCCTCAGAGCAGGGCTGGCAGTAACATCTTAGAAGCTGGTGAAGAAACCATCACCCAACAGGAAGGCTGCAGCTCCTGAATGCCAGCATGGAGAATAACATCTGAAACCTCTGGACGTTCGGGTAGGAACTAAGGGGATGGAAGAAGTTCCTGGGGACTCTGTGTGAGGGTCCAGAGCCCTGAGAAGGGGCCTGAGTTCCTGGGGCCTCATGAGAGGCCAGGCCAGCCCAGAAGGAGAGGGGCTGAGAGTTTGAGGGGCTAGGTGACCTCTGAGAGAATGACTGAATGTGTGAGAGACCTAAGGAAGGGCCTGGGTGAACCCAGTGAGTGTAGCAGAGCAAGGAACCTTATTGAGGGGCCCGGATGAGCCCAGAGAAGAAAAGAGGCTGTGTTAAGAGAGACCTATTGGGGGTTCTGGGTAAGCCCAGAGAGAGGGAATGATTTATGGAGAGGCCCAAAAGGGTGGATCTACAGAGAGGAAAGGTCTAGTAGATGGAAGACTGACCCTGGGAACCTTGACAGACCTATGCTGGGGCCAGGGCCCAGGAAGGGCTGAAGACTGAAACAGACCACTGCTAAAGACTGCTAGAACTAGGAGCCTGGAGTCTCAACTGGCCTTGAGGTGGAGCCAGGGCCTAGGAGAGGCCAAAGGTCCCTGTGGTGCCACAGCCAAGAAGGAGGGTTCAAGGGGTGTGCCACCCAAGATAACAGTAGCTGGTGCTACACCATCTGAGGAGGAGGGAACAAAAGCAGGGGTCCAAGAGTGAGCTGGGGGCCAGAGATGGAGGACTCAGGTGGGAGATGAGGCCAGGGCCATGGGTCTGGTGTTTAGCAGCCTAGGAGGGCCATAGGACATCTAGGGGAAGCCCAAAGAGGGAAGATAAGATCAGGTAGGCCTGAAGACCAGTCCTGGGTAAGCCCTGAAACTTCACCCTACTGGAGCTGATTGGTGTGATAGGGCTGCCTGTGGTGGTGCAGCCTCCATGAAATGCTACACATGGGCCACTCCAGGGAAAGGTGGGGATGGGGCACTGGAAGGCCTCAGCCCCCACTGCCTTGTGGGTTTCCCTGTAGAAAGGGAAGGCTATAGGAACACACCATGACAGAAAAACACCTAATAAAGAAGGGTTGGGACCATGCGGGTCCAAAGGCTCAATGAGGGGCCAGGTGAGGGTGGGAACATGTGGATCCCAGAGGCCCAGTGGGCTGGACCATGTCCAAGGGACCAAAAGGGGCTGGAAGCCTGGAGAGGGGCCGAGAGAGAGAGCAAGGCGCCAGGCAGCCCAGGGAGTGGTTGTACAAGACCAACAGGTCTGAGGGCCCTGAGAGAGGTCAGAGAAGAAACTGAGGGGTCTGGTAGCAGGTCTAGAGCCAAGAGAGAGAGAGAGACCAAGGATTCTGAAGGCCCACACTGGGGCTGAGAGAGGCCAAGGGGTCAAAAGGCCTGGTAAGGGGGCTGCATCAGTAATTGACAAAACATCTGCAAGGCATGGGACATGGTGATGGGGAGGTACAGAGCCATGTGATTGGCCCATAAGGTCATGACCACAATTCAGGTGGTCATTATAATAAAATCAGGGCAGCTTCCCACGCTATATATACTGTGTATATCTATTTAACATCAAAGCATAGCAGGCAAGAGTGGGGCAGACTGCCCTTAGAGTGGGGTATTTAAAAAAAATTGGGTACTCCATGACAGTGCACCATGCCACTTCTTTTGCAACAGGTTTTTTTTTGGGGGGGGGGGGGAGGGG
>NW_017729025.1:71300054-71311150 GCF_001723915.1 Gavialis gangeticus
GGTTTTTTTTTGGGGGGGGGGGGGTAGGGGTGGTTGCTACCAGGTTTTCCTAGTAGAAAATTTTGCCCCTGCACTGTAAATTTGCAGTGTGAGGCACATTTTATAATGTTCTGGGCATGCAGTTTGTGGTGCTGCAAAAGGGTTTGCGGTGCCACAAACTGCCTGAACATCTGGATCCTGCCTATATCTTTATTTAAGGGATTATGTAACAGTTATTTCCAGTAAATTGATGACTGAAGATGTCCATCCAGCCCTATATTTTTATAATACTATAATTGTTTCTAATTAAGTACATAACAAACCTAATTAAGAATTAGCCTGTGGAAACCCTCTACTAGACATAGAACTGATGATGATACACAGTTGATAGTGAAGCAGTAGAACACAAAAATACTAAACAATTCAATATACATCTGATGGAGGCTTCATCCCTGTGTGGTTTCATGTGCTGTATAATGTTATGCTATTCAACAACCAATAAAGTTTGTAGGTAATCTATGACTGACTGTATATTGGTAACTTTAATGTAAAGGGCAAATATCTGATCATATCATTTGGGAGAGAAACTTGGGATGTGAAAAAATTCTTTACATTGTAAAGGTGACCTGAATTTTAGAATTTATCATTTTATGGGAAACTTTTTTTCCATTTTAAAATTGGGACTGAATCAATTATACATTAATCTAAACAAAATAGTCTGAGAACAGCTTTATTTTGGTGGAAAAAAATTATAGAAAAAATTGTCAAAGTAAACTGAATTTGAAACCTCTCCCCTAAGTCCTCCCTCCTCCCTTCCCCAGTTTTATCAAAAGGACATTTCAAACAAAAAAACCAAAAGTTTTGATTACAATATTTTAACCTATGTTATATTAAATTTGCAATTTCAACAGTAACACCATTAGGCTCCAGTAAGCAAAACTGTTGAGAATTATATGCAAACAGTAACACTATTTGAATTATGACAGGAAGCAAAGGCATGCTGAACTATTACAATGCAACAAGAGACTATTGATTACAATATTATACTAGCAAAATATGTCAGAAAAATGTGCTGTAATGAGGGAAAATACAGTCTTCATATAAAACAGAAGGGGGTACACAGTTTGAAACCAAAATAGACTTCTAAAAGTATGGATTTTTTGTGCCTGGTAAGCAGGAATAGCATTGATTTGAGAAGTATTTTAGTAAAACAATATACCTATAGAATTTGAAAATGTCACTGTAAATGATTCATTCTTACATTACTGTAAGCATTGTATTGACTATCAAGAATGGATTTAAAAATCTGTCCTCTAATCAATTCTTCATTCTATCCTTCAGTTAATTAGTTTAAAGGGAAAAAACTTAATCTTATAATTTTTTGCATAAATAATACAATGCATTAAATGCAAATATTATAGACTTTGTCTGTTGTCACAGAAAATGGATGGTATGGTTAGCAAGTCCAAGGACAACCATAAGTAGTTCAGAGAACTGAAAAATATGACATTTCCTGAAGATTTTTGGCTCCTTTCTCAAGCTAAGCAAGCCAAAATATAGTGGTATCAGAATGCAGTTTCCAGGTTAGAAAATATCCTTTCCATCTTGCCAGACTCTCAGGAGGAAGATCTCACTGAGATCAAAGGTGACAAATAGGACCTCATTTAGAGAAACTAGCCAACCCTCAAGGAGAGAACTTTTAACGCATGCTCAACAATCAGCCCTCTTCACCCTCATTTTTTTCGCATGACCTAATCCAAGGTGTGTTTTATTCAATGGTCAGAATTAAAATACCTACAAAAGCTTTGAGGCATCTGTTGTCCCTTTGAGATAAAAAGCACTGCTGATTTGTGATAAAGCAATGGAATGGTAATTAAATTTCTGGCAAGAGAGCACTTGTACTGTACTACAGATAATTGAAACTGTTTAATGCTGTCCTTCCATCTTTTCATACCAGTTAAGCATTAAAAACAGCACTAAAATGCTGTAGTATTAAAATAAACCAAAGATATGCTCTTATCAAACACCAGTTGTAAACCCTCTATTAAATTTTAGGAAAATGCGATTCTACATTTGTATCCAGATGCAAATTTCTCAATTTGGATCCACCTCTAGACAAAGGAAATATTTGAAAAAGGTAGTGAAAAGAAATGTGTGAGCAACAAAAGAAAAACCTTGGGGTTTATAAAGCAGTCTATCCAACTGAGATACCTAAAAAGATTATAGAGTATAGAAGCAGTTAATCCATTTTTAGGCACCTAGATGAAAGAAGATGATCAAGGACAGCCCATGTAGATTTGTCAAAAGCAAGACACACTTGACCACCTTGATTTTCTTCTATGACAAGATGACAGGTGAATTGATAGAAGGTAGTGGATGTGATGCCTTGACTTCAGTAAAGTTTTTGGAACCATCTCCCACAGTCTTGTTAATAAGCCAAGGAAGTATATTCTAGTTGAAAATAATATAATATGAAAAGTGGATACAAAACAAGTATAATGTGTCGAAAGAGCCATTATTGTTCTTTCTATCTAATCAAGTGTGGTTTTTTGTTTTTGTTTTTGTTTTTTCCTGATCCCCACTTCTGGCCCCAGTACTGCTTAATATCTTCATTAATGATTTGGAGGATGGGATTGTGAGCGCACATCTAGCAAACTAGCAGACATCAAGCTGGGAAAAAGTGTAAACATTTTGGAGGGTAGGACTGAGATTCAGATAAACTGGAAGTGTGGAAATCAATAAAGGCAAGTGCAGAGTCCTGTGTTTATGATGGGACAATCACATGCACAAATACACAGTGGGGAATGACTGGCTAGGACATGTTGCTGCAGAAAAGAACCTGGGACTTGTTGGCCCCCAGAGTGCCTTGTCACGGTGGGCCGAGACGAGCGAACAGGTGGGATTAGCAGCGAGGAGTCAGAGTAGCCGGGACATGTGCGGTTTCAAAAGAAGGCTTTTATTTTTCTCTGTACTTACACCACGTGATGGTAGTGTAGCGTAGGTTAGGTCAGGCTTGGTTACAATGGTACGGGAAACAATGAACGATCGATAACAACAGCGGTGAAAACATGAACGAGTTAGCCGGAACGTGGAACAAGTTAATCAAGAACGTAGAACGAGTAGCCAAGACATGTACGAAAATCGGAACGCGAACGAGCAATCGAGACGAAACGAAGACAAGCATTTGTGAGGGAGGGGTACACCAGGACTCGACGGGTCGGGGAGACCAATGGTTCTTACGAACCAACCAGGATTCTAGGCCTGAGGCAGTCTCCGCTGTAGCGGTCTCTGCTGAGATCTGGTCTAGTCTCCTTCAGGTCTGGTCTCTCTCAGATTTTGTCTGGTCTCTACTGTGGGCAGAAACTCGCTGGCCTTAAATATGATTTAGGCGGCCAATCACACGGCTTCCCCTATGGAAGATTCTAATCAAGTTATGTCATGCCTAGAACAAGACCCGGCATGCGCATAGTGCCAATTTAGATTACCTCATTGAAAATGTCAAAAAGGGTCAAGTGTGGGGCATGTTTCAGGCATGTGTACTGGTCTCTTGTGGTTTTTCCATTGACTTGTCCATACATGTTCAGCTTAACTCAGTGTTATCCAGCACCTTTCTTAAATTTGGTTCTGACAGGACTATAAATTGACCATAAACTGAATATAAGCCAACAGTATGCTCTTATTGAGTGGGGAGGATATAAATAAAAGCTAATAGCATACTGGTCTGTATTAACAGGAGCACTCCTTGCAAATAAAAGAAAATTATTCTTCCACTCTCTTCAGCACTTATGTGGCCCTACCTAGGGTAGGTTTCAGTTTTGGATAGCACACTTCAAGAAGGAAGTGGGCAAATTAGAAAGAGTCCAATGGAGAGCAAAAACAAAAGAAGAAAAAAGACCAGATGCCTAGAGAACATGACTTTCAAGACAAGTTTGGAAGAACTGAAATTATTTAGCCTGAAGTCCTTTCGAGGCCAATCTTCTATGCATTTATTATTCTAAAGCCTCTACCAATTTTGTAAATGGCTCTCCCAGTATTGCCAGCTCCCATGATTTTTGGCATTGTTCTTAAAGTCTACACTTTGGGAATGTGAAAAACAGCTCGCTCGCTCGCTCGCTCGCTCGCTCACTCGCTCTCTCTCTCTCTCTATATATATAAAGAGCTGTTTTTCACATTCCCAAAGTGTAGACTTTAAGAGCAATGCCAAAAATCATATATAATAAAAGATGGCAACATTAGACTCATGAAGATTCACATTTAGTGAATTTAAACGCTGTAATAGGGGTTTTATGTACAGTATTTTAGCCACCCTTGCAGCCTATGTCTATGCAGTCTGTCAAATGAGCCTGAGAACATTGCCAAGATGTACCATTAATCCCACCACATCTGATGAACTCACATAAGTGAAACAGGAATGTGTTGTCATGGTAGAGGTGGTATCTTTTATTAGCTTTTATATGGAACATGGACTTTCATTTCTACCCAGCACTTTTACAATCTTTTCTCCTATGCCTGAAGAAGGGTGTTTGCCCCTGAAATCTTGCAGTTAAAGAATTATTTTGCAAAAATCTAGTTGGTCTAATAAAATATATCACCTCTACCACAAGACCTGATTTCTCAGATGCCTAATGGATTTAGAAGCTTTATTCATTTTCAAAAGAACAGGATATCCTCATTCCTTTTAAATCAAATCATTGCACCTCCTGTATCCCTATTTAGGAGAGTGAGGCACTCCATTCACCCTTGGGCTGATTGTCTGCATTGTCTTGAGAGGTGCTACTTTCCCTTTCTCTCACTGTGCACCTGCAAGGGAAAGGTGAAGGGCTGATTCTGCCCCATTAAATTGTCAGGCAGCACAGCAGGTACAATTCTGCTTTCCTTACTACACAATTGTGCTTGTGGTGAAGGAACACAGTATCTTTTGTAGCTTTGAAACTCTCAGCCTTGACATAGCAGAAATGACAAAAATGATAAATGAGAAAAATACAACCCTTTATATATATCTTCACCATTGTAACATTTGCTGGACGTAGTTAAACCAATTTTAAAAAATTAAGTTTCTGTAGGTCTCTGTTAGGTTGTACTTGGAAAAGATGGCATGCACATTAAAACTGTAGACTAAAGTATTATCCACATAACATACATTATTTGCTTCACTGTTTTCACAGAGACATTCCCAAACCTCATCCAAAGAAGGCAACCAGAAATGTGCTTTTCTTTCATTTCCAAGAAGCCTTTCTTTTTATCTTCAAACTTCCTTACAACAAAAACCAGATCTTCTGGAAACAGATCTTCATTGTACTCATTACCTGTGCTAACTAGGTTAGGTTATTATAGGTCTACTGCAATCATCTTTGTTTTCCTGTGTAGATATATTTTCAATGTTTGCATGACATTTCAGTGGTGTGTGAAAAGCCGTAGAAACATACTGGTTTTGCCTGTATCCAACCCCCTTAGAAGGCACATCTTTGCATCTTTCAATTACTCCTCTCTGTCCAAACTTACACTGGCAATGTAGGCTTGATCACTAAAGCAAAGCAGTATCCTCAGCCACTAAACCTCAATCACTTTTTGACTAGCTGCAAACACCAAGAAATAATCCTGAAGAGAAAAATGTGAAGATCCCAATATCATTTTTAAATAAATGCTCCATTTTTCTCCCATGCTTTCTCAATTCACCTCTATTCTGATAACATGTGGATGGGAAAAGAGGGTGAGTCAGTTCCATACTCGGAAATGGGAAGTCACACAAATCAAAATCTCCCAAAACCCTTAAGAGGTACCAGACAACAAAAATTTAATATAGGTGACTTCAAGTTATTCAAATGCTCCTCCTGTGAGTCCTTTACACACATCTCCCATGTACATGTGGCCTTTTTTCAGCTCTGTTACTTGCCAGGGTTTACAATATCCACTTGCATGTGCTTCCGGACAATGGCACTTGCAAGTCCAATGCAAACTACAGGACGGCATTTTTTTCTGTAGTCAAATATTTCCATTCCTGTCTCCACACAGCAACAGCACTGAAATCACTAAACTACCCCACTGTCTATACCACAGCTTACAAAGGCTCAGCCCAACACACAGTTTCCACATACTCACTTCTTCCCTCCCTTCTTTACTGCAGACCTGGCAAGGCAGCCTTTCAAGGAAAGGCAAAACCACAGCGAAGATTTCTTTCAGAGGCTTGTACTGTGGCCCTAATTTAGAACAGATCTGAGCAATTGCCATGCCCTGTAAAACCTTTAACTCCCTGGATAAACTTTCTTAAAAATTCATAATTATTTACTTATGGAGTCAATTTTGCGAATGTTAGAAATTCTGTCTTTCTATGACTGTAGGGCTTCACATGCCTGAATCCCCACCCAGCAAAGCTCTTAAGTGCCTGAACAATTTGATCAGTCCCACTGGGATTCCTTTTGAGTTTAAAGTAAGGCACGGGCTTAAGTGGTTTGCTGAATCAGGGCCCTAGTGATTACATTGGCCTCACTTCAAGGTAAAAGCAAATTGTTCCAAATAAACTGGCTTGATTTTCTATTGTAAGCAATTCAGTTTCAACAGTGCATGAATGAAATGAAAAGCCTGTAATTTAGAAGAATGCACAGGTAAAAGTTTTCTGTTGCTTCTCCTCTGAAAGTGACTAGGCAGGCTCTGGTAAAGTGGCATTCTGAAAATTAAGTGGGTATTATCCATTGCGCTAGTGTCCAACTTTTAGAACAGACTTTCCCTACACTTTTTAGCTATTTTTTCCTTCTCATTTCTGTTACTGACTTTGACTACTCAGCAGACACTTCCATCTTCCTTATGCAATCGTGAATTTTATCTGTTTCTTTTCCCCAAGTATAGCCTAACGGATAAAGTAAAAACAATTATTTTAAAGTTAAGGCTGTAGAAGTAGTTTTGCATTGAATTTCAAGAAAGGATTCAGAAAGAAAGATTATCTGCCCATTCTGAGAAAGATAAAAAATTGTAGCAAAAAGACTTTATTAATAAAATCTGTAGAAGAGCAAGAGGGAAGAAAGTGCCCACTCCTATTCCCATTGAAGTCAATGGAAATATTCCCATTGACTTCAATACAAATTGAGTTGGGCCTGGAGTTACTTAAGGGTCCCTCTACATGTTACAGGTATTGCACAATTAACTGGTTAATTGTGCAATTACCTTGAGACCAGCTACACGTGCAAAGTGCCTGTCACACCATAAAAAGGTCCAGCCAGTTATAAAGTTACACCTTGAAAAGATGTATTAAATTTCTAGCTGGTTGCTATTAAGATTTAATTTGTATGTGTAGTAGGATGATCTCTGTGTCTGAGAGTCCCATCAGCTGAAGGATTTTTGCAGGTGGTAGGGGTGCACCATGCGCAGCTGGAGCTGGGAGTCCTGCAACTTAGAGGACTCTCAGCCCCTGCAGCTGCCAGCTCTGGGTCCTGGCAGCAGAGGGACCTAGAGTCCCACAGTTGTGGATGCTGGGCCCCGGCAGCCAGAGGTCACAGCTGCCCTGAGAGTGTGTGAAACCCCAGGGGCTGACGAATTGTGGCTGCCATGATCTCCCAGCCTTAGGAATGCATGAAACTGAGGGGGATCCCAGCCATGAGAATTTACTTCTTGCTGGTGTAGGGGGTGCAAAGGTGGTATGGCAGGAAAGACGATTGTGTGGATCATGTATTAGATCCCATTACACCTTTACCTGCACATGTAGAGGAGCCCTAAGAAACAGATCACTGAACAAAAAATGCAAAGAGAAAGCAATATAAACAGCTATATCAGGGAGTATGGGGTGTAGCTGAATGTATTTTGAATCACACTCTGGAATTGCAGGTTTGGGGGTTTTGAAGAATTGTGTAAAAATGATTAGCTCTCTTTGGCCTGCTCTAATTTATGGTTCTACTGTTTTGGTCATTTCTTAGACTTGAAATCAAGGATGTTCAAATGTGCTATAAAGGTTCAATTCCCTATCCTCTTTTCATACACTCTGCTCTGTCTCCCAGGATGTGCAGCACAGAAAAGACCTGTGATTTCTACCGGAAATATTGGTAATTTAATGAACTACCTTCTGAACTATGTGTATGTCATTAAACGGTCCCTGGCATAAGATTATCTAGCACCTTTTAATATACTTGTTTGATTATTCAAATAAAATTAGTCAGCCATGTTCTACTTTGATTTATATCTCATATCTTAAGCTGGATTGCATAGCGCTTTCTAAGTATCCAGGCACTGCAGAAAGGAAACATAATTACAAGAAAAATGGTAAGTACATATGAACAACCAGGACTAGAACTCTGCTCGTTTAAATCAAATACATGAAACAGCTACCAATTGAGGTTAAAGAATTGGGGCTAACTCCCCTAAATTTTAATAGTAAAATGATCTTATGAGCCAACTCCTAGATGATAAGGAGTTGAATATGTTAAATATAATGAGTCTGCCCAAAATTGGGTTCAGTAACTTCAAAATTAAAATTAAAATTAGTCCTATAGGCCTAATCATGGGAGATCTTTGAATTGTATCAATTTCCATTGAATTAAACACAAGATAAAGATTCTCAGCAATTTTCAGGGTTGATTTCTTATAGTGCATAGAAGGTATTCACAGGGAGAGGTACAATATAACCTGAATTGTTCTGCTTGACAGCACTCCCAGGAGCAACAATGCTGCTCTGACATAAGCAATGCTTAGTTCCCACTGACTAGGAAAAAGATCCTGTTAGCATGGAGACAAACTGTCATAAGATCCTCTAGACAGTTATGTCAGTGGGGGTCAAATTTTGAGGCAGTGTACCACAAATTAAGCCTGTGTCCTCCCCATTGGCAGGTACTATTATAATACCTGGGCAAGTGCCATTATAATACCTGTCCCTGGCCCCAGATTCACTGTTCTACTTTCAGGTCCATGCACTGTACTCCTTGCCCAAATTTACCGCTCTGTTTTCTGCCCTATCTGCAGAAAGTCTGCCCTATCTGCCCTATTCTGTGCTACTGAATCTGTGCTACTTTCCCCCCTCCCTGATCTGTTGCATGCCACACACAGAGGCTGCCTCTGCCACTTGTGACACACAGGCCATGGGCTGGCAACTAGGGCTGTGTGAAATTTCTCCAGGTGTTTCATTTCAAAGCTGTTTGATGTGTTTTGAGCTCAAAACAGCAAAATCAAAATGAAACAAAAGGCTACAAAACAGCTTTGAAAGGAAATGAGGGCACTTGAAACGTTTTGAAAGTTTTGAAACATTTTGAGTTTCGAAGCTGGGCTTACTTGGCTTCAGTGCTGGTACTAGGCAGGAGCAGCAGACTCCTCTCATCCAGCATGCAGATCTGGGGGCTCACACCCCCTGGAGGAGTCTGGCACAGCCCAGGATCCCTCCCAGGGGTGTGAGACCCCAGATCTACACCCCGGATGAAAGGAGGCTGCCTCTGCCACCTGGGACCAATGCAGTGGCAGCCTCCTCTCATCCAGCTCACAGATCCGGGGGCTTGCACCCCAAGGAGGGCTGCTGAGCTATGTCAGACTCCTCCTGGCAGGTGAGCCCCTGGACCTGCGTGCCGGATGAGAGGAGACTGCTGCTGCTGGCAAGTGTCAGGAGTTGTGTTTTGAAGGGTTTGAGGTGCAGTTTCCCAGAAACCTCTGCACCTATCTCCTTGAAACTGGGCAGACTTCATGCCCCCAGAAGGGGCTATCATCCCTGCAATTTTCATCCAAATCAGGCAAGAAATGACAATGTTCTAGGTATTTTCATGATTCTCCATTACAGCCTATGGGCAAAATATCGAAACAGTGAAACATTTTCGACAAAATGAAATGGGACAGTGCTTTGAAATGAAACAAAACAATGAAATGAAACACTGTCCTTTCACAATGGTGAAATGGATGTCAAAACAAAACAATGGTGTTTTGCACAGCCCTACTGGCTACCCCTGGTTTATATCATTTGAATGTTCGGAAATTATTTCCTTCTCATGCCAGGAGTACCACTATGCACCTAACTCTTTCTGAGAACCTGTATTTAACTTCTAATGAAATACACATGTCCTGTCAATAATTTTTTTAAATATGCAAAACAAAACAACCCCCCCATTCATAAACTGTTTTTGTTCCATCAAGACTTCTAGAAGATTATCTCTTTTGCTGAGCTAGACAAAGGAAAAAGATAGAATTTCTTTAAAAAAAAAGGAGGTTATTGTACCGAGCTGGTGACTTCTTAATAACGTTTGTAATGGATTTTCCATCCATATTTCCACTCTTCTGGAACTGTAAAAAAAAAAGTATCACAGCTGATGTTATTTTTAGGTTTGATGATGGCCTTTTTTTAAAGTGATAATATACTATAGAGTCCTAGACTGTCACATACTTAAGAATAATTACAATCAAGCTCATGAAATTTTAACATAGAAACCGTTGCATTATTTAGAACGTTAATGTGGTTTCAGGAAAAAGTAATTACTGGTTATCTGTTGCCAAAGACATCGTTTGCTGTCTAACTCCAGGGGTGCTGTATATGCAGGAATCAAGACAGAGAGTGCTTTGAATATTTCAAATAATTCTACAGCACATGCTATTTTGTGCCAATTTTTTTCTCAGTTATGAATATAATTGATGCTTAAAAGAACACAAAAACATAAAAAAAACCTCCTTGAACTTGTAAAATCAACTGTCTTGGCTGAGCGAATTGGACTGAAAACAAAAAGAATCACTGTAATACTTCTCCATTTATAGTGAATCATCTTTCTTTCAGCCTTCTTGAGTGACATGTCACAATATCTTCCCCATTATCACAAGTTCCTCCAGCTACACAAGCAAGTCATCATGGCAAACTGAGGAAAATGTCAGGTTGATCAGCGCAAAAAGTTATGTCAAAAGTTAAAATAATATAATTGGCAGCAACTATAGTTACCGGTGAAATACATTTGAAGGTGAAGGAATTGGCTCCCTTCGTCAAATTATTACTTTTATTATATTGCAAGGCACATTGAAAATTTTAAAAAATGTAAAACCTGTCTCTAAAATCCTAGGGTGCTTGTACACATGATGGGGGTTTAGTCCCCTAAACTGAAGTGGCAGGTTTTTAATTGCAACAATTAAAAACCCACCATTTCAATTTAGGAGCTTCCGTCACTGTTATGGTG
>NW_017729025.1:71311404-71312603 GCF_001723915.1 Gavialis gangeticus
CCTGCAGTGGGGGGTGGGGGAGGGGGGGGCGGGGTGAGCTGCCAACAGGCTGAGAGGCTCCTGAGCTTCAGGGGGCCCTGGTCCTTCTTTCCATGATGACGGTGCCCCCTGGGGCCACCTGGGTAGGCTGCTAGTGGGCAGGTGCTGCCCCAGCTCAGGGAACAGTTGGATTAGGCTGGATGCTGTCTCCTCAGTGGCAGCACTCACCCACTAGCCTCCTAACCAGGTGACCCTGGGGGGGTACTGCCACTGAGGAGGAAAGGACCAGGGCTCCCTGCAACTCAGGGCCCACCAGCAGCTCACCCCAGGACCACGGGAGAGGCAGGTAGACTCTACAGGGAAAAAAAAAAGGATCAGGCCTATCACTGCTTCTTTGTTTTTTTCCGGCAGAACCCATCCACACAAGCTGCTGCTGGGCCATGCAGCCCCTGAGCCCCTGGTTATTTCCTCTGCCATGGCAGTGCCCCCAGGGCTGCCCTGGCAGCATGCTAGCTGCACAGGTGCTGTCCCAGCTTGCAGGCAGCACTCACCAGATCCAACTCTTCCCCGAGCCCAGATGCTGATGAAGCAAGGGTGGAATTCTCCAGATCTCTGGGTGTTGGAATTTTGCTTCTTTTTTGTAAAAATTATGAAGTTTCTATTGCAAAGTGACTAACTGTGATACAAATTTTAGTCTTGTTGGTCTACAGTGAGAAATAGTCAGAATTCTTGGAAGAGTTGATATCTTGTATTAGACTGACTAAACAACTGCAAAAATATATATATCTTTATTTGCAAGCTTTTAAGCTCTCACACCCTTCCTGAGGCAAAGGAGAATGCACGGATTGTAACATTTCTCCCAGGTGGAAATGAAACTACATATTGCACAAGAGAATAAAAAGATGTTATAGGTTCCCCTCAGTGAAAACATTCATTTTATGCAAATAGGCTTATAGAATATTTTTGCCTGTAGACCAACATGGCTAAACCCTGTACCCCTGAATCAAGTTGAAAGGGCACACAGGCAGCCAGGCATTGGGAACTGGTTTCCCAGTATACATGCACTCTTTAAAGTTCTGGGTTTGTGGGGAGCCCAGGATCAGGGAATGGCTCCTCAGACTTGGGCTGCATGTGCACCAACAAGTTTAAAGACCATGCAGGGAGACCAGGACTGGAGACAAGCTCCCTGATCCTGGGTTCCCTGTATACTGGCAAGTTTA
>NW_017729025.1:71317603-71317862 GCF_001723915.1 Gavialis gangeticus
CTGTAATACTTCTCCATTTATAGTGAATCATCTTTCTTTCAGCCTTCTTGAGTGACATGTCACAATATCTTCCCCATTATCACAAGTTCCTCCAGCTACACAAGCAAGTCATCATGGCAAACTGAGGAAAATGTCAGGTTGATCAGCGCAAAAAGTTATGTCAAAAGTTAAAATAATATAATTGGCAGCAACTATAGTTACCGGTGAAATACATTTGAAGGTGAAGGAATTGGCTCCCTTCGTCAAATTATTACTTTTA
>NW_017729025.1:71322862-71324688 GCF_001723915.1 Gavialis gangeticus
AATGAAACTACATATTGCACAAGAGAATAAAAAGATGTTATAGGTTCCCCTCAGTGAAAACATTCATTTTATGCAAATAGGCTTATAGAATATTTTTGCCTGTAGACCAACATGGCTAAACCCTGTACCCCTGAATCAAGTTGAAAGGGCACACAGGCAGCCAGGCATTGGGAACTGGTTTCCCAGTATACATGCACTCTTTAAAGTTCTGGGTTTGTGGGGAGCCCAGGATCAGGGAATGGCTCCTCAGACTTGGGCTGCATGTGCACCAACAAGTTTAAAGACCATGCAGGGAGACCAGGACTGGAGACAAGCTCCCTGATCCTGGGTTCCCTGTATACTGGCAAGTTTAAAGGGCCCATGGGCCTGGGACTGGTAAACAGTTCCTTGGTCTTGGGTTGTATATGTACCCTTTAAATTTAAATTTCCAGGTGCACAGCGAGCCTGGAATCAGAAAGAGGCCCCCAGGCCCTGGGCTCCTTATGTGCCAGCAGATGTGTGACAGGATCTAAAGAATTTTATTCCAAATTCCAAAAATTGTTTTCCTAGCCATACTAAATTTGAAGTCTGAATGGGACTGAAGATTATACCTAAAAATGGAGAACCAATGGCAACATCTGAACCCTACTGAGACTCACAATAGCTAAAAAAAACTCATTGGCCCTGTTTGGAACTCAGACATTGCAGCCTGCTGAATGTCCAAAAGATGGATATTAACGATACCACCTAAATTATTTTGATCAGTATCACCTACATGTTAGAAAGATATTTTTTTGCTATCATAGTTAATATCAATATGCTGTATATTTTCTCCTGTTTTTCATTTTTTTCATAAGTATAGGATACAAAGTGCTCATATAGAAAGGACACAAATACTGCCTTTTCCAAGACAGATGCCACATATCATTGGAACCTATTTAAAAATAGATCATTATAGAAAAATAAAAATGGTATATTTATACCTTTCAACATTCTTATGTTTATATTTTTAATTATTTTTGAAATCTGAATTTAACATGATGTGTACTAGTATTATTTTCCTTCAAAAATCTTAAAGTAAAATGTATTATCTGACAAGAGACTTCTTTTTGTCAAACCATTAAGAATATACTGTATCACATTAAGGTATGTACAAAACAAAACTCCATCCATATTGCTGTACAAAGAATTAGAACTATTTACATCTCATGATCTTCTGGCTTTTGCAAGGCTCATTTTTTTCTAAGCAGTAGAAAATAAGAAAGAATAGTAATTGTAGGGGTAGGGCATGAAAGTGGAAGTGGGGTTGCGATAAATAGCTACTTAGAATTTATGTTAAGTTCTGCCAAGGACACCCATCGTTATATTCAAGGTGCCTTTATCATCATATCAATTCATCTAAATCAAGTGTTTTTACATGCTATATATTTCTACAGATGCAAACTGTTCAGCCATGATAATAATTCTGTTCCATGTCAGATTGTTCCATGTCATGCTGTTCCATGTCAGATTGCATTCTAAAATAATTTTTTACTCATGAGTCTGAGTGATTTCATACATTTATAAACTAAATGCTACTCTTAAAAATCTAGGAAACTACCCAACCAAAAAGAGAGGGAGTATCCCATTTTATAAAAAGCATTCATTTACAATGATTAATAAGTGATTACAATACTTTAAGCACGATATAGACAAGATGTGATAAAGTGATTATACATGGATCAGTAGCAGCTGCGGCAGCTGGTCATAGGCTGTAATTATTGAAACCTTTGACCTCTTATCCTAACAATTGTTATATATATCATGTAAAAACCCTTTTCAAACTATGTAAAATCTATTCTTCAACA
>NW_017729025.1:71329688-71334679 GCF_001723915.1 Gavialis gangeticus
GCTGTAATTATTGAAACCTTTGACCTCTTATCCTAACAATTCTTATATATATCATGTAAAAACCCTTTTCAAACTATGTAAAATCTATTCTTCAACGAGTTTGACTCAATACTCTTTGAATGAAATACTGACCTTACTTATGTTAATGAGAGCATTACCAAAGTTAAGATTAGTATTATATACCAAGTAACAGCAATTAGTATGAAGAACTTGAACTAAAAGAACTTCATGACACCATTAGTATTTGAAATAATGTCTTTAGGACTAAGCTGAATTAAAACTAGGATTTAATAGGGTGCTCTGGATTTGTCTCAAGTGCAGAAAGGCAAGAAGGTGACTACTGAGTTCCCTCTTTTGATGCTATCAGGACAAGTTGCTTTATGGAGTTTTTGTTAGATTTTAAGGACTTTATTAAAGTTGAAGCCTGTAAGACAAAAGATTATATGTTATGCTTCTATCTTATAGATAGACAAGGTTCTTTGGGTGAATGTGATATCTTTTATTAAACCAACTTAAATAGTTGGGGGGAAAAAATGTTAAGCAAGCTTTCGGGTTCAAAAACACTTCGTCAGGCTGAGGAAGTTTCAGCAGTTGTTGTGTGCTCTTCCTGGATGGAATGAAAAGTAAAAAAGCCAGAGTCTTCAAATTGGTTGGCTGGCAGCCAACAAGTGCTGGCCTCCATAGGACCAGGTAAATGAGGTCATAAGGGCTATATAAGTTAAGGACTGCCCAGGAGGAGGGGGTGGGTAGCCATGATGAAAATGCAAAGAGAAGAGCTGGATCATCTGAAACTTGCTCTCTCTGGAAACTCATGATCAGTGAACTGCCTGCCTCCACAGGGAATATTCACCTACATCTGGATGATACTTGTAAGTAAGGTACCTGAGATCTAACTAGATATATGGCTTGCAGTAACTCAGATGTGTGATCAAAGGCTACCCCAGCCACCCTGTTTGCTCGATGGGATTTCTCAGATACTACTCAACTCTGTATCATATTCCAACCTTACTCCTTGTAACCAATAAAGTTCTCCTTTGTACCTAGCATGGGAGACTTTTGGGAGTGGGTCTAAATTATGCCTTGGGGTCCCCTTGTTTTGGCTGACTAAGGGAGACCACTACTTGTGCTTCTGACAAAGGGAAGCATCCCAAGTTCTTGAAGTGAATCAAGTACCGTTGAGGGCTACTAGGCCTGTGTTTCTCAGGAGGCACCATGCCAGGATCAAGCCCATCCCTAGGTGGCGGCAGAAATACCCCCAGGCTAGTGGGTGTGCTCCAGGAAAGTGGTCAGCCAGATGTGAGGCACCCCCAGGGAGGTACTCAATGCTTGGAAGTTGGTCAGGTGCAGTGAGGTGGGTGGCTCAGTGCAGGAACACCTCATACTGGCCCGCCACACATGGAATCATATGTTGCACGGCCATCTACAATGTAATTTTAGTTCAGAAGAATCCCTATTTTTCCTTTCTAAGTAAGGTGTTGTGTAAAGGTATGCATTCCTTGACATTACTTTTAGCTATCTTTATTTTGATTTCACTAAAAGTAACAGAAATGTTTATGCAATTTTAGTTTATGACTTCCCTAGTTCTTCATGTGTGGGTTTATTTTAGTTGCATGTGTTTTTTCTCATAAAAGTTCTCAGTTCAAAGGATGGTACACATTGGCTGTGTCTACATGAGATACTGCAGTAGTTGTGCTGAGCTACTGCACAGTTGTGCCAAAAAAATGGCTTTTTCATGATGCTGACTGTGCAGTAAGCCAAGTATCATCATGCTTTCTGCCATGTGACGCTACTGCACAGTAGTCCCAGGCTACTGCACAGTCAGTGTTTCATGTAGACACAGCCGTTTTAATCCCCAAAATTACTTCAGTTGCATGGTTAAAAATTACTGGTTTTAAAAATAAAGAAGCATGAAACAGATATTATTAAATGTTACTTGGGCTGAAGAGTGAAATCATAAAACCTTTTAAATGTGCTATGTGAATGCATTGGGTTGTTTACAGTATCTACATTGATAGGTTGAGGGTCATGGATGTACGTGGTGGAATCCTTTGCTTAGAAATGTACTTGGCTATCCAAACATTCAGGTTTGTGTGCACACACGTCAATTCCAAGGCTTGAATTCAGAAACTAAGAAAAGGTTTTTCTTGTTTTTTTGTCTCTGAATTTCAATAGTGACCTATAAATTCAAAAACTTAAGAACTAAACCATGCTGCTGTGTGCTGCTAGCTTGACCAAAAATGTGTAACATGTGCTTCCTCTGTAGATTAGGTATGTTTAAATACAATTCTTATGACTATGATTATAAATGCATAGTGAGTCATTCTAATTATGAATAGCATAACATGCAAACTTTCATTAACAGTAATTCTAGGGTTTTATTTCCAGTGGTTTAATATTAACAAATTATGACATTCTCTTACACTGCACAACACATAGGTATTAAGTAATTACCTTTGCTACCATTATGCTTTTGCTGAGATGTTTTACACTTAAGCGAAAGCATTTTTTCTATGTTTTTCCTTATATAGAATGTCTACTAAAAATTAAGAGAATATATTTTTACTTACTCCATATTACTTATTAATATACCAGTGCATTTCAAGACTATCTTTATTTGCAAGATTTTGGGCACAAGCACCCTTCTTCAGGCATAGGAGAAAAGATTATAAAAGTTCTACTAGGTAAAAATGAAAATTCATATTTAATAGGACAGTTAAAGGTGTGGTAAAATCTCCTGTTTAGAACAGTTCATTTTATAAAGATTAGGCTCAAAGAAATGTTGAAATAGTCTGTTTACCCGGAAGTTGTTTGGTGGCAAAGCAGGATGTAGAGTTATATTTCCTTCTGGTAATGATGTTTCTACCTAGGAAAACTTTTATAATCTTTTCTCCTATGGCTGAAGAAGAGTGCTTTTGCCTGAAAGCTTGCAAATAAAGATTTTTTTTCCAAAACTCTAGTTGGCCTAATAAAAGATATCACCTCTATCATGAGTTCTGATTCCTTTTGCCTCTACACTAATATGGCTACAACCTGGATACCTTTCAAAACTATTGCATTTTAAGTTTCTGAACCTAGAAATGGATGTTTTTTATCTTATTCTTTAAAAAAAAGGAAAAGGCACTGCCAGATCTTGTTTAGGAACAATCAGAGTAATACATTTTAAAATAGAGGGTTCATTATTTCCACGTTGTATTTTATCAGTCAGCTGAGTCACACTGAGGAAGCGACAGATCCTATCCTATATCCTTGGATAACTGGATACCACAGAAACAGTAGGGAATTGTGTAGGATGTGGTTCAATTACAGACTGCATGCATCAACTTTTTTCATTAGAGGGTTACATTTGTGCTAAAAAGAGAAACAACAAAATTATGTTTTCATTCTTTTGCTTTTAAAGCAAAAGCATACTAGGTGCATGTACACATGCATTTTATTGCAGTTGGCTAATTAGCTCTGCAGTAAAGCATCACTGTCTACACATGTGCTGATATTTGGGTGCAGTAAATTAATTAACTCTGTTGTAAGATAGTACTTGTGGGGGCAGCACTATCTTACAGTGTAGTTACTTACTAAATTGACGTGCACATGGAGATGATGAGAGGGGCTGACTGGGACATGAGGGTGCTGCATTGAGGGGGCTGACTGCCTCATGGCTCTGCACTTTAGCACTCTCATGCCCCAGCCAGCTGCCCAAAACTGCCACCCATGGGCGACTGATGCCACCTGAGTCAGGGGGGACACATGGCCCCCCAACAACTAGTCAGTGACTGGGGAAGGCTCCCCCAGTGGCCAATCGTGCTTACTGGGAAGCAGCCATGGCACTCCCAGAAGTGGCCGTGGCACTCCCAGAAATGCCAGCAGCACTTCACCTGGCACCCCCCATTCCCTGGCTGGTGCTCGTGGGGGGTGGGGCACTGGTGCTCCACCTGCCCCCCCGCCCATCACTTAAGCAGGGATTGTGGCCTGTCAGGGGGTGCACCAGCGCTCTCAGGGGTTGTACCCTCTACGCATCACCACTGCTGCCACCCAGAGCTTGTGGGTGACCTCCCAAGACTGCTGCCAGCCCAAGACTGCTGTGTCCTGGCTCAAACTGCTGCTGTCCCAGGCACATGTGCAGATGCTGAGCCCCAGAAACAGTAGACTCCAGTGCAAATTGTGCTAGACATGGGTGACTGGTGCCTCCTAAGTCCCCAGCAGTCAATCAGCGATGCAGGGGGGGAGAGCCCCTCCACAGCTAATCGTGCCAACCCAGAAGTACCCCAGTGGTGCTTCTCCTGGTACCCCCACTCCCCGGACAGAGCTCTCATGGAGGGGCACCAGCTCTCCCACCTGTCCCCCCCAGCTCATTGCCTAAGTGGGGAATTCTGGGTGTCCAGGGGTGCACCACCACTCTCACTGGGTGCGTATGCCCCCCGTGCACCCCTTATGCATTGCTACTGATGCCAGAATTTATCACATTGCATTAATTGCACCCATGTTATCTCTTTTAGGAACCTATATGCCTTCTCTCACTAAAATATCCATGAACCTGACAGAGAAACTAAGTACATGATTATGCCAAAATGCCATTAGGCTATGAGCGATTGCCATAGGTGCCTGTTCCCATAGGCGTGCATCAAACCCAGAAATAAGCCAGTGAAGATACTGTAAGGTATACTGCAGGTGCTCTCAATACCTGTCTTCAGCATGTTTGAATGTCCAGTGGAGAAGAAACTAAATGCCTTCCCAGTACATTTCTGGATTTGGATCATGTCAGCTCATGTAGGTAGGTAGGGTTTTCCTGGGACGTCAGAGCCGCAGCATGCTGGAGGACTGAACACTGAAGTTAGCCCCCTAACATCACCCCTCTCCTTTTCCTAAGGAGCAATTAAAAATAAAACCCATGAACTTAATGGATTTTGTTTGTTGCCACAACTATTTTAGCAGTACTGTACAAGTTTATAGCTGTATAACTGCCCTCCTAAACATTTGTATTAGTTTAAGAAGCGAAG
>NW_017729025.1:71339679-71347742 GCF_001723915.1 Gavialis gangeticus
TCACCCCTCTCCTTTTCCTAAGGAGCAATTAAAAATAAAACCCATGAACTTAATGGATTTTGTTTGTTGCCACAACTATTTTAGCAGTACTGTACAAGTTTATAGCTATATAACTGCCCTCCTAAACATTTGTATTAGTTTAAGAAGTGAAGAGCCATTTTAATCTTTTGCATTTTTGCACTGCTCTATTCATTTGAACAGTACCTTTAAAAAGTCATTTTATTAGGAGATCCACATGATTGAATATTATGGAGACAGGTGACTGAACAAGGAGTTAAAAGCAGTGTGGGCCAACTTTTTTATCAGGCATGCCACAAATCATCCCTTCATCCTCCCCAAGGAGTACTCTGAACTTCTTCTGCCTAGTCTGCTTTCTGCTTCCTGTTTGATTTGCTGCTCTGCTTTTTGCCCTGTGCTTCCTGCCTTATCTGATGCTATACTACCTGTTTCCTCCCCTGTCTGTTGCATACCACATGCAGAGGTTGTTTCTGCTACCTGTGGCCATAGGTTGGCTACTCCTGAGTTAAAAAAAAAAACTTGTGAAAGACTGCTCATGTGGCTTGAAAACTGCTGATTATCACTTGAAAAGCAATGAAATACGTTTTGCTGTAGAGTATACATTTACCCTACTTACCAAGAAAGGAAGAGTGAAAGTATGCAAGCATCTGAAGCTTTACCTGAATTGTGGAATTCTGTTTGTTTAATCCTTGCAAGCCTTATTTGATATAGGCCCTAACTGTGTCTTGCTTAATCTGACCTTGTAGTTAGCTTGTTCTTTTATAAATTGGCTTCAGAAATCACTTCTTTATATAGTGGTTCTTTTCTTTTCCTGACTCAGCCGTTTTAGAGGATTCTGAGTTTTTCATCATAGTCAGAAGACATGTTAGAGTGACTATATTATTCACTGGTGGCATAGGGAAGTGGAGATATGAATCATTCAGCACAAGTGAAGATCAAACTTGAATGATAATGGCTTTTATTTATGATACATTTTTGTAGATTGTATTAATTCTTCCCCTCCCTATTCACTCTAACTACTATATACTTGGAAAAGAAGTAACTGTTAGGTAAGGGGTATTTGTCTTGAAGACACTTGAAGGTAACCACAAAAAGAGATGAAACACAGTTTTTCCTTCTTATATAATTATTTTTAAACTGGAAAGGAAGAAAATAATCTCATGACTCATATATAGGTGTTTGCATGCCTAACAATGCTAATATAACATGGCATCCTGTGGTATCTTTAAAAGGATCTCAAGGCACACTAGGGTGTTCCAACTCCATGGCTAAGTATCACTATTCTTTTCTTTTCACTTCAAGATTATATTCCCTGTGAAGGGACCGCATATTTCAACTTCATAGTTATGCTTTTTCAGAAGAATTCTACAAGATTGTGAATGAAAAAAATCTTATTATAATAAGTACCTGAACATGGCACAGGGGGGCACATAAACACAGTTTACTAAGGAAATTTGGCCTTATCTAAATTTCTTAAAGATTGTGACAAGTACAGAAGTCATGTTTTATGGAATGGAACATATGAAAATGAATTCTGCCACAAGAATATGGGATTGAATGTAATATGCTGGGCATAGGAAAGAAATTTAACATTAGGGTTATTATTACAATAGTCCATTGCATGGATGGTGATTATTTGTACAGCAAACAACTGTTAAACATTTGTAAGAAATGCTTCAGGAGAATTGCTTATTAGTTATTGTATGTGGTAGACTTGTTCTGATACGTATTACTTCAGCCACAGTTCAGATACATTTGAAAGCTTTCTACATTGTTCGAAACTACAAAAAAACCTCTTTTAAACTTATGACTTAAAATTACTCCCATAATCATAGAATCATAGAAAATTATAGTTGGAAGGGACCTTAGGAAATCATCTACTCCTACCCCCTGCTCAAAGCAATACCATCCCAGCTATATCATCCTAGCCAAGGCTTTGTCTAGCTAGCTCTTTAAAATCTGCAAGGATGGAGTTTCCACAGCCTCTCTGGGTAACCTGTTCCAGTACTTTCCTGCTACAAATAATCATTTGTGTGAACAAGGAAAAAACTTTGCAAGGTTATTGGCAATTAGGAAGGCATTGTAAATCAAGCTCTTCTTGGCTTTGCAAATGTTTCTGAAGGAAATTCATTAAGTAACTCATTTTTATCCCAATATACAGGCACCTATAGGCAACTGATAGGAGGCGCACAGGGGTGCATGTGACCCCCTGACAGCTGACACTGATGCTGTCTGAAGGGCTGGTGCCCCCCCCAACAGGGCCACCACTGTCAGCGGCTTCTGTGGGTGCCCTCCCTCACCCCGATTCAGGAGGCACCAGTCACTCATGCAGGCACCTGTGGTACTCATACCATAACAGAGGCCAAATCCTACTCGCATTGAGACTTTTGACATTTATTAAAATGAAATAGGATTCAGGTTCAAATAATGGAGAACTCTAGAATGTTATACATCTCTACATTATCGGTCAAATTGGATTCAGATTCGTATAGCATCTTTGTTCTTGGAAGAATTCCAGGAGACCCCAAGAGAATTACATCTCTTTCACTTGTGAAGGCAAGAAGGAAAATAGTTTTATCAAAGCTAAACCTCAGGAGTAGAATATTAAGCAGCAGATTTATGAAGGGATTGTTGTGTCTGCTAATAGGGGAACTGTTTAAGAATAAGGAAAAGAGATTAATTATTCAGGTATCTATCATAGTTTTAAAAAAATTCATTAAGTGAAGGGCAAATGCCATCTTTCAAAGAAAATACAATTATTACAAGAGCAGTTATTCAGGCCGGTTACAAAGGGATCCTATATTTAATTTCTAATTGTGAAATTTTAATAGGATCTGTAATTTCAATTATTTTTATTCATTTATATAGATAAATGTTGAGTAGAGCAAAGTAAGCATATTAATGGTGTTGGATAAATCAGGTAAAATCAGAATAAGTTCTAGAGTACTAGCTCCTTCACTGGATCATAGAAAGGAGAAAGATTCTCTATAAAAATATCCTTTACCACCGTTATTTGGAAAAGCTGTCCATATGAAGCAGAATAGAAACAATACTAGTGAATTCTTAAGAAACTTGAACAGTTTCCATTTCATAAGCAGTTCTAGAGTTCATAAAACTCAAACTATATTAAATCCATATTCCCCTTATAATATTTCAGTCAACCAATGCTTATTTCCTTCCTAAAGTTATCTATACAGAACATCCCTAAATTTAGGTTCGTACAAATGGGTACTTGTTTGTGATGCTTGCATAGTAATCTGACTTTTCTGAAAGGCATCATATCTTCTGAGGACCACAATACAATTACAAATCTGATGCTTCCTCTCTGACTACCTGAGTGCCGGTGAGAATTAGATATGCATCAACACTTCTCAACACTTAAAAAAAAATCTCAATATATCTATATTTTTTGCTTAAAAAGTTCTTTCTCTCTGTTCCATTTTAATTTTTATTTTTTTCCACAGAATTTTTCTCTTCTCATTTTGTTTCTCTTTTCAAAACAGAGGAACAAAATGAGAAGTCTTTTAAACCCATAATACACAAGTGGGTATGAAATGAAGCAAAACAAATTATCCATTCTTAGGGGAAGAAGATATAAAGTGATTGCACTGTTCTGTGTCTGCTCTTTTTGACCATGTCCAGATGACCGTGGATGTTTGGTTGCCTGGGGACAAGTAACAGGGGCACCTTGTGGTGCTCCTATTTGTCCTGGGGTACACCTGTGCTACATCCTCACAGCCTTACCTGGGGTCCTGGGGGCTGGAGAAGCTGTAGCCATGGTGCTCCTGCAGCTGGGAGCCTGTTCAGCAGCCAGAATGTGGCTCCTAGCCCCCTGATAGGGCTCAGAAGTGTGATCCTTAGCCCCGTGATCCTGCCATCAGCCCTGCCCCACCGTGGACCCTGCTAGTCCCCCTGATTCCCCCCCCAAACCCTCTTGCACACCTCACTAGACCCCAAATACTTGCAAGCTCCCCACAGACCCTGCTAACTCCCTAATCCCCACAACACCCCACAAATCCTGCCTGTCCTCCAATGCCCTTAACCTTAGATCAGGCTTCTGGCACCTATCTAGTTACTGAGTTAGACTGGGAGGAGGAGAGGTAGAGACGACAGCATTTTTAATCTGATCTAACTCCCAAGCTTCTAGCTGTAATGTCTGCATGTAGCTTTAGGCATCTGAATTGTTACCCCAAGAAAAGCTGAATCTAGAGAGAGGTAGAAGTCATGTCAGTGTGAAGAATATGAAGCAACCACCTTCACAACTAATCTATAATGAATTGCATAGGAAAAGGCCATAGAGCTTACACAACTTCCAGCTTCAATACATCAGAGGCCTAGCTGGTATACTGCTTACTACCACATGGTGTCCATAAAAATTAAGAGCCAGAAAGACCCTGAATATGAGATTAGGATTTTTATCCCCCAATAAAGAACTACAGCTGACTATGAACATTTTAGATCCGTCTGCCCCTTTAGCAGTACTAGATTGAATGGATACCAATAATAGGGAAAAAACAAAGAAGCATTCTCCCTTAGCTGATTTTATTCAGCTACTTTGACACCACAAGCCTGCTGATCCTATTAATGTTCAGATCAAACTGAACCCTAAAACTGTAAAATGTAAGGCTGGAGGGATCCTGAAGAGGTCATTTACACCAAACCACTATTCAAGGCAGGATTATTCCAATCTAAATCATTCTAGACAACTTTGCTTTTAAACTAATCTTAAAAACTTCCAAGGAGGAAAATTCTGCCAGATGTCTAGGTTACCTGTTCTACTGCTTCATAGTCAGAAAGCTCTTAATAACCAACCCAAATTGCCTTTGCTGCTATTACTTCTTGTCCTGTCCTCTGTAACCTCTGAGAATAGTCTATCACCATAATCTTTATTAACCACCCCTTAGATATTTTAAGATCGTTGCCCAATCCCCACTTAGTCTTCTCTACACCAGTTATCTACACTAATTACCTGCACTAGACAGGATCATCTCTGACTAATCCATTCCATAGAAATATTTATATAAAATGCACTTAAAGTTTCCAAAGATTAATATTTTATAGCTTCTCTAGGTGATCAGTTACTCTAAGTAATCCTCATAGGTAGAAAGCTTTTCATATATATAACCTAAATCTCCCTTGGTGCAATTTAAGCCCATTACTTTTTGTTCAGCCCCCTGTAGCCATAGGGCTAGTGTTATGCCCAGTCAAGGCAATGATTATCTTGTCCAGAATCTTTAACATCCAAGATTTTTATCATTCTCCCTTACACGGTGGCATTTGTGCAGTAGAAACCAGAAAAAAATACATTTTTAGCACAAAATCCTCTCTCTGACAGTGTGTCACTTTTTATAACAGTTGTATAATCCTATCATAATTGCTATTTGAGTAAAATTTTAGTTCTGCCAGTGAAATTAATGGATATTTTATTCATATCATTTAACTGAAATTTTATAAGGATGATTACATTTTCCATAATTGAGGTATAATCTGAAATAAACACACAACTGTAAATTGGATGATCTGTGTTTGAGAATTTTTGCAAATAGTTAATGGCATTTGCTACTATTGCTAAAGTATGGATAGAGAATTTAGACTTATTCATTACAGACTTTTTTGTTCTTGTGGTGGACATTAATTCTAAAATCTGAAATAATTCTAGGAGTCAGGGGAACAAACACTTACTATCAATCCACCACTCTAAAATAAATAGTATGAATATTTCATTATGGTAATCTGAAATATATTTCAGGACATGCCAAGGTATTATGGCTCATTTCAGAAACAGTTCAATTTACTGGTTAAAATATGATCCAACTGACAGAGCAGAAATGATAATGTAATCTTTTCAAACTAGGAAAAGGGTGATTAAACTTTTGTAATTGTTTTACTTTAAATACTTGGCCAGAAAAACAAGCTTTTTAATAACTTTCCTTGTTTAAAAATGTTGGATTTATTGCACCAGTTTAGGCTGAAGTGATAGTTAATTTTTTCCAGTACACTGCATTTATATGCTCTGAATTAAAAATAATCATAAAATCATAGAGAGTAAGGCTAGAAGGAACCTCCATAGGACATCTAGTCCAATCCCCTGATTGAGGCAGGTCCATCCCTTGCCAAACCATCCCACACAAACTATAATCTGAACTCTACATAAGACTTGTCAACCCTGACACAACCATGAAACTTAACACCCTTATCTGCCACAAGTAAAGCATAGGGACTGCAGTAGCCAATGTCCTGCTGCTCCAAAAGTTATTAAAAAATGCTTAAGAAATCCAAAGATTCGGCCCGATTCAGCAGCCAAATCTCCAAATCCAAATCGAATCAGGAAACCCTTTAAACTCTCTGAATCGAATCAGAAACCTGTGAATTGATTCAGAGAGATTCGATGATTTGGACATAGACACAGCTTTAAATGTTTTTTCTACATACGTCAAGGTACCAGGTGGATTGTGAATGCTGAGATGTTGGGGTGGATAGAGCATCCCACAGGAGTGAGGGGGGTCCTTAGCGTGCTCGACAGCAGACCTGGAAGTGGACCAGAAGCACTTCTGGTCCACCACAGAGCACGCAGAGAGCCCCCCTCTCCTCGAGCTCAGCAACTGGTGCCTCCTGGGTCTGAGGGGGCACCCAGGGTCCCCACAGCTGATCGAGGTCCCCCCGCAGCCAATCACTGGGTTGGCCAGAGGCCTAACCAGTGTCAGTAAAGTCTTACACCTAATGCTTCTGTTGATGTATCCTAAAACTGCAATGGCCTTTTGTGCAGCTGCATCACACTGCAGACTCGCATCGAATCTGTGATCTACCAAGACTCCCAGATCGTTCTCTGTAGTGCTGCCATTCAGCCAGATTTCATCAATTTTGTATTTGTATCTTTGATTCTTTTTCCTAAGGTGTAGCACCTTGCATTTGTCAGCATTGAATTTCATTCTGTTAGCTCCAGTCCAGCTTCCCAATCTGTCTAGAATAGGATCCTGCTCCCCTGTCCTCCAACATGTTCACAGTCCTTCCCAGTTTCATGTCACCTGCAAAGTTGCTCAAGAAGCCCTCAATTCCAGCATCCAAATAATTAATTAACAAGTTAAACAGCAAAGGGGCAAGGACAATTTCCTCTAAGACACTCCAATCAAAATCTCCTGCCACTCTGACATGGTTCCACTTCTAATTACCCTTTGTTTCTGGCTATTGAGCCAGTTTTCTATCCATCTTATAGTAGTTTTGTCTAGCCCACATTTCTCCAATTGTTTATGAGAAGGTCATAGTTATCAAAAGTTGTGCTGAAGTCCAGATACACTATATCCACAGCATTCCCGTCACTCAGCCAAGTAGTTACTTTATTAAAGATCAAATTTGTTTGACATGATTTGTTCTTGGTAAATCTGTGCTGAGTGCTTGTGATCAGCCTTTCCACCTCCAGATTCTTGAAAGTGGACTTCCTTAGGATATGCTGCAGTAAAAGTGCACCAAGGTGAAGCTAAGTGGTTTGTAGTTCTCAGGGTCTTCCTTTGTGCCTTTTTAAAAGAGGAGCACTATATTGACCCCTGTCCAGTCTTCCGATACATAGTCCATCTGCAACAACTTTATAAATGTTATTGCCAAGGGCTCTGCTATCACCTCTGCCACTTTCTTCAGTACCCTGGAATTAAGTTCATTGGGCCCTGCTGACTTGAATTCATTCAGACCCATCAAAAGCACCCCAGCTGTCTCACTTGTTATCTTATCCCTCCTCTTTGTTAGGTGTCTGGTTGCAGCTTAATTTTTTTGTGATGACTGAGTCAAAGTACATGTTAACTAGCTCCACCTTTCTTTCATCTTCTGTTAAGAGTTCACCCTGGCTATATTAACAGTGGACCTCCTGCTTCCTTGGTCTTTCTTTTCTGGCCAGTATACTTATAGAATCTCTTCTTGTTGTCTTCAACCTCCCTCAGCAGTGTCACAGGCCAGCTGGGTGCTGTGGGTATATTAATTTAGCTGCAGACAGACTGAGCAATGCCACTTTATCAGTTACTGGGCGTTTTGGTTTGGGATTGAGGAAGTGATGTTCG
>NW_017729025.1:71352742-71354260 GCF_001723915.1 Gavialis gangeticus
AGCAATGCCACTTTATCAGTTACTGGGCGTTTTGGTTTGGGATTGAGGAAGTGATGTTGGGAGGAAAGTAATGACAAGTTTTACTTATAATAAAAATGAATTTTATTTATAATAATAAAAGATATAGTTTACACGTACGACAGTTAGTAAGAAGGTTAAGTTAATAAATAGATAACATAATACTACAAGTTAAAATTGGCAGTGACAATAAAAATAGAGAGAAAAATTAACTAAGAGTTCTTACTTGGTTAATAGCTTATTGATGGTTCCTCAGTTTCAGGTACATGCCAAGTTGATTCAGCAAAGTCGGGTGTCTCTGATCCACGCTCTTGGAGGGAGAACTGGGGGAAGGTCCCTCAGTCAGGATCTGGTCTTTGCTTACACAAGGAATAAGAGATCCAGGGCACGGAACAGCAATGACTCTTCTGTTCCGTCCTTCCTGCGGGTTACTTAACATGCGTGGTTTTTTATATTTTGTTTATGCTAATTTGTTGGCTATATAGCCATTCATAATCTTATTCTATAGCTGCTTTCCTATGGGGTTAAAAGGTGTTAGAAATCATTAAAATGTTACTGCCCAAGCTTGGGTTTACTCAATAAGCAAATACCACTACATCACTTTGGGGTTTGAAATAAACATGTTCTCGCCTAAGTTTATTTTACTGACTTTAAGTAGAAAAAATTATTAAATCGGCTAAGTCTGCAATTATATTCTTTAGTTCTGCTTTTTTAAAACTCATGCTGTCTCAAGATTAGTGTAAACAGCTATATATAATTCCTGTGGGTTATACTCTAGACAGACAGAAAACAGTTTCATAAGCTCTATTTCAGATATCTTCAAAAGGCATTTTCTTTTTGCAATAAGTTGTTTGTTAACCCTTCTGGTTCTGGCTATCACACAGCAGGTACATCAACTCATTCTTTACCTTCCTGATTTTGTTCCTGCAGGTTCTTGCTATTTTGTAGTAAGTTTCCTTGGTGACCTGTCCATGTTTTTCTATTGTCTATATGCTTTCCTTGTGCATTTGAAACATCCTAGAAGTTCCTGGCCACATTGGTCTCTTACCATTCTTCTTGTGCTTCCATCATGTTGGAACAGTTTCTTGTTGGGCTTCCAATACTGTGCCCTTTAAACGTATCCAGCCGTCCTGGGCTCCTTTATCTTTCAGTCCATCTGTCCATGGTACCATGCCTGACATTTCCTTGAATTGGTTGAAATCCACCTTTTTTGAAATCTAGCATCTTAGGTCTGCTGCCCTCATGCCTGCCTAGTCTCACGATCTAGCATTCTATCATGTCATGACTGTTTCCTCCCAAATTTTTCCCCATCTTCACATCCTCCACCAAGTCTTCACTATTGGTCAGAACAAGATTCATATTTTCTTAGTCAGTAGGGTTGGAAGGAACCTGAGCAGATCATCAAGTCTGCCCCATGCCATGGCAGGAAAGAGTACTGGGGTCAAACAGTCCCAACAAGATGATTGTCAAGCCTGGTCTTAAAGACCCCCAGGGTAGGAG
>NW_017729025.1:71354271-71360282 GCF_001723915.1 Gavialis gangeticus
CCCTGGCCCCTGTTGCTTACCTGTGTATATGTTCTGCTCCTTGGTCTAGGCTGGGCTGTACTTGTGAGTGCTGCTTCGTTCAGCGGTCCAAGGCTTCCTCCTCCCTTGTCTTCCCCTTCCACTGACAAGCCTAGTTTAAAGCCCACTGGAGGAGATCTGCCAACCTAGAAGAGAACACACTACCACCTTTAGGGGAAAGGTGGAGCCCATCCCACCTAATCATGTCTCTCGTCGTGATGTGCAGGTCGTTGTCAAGGAAGCCAAAGCCCGCCTCAAGACATTGTTCCCGAAGCTGCCAGTTGGTCTCTGCGATGCACGTCTCATGCTGTCTTCCCCATCTGCTCACTGGTAGGTGCACAGGTGGTATTCTCTTCTGTTCTATCTCCTTCAGCACGCCCCCCAGAGCGTCGTGGTGTGCCATCAGGTGACTGGGGCTTCTCCTGGCCGCATCATTAGTACCCACATGGATTAGGACCATGGGGTAGTAATCGGTGGGCTGGATCATTGCCTGGATCATCCCCATCACATCATGAATCTTTGCTCCGGGTAGGCAGTAGCCCTCAAATGTCAAGGGGTCCTGGCGACAAATGGGGCCCTCTGTACCTCTCAGGATGGAGTTGCCTATGACAATCACTCTACACTTTCTCCTCTGGGACTGCTTAGCTCCTTCGGCCTGTTCGGAGCGTGGAGAGTGCGCTTTAGGCTTTAGCTAAGCCTTCAAGATAGATGATTCTCCCTAGTTGTATCTTCAACCTTCTGTTGAAAGTTGTCCTGCACAAAAGTTGGGAACTGACTCAACACTTTATATTTGGCTGTATTATTTTTCCAGCAGATTTCCAGAAAATTTTAAGTCTCCCATCAGTACCATGTCAATAATTTTGGAAGGGAAAGAACAAATGTGTGTTTTTTCACATACAAGGTGATAACACCAGCTTTTTCCCTGTGTCTTTCTGAAACCAAGTGTAGCCCATAATGTTAATGTTCTAGCCATAAGAGCTGTTCTAGAGCTCTGCGAGATACTAGTCAGATTATAATTCTTTTCACATACTATAACTTTCAACTCATCTTGTTTATTCCCTATACTTCTCTCATTTGTGTACATATACCAGATATATTTTGCATTCTGACCTACTCATTTTGTATTACTTGTTGCTGCCCTGTCACTTTCTGGCCCTGTCCCAAAGTTAAGCTGATTCTTCCAGTCCTTTCCCCTCTGAATTATTTGCTCTGTTGCTGAAGGGTTTGCCATATGTATATTACAGGTATATGTAGGTAATTGAAAATGTGTATGTGTGCATATGTGTATAGTGTGTGTGTATGACAGCTGAAATTATGTCTGTGTGATAAAGGTGCTTGCTGAAGGCGCTATGAAAATTAGACCAAGTGTTTTTCTGTATTTGTTTAGATATTAATCTATATGTTGTTGCTAAAAGCCTAATTAAAGTTTAAGATGTATTGAGGCCTTGTATAAAGTAAGGCCTTGTAAATTTAGCAAAGCCTAGAAGTAGTAAGGCCCTGTGGTGCAGTTAAAATTACCTTATCAAAAGAATGCAAGGCTTGTACTGCTATTGGTCAGTCTAAGGACACTTGAAGTAAAAGGAATCTGAGTGGTCATATGTTATCACAATTCAGAAGCTATAAATTAGCTGGAATATCTGGAAACCATTCAGAAGGCAGATGCAGCTCTGTGAAAAAGATTAATTAGCTGTTGCCTGGATCAGTGGGCCTGCAGACCTCGACGAGCCCAAGAACTGCATTCCAGGTTCCTTCCCGGTACCCCTCAGACAGCGCTGATTGGGGATGCCCGACTTCGCTAAACTTTGTGGAAAGAGAAACTTACTGTGCATAAGGCATCAGAGAGGACTGCCGATAGGTTGCCAATGTGAATTGCTTTGTCTGTTATTGTTTGTCTTGTTACTATGTGTAGTTGTGTTTTTGTTAAGTCAATAAACCTTTCTTACCTTTCTACCCCCGACCACACTCTCAATCCCAAACCCTCCACAGCTGAGACGTGTGTGTGGATAAATAGGCATTGGGAAACATACTGTAGTGAGGAACACACTGGTAACAAACCGAGGGAGTTGCTGTGAAAAAAGCAGCTCAGCAGTGGGACTTTTAGGAGGCCTTTCTAGAAGCTAATTAATGGGTGTCTGATTAGTAGTACAGATTTCCCTCGCTTTACGCTGTACATGCATTCCTGGAAAATGGTGCATAACTTGAATTTCTATAAAGGGAACCCACTTTACAATGTAAAAAATAGGGATATGTTCCAAGACCTCAACTGTACTGATCCCCAGGCCCATTTCTACCACTTTTACAAGACAATTTTGGTACTATCCAACAGCAGACAGTACACACAAGGACAGGATGATGGCAAATGTTATCATAATGGGGATGGCAACTACAGAAACATGTGTTGCAGACAACGAATGAGGAGCACAGATCCATAGAGGAGATCATATTTTGGTGTGTGTCACTCTTACAACACACTGCACAAAGCAGCTGACTGCAGGCTTCCACCACACTGATCACATAAGAGTGAATTTACCTCACATATAACAAATTTTTAGTATAAAAAGGGTCATCGTATAAGCGTGAATTTGTACATACAGAACCTGCATAAAGTGAGGGTAACCTGTACCTGAGTATGTGTCTAGTACATGCTGTGTGTGTCTGTTTCTTTTTTTCCTCTGGAATGACTGATTGACAGGGCTTGCTCTGTAAGTCAGGTTTAGTTAATTGAGGGGTGGAGATAGACAATGTAGGTAGGCAATAGAAAACGTGTGTGAGTGTGCGTGTTTTTATATGTATGTGTATATATACATATGAAGTTTTATGTGCCAAACTATATAATAGACCAGAGGTACTCAACCTCCAGACCATGGGTCAGATCTGAGCCCCAACATCCTGTCATTTGGCCTGCATGGCTTTACAGACCCAATCCTAGTGCACAGACCTGGACTTGGTGGTGCAGGGCCCTGAATCCCTGATTGTAGGATCATAGAAAATGATGGTTATAAGGGACCTCAGGAGGTCATCTAGTCCAACGTCCTGCTCAAAGCAGGACCATCCTCAACTAGATCATCCCAGCCAAGGTTTGGTCTAGCCAGGTCTTAAAAACCTTTAAGGATGCACATTCCACAACCTTTCTTGGTAGCCAGTTTCAGTGCTTTACTACCTTCCTTGGGAGAAAGTTCTTTCTAATATCTAACATAAACTTCCCTTCCTGCAACCTGAGACCAGTGTTCCTTGTTCTGTCAGCTGTCACCACTGAACACTCTAGCTCCATCTTTTTTGAACCACCCTTCAGGTAGTTGAAGGCTGCTGTTAAATCCCCTCTCAGTCTTCTCCTCTCTAGACTAAATAAGTCCAGTTCCCTCAGCCTCTTCTCAGAAGTCATGTGCCCCAGCCCCCTAATTATTTGCATTGTCCTCCTCTAGATTCTTTGCAATTTGTCCACATCCTTTCTGTAGTAGGGGGCCCAAAACAGACACAGTACTCCACATGTGGCCTCACCAATGCTGAATAGAGAGGAATAATCATTTCCCTAGATTTGCTGGTAACATCCCTACCAATCCACCCCAGATCCTGACACATGGGGTCAGATGGAAGTGGCACAGGGCCTCATTTCCAGCCCATAGCACTAGGCTGGGGCAAGGCACAGCCTTGGGGCATCATCCTGGTATCCAGGACCAGACAGGGCAGTGTGGGGCCCTGATCCCAACACACAAAGCTGGGTGGAGGCAATGAGGGCCCTAGGTCCCTGATCCCATCATGAGGGACCAGGCAGAGGCACTACAGGGTCCTGGGGCCCCAATCCCACCATGTGGGACTGGTCAGGAGCAACATGGGGCCCCAAGGCCAATTCTGACACCAGTAGATGCTGCACAGAGCCTGATCTTAGTGTTGGGGGGGGCCTGATTTTGCCAACGCGGAGTGGTCAAGCTGGGGCCAGAGCCAGGGCAGGAAGGCAGCAGCTGTTTGCAGCTTCCTGGCTGCAGCCAGCCCAGGTTCTGGGTAGCTGCTGATAGCCTTGGAGCCTGGACTTGGGGGCAGGGGCTTTGGGTGGGTGGCAAGGGGCACAAGCAGCACATCCTGCTATGTACCCCCTGCCATTGTTTTGTTTTTCTGGCATGCCAGCACTCCAGCACCTTCCAAGGTAGGCATTGTGGGTTTTTTGGCACTCTGGCCAAAAAACATTGCCTGGACCTGGTTTGGGGGGATAACCCAATTTCTTCAGAACAGTAAAAGGGCCCTGTCTGTTGAACATACTGAAGGCCTTTGTCAGATCAATAAAAGCTGTGTACAGTGGCATTCATTTTTTCTATACTTCTTTTGTAGTTGCTTGACCAAAAATATCATATCAGTGGTGGAGCATCTTGAGCAAAAACCACACTGACGTATTGGATAGATTATTTCACCTAGAGACTGCAGCCCAGGGAGCATGATGCGAGATACAATGTTCAACATAAAGATACCTCTATAGTTGTCACAGCCACTTCTATCCTCCTTATTTTTGTATAATTGTACGAACTGAGCATCTTTGAAATTTTGCAGTACCACATTCTCTTTCCAGCAGAGCAGTATAACTTCATGGAGCTTTCAACATACTTCATCACTGGCAGTTTTGTAGATTTCAGCAGGCAAGCAGTCGTTGCCAAGTGCCTTGCTCCCAGCGATCGATTTAATGGCTTTTTCCACATCTTCTAATGTAGGTTCATTGTTTAAATCCATGAAACTGTCGTAATCCTTCAAGCTCTTCAGTGAGACTGAAATCAAGCATGGAGTATACAATTCCATAGTGTTCAATCCAATCCACGATTTGGTTTTTTCTGTCAGTAATACTATTTCTGCTTAAGTCTTTCAGTGGAGCTGTTTTCACTTTAACTAATTACTCGTGTGATGCCTTTGTACATTCCACAGCTATTACCCATGTCAGCTGCTTTATGAATATCATCACAGACTTTCAGCTAAAAATCTTGGACACACCTCCTAACCTCCTTTTGAATTTCTCTTTGAGTGTTAGTGTTGTGAGGTTTCTTGTAGTTGGTTAGTGCTGTACTTTTGTTCTCAACCAGTGGTAGAAGGGTTTCGTAGTGCTCCTCAAATCAGTCTACATTATTCTTGCATATTTTGCAAATACTTTTACAGCAGCATTGTATGTGTTAATTTTTAAGCTTTCCCTAGCCTTGATGGATGAGTTGTTAGGTAAACTTGCTTTCACAACTTCTTCATTAAATAACCTGCATCTTTCTATATCCTTAGTTTGGCTGATGTCAATCGGAGGACAACTGGTAATTTTGCTACAGTGGATCTTTTTGGCATTGATTCTGACTTTGCAGCAGACAAAGGTATGATCAGTGTCACAGTCAACACTGTGATAATACCTTGTCTACAAGATTACTTTCACATGGTTACGCCTAGTCTGTACTAGATCTAACTGATGCCAGTGCATCATTGCAATGCATCCAGTGTATTGGATGTTTCCAGGATGTCTTTCTTGTAATTTTCCCAGGGGAGTAGGTGTTGGTATCATAGTACTTAGGGTAAGAAGGGACCTAAAGAGATCATCAGGTCTGACCCCCTGCCCTGGGCAGGAACGGGTGCCGGGGTCATATCACCCCAGCCAAATATCTGTCCAACCTCCTCTTGAAGACCCCCAAGGGAGGAGGGAGTGCCACCTCACTTAGGAGCCCATCCCAGAGCCTGGCAGGCCTAACTGTAAAGTAATGTCTCCTGATGTTCAGCCTGAACTTTCTCTCTAACAATTTGTGGTCATTATTCCTAGTAACCCCAGGTGGTGCCTGGGGGAACAGAGCCTCCCCTAATTCCCGCTGGTCCCCCCCGGTGAGTTTGTATATGGCCACCAGATCCCCTCTCAGCCCTCTCTTGTGGAGGCTGAATAGGTTCAGGCCCTTTAGCCTCTCCTCGTAGGGCCTGCCCCTTGACCATGCAATCGGTCCTCCTCTGGACCCTCTCAGTGCTAGCCACATCCGTCTTGAAGTGCAGCG
>NW_017729025.1:71370420-71372784 GCF_001723915.1 Gavialis gangeticus
CCTCCCTGGACCTGCTTGTGATGCATCTGTAGATGTATGACAAGGTGTGGTTAGCCTTGGTAACACATAGATTTTGACTTACCCAGAGTTCTAACACTTTCTGGCTATTTCCCTTCATATTGCCAATTCCATCTTTGCCCAGAATACCAGGCCAGTTCTCAAAACTACATCGAACTCTTGCACTGAAGTCACCAAGTATCCCACCCCACCTAGCCTTGAGTAGCTCTCCCCCTCCCCTAAATATTGCTCTCAACCTACTAAAACCAATGTAAATACACTGATAGAAACCAACTAAATATAGATGAGGCTCTATATTTACAGTATATGAGAAATTATAAAGCATTGCATTACGTGCACTATTCATTACGGCTGTGCGAACCTTTGGTCCCTGATTTGATTCAGTGGAGATTTGGCCTGATTCGGTGGTCAAATCTCTGAATCCAAATTCAATCAGAGGACCCTTGAATCTCTCTGAATCAAATCAGAGGTAGCTTGTGAATGCTGAGATGCTGGGGCACATGGAGTGTCCCACAGAAGCCTGGGGGGCTCCCCAATGCAGCAGACCCAAAAGTGGACCAGAAGCACTTCCAGTCCACTTCCAAGTCTGCCAGGGGGCATGCTGGGGGCCTCACCCTTGCCCCCCAATTTGGTGACTGGTACTTCCTGGGTTGGGGGGGCACCCGGGGTGACCCTGTGGCCAATCACTGAGCTGGGGGGCCCCACCAGGCCCCGCCCACTCTCCAGCAGATCCAGAAGTGGACCAGAAGTACTCCAGTCCACTTCTGGGTTCACTGCTGAGAATGTGGAGGGTCCCCTGCACTCCTGTGGGATGCTCCATGTGCCCCAACATCGCAGTGATCACAAGCCAAGCCTGCTACCTCAAGGTATGTAGAAAAAACTTTTAAAGCTGTGTCTATGACCAAATCACTGATTCTTCGGGTCAGCACTGAATCTTCAGATTTGAATTCGGCTGAATTGAATCAGGGACATGATCCCAATCAACAAATTGAATCACTTTCCCTAATTCAAGATGAATCCAAATCAAATAGAGCCCACTTTGCACACCCCTACTAATTAGCTGGGCATAAAACATCTTGTGTCTACATGTGCATCTCTATTAGTTCTTAGGCGCAGCTCACCCATTCAGCTTGCAGCCAAGCACGCTTTTCCAGCTGTTGCAAATATAAAAAACCTTTTTAAAAATACCAAGTACAATGCAATTGATTAGTGAGCTAAATCACCACCCTGCCCAAAGCAGAAGCCGTTGGATTAAGGTGTTGATGGACAGAGTGGACTGGCCACCTAGCTATGAAGCACTCTCCAGTGCTGCTCCATCTTCACTAGGTCAGTGGTGCTAGAACAATTGTCATGATCTTAATGTTATCAGAAAAACAATGTGCAAGATTGCAGAGGTAAGGTCCTCTGGAAATGTATTGTGTTTGGCATAGCAAGCATGCAGGCTCCTTTCACTTTTTTCCTAAATTATGCACCCCTAAGCAGATAAACCATACTCGTATCACAGCACCCAGAGCCTTCAAGGAAAAGAGAGAAAGCTTTCAGTCCAGAAGCATAATAGCAGCACACACATTTGTTAAAATGAAATCTAGCCTTTATTTAGATGCTTACATTGGAGTCAAAAGCTCTTGATAATCTGGTCCTATTGTGCTTTTCAGAAGGTTGCTAAAGGCTTCTGTCTGTTTCCCCTGAAGTTAATTGCAACACTCTCTTTTTCATTCCAGACTCAGGATTAGGCTGACAGTCTAAACAATTTAGTGATCTGCATGAACTAATGAGAATGGAATTATCACTTGCAATCTTCTCAGTGCCCATGATCATATATCATCATCTGCTAATTGTGACAACACAGCAATTTAGACTTTTCTATATCCTACTCCTGCTATGCTTGTTCAACAATGCAGTGTTAATGAAATCTGTTATTTTTCCCTTTCTCCTGTTATGGACCATTAAATATTAGTGACTGGATGCCTACCCTTCCACCACTGTATTTCCTGTTTGTCTTCAGTTTTACTGCTCACTTTCAGATTATTTTAGTATAGAAAAGCTGTATCTATACTCTTCACGTAGTTCATTTTAGTGATTTTTTTTCTGGCAAAACTTACCAGGCCAGCAGCACTGCAGAACATGGTTTCATAGGTGATGCATAGGGGGTGCATGTGCACCCCCTGAGAACGCTGGTGTCCCCCCTGAGAGCAAGCGCTCTCGGCTTAGGCGGGCTCAGCATCTGGCTGAGAGGGGACCATCCCCCTGCCACTAACACCGCTGCAGCTGCCTGCAAATGGTCCCCGCTTGGCCCGCCTTTGCCACCGATGCCTGCATCACCACCTGTGGGCAGTCACCATGCCC
>NW_017729025.1:71377784-71385966 GCF_001723915.1 Gavialis gangeticus
TGATGCATAGGGGGTGCATGTGCACCCCCTGAGAACGCTGGTGTCCCCCCTGAGAGCAAGCGCTCTCGGCTTAGGCGGGCTCAGCATCTGGCTGAGAGGGGACCATCCCCCTGCCACTAACACCGCTGCAGCTGCCTGCAAATGGTCCCCGCTTGGCCCGCCTTTGCCACCGATGCCTGCATCACCACCTGTGGGCAGTCACCGTGCCCCCCTTCCCCCAGCCCCAGGAGGTATGCGTTGCCTATGCATGGTTTCCTCTATCCACAGAGCAGGCACCCTGTAGGCTGTAGCAAACCTGATTTTCCAAACTTCCTTGATTTTTCTCGAGCAGAAGTTGGAAAGGTGAGAGCTCATTCACTTAAATCATTCAGTGCTTCCACAATTGCCCAGATCTACCTTCTGGTTTACCATTTGGTGTCAGTGGCGAGGTGGATACATGTCCAAAATGGACTCACTTCTCTGAACTGCCATCAGATGATAATGATTTCCAGGCATGGTCAGTCTTTATAACTGTTTAAGTTCTTTGTGAAGTAACCAGGAAGAGATCTCTGTGTTTCTTTCTTTACAAGCTGACAATAATGGTACTCCTAATGCTCTGCCACAGTATAAGCATGCAGCTCATTGATGTGGAGCTAATAGGATGTGAATAGTTTCACCACAGTGCTGAAATGTGCAGTTCAGAAGAACTGTAATTAAAAAGTTTGCAAGAATAGCAAGGAAGATTGCTGGCCATGTCTTGAGTGATCTCTGAACCGTGGGGTGGGTCTGATGATCTGCTGATAGTCTTCTTTTTTTAGGTATATATATTTTTTGTATTGTTGACATGCCTGCTTTTTCTTTTAAGCTTGGTTATGACTGTTAGTTAAAGGCAGTCTTGTTATTGCCATTTGCACTTATAAAGTGTTACTTAGTGTTACTGGCAGTGGGAAATGGGGGAAACCTCCAGTGGCTTGGAAAGCTTCTCATAATCATTCATTTACTCACGTTACTAGGAAGTTACTGTCAGTGGAACAAAGCTGATGACTGGGTTTTTGAACCATGTTGTCTAGTTGGCTTCCCTGGAAGTGCGCTGAGGCCAATATTCCTTTTATTACAAACATAAAAAAATCTTCCAAGACAGCTGGTAATTTCCTTCCTATTCTCAAACTGACCATAAATTTGTATTCTCCTGGCAATATGTTTATATTATCACTCCAAAGCATCTTTAATTTGCCATATCTTCTTAAACTGTTTTAAGGTTATTCCACTATAACTGTATGACCAAATTCAATCAAGCTTCAGTCAAGGTCATAGCAATGAGAGAGTTAATGAAGGTATGTAATAATCTGGGTTTTTTTCCTTGGGCTATGTTCCATATTTTGTTCATTAATTCTGCTCTCAGATCTGTTAATTCTGTTTAATATTCTTGAACAGGGCATTTTTTTAGGTAGACCAGCACACCTGGGTGTGAAATTATTAGCAATTTTAGTATCATTATTTTTTTCTGTACTGGTTTAACTGGTTTTAATTTTTTTTCAGCTATCACATGAATCTCATCAGTTTCAAAATCTACCAGTTAAGATACTGACCAGTAATATTGACCAGTATCTGCATTACTTACAAGGCAATGGTTGCTTAGCAGTATAAGATTCAAGAATGCCTACTAAAGCGCTGATCAGAAACCAACCAGAAACCATTGTTCACAGAAAATGGTAAGCTCTCTTTTGCAGTCCTCTCCAGTGCAACCACAGCTGTATTTGCACCTGTTTTGTTTTTGACAAAGGTTGAGAAATACCATATTTACCAAGATGACTTTGAATTTAAGATGATTCTTCCCTACCCCCCAAATTTAGATTCTATACATGGAAAATGTATAAATTTGTTATACTTTTGCATGTATAGAATTTAATTATTGGGGGCTAATCTTAAATTCATGCCCCCACCATTGTAGGGGGGTAGGTGGTAGGGGGGCAGGTAGCAGGGGAGTCAAGTAGTCTGCCCCTGCACCTTGCTCCCTTCTACATGTCCCCAAACTACTTGTCCTTCCTGCCACCTGCCCCTTCCCCACCGTGGCCATGCACCCCAATAACTCCCCTCCTCTGCCCACAGTGTTTACACACCCTGGCACATGACTCCCCACTCATCATTTGCTCTCCCTACCACTCACCTCCCCCTACAGTGCCTGCCCTCCCTGGCACCTCCCCTCTGGCACCTTGCCCCCTCCCACTTGCCTTCCTCCTGGCTGCTCCCTGCCATGCCAGCACCCTGTACACCTTCTCCCCTCTGCTTGGCTCCCCTTGCTATCTGCATCCATGCTGCCACTTACTCTCTGGCATGGTTCTGGCTCCGGCTCCAGCCCTGCTCCAGCCCAGAATACAGAGCACATGGTTGATCCAGCCCTGCCTGGCTAGGCAGCAGGTTTGGTCACAGCCCTGGTTCAAGCCCCGCTGACATCAATGCCAACAGTATTTCAACTTCTTGTGTGTAAAATGTGGGGGAGTTTGAAAGGAAATAACAGGTTTTTTTATGTTGTGTTGGACTATCATTGTATTTGTGACTGTCGAGGAAATACATGAGAGGCAAGAACTCTTTTGGTGATATCTTTTATTGAATGAACTACATAGTTTGGAAAGCTGTTAGTCAAGCTTTCGACACAGAATGCCCTTCCTTGCCAAATTTTTTAATGAAACTTTTTCTGAAAATCATTTTAAAACTTTAGTTCTAGTGGTGATTTTAGCATGCTCATGAGAGATGGTTTACAAATTCAGGATTTTAGCTGAGCAAAAAGAAGAAGAATCCTGGCATCCTTTTAACATCACTACATTTGGTGTTTTGGAATGATAGCTTTGCCTTCTTAATGGCTCCCCAATGATCCTCAGAAATATTAATCTGTTGATGAACAACACTCATTATACTGCACTAGTTTAAAAATAAACTTCTCTTGGCAGTAAATTTGATACCATATTCGAAAGTTGATTTCTCCCTTCATAAAACATCCAACTGATACGTGCATTTCATTACATTTTTAGATTTAATTAAACCTTTACCGCAAAGTGAGCTGACACTTTAAATAATAAATTTATTGCTATCATGAGTCAAAATCATGAGGCATAATACATATTTCCTTTCCTTCTAATGTAATTTTAGAGTAAATATATTTTCTTTTCAAATTTATTAAAGAAGGAAAGGAAACATGCTATTCATAGGGCCCGTATTAAAATTAAGAGGAAATAGGATTGGATGGAATACTGCCAAGTATAGCATTTAACTTCCTCAGATGTCTACTATGTGATGTAATCAGCATGTACGTGATTCTGCAAACACATACATATTTTCACGTGTATTACATGAGCAATTCTATTGCATTCGGTAGATGCACTAGTCACGTGAGTAAAATCATCCATGTACATGAGTTTGCAGGAGTGGGTTCCATTCACTGCCTTTCCTAAAAGTCTAGAAAAGAAGCTCTGGCCAAGTGATTCTGTTTCAGATGCACTCCAACGAAACTGGGGTGAGAGTGACCAGGTATCACTACCTCAGAGTAATGAAGGCATAGGGCCTTCCATGGATTAACATGGATCTGCCAGGTTTGGAAGCAGCATCCCCAGTCTATTCTTTGGGCAGAGGATGAACCATGCAATCATGCCCGCAACTAATGGAACAATTAGAAGGAGCTCCGAAGAGGATTATCCAAAGAGGAAGACTTCTTGCATCTGAACCCCCCTGCCTACAGTAAGTCCCTGCTAGGGAAACAGTTCTGCCAATTTACTAGAAGAAACATTTTGAATAACAAATACTTCAGTAGAAATATGAAGAGGCCTGAGTTTGAATACTGGCTGATGTCTGGTAGTCCACATGATTTTGGAGACTGATCTGTTTGGCCTTGTTTCCACTGTAAACCAGTGAAGCATGTAGGGTGTTCTAAATTATACCAGTAGTGTAAGGTCTTCAAGGGAGCCTATGACAATAAATGTCCAATGATGGAGCTCAGGCTCTGTCATGCCTTGTCTTGCCTCTGGTATGCTCCATATACTAAGGTGACCCTTGATGGCAGCTACCACAGGAACTGTCTTCAGCTATAACATTTCATTGATTGTTTGTGACTATTATATTAAATAATATGAAACAACATTTTTACTGGTATAAAACAACATGTGCAATTTCTAGTGGTAAGTCTGCACACAGTTTTAGCTATAGCTCTAAAAGGAATATTTGTCAGGAATAATATCTTTGTGTTAAATGGTTAAACAGATTTTGAGAAGATGGTTTATATGAAATCAACTATCTGCTTGGAACTGACATTTTAAAGATCAAATGATCTTTAAAACTTGACCGGTGGATTGAATAAACGATGTTATACTTTTTAATTTAAGAAAGATTAATGAGCACAGCATGATTTCAATAGACAACAGAGGACAAATAAACAGGTAATATAAGATTTTCAGCTTGCTAGGTTTGTTAGAAAAAGGTCAGTTTTGTGAAATGTGAGGAATAATTTGGGGCAGAGGCTGTGAGATGCATTTATGGCATATTTATTTCTCTAATTCAAAAAAGTCATTCATATATTTGAAGTTCACTTCCTAACCTTTACCCCCCAAATGTAGTTAGAACTTAAATTTGCTCTTATATTTTCACTATTAATAATATCAAAGCCATCCTCCTGACTAAATAAAAATACTATGATTGTATGACGACACAAAGCAAGCTGTACCATAGATATCATGCTTAGAATTATTTTTCAGTATTCATTATATTGTTTTTCTCTGGTGATGAAAATATCTTTGAGCAGGTTTGGATCCAGAGGGGTGTGGTAGTATACGTGCATCCCCTTCACTTCCTCTTCTAGTCCTGTTGTCCCTGGGTGCTGAAGGCTGGATCCTGCCAATGCTGGGGTTCTTGGCCCTTCTGCCTGAGCCAGGAGGAAAGCCACCAGCACCCACCATGTCCTGCCAGCCTTAGGGGCCAAGAAACCCAAACCTAACTTCACTTCCCTTTACAAAATCCTAGATCCACTATTGACCCTGAACAGAGAGATAAGATTTAGGGTCAGTATATAGCCTTAAGGGCCTTGTTGCATAGTACATGTGTCTACATGAGACGTTGACTGCACAGTAGCCAAATAATGCTACACAGTAGGCCTGTGCTAAGCAGAATGTATTCACTTTGGATTCAGATTTGGCGATTTAAAAGGGACAGTGATTCAATTTGGCGATTCAAATCACTGTCCCGATTCAATTCAGTCTAATCCGAATCCAAAGATATTTGGCACCAAAGCGTATTTGGCCATAGACTATACAGACAGGCAGTACCAGTGGGAGCAGCTGGGAGAATAGCCAGACAAGACCCGGGAGAATCCACAGCTTGCCAGCTGATCCCCTGGCTGCCCACCCCAGGTGAAGCAGGCAGTGCTGGCAGCCCTGGAAGAATTCCTGGGAGCTGTGGGGAATGATCAGGAAGCTGAGGGGATTGAATGGGGAACTGGGGGAATGATCAGGGAGCTGGGGCATGGAACTGGGGAATCAAACCAGGACCTGGGAGCAAGCCCCTGTTCATTCCCCCAGCCTCTGATAATTCCCCCCAACTCCCTAATCTTTTTCCCAGCTCCCTGATCATTCCCCCCAGGACCCGCAGCTTCTCCCGGGGCTGCCGGCTCAAGCTGCAGCTCATCCAGCTGCTCCCCTGGCTGCCCTGGCATGAGGCAGGAGAAGCTATGGGGGCTGGGAGGAATGATTGGGAGCTGGGGGGAATGACTGAAGAGCTTGGGGAATCGAACCCGGAGCTAGGAACTTGAACCAGGAGCTGGGGCGGAAGCCCCCAATCATTCCCCACAGTTCCCACTTCAATTTCCCAGTTTCTGGTTTGATCCCCCAGCTCCCTGATCATTCCCTCCAGCTCCCAATCATTCCTCCCAGGCACCGCAACTTCTCAGGGCTGCCAGCACTGCCTGCCTCGCCCTGGCAGGGGGGCAGCTAGTGGAGCAGCCAGACAACCTGTGGCTTCTCCCAGGGCTGCTGGCTCAAGCTGGGGCTTGTCTGGCTGCTCACCCAGCTGATCCCGCTGGCACTGCCTAGTGCCTGCCTGTACAGTCTATAGCCAAATCTCTGAATATCTCCAAATGTCTCTGAATTGATTCAGAGGCTTCCAATTTGATTCAGAGAGATTTAATGGGCCTCCCGATTCAATTTGGATTTGGAAATTCGGCCGCCGAATTGGGCCAAATCTCCTCTGAACTGAATCAGCTCCCAAAGCTTTGCACAGCCCTACTGCACAGTAGCACATCACAGCACCAACAGTGCTAATCTGCTACTGTGCAGTATTATTAGGATACTGAACATTAGTGTCACTAAAAAGGTGTTCCCCAGTGCTACTGCACAGTAACTCTCCTTACTGCCCATTTATTTAGTAGTCAATTATACAAGTACTAAATAAATGTGCAATAACCACAGCACAGTAGTGTCTTGTGTAGATGCATCTAGTAAATTTAGGCAGCTTCTGGAGCCCTTAACCCCTAGACTGGCTGCACAATAACTACTTTTAAGTGGTTCAAAGCACTCTTATTCAGCTTAGAGTTACACCACTTCAGGGCAGAATTATCTCCAATCTGCCTAATTTTGTTCCTGTTCCATTACCAGGTGCCTACTTCCCACAGCTATTCCACCCAAGTTGAAGTCCTCCAGTATCCCAGAATGCTCTGAGGCACCCAATCCTTTTTCCCCCAGAGCACCCGGTGGCCATGGTACCTCCTGCTGCTGCCTGGACTGACTCTGCTGCTGCTGCTGACAGTGGCCAGGGGGCAAGTGCCACCTCAGCTCTGGGTTGCAGCCCTGGAGCTCTCTAGTCTCACTGAAACTGACAATGGCTCTGTGCTGAGAACAGAGCTGTCAAGGCTTAAGCCTGCGTGGCTCTGCTTTCAGTGCGGAGCCAGTGTGTCAATTTCAGCAAGACCAGGGCTGAAACTGACATACTGGTCAGCCCACTCTCTGCTCCTAGTCCTGCCCCTACTCACCAAGCCTCTAGTGGCAAGTCACAGCTGTGCAGGTGACAGACAGTCAAAGCAGGTTTTTCTTCTTATCATGTGATTGCTTCACTAAGCGAAACAACACCAAGCTGATTAACATCTGGTCGGCTTGCAGCATAAGGTTTAACAAGGCCCTAAGAATATATACTGTAATAAAAGAGACCTCAGCCTAGTTTTCCTGATCCTGTCTAATGAAAAAAGGTATGAGATTTAAAAACATGTGCTGGGCTTTATCTGTCAGTGGTTCATATCAACAATAGTCACAAATTTCAACTTTCTTAAAGCCTATATTATCCTAATGCATCATCATATGCTTAGAAAAGGGTAGATGTTATGGTCAGATAATAAATGCCAGATAGTTATATCACTCTAAAATCCTCAGGTATCTTATGGTAAGGAATCCCAAGGTACTTAGGTGAGTTTGGTATATCTTGCTCTAGGTTTCATTTCACCTGGTTTACCTCATGGGGAGACTGAAGTGCCTTATACCTCCTAGCCTTTTTACAGTAAGATAGCAGCTAACTTACATATCTTTCTTGTCAAGGAAGATTAGTCCAAAGTTTGTCACTTTTTCCTATGCTGAGGGTGCATCTACATGAGATGCTACAGCGCAGTAGCAACAAGCTGTAGACACTACTTCATCGTAGCAATGAACTACAGCACATTAGCTTGTTGCTACTGCACCATAGCTTGTTGCTACAGTGATGTAGCATCTCCAGGCATGAACTGTAATGGAGATGCTACTCTGCAGAAATAACAAGCTACTGCGCAGTAGCATCTAAAAATAAGCATGTGGGGACAGCACTGCTCAGTAACACCAGTTACAGTACATTTAGTACTTGGTTAAGCAAGTAGAAAATGACTGTCCGGTAACAACTGTGCAGTCTACCACTCATATAGATGTAGCCTGTACCCTCTTCATCTTCCATTATGTTTATGGATTCACTAGTTCTTTCAAAATAAGATTAAAGATAATAATTTTGCTCCTCATAGTCCAACTACATCCTAGCACACCTCTTGTTTTGCTCCATTCTTTTAATTACCTTCACTAAGTAGATAATCTTAATTGTATGATATCCTTTTTCAAGGAATTATTTTTGTTCCCTTACTCCCTTGTTTAGCATCTCTCAAAATATGTATATTACTTCCCCAGCTTCTTTAATCGCATTGCTTTCTACATGTCCT
>NW_017729025.1:71390966-71409388 GCF_001723915.1 Gavialis gangeticus
TCCTAGCACACCTCTTGTTTTGCTCCATTCTTTTAATTACCTTCACTAAGTAGATAATCTTAATTGTATGATATCCTTTTTCAAGGAATTATTTTTGTTCCCTTACTCCCTTGTTTAGCATCTCTCAAAATATGTATATTACTTCCCCAACTTTTTTAATCGCATTGCTTTCTACATGTCCTTCCCTTTAATCTTCAAAAGGCACTGTTGACCATTTTTGTTTTTGCCTTACCTTAGATGGCAAGATTCATTCATTTAATGGTTTTTAAGCCAAAAGAAATTGTAAGGATTATGGACAGTCAGACCTTCTGACCTAATGGACGCCATAGAATATTGCACAGGAATTCCTAGATGTAGCCCAATAATTTTTGGTTGACTTGGAGAATATCCTTTAGCAAGACATGATATCTTGATCTAAAGAGTGCAAGACAGTGAGAAATTACCATATCTCTTTGCAATATGTTCCAATGGTTGGTTACCTTCTGTTAAAAATGTACTACTTGTTTCCATTTTGAAGTTTGCTGAATTCAACTTCCATCCATTCTACCTTGTATTGCCTACTACAATAAGGAGTTTTCTTATATCAGACATCTTGTATTTCTATAGGTAATTATAGACTATGATTAAGTCACTTGACCTTCTCTTTAAACTTAAATGCACTGAAATCCTTTAGCACCTACTTATGAGGTTTGTTTGTAAGAATACAGAGCATTCTTTTTGGTCTTCTCTTTTCCTGACTTTCTTTATTTTTCAACAGTTTTTAAATGAAGAAGGCATGTACCTTTATAGACTAACAAAATAAGATATTTATAGAGAGAGAGCACAAGTTCACATCACCAGTTCCTATGAAAGGATATGCAGAAAGAAGAGTATAAGAAATACAGAGAAATTAGGATACACAAGACAAGGGATAAGGGGATGTCACTATTACCATGGACAAAACAGAGTACATACAGGAAGCTGAATGACAACTTTTCAACAGAGTTTTACTAACTCCTGACAAATGACACCATGGCACAATATCAGAATGAATTTAAAAACTCTTTAAAAGGCTACCTCTAGAAACACAGGAGAGGATTACTGGTTCCACCTCCCCAGAACCAATTATCCAAGATCCACCAACCTGGCAACGCAGAAGGCCTCATTGTCTCTGGCATCATTACCATCACAGAGGGAGTTTCTGGCTATGTTTACTCTATCCTATTCCAGTATACCACTGGAGCTAATACCTATTTGGAAAACACCACAGATTTCTTTTGTGATCTGCTTTGTTTCTATGGGCTTACTGCTCATTTGCTTTTCTCTCCTAGCACTGTCCTCCTCTCCACATTCCCCTCATCTCCACCCCACCCTTGCCTTTTTTGTTCTAATTTTTCTATCCTTCATATACTCTGATTTCTTCCTGTCCTTTCACAACATCTAGTGAAGTGAACTTGGGTTCACAAAAATGTGATAGATAGATAGATAGATAGATAGATAGATAGATAGATAGATCTTATTTAGTTAGACTATAAAGGTCCATATTTACCCTGCCTTCTGACTAACTTCAGACTAACATAGCTGACTGCCTCTGTTTTATATAATGAACAGAATCTTCATGACACTACAAAAATAATATAAACTCATTTTTACTAAGCACACCATATATTGTCAGAGCCAGGTCATGATTGCAAGTTCCAAACACTGAACATACTCGTTAAATCATACTGCCCTGAGAACAAGTTACTGGTAATAATGGATAGTATCATCTCCTGATAATATTATTTTCATTCTTTCTCCTTGTATATACAATTATATAACATAACATAACATAATAGATTATACATATAGAAAACTATAAAGGTGTGGTATGTTGGAAATGAAAATAGAAATCATTACTTTTCATATAGATATGTTAGGATCTATCTTGATACCCATCATCAGTCCTGCTGGCACCTCAATGTGTTTTCTAGGAATTTAGGGATTTGGCAGGGCTGTAAAATTATTTTGTACTCACATGTTTGTAATCTTCTGGCCTCAGCTGAGTCTGGAGATTGTTTAAAAGACAGAACCCAAGAAAGTATACAAAATACTCTGAGCTTGCTTAATGATAATTTTGAAGCTTGTTAACCTAGAGATTCTTCAAGCATTTTGCAAGATGCATCTACGTGAACTGTGATCTTTGCTCAAGCTGTGAACTTTTTATAAGGCAAATGAATAAATTCTACTGACCCTTCTTGTCCCAAATGCTTCTTCAATCAGGAGACCACAGACAAGCTTAACAGAGGTATTTAGAGGCACCTTAGCTTGAATGATAAATTGTGTGGCTATTCAGGAGTTAAGCACCTAAATAACCTTCTGAATCTGGTCCTAATGTTTGTCTTCTAGCCTGGATCCTTTGGGCAACATGAGCTACTTTGAGCCAATTGCTCTCCCAATTCCAGGGCCAATTAACTTGAGAATATGGCCCACTGTCTTTGCCTAGGTGTTTTTATCATGCTTTACTTCATGTCCTCTGAGGATCTTCAAATGTTTAGTTTTTCCCAAAATCTTAACTCCCTGCTCCAATATAAGAAACAATACCATTGGCTTAAATAAAATTGGGATTTTAATTATGTTACAAAGTAAATGTAGTTTCCTAATAACTTTTTAAAACTAAATATATAGTACTCCTAACCCAGGAAGTCAACCTTGATTAAAAGACCAGAAATAAATAGTAAGCTGATTGCATCACTGTGGCTTTTTAAGCTACTGAACAGAAGAGCTAATAATGGAATACAGCAGGACGTATTTAAATGAATGCATGATAATGGAATGAATTTGGTTGAGAAGAGGCATCCTGTAGATGAAGAGGTACACTTAACAACTTGGCAAAAGATATCATTTCTGTTCAGTTAGTCAAACAATAGGGACTAAAGTATAAGATTCCATTTAACTGTGTTTCATGAAAGTCAGATTGCTAAGAAATGTTAGAATTTCAGTGGAGAAAAAGTAGTTTATTTCAATGGGGTTCTTATGTATATTGGTGTTCCTTCAGTTTTAGAAAAAGTTTGAGCAATATAGAGATTTCAGTGTTTTTACTGCAATGTGAGGCAGTGTAATTTTTCATAAGGCAGTACTGACTTAATGGAATGTATTAAGAAAAAATATTTTGTTTACCCTCTTACATGATCACTAACCCATCTGATCTGACCTAATACTGATACGAAGAGCCCTAGTAATTTCTAGTAATGCTCTAGGGCTATAGATTTTCATTTGGAATTGCTATATACATTTCAGTAAAGTAAATCAATAGTCTAGAAGGCAGTTGCTAATGCCATAAAACAAGAGTGAAAGAAATGATGAAAAGGCAAAGCACACAATAAAAACACTAAAGTCAAGAGATGATAAAAACAAGATACAAAAAAAGTACAAAGTGGGTGCATCTACACATGAAATTAATGTGCCTGAATTTTCTGTGCAGAAAATTTAGCACATGAAATTGCACCCTCACACACATCTGAATGTGTGCCTGTTGGGAGCAAATTTGCTCCTGGTGGGAGCAATTAAGTCTAGGGCCGATACTGTCCTGCTCTGTCCCAGAAGCCAGGGGGGACTCCAGGCTCCCCCAAGTGCCAACCCTGGGCTGACAGGGGTCACGGATGTGGCTCCCAAACTCCATTGGGCAGGGGAGAGCTGCTCTAGCTACCAGACAGTTGCCTGCCAGCCACATGGAGATCAGGACCTCTCTACAGGGCAAGAAGAGCTGTCCCAGCTGCCAGGCACTTGCCTCCCAGCCACATGGACATTGGTTCCCATCTCAATCTCCATGGGACAGGAAGAACTGCCCTGGAGGTCCTAATCCCCGTGTGCCTGGGAGGTTGCTGCTCAGCAGCTGGGACAGCTGTCCTTGCCCTGTGGAAAATGGGAAGAGTCCTGATCACCATGTGGCTTGCAAACAGATGCCTGGCAACAGGGAAAGCTCTCCCTGCCCTCTGTGGACTCCTGATGCCTAGGCTGACCAGGAACAATTTGCAATTTTCTCCCAGTAAGTGTCTACACATGCACTTCGGTACATTAATTTAATACACCAATTTTTAGTTCATGTATCTACAGTTACTAGAAACTTGTGCATTAAACTGGTCTATTGAGCAGTCATTGCTGCACACATGTAGATGGTTATGCTTTACTGTGCATTAGTAAGTAAATTAGTAAGTACTGTGCAGTAAAGCATCTTGTGTAGGTGCACCCAGTAAATGATTTGTAAAATAAACCTGAAGCTCCTCATCTTTCCTTTTAGACATGCCCAAGCCTTCACAAGTTACTAATCATTGGGCCCCATTGTCCAATCCAGTGAATCTCCCATCCATGGGCCTTCAGCCCCAGTGTCAACTCTAATCAATACAGGCCTCTAAACCTGGAACAGTCTTCCACTGTTGAGGCTTCCAGCCCTGGTGCCTTTAACCATCTCAGCCCCCTCTTGGGCTCAGGCCTTTGTACCTTAAACAATCTCATCCCCCAGACAAGACCTAGAATAGACTCCCTCCAGAAGTGGTGCAGGCACCTACTCTAGACCCATTCAAGAAACGCTTGGATGCTTATCTTGCTGGGATCCTTTAACCCTAGCTGACTTCCTGCCCCTGGGGCAGAGGGCTGGACTTGGTGATCTTCGAGGTCCCTTCCAGCCCTAACAGCTATGAAACCTATGGAGCAGTAAAGTAGAGAACACAAAGCAGTAGCATAGGCTGCAGAAGGGAAAAGGCTTATTAGGGGGAAAGGAAGAACCCTGGTGGCTGGTTCTGAGAATCAGAGATCAGGTGACCAGAAGAAGCGAGTCAAGGAATACGCCCAACTCCTGAGCCAGAGAAGACAGTCTGGCTCTTAGCTCTATAGGAAGAGAAGCTCTTAGGACTGAGGTTGCTAGGTGGAGGCTGCCCCCCATAGGCAACAGAAGGCACCCTGGAGATTTGGAAGGAGATGGTTGCAAGTGAGACAGGAGTTGTCATGGTGCAAAGTCCTAGATTGGGGTTTAAGTTAATTGTTTAGTTAAGAGTTTGTGTTGACTGTTTTACATCCATGGAAGTGGGTGGTTAAAGGGGAGGGTGCTGTCACAGTTGAGGTGCTGGTGAGGCACTGTATGTTTTCAGTTAGCATAATTATGAATTGGGGTCCAGGAGCACAAAGTGCTGGTGCCAAGGGTTAGGATCAGGAAGAGAGAGAAAAAATACACACGGGCTTAACTGAGGTTAAGTGGAGGGATAGACTTCCTACTCGGGGACAGAGTCTAAAGATCAAGCCAAACAGAGGCTACCCTATGATAAGCAGGATGGAGTGGGGCACTGTAGCATGGAGCTTGGTGCTCCTTCTACTTTAAGGGAAAGCAGGCTGCAGAGGAAGCAAGGTGCAAATGAGGTAGAGGGCAATCAAGGGAACCATGTGACATAAAAGGGGGCTGGGCTTGCAGGATACAAGCCCAGGGCCTGAGCTAGGCAAACAGTCTGACCTGGAAGCCATGGAGAAAAGAGTTTCTGAGCAGAGGAGCTGCAGCAAGGCTCCTTACTTAACAGCTGTCTATTTGACCATCTGATTACCGTGGTCAAGGCCTGCCTGGCTAACTAGTAGCCCCTTTTTACAGGGGCTAATGGATGAATGGAACAACTAAATTCTTGGGACAGCTAATGAAAAAAACAGGTTAGGAGTCCTTACCAGCACCTGAACTGGGGTAGGCAATACCAGTGGGCTAGAGTGAGACTGTATGGGCAGTGGAGGTTTCAACTGGCCCAAGAGTGGGGTCAGGGCCTGAGGCCAAGGTGAAGAAGCTGAGCCACAGCTGTAGAGAAATGAGTAGGCAGGCTCAGGGACCAACAGCCCATAAGGAGCAAGAGCCAAGCTCAGGGACCCACAGCCAACAAGAAACAAGAACAAGCAGGGCTAGGGAGCACAAAGCCTAGGAAGGACAGAAACTGTTGGAGGTAATTAGGCCAGAGTCCAGGAGGCGCAGAGGCCTGAGCCTTGGAGGGGCCAGAAAGAGTTGGTGGTACAGTTAGAGATGAATCCAGATCAGACTCACACCCATCCTTAAACTCATAGTCTTAGGTATTGGGCAGATACTTATAGAATAAGTCTTTGAGGGGGTGTTTCTTTTTGAAATCCTCCAAGTAGCAATAATGGTACAAAGTTGGGGCCCTTCAGGATCCTAATTTTGCCATCCAAGTTTAATGTCCTCAGCTCACTAATTTGGAGCAGGTAGTCATTGCTATGACAGTTATTTCTATCAGACTATCAAATACAGTTGATATCAGACCCCATCTTAGTGTGAGCATAACAATGCATAAACACAGTAAAGGGGGCTAAAAGGGCTTAGTAAAGAAGGGTGTAGTAAAAATGATTGTAGGATGTACAGTTGTGAAAGAACAGCCCTCAGTGGTGAAAGAACAGGTTAGGAACTATTTAAAAAAGCTGGACATGTATAAGTCCATGAGGCCGAATGCATTGCATCCAAGGGTGCTGAGTTGGCTGATATGATTCAAGAAGTACCTTGCATGAAGAAACTGAAAAGAGTTCCAGGAAGAGAAGGTGACATAGATAAATGGCAACTGATATAAAGGTGAGACACTTCCTACTTTGTCTATGTAAAAGGGGTCCAATGTCCCTATTACTTTAGGAGTGAGAAAGTACCTACTTTGTCTATGTAAAAGGGGTCCAATGTCCCTGTTACTTTAAGAGTGAGAAAGTATCATTAGAGGGCTGAAGTCTGTCACAGGCAGCTGAGCTAGTACCAACTGCTAGAAAGTAAGCAACCAAGAGAGGTTTGGAATAGAAGATACAAAACTGCAAATGATAACTTAAGAGTAAGCTACCCAGACTGCTAAGAACATAGATCTGGAAAGATGAGGCCATGTAATTAACCCTTAAGGTGATGAGCAATAACACCTGGGATCATGAGGATGAAATCTCACTTGGGGCGCTCTAAGGCAGCCTCCCCTTTTTCCTGAAAGCATAATTACATCAGGGCGTGGCAGGAAAGTGAAGGGGAGATTGCCCAAAGAAAGAAGAAGCAACAAGGGCTAAGGAGGGCTCTAGGGGCATCATAGGCACCAGATGCAATTTGTCAGTGGTCTTATTGTACCTGTTTTTCTGAGGTGCTATTATTCTTGGTAGGTCCTGAGCACCCTGAACTCTCAATAGTTCTAAAGGGAGCTGTGGGAAGTCAGCACCTTGCTTCTTTGAAAAATAAACAATATTTAAAAGCTCAGAGAAAAAAATTATTCCATTTATTAGTTTCAGCAAGATATTCCATTACAAATCACTGGAGGAGAAAAACAAATGATCTCCTGTCAGGTTATCCCTTATACAAAGAACAGTCATGTTCTTTCCATCTCAGTGCCTTTAGTTCCCCATTAAGAAAACAACAAATCAGGAAAAAAAACCCAAATATGGATAGATGATACAAAATAGAGCACCTTGTCTTCTGCTGTAGCAGGCACCATTTAAAATCAAAATGACAGTTACCTCTGCAATACAAAGGGAAATTCTCACAATTTAAAAATGCAATTTGATAATATGTAAAAAAAACAAGGCCCCAGATGTACCAGTACCTAAACACTACTTTCAACAACAACTTTTGGATTTAACAAAAAGTGGGAAATGCAAAAGATGTAACAAGTCACTTAAAAAAAAAGGATTTTTTTTTAATTTGGGCAACCTTTTTTAAATTATAAAATTTAATATTGATTACACCCACACAACAACACTCAATTTTATTTTATTAAACAATTGACAAATAGGTACCAATTGTTGACCTGCGTAGCAATGTTCCCTTCTTATTGTATGCCCAATTTTTATTTCTACTGATAAGAAATAACTCCTTTAAGAATTGATTGTTACTGCTACCCAGTCTGTAGTAAATGACAGATCTTCTTGATTCACAGCCGTGTTAATATTTTTTGCCTAGATTGCAACTATACATTATGCTCCTGTACTGTGCATTTAAGGTAGAATAGGAACCTCATTTCACAAGGGTTATGTATTTATTATTCATTAACCACTTAGGAGCCTCAAGTCAGTTGCAGAGGATTTTTTCATGTAAACTTAGTTAAAAATTACTGTCCTTTTGGCTCAGTGTAGATGCATTCAGTAAACCTTGCATTTTCAATCACTTAAATACCTAATGCCAAATCCTTTTCAGAAATTGTTACTGAGCTCCAAAGAGCTCAAATGAATCAAGAATAGGAATTTTACAGAAGAGAATGGTCCATATTATCAGTAACTAGATATAGTTTCCTACCTCCACATTGCAAATGTATTCCAATGGGTAAATCTTGTTCGTCCTATTCACACAAAGCATACCATTAAAGTCAAATGCATGCATAAGACTAGCAGGATTTGGTCCTCAAAGTACAAATAACCAGAGTCAGTACCATACCTTCTACTGCCCAATGGCTTGTGCCAGCGATTCTCAACCAGGGTCCATGAGATCTCTTTAAGGGTGTTGCAAGATACCACACAAAATTAGCACTATTAGGTATAGAAACACATGCACATGAATCACAAGATAAGCCCAAAGATTTCCAGCAGAAACCCATAGTGCAAAATTCCCCCCCTCAATGTGCCTAGGTGTTTACTGACAGCAAGAAAATAACTTCCCCAAATACTGTATGTTAGACACAATAGAAGAGACGCAAGAGAAGTTTGCACCAAGGACTCTATTCTGCAATTCCTCTATATGCACATATCTTAGTCTTGTCTTAGAAGCAAAACAGAATCAGCTGTTTGCCTCGCTCACTATATTATATACTTAGTGGATCTTAGTTTAGGAATCTGATTCTGCTCTTACTCACAGTGGTATAAATCAAGAATAACTCATTTGAAAACAGTTATTTTACTAAGGGAAAATTGAAGTTATCTGGCTTAGTTAAATGACATATCATACATATTTGAACAATATTTGGCAATATTTTCAATTAAGTGAGCCAGGTACTATTCCATCTAAATGGTACTTAACCATTTAGGTGGAATAAGTGTGATCCTGTTCTATCCTGCATCCTGAAAAGCTACTTATGGAAAAGATGAATGGGTCCATTCCCTCAATACCATTTTTTTTTACTAGATCTTAAAATCATGGCACATTTCAAAACTAGATACTTTAACAGATTTGCAGGAACTTGGGTGTGGTGGAATAGGAGTACAATGAAATACACATATGCCACTTTGCCCAATGTGGCTAGGTACAGACATCTGAGGAGATTAGATCATGTTAAAAATGAACACCTGATATAATTTTGTTCACCCAGGTGCGGAACTTACACTTGGATTGCTAGTTAGGTCAATCTAAGTTCAAACTGTACAGAAGTTCAGGAAGGTTAGATCAATCTAAAAAGGGCTGACTCAATCTAATTTAACTCTACCTCAGCAGCAGTCTAACTTAGATCGGGTCCAGTGAGACCAATCTAACTGACCCTCTGTACAGTTCCCAGAACAACCCCTGGGGATGCATTTTTCCTAAGTGAGCCCCTCAACCCCCCACCCTAGCACCAGGATATTTTTAGCCCCCAACCTCTTGCCCCACTCCAAAATGGAAACTTCCCTTTTGTGGACTTTCTCTCCCCCCACCTCAAGCCCACCAACCCCCCCCAAACCTGCAAGCCACTCCCAGTGCTAGTTTTACCAGTGTTTGCTGGTGCCAGGAGCTGAAGAAGTAAGTCAGGGTGGTTAGAGGGGCATGCAGGATGAAGGGTTCACCAGGTAAGAGGTTGTTTGTCTGGGGGTGGGGAAGGTCAGGGGGCTAAAAATAGCCCCTGGTCATGGGAGAGAAAAAGTCTCCCCATCCCATCAACACCCCCCACAGAGCTTCTAGCAACTCTAGACTGCCACCCCTCCCCCTCCTCTGACTTACTGACAAACCCTCTCAAACCTCACCAACCTCCCCCTGCACAAACCCCACTAATCCCCCATCCTGATTTACCTTAGATAAGCTGGCCATTTTAAACTCAATCTAACCTCCCCAAATGGCTGTATATACCCTGTTTGAAATTGGATTGCATAATTTCATATTTAGTTTTGTTTCCTTAAAGTATTTTCATATCCGAGTGTGTGTTTAAAACTTATTACATAGAGTACACATTAAAATTGTGCAAACTTCTAGTCCTGTAAGATATGAGAAGCCGTTTTCACCAGGAGCTAGACAATAGGAAATGTAAAATATGGAGACTATAAAGACATTTTCAGTCAACTCAGCAGTTTTGTAATTTTCTGCTTGTGAGTCTGCATTTTTCTTCCCACTACAACCTTACAGAAGCCTTGTTAGCATAACTAAGTTTTACAACGGGCAGTTAGGGGACCAAATATTGTCTGATGCAAGCATGGATTTTCTATGGTTGTCTTCAAGGAAGCACTGGACTTGGCCTGTAAAATCATCATCGGTAGGCAATCAATCAATCAATCCATCACTTAGCAGTTGTCTAGTTAATAATTATAATCATGTTTTTAATCAGTAATTGGAGTTCATGTGAGCTCCCCCCATTTTAAGGCACAGGATAACCACTCCTTTCTATGCTAACTTGTAGATATTAAATTTGAACACCACTTCTTTTTAAAAAAGGAAGGCATTTTAAAATATGCCAGAACAGCAAAACATATGCGGTAAATGTGGCAGTGGTGTTCATTCATCACATGTCAAGCTTTACTGCTATATATAATATAGGTTTAAGATCTAATTCTACATCCATGGCAGGCTTTATACTTTGCAACGAGGTGTGGGGAATACAAGCAATGCTGTTTTGCACTTCGTATGTGGTTTTGATTTGTGAGATGAGTTGCTAGACTTAAAGGTTGTCCCAGCTTGTCCAATTGAGTTCACTGTTCAAATATCCTGTAGGTCCCATTCTCTCCAGCATTTCTCTGATGTGTCTCAAAGAAGGATGAAGACCAAGTAAGGAGATCATCTTTCCTCAGCATGAGGAGATTTGGATGGAGATCTTTGTACATATATTATTTTACAACATCGCAATCTCATCATTCAGAAACTGTATCTATGATAGCTGATAATCTTCAGTAGTTTGGAAAAGGAGGGAAAATTCACTGTTCCAGCCAAGGAGGAAAAGGAAACATGGGAAGACCAAGACAAAGAAAAATCGCTGGAGAGGAATTAAGGTTGTTCTCTCTGGGTTAGCCTTTGCTTGTTCTGATCTATTTTTAGGGATTTGTCAGGCTACCGTCTTGAACCTGGGGCCTCAGTCAACCACCCTATGGCTAATTTCCACCCTTCCCTGACCCCCATGCTGATCCCTCTAGCTACTCCCTGTCATCAAAGTTTCTACTTGGGGTCAGCTGACCCTCCATTTCCCACATATAAACCCTAGAACAGAAAGAAAAAAACATTTTGGTAACAGGGATCTTACCTAACCCATAACGGTTCTGCTGCTAGGCTTCATCTTTGGCTTCCTGAGTTGGTTCATTGGTAACATCTCTCTCCATCTACTCTAATGCTCTTGACTCAGCATACTTTTAGACTTCAATCTGTGATTGTCCTCACAGGCCCCTAACCTGGTTGGTCCCCTGGATTCTAATCACCCATCCTGACTTGAGTTAGTTCCTCAGTCCCTGAATGGCCCTAGATCTGGACATCCATGTCTGGCATAGCAGCAATCTTTTTTCAAATATTCATGCTTCATCTAAAATTATCCCAAACTCACATTTGCAATAGTTTTCTGAAGGAACCATTTGCTTAATTGCAGCATAAGGAGATTTTGATCACTGTTTGATGTGCTTCGTTTGAAGATGAAATCAGTAATTACAGGAATAATAGATGATGGACAATGGTGAAGATCCTGTGGTTCTAATAAGCTAATTCATAACATATTTTTTGCAAATCTCAAAGATTCTTACAAGGTGATAGTTTTTTGGCATAACATTATTTTTCCAACAGAAAAAGGTTCTGAAAATTATTCTCAGCTGTTCTGAGAATGTGTACTTCCCCCTTGTTACTCACAGTGGACCCACCCCTATGCCTACTAAATTAATTAACAAAGCTTCTATTGATTTCAATGGGATCAAGAGCCGCAATCTATGATATATTTCTGAAGACTCATCCTTCATTTTATCCTGACCCAATGAGGTTTTACAGTTTCAGTATGACACAATTTTTCTCTGACTATAGTTTAACTATAATGACCTTTTCTTAAGTCTGACATTTTTGTGGCACAAATACTAGGTAGTTAATTCACTCTTGTAACTGAGTAGAAATAGTAATTACAAAAATTGTTGTTATAAATCAAACTAGGTTTACTGCATTGTACATTTCAACTCCAATTCAGAGCTTGGTTTCTTACTTCAAAGGCCTAAAGAAGCTCTCTACAGATTGTGAAACCAATTTCTCTCATGAAAAGGCTGCTGGTTGATCTTGGATAACTTGTTGGTGAGGTCTGGCAAGCTAAATGCAGATTATTCCATATAGTCATGTTACCCTATAATAATGATATAGGACTTGGGTTTTACATCATTATTTGAAAGAAATTTACAGAAGAGATAGATATCATTAACCTCTCTTCCAGATGGGTGAGCTAATGGATTGTGATATGAATCCCTCTAAGTTTACTTGATAGGCTTTCTGAACAGGGGGAGAAAAATCTAAGGTTCCACTGAATGAAACTCCACTGAACTGTTGCACTCATAGCACAGATATAGTATTAGCTTGGGCATACCAGGGCATCTTCATGACCTGGCCAGCCACAATGCATGGGACAGCACCAACTCTCAGGCTGTTAACAGTGGCAGTGTGGCAGTGCAGCTATTTTTGCACAGCCTCCAAGGCTGCAACCAGGGCTCTTGCTGCTTCTAGACAAGGTACATTTTTGCCATAAAATAACTATCTTGCTGTAATTCAAGAGAGAACAAAGCATGTATTTTTTTTCTTCTCCTGCATGTAGGTCACTGAAACCAATACTATCCCATATATGTGAGTTTTACCTTGACTAGGTTTACTGAGGAAAAATAAATAGTGCCTGTCTCTGTTAGGATTTTGTGCCCTGAGAGAGAATTTAAAGTAACTATCTCACTGTAAAATACAAGCAGCTGTAGTGAAGACATAATGTAAAAGACTCCTCTTTTTTGTTGTATTTGAAATCTGGGTAAAAAGAATGCACTGTGCAATGTTTATGTCCATTAAGCAAGTTTGTACTATAAGTAAAAGACTGAGGGTATAAACCAACTAAAAAGTTACAGTGAATTAAAAGGAGGTGGGAACTAACTGTGTCAGCTCCATGGTAACTATTCCTGTTCCTGCTCTTATTTCACAGTGAGTGAAAACTAAATTGCTATAACTTCTGTTTTTACTCATACTGAGAAATACCTGACTGAGTAATTCAAAATGATGAAATTACTTTTCAGTGTTAATACAATGACATGTGGCCCTAAGAAAAAAACAGTGGGTCTTATTTGTGCAACTCTGCACAAATGCAGAATCCTATTGAATTCCATGGGACTGATTCTTTGTGTGAGTGCTCAAAGGTTTGAGGAAAGATTGCTGAAACTAGACCAATGTTTTAAAATAAATAGTTGGCCTATGGCCATGCTGTCTTGCAGTTACTTGAAATAAAATTGGCATGTCAACATTTTTAAAAAATGATTTAAAGAATTCTTTGTTTCAGTGGCTAAAATAAGTATGTTACGTATTTGATGCATAGGGCAAGGCAGCCTATGAAAAATATAAATAAAAACTACTGAGCTCTCACAGCTATTTAATATGGAAAACCCAGAATGTTCATACATAACGCATTAAGTTTAAAATGCCAGGCAAAAAATAGATTAATATTTAATATTCAGGGTCACTGATGTCACTTAAAAACAAGAAGATACATGAGTTTTATTTGACAAATTGTTTTTTAAATGGGTTGCATGCATGTTTTTGCATTCTGACCATGCAGTAATTCATTTTGGGGTGGGGGGGGTTGGTTTGTTTGTGGGTTTTATTTTGGTCTCAGAGCAAAGATGCCATGAGTTCAAGAGAAAAGAGGTCAGCAACAGATCTTTTTTCTTAAAATTTCCATCATTGCCTCTTTCAGTTCAACTCCACTGGGCATTGTGGTGGGTGGATGAGTGAAAGCAGAATGCCAGTGATTCTTCTGGGGACCTGTAAGCAAATTCATCTCTTTCATCTCAGAGCAAGTTGTATATGGGCAGAGGGCTTTTACTAGCATTCATCTAGACAAGAAGCTCCCATCATTGTAATTCCCAGGAGACCCAATAGGCTAGTAGCAGAGTGCACAATAATAAAAAACATTTTTCTCTAGTGACAAAACCCAGGAGAGCCACTTGCACAGGAACACATGAAGAAAGTATGCTTCCAAATAGGCAACACAACCCTCTGCTGACCGATTTGGAAGGAGCAGAACTTACTGCTGCAACCATCCCCTTCTCACCAGAGCAAGTTGCTTGTGACTGGGCTGGGGTTGATGGTTAGAGCCTTTGGCAGGTTTGGCTGACTCAGTGATTAGTCTTGGCTGGGTTCCCTGTAAGACCAACTGACAACTTGGGCAGTAAGGGGATTTCTCCACTAAAGCACTGGCACTCTCCAGGAGTGTTGCTCTTAAGCAGGGGTTCTCAAAAATTCATCCCTTATGGGCCATTTCAAAGGGGCAGCTTTGGGTAGCTGGCTGCCTCAAAGAGGCTCGCAGGCCACATTTTGAGAACATCTAGTTTAACTTTTCAAAAAAGTACTACCAGATTGCAGCAGCATAAAAGGAGTCCTAGTTCATGATGGAAGCCAGAGTTCTATTTCAGGCCATAATGCTCAGTTATTGGCATTTGTACCTGCAACAGCAGCTTATGCTCTCTTCCTGAAGCTATTGAAACTCCTGAGAGCTGCTTTCAGTTTCAGTTTATTTCTTTTTCCAGGATATGTGATTCTCTGGCTGAGAGAAAAGTTATTTCAGTTCCTGAGAGACTGGACAGATTTAATACCTCGCTGCCAGAAAAAGCCAGAGCTCACCCAACCCTGATCAATATTGTTTTTCTTTGTTTCTTTTGTTTCTTTTTTTCTTTTTCAATGGGCAGTCCATTTCAGACAATCAGAACCTGCCCCTATTCGCAGAGCGTTCTCACAGAAAACTCACCTCTGGGCCCCAACTCTAATACATGCTCCAACTTGGCTACTACGATAGTTTTTACTCTCCTTGACCTCAGTGGCCTGCCCAATATGGCCATCAGGCACCAACGTTGAGCAGACCCCACTGGGTACACTCAAGAGGGTCTTGGTGACCTTTCCAAGATGGACTTATTTTGAAAAGTTCCCTCCTACAGTATTAAGGGGCTACACTTGCACATTTCTCCTGTTGGTGTCACAAATGTGTAAAGTTTGGGGAGCTCATAAAAAATTACTGCCTGTATATTTGGGAATGCTGTGGTAAGGGAAGAACCTGCTGTTTGCAGTCATAGGAGTTCAAACAGTCTCCTTTTTTCTGATGCTCTTGTATGGGATTGTGGTATGGGAAGGGGTGGGACTACACCTTTTATTTAGGAAATCAAAGGGTTGCTATAATGATGCAGTTTTTTACAATAAGCTGAAGGACTTAAGTAGGTTTGGATATTGGAAGAAAGCACTACAATGTTCTACAGTAGGTATGTGTGTCTTTGTGTCATTTGTTGCAGCTACAGTTAGGTATCCTTTCCTTTGTTAATGCAATCTCTTGATAGCCTCTCAGACTGTTCCCTCTCCACCTTTCTCTCTCTTCATATAATGAAAGAAACTTCCCCCTTTTGCTGTAGTCTCCTTCTCCTTCTGCTAGGTTGCAGCCATGAGGTAATTAAATGTGTTTTTCTCTTGTCCTGTTTCTATTCCCCCGGATGTTTGCCAAGTAGTCAAGCAATGATAACTCTCCTGTCCATGAGGAAATATCAAATGTTAGAAAATAATGCAAGCAATTGCTGTCCCAATTCTATTCTTCATGCCAGCAATGATAAGATATGGCTTGTTTCCCTCAGTTTTGAACTTGGAGATGCTGAGATGTTTTCCAACTAACTTTCCACTTGTACATGACCCTTGCACCAATAATACCTTGATGATCAGTGTGGAAGGCAGTGCACAGCTTGGTTCTGTCGCTAAGACCGGGCTCTCCTGCCTCTTAAGTGCCAGCTCCTGGGGCCAGACAGTTTGACTTTCACTCACTCTCACTCATAGGGCTCACCCTCCAACTCACCTGCCACATCTTGATTCTTTTTTAAGAAAAGAGGGAGGATCCTTGGTTGTTTGTGGTTACTCTCATGAGTGTTATGAGTTACTGGTCCTCGGGTCTCCTCCTCCCCTCACACCCCATCCATATGCCAACCAGGTCTTACAGCATAGTCAAGCCAGAGTCCATCAGTGGGAAAGTAGAGCAGCCAGCCACCATCTTACCTTGCTGCAGTTAGTCACAACTGACAAAAGCAGCAGGCTAAAAGCCTACGTGAATCCTGTTTAAATCAATCAATAAATAAATGTCTCTGGGTCCCAGCTGGTAAGCAGGTGGTGCTGCAGATGAATGGCCAGCACCCAGGGTCCTCTCCCTTTGCCTTATCAGCTTCTAGCAAGCACTTTTGCTACTCACAGGGTTTCCCCACCATCATTGCTAGTTACCAGGATGGCTCTCAGCCTATTCCAAGTCCAAGGCATAAGGCTTCAGCCCCTTCCCACACAGTTCTAGGTACTCCCACCCAGTGGGCCAGCCCAGTCTGGCTTTAGCTCAAGCAAAACACTAAACTAAAAAGTAATTCACTCTCTTCCTCCTTTTTGCCTGGCACCAGGGTGCTGGTGCCCTCAGACACCCCAGAGAGGGAAAAGATTCAAGGTTGCTGCTTTCATATTCCTCCAAATGAAACAACACTCTTTGGGGGCTCTCCATATCAAGCTGCTCTCTCTCTCTTTCTCTCTTACAGAGCTAGAGCCCTTGAGACTCCTCTGAGCCTCCAGTCTGGTAAGCAGGCTTGTGCCCTATTCACTTCGACCCTGTTGGGGCTCTCCTGCATGCTGGCATTCACCCCAGTGAATGGCCAATCCACAGCTGGCAGGAACTGATGAATTGGGGTGGAAATGGTACCCATAATTGTGCCATCCAGGTGGCCGCCAGCCCTGCAGGTAAGTACCAGCCCTCAGGTGTCCCGGTTGTGCCTACATCAAGGCCCCAATCACTGGTAGGTCTGCCTCTTGAGGCCTCACCACTCTGGCCGTGTTTGCTGGGGAACTCCACGCTGCGACAATGGGCTGTGAGAGGAAGGGGTTTGGATAGGACAGTAAGATTTAGGCTAATAGTTGTGTGTTCCCTTTTTCAGGTTGTCCCTATCTCGGAGAATTTTACTGCTAGCTAAACCCCAAAGTTAGTGAAACTTGTTCCAAGAAAGGCAAGGGGAAGCCTGGAAGACATGCAGTGCTGCTATTCTTTTTATGATTTTACTGCCCTACACTATAAAAAAGCTACAGTATATTTCAAAGTATGTATCAAAATAAAACACTACTTTTGCCATAATATCTGGAATCAGCAGAAAGGATACCACAAATAGATTTTTTAAATTCTGGGTTCCCATGAGCCCTTTAAACTAATATGCCACATATTCAGCCCCAAAGATGTTTTACATTTAATAAGTAAAATTTTTGTATCTAGTTCACAATTTTTATCACATGACAAATTGCTTGAAGGCATGGCATGTCACAATATATTGAGTGATAATTGCAGGATAAGTGTAGGGCTCTGTAGGGGCCCTTCTCTGATTAACAATATTGCATGTCAAAAATCCTGTCTGTCTGTGATAATCTACTGTTCAGGTTTATTTTACACTCTGTGGTTGCTGAGGTGCTTTGAGTATGATGATAAACAGCCCCTCCACACATACAGGTAAAGGCACAATGGGGTCTAATGCAGGCAGGAGGTACAATTGTGGCATTAGATCCCATCATGCCTTATTGTTGGTGCAGGGGAACCACAATCCCGGCCTTCCCCTGCACCACAAAGAATCAAGATCCCACAGCTGGGAGCCCCTTCAGCTGAGAAGGCCGACAACCATAGGGGTGCCCATGCACCCCCAGGGCTGGGAGATCACAGCAGCACCCCACAGCTGCCAGGATCCAGAATCTCATACATGCAGATGGTGGGTCCTAACAGCACTGGGATCCCACATACAAAGATACAGGACTCTGGGTCCTGGCAACCCTGGCTGAGAGTTCCTTCAGCTGCAGGACTCCCAGCCCCAGCTGTGTATGATGTATCCCTGCAGGTGGGAGCCCTGTCAGCTGATGGGGGCTGTGACTCCCAGCTCCAGGAGCAGGCCATGCTACATAGTTTCATAGTTTCTAGGATTGGAAGGGACCTGAGCAGATCATTGAGTCCGACCCCCTGCCGTGGCAGGAAATAGTACTGGGGTCAAACAACCCCAGCAAGGTGTACATCTAGCCTCCTCTTAAAGACCCCCAGGGTAGGAGCCAGCACCACTTCTCTTGG
>NW_017729025.1:71410467-71410739 GCF_001723915.1 Gavialis gangeticus
GCCATGCCAGGGGTCCCGCAATGACCTCAGCTAATTCCCTCAGTACTTGAGGGTGGAGATCATCTGGACCAGCTGATTTGAATACATCCAGTCCCTCCAGAAGTTCCCTAACTAGTTCCTCACTAACCCTTGGCCTAGACGCGCCTCCCCTGGGGTCTAAGCGGGGCCCAGCAGGGGGTGACTATTCTGGTCCCTGCTCCGGAAAATGGAGGCAAAGTAATCGTTAAATATGGTAGCTTTGTCAGCTGGTGTGACGACCAAATATCCTAGCG
>NW_017729025.1:71411864-71419542 GCF_001723915.1 Gavialis gangeticus
GTTTAAAGCCCGCCGGAGGAGATCCGCCAACCTAGAAGAAAACACATGCTTACCTTTAGGGTAAAGGTGGAGCCCATCACATCTGAACATGTCTCTTGTCGTGATGTGTAGGTCATTGTTGAAGAAGCCAAAGCCTGCCTCGAGACACCATTCCTGAAGCCGCCAGTTGATCTCCGCGATGCACGTCGCATGCCAACATGTGCAACTTAAAGCTGGAATGCCACCAACTATAAAATTAGTACACATTTTTGAGGTCTAATTTTGTAGCTGGTTGGAACTTGTTATGGTGTGATAGGTACTATGCCTGTAGCTGGTCTCAACTGCACAGTTAACCAGATAATTGAGTAACAGCTGTAATTTGTAGAGGGGGCCAAAAAGACTGCAAGTAAATTTAACAAAAATTTACATGCAGCAAATTGAAGCAAATGAAGCAAATTGGCAGATAGTTGGCAAGTCTACAAGAGATGTTTACTGCACAGTAGACTAATATGTAGGGCTATGGGAAGCTTCAGTCCCTGATTCAATCTGGCAGAGATTCAGCCTGATTTGGTGGCTGAATCTCTGAATCGAATCAGTGGACGTTTAATCTCTCCAAATCAAATCAGAACCATCCAAATTGATTCGGAGAGATTCGGAAAGATTTGACGATTTGGACATAGACACAGCTTTAAAACTTTTTTCTACGTACCTGTAGGTAGCAGGCGGCTCCCTCATGAATGCTGCGATGCTGGGGCGCATGGAGCATCTCACAGAAGCACGGGGGGCTTCCCAGCACACTCAGGAGTGGATCCAGAAGTAGACCAGAAGCACTTCTGGTCCACCTCCGGGTTTGCTGCCAAGCACATGGGGGGGTTCCTCCATCCTTCTGTGGGATGCTCCATGCACCCCAGCAGCACAGTGTTCATGAGCCGTACCTGGTACCTTGAGGTATGTAAAAAAAACATTTAATGCTGCATCTATGGCCGAATCACTGATTGTCTGAATCAGCATCAAATCTTCAGATTCGGATTCAGTCGAATTGTATCAGGGACAGTGATCTGAATCAACTAATCGAATCACTGTCCCCAATTCAGGCCAAATCCGAATCAAATAGGGCCCACTTTGCACACCCCTACTAATTAGCTGTGCATTAAACCTCTTTTGTCTATATGTGCATCCCTATTAGGCTGGAGTATACTAATTTACTCCACAGCAGGAGTAAGAAACTCCCAGCAGTTTCACATGTAGATGCTGCCCCATCTGGCTAGAGCATGAGGGTACTTCAGTGAAGGAGATGCTTGCTGGCTAGCCAAACAGTGAAGCACCCTGGTGCCCCAGCCAGTCTGTCCACAGCATGTTAAGCTGCATAAAGCAGCTCTGGCCTGGCAGGCTTACCCCTGGGATCTCCTGCCAGCCAGGGCTTCTCCAACCTGCAGTGCATTAATATGCACATATATACACACACAGTCAGATGCTACTTCACTTTTATCCCCAGTATCTATTATTATCAAGTTAGCGGTTCCTCTCAAATGGAACTGATGGTATAAAATATTTTAAGCTTCCTATAGTAAACCTACTAAAACCAAAGCTAGTCTTAGCCAATGGTAATACACAAACTCTTTCAAGTTAAAAGTATGGTAATTCAGTCCTTATGTTGTTCTGAGACTGACTTTGACACCCTCTTACTTTATTGTTGCACTTACCCACAGTGTTTGCCTAGGAAGATGAATGATGATTTGCACAGATTTTATCTCAGAAATACAAATCTATCTCATTGATTTTTTTTTCTATTCTTTTTCAAAAAAATGTAAAAAGAATATCAAAGGTTGAGAACAGGCAAGGGTTTTTCTAAGTGATATATTTTGTTGAACCAATTGTATTGTTTGGGGTTATAAACAAACCTTTAAGTATGACATAGCCTTCTGCAGCTCTAGATTAATCCAAAGGCTATATTAATACAAAGTTTTTTAATATAGATAAATCTCTAAATTTGAAAAAGATAAAAAAAGAAGGTTTAAAAAATCACTTTGAATAAATGGAAAGATTGTGTGCTTCATAAATCAACTGCAAAGATGTTATTCTGCCGTAAGTAGGAAAGAGGGACCTTAGTGGACCAATCCTGGGTATTAATTTAGAAAAAAAAAAAAGAAGGGCTGCCAATTAATCTGTGTTAGTGTACATGATTAATGCAAATACCAATTTGCACATTCATTTTTTCAACGTGTTAATCACATGTGGTTTTGGAGCCTGCCCCTGGGCTGTCCTGCAGTGCATGTCCATCACTGCTGCCTCTGGGCCACCCAGCAGGGTAGTACTGGTGGTGCAGAGGAGACATAGGGCCTTGGCATGGGCTCTGGGTGGCTGCAGCAGGAAGGGTCCAGCAACAATAAGGGGGAGGTGCCACTTTTCCCCTGCACCCAGCAACAGCTTCAGGCTGACGCCACCACCTGCCCCCACCAGGTTTCCCCACCACCTGTGTTCCACTACTGCAGCTGCCTGGGATAAGTGCCATGCCCTGGCCTGCTCTCCCTTCCTTCCTTCCCTCCCTTAGCCAAAGTCCCCCTTACCAGCTGCGGCACCAATGTCCCCATGCCAGCTCAGCTCTGGGAGCTCTGCGTGGGCCAAATTTGGGGGTGAGGGGCAGCAGCAGGGATTGGGAGACTATGGGTTGGGACTGAGGGGCACCAAAGTAGTTTCGGGGAGCAAGGGACTGTGGGTCAGGACTGTGGGGCACTGGCAGTACCAGGGGGCTGTAAGTCAGGAGTGAGGGGCAGAAACAGGAATAGGGGTTATGAATTGGGGACTGTGGGTTGGGAGTGAGGGGCACTAGCAGGGCCAGGGGTCTGTAGGTACTATACAGTTTGCATTCTATGCTGTAAAAAATAGGATTCTATAATTGTTTACCTGCATAATGAATATTGCAATTAAGTGCACCTAGTTCTTAATCTCATGATTGACTGTGATTAATTTTTTTAATTGTTTGACAGTCCTAAAAAAAAGTAAGAACTACCTTTGGCCAAAACTCAAATCAAGCCATTTTATGATAGTATTGACAATATTGCAATTTTTTTTTCAAGTTACTTTTTGAAAATACCTTCATGTTTCTAAAATAAAAAAAAATAGGGGAATAATCACCCTCTGTTAACCTTGCTCTTAACCAATTAATGTTTAGTAGCATTAAATAGTTCTTACTAAGTCTCTTTTAAAATAGCCCTTTTATCCTCAAAGGATACTATTTATTTCCTATAGGAAACTGATGAGACTCAGAACTTAGTAAGATTCAAAAAGGGTCTGAACACTTACAAATCAGTAGATCAAGAATGATAATAGTTGTTGCTAGCATATTTTGAAATTCCATGTTCAGATGGAGGCACCTAAATTTCATGGACACCTATAGTTTCATAGTTTCATAGATTTAGGGTCGGAAGGGACCTAGTAGATCTTCTAGCCTGACCCCCCGCCAGGGCGGGAGAACAACAAAACCCCAAAACAAGAAACGGGACTCAAAGGAGTCCAGCCAGGTAGGCATCCAGTCTCTTCTTAAAGACCCCCAGGGTAGGGGCCAGCACCACTTCCCTTGGAAGTTGGTTCCAGCTCCTAGCCGCCCTAACTGTGAAGTAGTTTTTGCGGATGTCCAATCTATACCTCCTCTCCATCAACTTGTGCCCATTACTCCTTGTTATGCCAGCGGGCGCTAGGGGAAACAGCGTCTCCCCCAAACCCTTCTGGTCCCCCCTAGTGAGTTTATAGACGGTCACCAGGTCCCCCCTCAGCCTTCTCTTGTGGAGGCTGAATAGGTTCAGGTCCCGCAGTCTCTCACTGTAGGGTCTGCCCTGTTGTCCCCGGATCATGCGGGTGGCCCTCCTCTGGACCCTCTCCATGTTGTCCACATCCCTCTTGAAATGGGGCGCACAGAACTGGACACAATACTCCAGCTGTGGCCTGACCTCAGTTTGTGACCTTGAGTTCTTCCATTAGTACCTTAAATTTCTACTTCTGCATATGCTTGTTAGCTAGGCACAAGCCACACTTAGTTTACAGTTTGTTGATCTAGCACTAAATGTTTAACTGTTCCTTTCAGGCAGAAATGTAGGTTGAGCTTTTTGCCTTTCACACAAGATTTTCAGTGGACTTCTTGCTACACTGGAGAAATCCACTGTTGCCAAATAAAGTCTTATGCAGATGTACTGAGGGTGTGCAGGAAAATGGTTAAAACTGCACACCAACATGGAACCAAAGTAGAGATCTGCGTGGGTCTGATTTTAAAGGCCCACCTCCAATCTGCATCTGATATGATAGAACTGGACTCAAACCTGCAACTCACATTAGCAAGTCTTCTTACTCGCAACCCAACCCACTTTGGGGTCTCTGGAGTTAGCCTGAAGACAAGGAAAAAAAATGGCTTCCCCAAGTGCCAAAAAGCACAGGGAAGTGTTCATTTGAGCGTGCTGCCTGGGGGCGGGGGAAGGTGACAAGGAAAAAATGCTTATCCAGGAGCAAAAAAGCACAAGAAGCTACTCATTTCCAGGGGGGATGGGGAATGAGGGGGAAAATGCAGCCAATCCCAGCCCCAGCTGGTGACATCAGCATGCTGCTGACCATGATGATTTTAATAACTGGCTTTTAACACCCACTTAGTTGAAGAGGGTATTAATTAACTGGCTTGCCTCTTGGCTGGCTGGCTACTTTCAAAGGGTTTCCCTGCTTGCAAATTAGACGCTAACCATAGTGAGGCTTGTTTTCTAACCCACACTCACACTGCAAAATCTGAACCCAACCCACTTTGTGGGCCACTGTGGGTACCCAACCTGAAGCAGGACTGTGAACCAGAATATGGGACTGCATTTAGCCACCTCTTCCCTTATAGCCACCACTTGAGGATCTCCATGCTACTTAACCTCTTTTAGGCCAGTAACAGAACTAGGGTGGGTGAACAAAAGCACCAGGTGCCAATTCAGGAGGGGCACCAAAAGGGCACCCCAACTTCATACGGTCTATGCCCCAGCAAAAGGTGAATGTGTGTCCTGTTCATTACTGAGCTACCTACACCACTTACAGAAAACTGTGCAACTTTCATTGATTCTGCCTCGGTCTTTTTGAATGTCTGTACTTAGCCATAGTCTCTTTCTGTCATCATTCTACTTCACACTGGTGTATTTAGGACTGTATGGAAACCCATTTCTGTAGCACATGTAGGTGCGTAGGTGTTTCTTCATGACTGCTCCTTTGGGCTTGGGTGTTGCCGAGGGCCAGCACATAAATACATGCAGAGAAGTTGTGTATTTCACATGCGAAAACAACAGTTTAATAGGATGATGTTTCAGTCACACAGATATCCAACATATTTACTTTCTTTCCTGAAGTTTACAAAGTTGGATGAATCAGAACTGATAGGCTGTGATGAACTGTCTAGTACCCAATTCAATAACAGTTTAATCACAGTTTCTAACTATATAGATATTTAATATTTACAAATTAGTTTGACCTGAAAGTAAATTAAAAATAAAGCCTTTTATGCAGAGTTTCCCCATGATAATTTATGGATCATTAACCTATTTTGCAAATATAAGGGATGGTAATTTTGCAACGCTATTTTTAAAGTATTGAATAGTATAAGTGGCTTGTATATTATTAATGTTCTGTAAGTACAGCTGTCCATGTAAGTGTTGTAACTGAAATAGACAGTACCCTCAAGGTATCCTGCAAGGCCCATTTGTTCAAATTTCTTCTGAAGAGATTGTAGTGGGGATGAAAATGATTCTGTTGTAATTGTTCTGCTAGGGGATTTTTAATGTTTTTGTAAAAGGTGAGCATTGTGACAAAATACTGAGAAGCTTCAGAATGTAATACAACATGTTTAGTATGACATGTCCAAGTTGTACAAGGAAAAAGGTCTTTGCTATGCAGAGAATAAGATTCTAGTCCTTGGGTGCATCTACATGAGAAGTTTACTGCAGAGCTGACTAATTAGGTCCACAGTAAACAGCTCAGTGTCTACATGTGCACCCCTATTAGGATGCAGGGAACTAATAAACTCCACAGCACGGTAGTATTTGTAAAAACAAGAACTACCCTGCCGCAGAGTGTTTTTGTGAGCAGCAGTGCATGTGTAGACGCTGAACCAGCTGGCTTGGGCACAAGGGTGCTTTAATGCAGGGGTCCATCCTGTGCTGAAGCATCCTTGTGCTCCAACCAACCCCTCTGCAGCATGTTGATCCCAGTTGAAGCAGCTCTGAGATGGCAGACTGACCCCTGGGGCCCTCTGCCAGCTGGGGCTGCTCTGGCTGGGCTCCACATACTATGCATGAATAAACTCCAAAGGCAATTGCTCCGGAGTTAAATGCTCAGAGGCTCACATTCAAATGGCATGCCTAGGAGCAAAAAACTCTGGAGCAATAAGCTACAGAGTTTATTCATGTGCAATAATTGTACATGTAGATGCACTCTTTGATAGATTATTCCAACTGTCTATACGTTTGCTTGCTTAGGCTATGTTGTGAACTTTGCATCAAAAAAGCCATGGAGCAGAGCTGAATGTTAAGAACCACAATTTCTAAATGAGAAAAATAAAAGTAGGCTCTTAAAACTACAGGATCACAGCTTGTATCTATGGACCTAAGATGGAGCATATAACCTCACTCAAACTGAAAAAAAGGCTTATGGAGTGCAATGGCTCATTTTAGCATTTTGTTGCATCTAAAGATGCAAAGTTGCATCTAAAGAATATGGCTTGTTCAATTCAGACTCAGCTTGGGTAGGAGCTGGTGTTAGCCACAAATGTAGTAATTCAGTATGCCGGTGAGGAAGACAGGCTTGAAAGGTGAGATGGTGATGGCTTTGTGCTCTGCTTTTAAAAAAGGAATATTCCTCCTCTCTGAGAGAGGGTCCTTTGAGTAAGTAATAAGAGAGGAGTTAGCTGAAGCTAGTGGATCTGGCTGGCCTTGTAACTATACATACAGTTCTGAGTATGTATTTCTGTAGGTTTAGTATTCTGTAGAAAATGAAGAACTATGGGAGACAGGAAGGTCTAAAAGCAAACATAGGTTATGATAATGCAGCTTCAGCTTGTTTGCTTTTGAGTCCTGCTGGGAGACTCCATGAGGAAGCCCTGGAGCTGCTACCCTGGAAAAATAGCAGGACCTAAGGAGAACTCTAGCAAGTTGGACATTATTTAATTGTTTATTTGCAATGCTGTTGTCCGGGAAGGCTGGGACTTCAGAGAAGCCTGGCTACATGGCCCAAATTCACAGTTATAGACAGGGTGCTCAATAAATAGTTGGAGCCAGCAGTCTGAGAGAGCTCCACTTCATTCTGTGTCTGAGTTACAACTGATTGACACCATGTAACATGAACCTCTGCACAACAAATTAACTGTTCCAACTGGCTTTTTAAACTATAGTTTCTCCTACATTTTTTCCCCAGCCAAACACAGAAATAATTAATAGTAATATTATAGATTTTTTTATTAGTCTCTGTGCCTTTTCTGTTGCACGTCTCCCTTGAAAAAGTACCACTAATATAAATCCTTCAGAATCCTTCAGTTCTAGTTGCCTTATGCTGTAGAGTTTGGCTACTTCAATCAGCTGGGGTTGTTACCTTTGTGAGACCTTGTCAGAGAAGATAGCTGACTCCGTGCTCCTTATTTCCCTTCCATCTGAAATGTTGAGAATTTTCTACCTGTTATGTTATACTATGTGGT
>NW_017729025.1:71424542-71433071 GCF_001723915.1 Gavialis gangeticus
AGTTCTAGTTGCCTTATGCTGTAGAGTTTGGCTACTTCAATCAGCTGGGGTTGTTACCTTTGTGAGACCTTGTCAGAGAAGATAGCTGACTCCGTGCTCCTTATTTCCCTTCCATCTGAAATGTTGAGAATTTTCTACCTGTTATGTCATACTATGTGGTGGTAATATGAGGGGGTAAGCTCATGTGAATACAAGGCCACCTCTTGTGATACCACTCTTTTATGTTGTTGGAGGCAAAGTTGGACCTGAGTCCACAGCACTGTCACCTAGCTCCCCCATGCGGCATGTGCAGACACATAACCTAAGAAGGTCGTGTGTTGAACTCTGGGTGGCCTCCTACTTGGAGGCATGCTCAGTTAGCTCTAAAGGTGCTGGAGTAGAGCACCTAATGCACAAAGTATACCATGTGCAGAGCCCTGGCATGCTGGTTGCACTGCCCCTATAAAGGTTTTGTGGCGATTGACACTCGGTGTGTGTGAGTGGGGGCAATTGATGTTGTGTGGGATGGAGGGAGTGTGGGCCTGTTAGTGTGTGTATGCTGAGAGGATCCTGAGAAAATGTCAGTGAGGAGAGAGAAAGAGACTGTCAGTGTGGTGAACGAATCAAGTGGAAATGGCTTTGTGATGTATTGGTGCATTGGTGTGGGTGCTCATTGTGTGGTGTTGCATAGTTGGCTATGCTGCAACTGTGGAGGTCTGACGAGGCGAGCATATCCTTGACAGTGAGGCCACTATAGAGTTGGCATTCATTCCCAATTCATTCCCAATTCTACCTTTGAGAACCCACCTTTCTTCACTACTGCTGGTCTCCTTATTGTGATCTCCCAGTGAGAGTGGCCAGGGTTGGCTCCCTGGACTCTTTCTCCCCAGGTGCACATAGTGCATACATAGCAGCCCTCCATCCTTAGTGTAAGTATCACCCACTCTTCCTCCCTCTCCTGCCTTGTTCCATTTTCCTCCCTTCCTTAAAGCAGAAGGTAAGCCACCATCAAATCATCACCTCCAGTGGGATCTATATCCACTGTGCTCCGGCCCGGTGGAGATCCAGTGTTAAATAAAGTTTTCCCTTCATTTAATAAAGTTCATACCCATCCCCAAGTTAATATTGATTCTAAGGGCCTGTGTAAATGAAACAGGGGCCCTAAATTGAAGCAGTGAGTTTTAAAAAACTCTGCTTCAATTTAGGGCTGATTAAACCCCCGTGTCATGCACACACCCTGCTGACTTACCTGCCTCTCTGGTGGGGAGGGAGAGCAAGCTGCTGGTGGGCGAAGCAGTCCCTGGGCTGGGAGATGGGGCTGGTGCTTCCCTCCATGGCAGCTGCACCCCCCTCCCAGCCGCACCCGCCTACAGGCACCTGGCTCAGGTGGTCCTAGGGGGCACTGCAGCCATGGAAGGAAGCACCGGGCCCCCACAGCTAAGGCAGGTAGGCTAGCTCCAGGGGGTGGGGAAGGTGGAAGATCAGGCTCACCACTTTTCTTGGGTGAAGCTGCTTTCCTGGGCTGTTGTCAGGCTACCTGCAGAGCTTCCTGCAGAGCCATGGAGCTGCACAGAGCCTGGTGCTTCATTCCATGGCTGTAGGAGCAGCAAACTAAAACTCCTCGAAGGAGTTTTAGTTGGCTGCGCTCCAAGTCATTTAAGCAGCTTTATGCTGCTGAATTTCCTACAGCGGTTGGAATTAATGTGCAGTACACTGCCGAGGTGTAACAAACACTGACACAATTAAAGCGGTGCAAAAGCATTTAGCCCACTTTAAAGTGTCATACACACATGCCTCTTGTTTTATCTATGCATGGCCCAAGGTTCTAGAGTTTGTGGGGATTGAATTATAAAATAGATATTAGATAAGTTAGGTATAGGTTTTAGGAATTATAAGAATAGTTTTACTGGGTGTGTATTTTGTAGTTTTGTTACTTGCTGTACCTGTTCTCTTAAGTCATTTATATTTACTTGTTATTTACCTGTTGTTAATTAATAGACCAATTAATTCGTGTCAGATGCACAACAGTGTTCAAGTCTCTTATTAGTCATAGTGCAAGCAGTCGCCAGATTGATAAGGTGGTGACAAATATGCCTAGTCAATTTGTTAGCCAGTGGGGGGCCAGGAATCACCTCACTTGAAACCAGACCATTGGGGCAGCCATGAATTGGGTGGTGCTGATTAGGTGCTCATTAAGTCTGGGTTCAACAATGTCACCATTTTTTCTTCTTATAAACACTGTATTTTCTGGCATGCCCTGAAATAAAAAGCATATTGTTCTTAAGAGGCAGAAAGTAGAAAAGAAGATTTTCCAGCATTGTGGCTGACTGTATGGCATAGGCCCCTGGCAAATATTACACTTAAGACATGATTAACCAGTTAATCATATCTTTAGTAGTAACCAAGCCACACATTTAAGCAATTACAAGCTCAGTAGAATGGGGAATAAGTCACAATTTTTACACAAAATATGTGTAATAACATTGTGACTGGTTCCCACCACACATTAAATGGAGCATAAGGCCACTCCCAACATCAAGAGCACACTTAACCCTTCAAAGACTTAAAACATTCCTGAGGCTGGGAGTGCCAGTCAGCTGATAAGTGCTCCCAGTGCCCCAAATTTGATATTTGCTGGTTCAGGGAGAGCCCAAGATCATGATCCAAGGTTTCCCCTGCACTGGCAATAGGGTATTATTGGGATCTAACCCCTGATCCCACAGTCATACCTCCTGTCATGCATGTGTGGCATAGCAAGAGGTGTGATAGTTAGGATCATGGATCAGATCTCAATTGCACCTTTAATTTAACACCTGCTGGGGGCCATACAGTAAGTCCTTCTGGAAACATAAATTGTAGCAACCCAGGAGCCAGTCTGGGTGACGCAGCAGGAGCTTTCTGGTGTGCAAGGGCAGCAACAAGGCTGGGCCCCAAACCCCAACAAGGGCAGTAGAAAGACTGTTTCTTCTTTGCTGTAAATATGACATATGTCCCAGTCACCTGTGGAGGGTTCGGGATTGAGAGTGTGGTCAGAGGTAGAAAGGTAAGAAACGTTTATTGACTTAACAAAAACACAACTACATGTAGTAACAAGACAAACAATGACAGACAAAAAACAATCCACGTCGGCAACTTATCAGCAGTCCCCTCTGATGCCTGATGCACAGCAAGTTTCTCTTTCCACAAAGTTCAGCAAAGTCAGGCGTCCCCAATCAGCACTGTCCGAGGGGTACCAGGAAGGACCCTGGAATGCAGTTCTCGGCTTTCTCAAGGTCCACGGGCCCACTGATCCAAGCAACAGCTAACTAATCTTTTTCACAGAGCTGTATCTTCCTTCTGAATGGCTTCCAGATATTCCAGCTAATTTATAGCTTCTGAATGGTTCTGATAACGTATGACCACTTAGACTTCTTTTACTTCAACTGTCCTTAGACTGGCCAATAGCAGTACAAGCCTTGCATTCCTTTGATAAGGTAATTTTAACTGCACCACAGGGCCTTACTACTTCTAGGCTTTGCTAAATTTACTAGGCCTTACTTTATACAAAGCATCACCACATCTTAAACTTTAATTAGGCTTTTAGCAACAACATATAGTTTAATATTTAAACAAATACAGAACAACACTTAATCTAATCTTCATAGATCCTTCAGTAAGCACTTTTATCACACAGACATAATTTCAGCTGTCACAGACATAGTTCTTCATATAAGCTCCTGTAAATAATAAAGCATTGTTTCTACACCACGAGCCTCACTAAGATACTGCTGACCGCATGCAGAAGCTCACTTGCTCTGAGCAGCTCAAAGAACTTGAGCTGAGTAGATTAACACTGGAATTTGTCCTTCTGCTTTTATAAATTTATGCTTCTTCACATTAATTTTGAATTTCAATCCAGTACCCTAAAAGAGAAAGGGAGCTTTAATGCATGTATTCAAGAGCTTTAATACATGTATACAAGAGTTAGAAATAGTGGGTGCATCTGCACATGCATTAATGTGCCTTTGCTATTGCACGTTAAGTTTAGTACCTCTAATATGAGGTACTACATAAATGCTCTGTAGCTGGTGCTACTGCACAGTAGCAAAGGTACACAGTCTTAATGCTCAGTGGACTAATTCTACTGTGCATTAGAGCATTAGCATGGCTTTTGCCATGATGTGCTAATGCACAGTAGAATTAGTCTACTGCACATTAAGCATCTCATGTAGATGCATCCAGTGATATTGTAGTTTGGCTCAGATTTTTCCTACATTTGTATTGCTTCAGTTCCTTACTTGGATGTTCAGAGAGGAAGGCAGAAAGGAAGGCAGCTGGAATAAAATGTAACTGAGGCAAAGCTTTACATGTCCTGTTACTTCACTAAAAACAAAAGTAGTTTATTTTTACATGGTTATCAGACATTCTGATAATTAGCTTCTGACACCCTGGGTCAGTTTTGAGCTGGTCATCCACAGGACAAATGATTTGTATATCTTAACCCCCATTCAGGAAATAGAAAATTAAAACATTGCAAATAGCCACTAAGTAGTAAAAAGGGCAGAGACAACAGAATCCCAAAACTCCCTAAGTGGTAGATTACTAGACTAGTGTGGGGACGTCGGACTGAACAGGTGGTTGGGGTCTCCATAGAGACTGGCCCGGGACCCCTGCAGGCAGGGTGTGCTTGGCTGAGGGGATACGATGGGACCACAGGCAGGCAGAGAGTGCCGTCTGGGAGCAGGATGGATGAGCAGGGCCAGGGCTGGGATCACAGGCCAGTGAAAGCATGAGGCTGGGGCCCCAGGGCAGAGTCAGCTCCCCAAACAGCTCCACACTGTCACTGCCCCATGATCCTGGCCCCTGCCCCAGCTGTCCCACTCCCAGATGTCACTCCCCTGCCCATGTCCCCATCCCAGCTGCACAACCAAGTACATCCTGACTGTGGGGGTCCTAGGCCGGTCTCCATGGAGACCTCACCCACTCACTCTCTGGTGTCCCCACTACTGGGTGTGGGGCAGATGGACCACAGTGCTCAGGCAGTGGGGCTAGGCTTGGCGGCAAAAGTGATCCTAGCAGTGGCAGCCAGAAGGAGTTGCCATCACCAGGGCTACCAGGAAGCTAAGTCCGCTTGTCATGCTGTGCACCCAGTAGAGGGGGACCATCTGCACTTGCCATGGCCCAAGCTGCCCCCCTACGCATAAAATCCCTTGGTGGGCCAGACAGGGCCCATGAGATATACTTTGACCATCCATAGTCTATATAGATAAAGCAGGCAAATCTGGGAGATAGCCATTCTATGTTACTATCCTTTCATACAGCTACTGATATTCCTGTTGGACTTAGCACTGACCTTCTTTTAACCTGGTTGAAGAGAATTACAATGTGGGCATTGGTGAACAGTCAGCAACAGAGCTGGTCAAAATCTTTCTGACAAGAAAATTTTTATGTTGGAAAATGCTAATTCAACAAAATCAGTCTTCTTGAACATTATTGGGTTTTGTCAACATTTGGCAAATAGATCAATACAATCCTTCATTTAATTCCTTCATTTAATAAGGCAAACTTATTTCATTTCAACTATTGTTTTCATTTTTTATATAATTATAATACAGTAAGACAAAATATTTTTAATATTCTGTCATTTCCTATTCCAATACTATTTAGAATAATAATTGGGCAAGATTAGCATCAACTTGTATACCAATTTCAATACCAATTACTGCTTTACAAATATAAAAATAAACACTAAAATGATTATTATATCATGATGATGTAAATAGTTATGTGAAATGATGCATGTTATAATGACTGTCTTCTATTTTTATAGTATCAGAAATCATTTTTGACATTAGCTTTAAACAAAAATGTTGCCCTGAATGTTTTTTTCCTGAAATTTTGGAATTGTATGCTTTGTTCATACTTTTTTGTCTGTTATTGTTTTGTTTTGTTTTTTGTGGGTATCCTGGTTTCCTAACAGATCTAATTGGTATTTAATAGCTACCTAAGGAGTGATGTTGTGGAATGAAAGGAGTCTAGGGAATAGTACAAGTGCTTCAGACACTGTGGGAGGGTGGGAAGAAGCCAACAGGGCAGCAACCCTGGGCGCCACCTTTGTGTGCATCATGAAGGTGCAAAAGCAGCCATTGCTGCAGCAGTAGATGATCACGCTGCCCCAGTTAGCATGGCAGGAGTTGGCACTGCCCTGGTTTCCACACAGCTGCCCCATGTGCAGATCTGTGCTACTACACCTTTGACTTCAGAGTTGGGAGAGATTCTCCTTTGACCTTGGAGGACCTCCATAGACAACCCTTCCACAGGACCCATCACTATTAGGAACCTTGTTTTAGAATCTTCATGACTTCAACCTCAGTTTCCTAGCTGATATCCCAATACACACAGGCTCTTGAACTAGAAAACATGATTTAAGCTTTATGTGGGTTGAGGATTCCCAAATTATAAACTTGAGCCCACTTTCTTCCTGCTTACATTGCACAAGATATATAAAATCATGGCTGAATAAATTGGCTAACAAAAGAAACATTTCCCATCAGCTCATATTTAATGGTCCCACCTTGATTTTTTTTTCCCAGATGAAGAGTAACAATATAAACCTACATCTCAGCCTGAAATATGTCACTGTATTTTATTTTGGTTTATGCCAGCCTCTGAGGGCAAATAAGGTTTCTTGTTGTTGTGCTCTGCAAACAGTTTGTTCATTTGAAAGGTAAACTATTTAAAAATGTGATAAATACATGTGCCAGGCAACTGAGCAAACTAAGATTCCTCAGTTTTAACAGCAGAGGGAAACAGTTGAAATCAGGCAAATGCTGCTGTCTGAGCTACATCTCCCAAGCATCTTAAGAGTTACTTGCAAATTAGAATCACCATTCAGCATGTCCATAAATCAGCGCTCCCTTTGACCCATCAAACGCTGCAGGATAAGAAAGACAGATATGATTTGTAGGCAAGGCAGGGGTGTTTGAAGCAGTGTCAAACTTCATAGCCCTATCCTTGTTTAGCTAATAGCTATTTGAGCAAACTGTCTAGGGGCAGTTGTTATTGTGGCTTCTGCTAAGCAGCTGTAGTGCACTCACTAGTGGAAGCCCAGCTCCACTAGGGGCTAATGATCTTGGCTTGTTAATAAAAAAATAGGGCATAATCCACGCAATCTAAATGATAACATTTCATATAAAATAACTGTCCCTTTGGGGATTTTTTTCTTGGGTGTCTTTCTGATTACCTGTCTGTTACCAAGGGGGTATAGAATCATAACTGACATTCCATCCTATTCAAGGATCAAATGCTTACAGATAGATAACATTTGACCTGTTCCACAAGCAGTTCAGTCATTGGATGATTAAACTGAGCTTCTCAGCATGAAAAGATCTAGACTATGGAAATGGAGCTGTCAGCCTAATTTGAGAAGCAGCAACAGCAGCAGAAAAATAACAGGAGCTGGTCTGCCCTTTAGTCAAGGGAGCTCAGTACAGGAGCAGCTGCAATTCCTGCTGTGAGAGAAGCTCTCTTATATGTTACCTTAGCTCTCTTTTCTGGAACCAATTTGTTATGCACTGGCATTGTTCCCAATTTAATCTATAAGGAAATATAAAGACAGGAAGTAGACTAGGCGAAACAATAGCAAAGAACTCTTGTGATCATCTCACACACAAGTATAGAATGTTTTTAGACCATTTCTCCATCCAGTTAACTTTTTTTAACTTTCCTTTTTTAACGTTAACATATTGGGGCTCATGCTTGCATAAGACTTCCCAATGATACCCTCAGTTCTTCTAGTGAAGGAACAAGGCAAGCTACTTTTGACTTCATTATTCAAGGGTTATTAGAGACCACTTCAGCCCTTATTCCAAAATACAGAATCTCTAAAGGTAACCCTAATGTGCAGATCCATAGACAATACAAAAGTGCAAAAACATGTTGTTGTATTAGACTGTCCTGGTCTTTCCCCTCCCCCAGTCCATCTTGCCTCATACAAATGTGTGCCACCTACAACACAAAGAAAAGCTTGGTGCAGGGGATATTCTGTGGTGCAATTTACAGCTGAAAGACTTTTCTAAGTGCCACAGCAATTATTTTGATTGCCCCTTTACAGCTCTTTCACATTGACTCCGTTAAAAGGTTTCATAGTTTCATAGTTAGTAGGGTCAGAAGGGACCTGAGCAGATCTTCAAGTCCGCCCCCCTGCCTTAGCAGGAAAAAGTACTGGGGTCAAACGAACCCAGCAAGGTGTTTGTCAAGCCCTTGTCTTAAAGACCCCCAGGGTAGGAGCCAGCACCACTTTGCTTGGGAGTTGGTTCCAGATTCTAGCTGCCCTGACAGTGAAGTAGCACCTCCTGATGTCTAATCTGAATTTACCCTCTGCCAGCTTGTGACCGTTATTTCTAGTCACTCCTGGTAGTGCTCGGGGGAACAGGGACTCCCCAAATGCCTTCCGGTCCCCTCTGACTAGATCCCCCCTCAGTCTTCTCTTGTGGAGGCTGAACAAGTTCAGGTCCTGTAGCCTCTCCTTATAGGGCCTGCCCTGCTGCCCCCTGATCATGCGAGTGGCCC
>NW_017729025.1:71433315-71463356 GCF_001723915.1 Gavialis gangeticus
TCCTCCCATCTAGCATCCACACATCCCCCCACATCTTAGTGTCATCAGCAAATTTGAACAGGGTGCTTTTTACCCCCTCGTCCAAGTCTCTGATGAAGACGTTGAACAGTGCAGGCCTGAGGACTGAGCCCTGCGGAAGGTGTCAGTGTTCATGGAGAAACTCTCTTGAATGTAGTGACACTGACTTTACATCGGTGTATGCAAGAAATTAGGCCTGCTAGTTTCAGTCAACTTAGCATAATTATAGCAGCTTTGTTCTTGCTTTAACAGGTAGCGTTAACTCAGCCTTTTATTTTCATGCATTCATTTTGGGAATTTATAGCATTCCTCTAAAAATTCACTTAAGATTAGCTTCCATCTATAAATTGCCAGTATAGGTTCCAATTATTTAATAATAAAATTGAAGAAAATCCCATTCAGACACCACTTTTTATGGAAGGGACAAAGTAACTGAATTTTAAAATCGTATATGGATACAGAAAAATGTTCTAAATCTTTTAATTACTAAATTAGATAGGGGGTTTGTGCATTAATTCCTATTAAGCTCCTATTCAAATACACATAAAATGAAGTAGCACAGAAACTGAAAAGTTAAGAAGTTATGCTGCATAGGCTCAACAGGATTAAGTATATATTCATGTGTACCTTTTCTAGCAGCATTTGACTTCATGTATGCCATCACCCTAATAACCATTTGTTGAATCTGCAGTCACTTTCTGGAATGGAAATGATAACTGTCAGATATGTAGCCAGCCCTGTATGTCACCTGAGTATTTGGACTATGAATGCATTTGGGGATTTGATCCATAAGTGTCGCTCTGGCCATCTAAATTAGAGAACATGGGTCCCCCTGATTTGAAAATTATTTTCTCTGTGTTGGTTGTTCATGCACCAAGACAAAATCCTACAGATCTGATTTTTTCTGTGAATCCAAAAAATGATATTTTTCTGGAAAAGGTTGAAATGTTTGCTTAGTCAACATAGATATGTAAGGCATTTTTCTAGGGCCTGGAGAATTATGGGAGACACTCCTTTTTGTGCATAGTCACTGAAGTTTCAATTTTGGCCTCCAGCCTGGAAGTAAAACTTCAGTCTGACACATCACAGCTGAATAGTGCTTCATTGACAGAAGCTGTTCATCCTATCTCTGCTGCTCTTTCACATGGAAAAATGTGACCACTTTTGGCAGGGCACTGTTGGTGCCTGCCACTTTAAGGGCCAGAAGTCAGCAGCTGGTAGGTGCCTGATTAGTGCAGCCATTTTAGATTCAGGGCTGCCCATATAAACAGGGCATTTCTGCTGCTGGAGGCAAGGCAACAATATCACCTGGCTGGAGGGCTGCTGATATCATCTGGAGGTAAGGGAGGAGCTGTAGGGGAGGGATAGGAGACTCCTGGTGCTGGGTATGACCTAAACCTGCACCCTGCTGGGAGTGGGTGGCCTGGTAGGGCTCCCAGTGATGCAGAAGCCCCAGGAAATGCCAGGCCAGTTACCACCCTGGTGAAAGGTGGGTTGGGGCACCTTAACCCCTAGCCCCCACAACTGGGTGGGTTACCCCTTGTTTTGGAGGACCCAGGGAGTGGATCCTTGGAGAGAGGAAAGGGACATAGACTCAACACCTGTCCGAACTTCCCCTGACCAGCCCATGCTGGGGCCAGGACTGAAAGGGTCGAAGGACTGGGGGCCCACTGCAAGAAACGCCCAAGAGCTGAGGGCCTGGGGTTCTGACTGGCCTGGAGGTGGGCCAGGGCTAAAGAGCCGAAGGACCTGGTTGGGGGACCACAGCTGGAAGGGGGAGCAGTTCAGGGGGCTATGATACCTAATAGGAAGGTGGATAAGACCGCCTGAAGAGAGGAATCCAGGTGGGGCTCAATTAGGAGGATTCTGGGCCCCAGTGTGGGGGCCGGTGATTATTATAACATTGAGATGCCATCTGTGAGGCTTGGGCTGCAGTGTAGGGGAGGAAAGGAGTTGCAGATCACCAAGAAACAGGTGGGCGGGCCGCAGGGAAAGTGGCCCCGAGCAGGCCCCCTATTACACCACTGCTTATAGAAGAGAGTACTTTAAAAAAAATTAAGTCTCTGAGCAAGTCTGGGTCCCACATGTATGCATCTACTCTTCTGTATCCAGCTCTGCCTGTCTAATGTTGCACAGATGAGACCTTTTCTTAATAGAATCTTTTCAGGGCAGAAAATGTCAGTACACTATATGCCTTCACACTCTATGTAATTTTGGCAGCATTAAGTTAACCTCTAGAGTCTACATTCTGCTCTAGTGGCATGTGCTGAAAATTTCTGAGGTGGTAGAAAAAGTATTTTCACAACTTCTGCTTTAATTAATTTAACTGTCAATCTTTAACCAAACCCAAGCTTGATTCTTTATCCAAGCAGTAATACCAATATCTCTGCTGAGTGTAATTCCATAATTTAATCTTCAGATCCTTAGAATATAAATAATGGATCAAAGCAAAAACTTTTGGATGTAGCTCAATTGCTCTTCAGAATTCTATCTGAATAGAAACAATGTAAATGTAGCCAATAATTGTATTTAGAAATTGATGTCACTCATCCTGACAGAGCTAAGGCAGAGGATCCATTTAAGAAGATAATACTCTTGGAAGTTACATTTTCACTAACTTATTTCAATCAAATGTAAGAGCCAGGCTTGTATTACTCAAGGATGTGTTTAAACTATATTAGGTGTATATCAGTATTGCAAGCATCAGTCCTAGTTCTTGAAGGATGGACCTCCTTACAGGATGGGGACCTGTCCTACATATTACCACATATTCTTAGCTCCCTACTAAATTCAACATTTAGTGCTTGGCACATCGGAAGAAGGGCAAAGAAAGAAATCCATCTCACCCATAGAGTTAACTGTACATATTACTTTTCAAAGACCAGGCATTATTAATGGCTTTTTTTCCTAGCTGAGATTTAAGAGAAAATATTGGTGCCATTTGAATTCCACACCAAGTTGGAGAAATGATAAAGTACAAGGCAACATTAAATGCTTTTGTTAATCTCGTATGTATCACTGCGACACATCTGGGGTTGGTGTGTCAGCAGTTTTGATAGTAGCTATCAGGGCTGTCCTAGGGACGGGAGAGTGGGGGCATGAATTGGGGCGCAGAGCTTGGCAGAGCAGCCGTGGCAATTCTGTGCCGCCACCACCGGCTTCACATCTGGCCACTCACTATCCCCTACCACTGCTGTCACCACTGCAGATGGTGGCGGCAGCTTCTTGGAGTCCGGGGTGCGTGGGATCGGAGCAGCGGTGGGGCCCCACATAGGCTGATTTGCCTCGGGCTCCACACCCTCCTCAGGTTGGCTCTGGTAGCTATAGTGAAAGATTTGTTGACCTGTAAAAATTAAAAAAGGAAGGAGGGAGATCAGATCAAACAAATCATTCTTCAATCCTGAGAATTTCACAACATACTAATTTTTTTTTAAATAGTAAGTTGTTTTAAATTACAGAATGGCTATGGATTAAAGCATAAGAAATTTTACTGATGAATGGATTTCCCCCATTCTTACATGAGCCAAAATTGGTGGCAAATTGTGAAACTATACATCACCTCCATCATAAGCATTTGATATACTTAGGCTGTTCTGCTCATCAGAACTCAAAATAAGTCGTATTTTTCACTGGTCTAAATTCCATGAAATCTATAGCACTAGAGATAGATTTGATCCAAAATATTAACTGTCCTTCTTACAAATGTTAACACTGAAGTCCAAGAGGAATTTTCATACAGAATCAGAATATAGTAAAAAATAAAAAATGAATTAAATACTACATTAATTTATCAAGTAAGCTGTAGTAACACTTTTATCAACATATTTTTCTTTTTTCCCTTAGGAAGTGAGTTAATATCTAAGTCAGTGCTCTTAGGTTTTGCAGTCTGTCACGTCTTTAAAGGTCCAGCTTTACAAACATGTATTACTTGGTATAAGATTATATCCTGAATAGTCCTTTTGAATTGTACCTTCTAGCAAATAGATGCTGAGCCTGAAACTGGATCTGCATGAGCAGAATCTTGTGTTTATCTGCTGATCCATTGAGGATAATATGAGACATTTTCCACAATGCCCATTAAAAGTTAGTGAGAGATGGAAAACTGCTTCACCTTTAGCCTTAAAAAATATCCAGGAGAGTAGGGAACACTGTCTGCAGAACTCCTAATGGAGTATGAACTCTTCAGATTGGGGCACATTTCATTTTCATGTTTACTGTTACATTTAGCATATTGTTAGCACTTAACAAATACATTACACCACTAGATTGGTGTGTTTGCAAGTTAACATCCAGTTCTGGCTTCTAGCACTTCTTACTGACAGGGAAATTCTTAAACTCCATTCTTAAAATCCATACTTAAATTCTATGAAATAGATTGCTATACCCAAACTGTGACATTATAACATAGATTTTAAACCAAATACTGGGAACCTATACCATGAAAGTTATGTCTTCAATGTAGATCACCCAGACACCTACCTGTGGGTCTCAGCATCTGGATTACTTGTACTCCCCTACTTGTACCAACTACTCTAAGCTCTAAGCACCACTAAATTCAAATAAACTAAAGGTGTGTGTGTGTGAATGGGGGGTGGGGTGTTCAGGACCATCCATTTGAAAGGAAATATACTGTGAAGTACTATTAACAAGTGTCAGTGAAAATACAATTTTGGTTATATGATCTGAATGACTCATCAGATAGAAATGAAATATGTCACTGCTCAAAGGCAAACGGTGAAGAAGAAAGAGTAAAATATACTCTCAGAAAAGAGCCTAATGTATGTGGGGAAAATTCTTAATCCTAGGGATTATGCCTGCCCCATTTCCTCAAGTGTTATCTGAAGTTTGTTACTCAGATATGTTTTGAGATGAAATTGTGGATAAATATGAGAACGGGATTGTATCCCCCAGTTTTGTAGTTCACGTTCAGTTTTAATATAATAGTTCAGTGCAACAGTAATGGAAAGCATCACATTTATTTTTTTAATGTAAAGATGCTTTATCTTATCTCTATGGCTTGAACCCAGGATTTACCAGTTTTAATAACATTAGCCTTTCCTTTTTTAAGCTAAAACTCAGGACTATTAAATTGAATTCAGCAGCCAGTTCATGAACTGCTTGTGGAAAACAAGGGAACTATCTATTATTATTTCATACAGAAATATCCAGCACAGCAAAGAAAAACAAACAAACAAATAAAAACTGAAGAAAAATTGTATGGGAGCATCACATCTTTTTTTTTTCAACCTGAAAAAACATTTTGTTTTCAAGATTTTTACCCAGATTTCTTTTTATTTAGGCATGACTGGTCCCAAAATATTGTTTGGAAATTAAAAATCTAAAAATTGTTTAAAATAATGTTGGGGGGAGAAATCATTTTTTAATATTTCAGTCAACCCAAAACTGCACTTTTCAGAAAATACTTTATTTATCTGGAAAATTCCATACACCTCTGCCTGGCTGAAGAAGTTTGTAATTATATAGAAGTTCAAATCCCACATGGGCCAGTGTTTTTTGGTAATGCCCTTAGATGTCGAATCAAAGACCTCTGGATTTAAAAGCAAAAACTATTAGCTCAAGACCAGAAAATTGAAGTTGAGCCACTAAAAACAGAGTGCCACAGTTTTATCCCTTTAATGTATGGTTTACTAGGTAGGAAGGACTTCACATGCAATGTATAAATATTTAAGGCCAATTTTTGTATTCAGTTAAGAGGTTTTTTCCCCAAAGAAGTGAATGATAGGTGCCTCAGCTCCTGAACCCTACCCTTGTTCTCCAGGTGACGCACACTGACTACCCACTCCCTGATCCCTTTCATGCCTACTGTCTCACTAGCAAAATCATATTCCTTCATTTTTTCCCAGCTCTTTTGAACTTCAATCCCTTCTATAATTCTGAGTATCCAGTGTCATAATGTCTGTTAAGAAATACATATATTACTATTGCTGAAAGACAATGAGGAATGTTACTACTGTTATCCTTGAGGAACATGAAATAGCTTGTAAAATGACTTGGAAGATGTGGTTGCATAAAAACCCTCAAACAAGCATAAACTGGCAGATACAGAGGAAAGGTAGAAGTGTTGCTGCTACTAACTCATGTCTCTTTCAGTTGTCAGAATAGAAAAAAGGAAAAAAACTCTCTTATGATTCTCAATTAGAACAAAAGAGGTCTAGTCACCTGCTTCCAATATATAATCTTCTACCTTTGGGTTCAGAAGGTTTTGGGTACTTTGAGTTTTGTATTTTATCCTAGTTAGTTTTTCCAAAGAGATTTTTTTTTCCTTATAAGTTGGTGCTTATGAAGATGGCCATATTAGCTGCCTGGGAAACTTCTGTGAACTTACAGACTAAATAATGAAGCACAGGAGTGGTAGAAATTTCCCCAAACTAACTCACTAGTTACACAAATTCTCCAGATATGTTCTCATTCTTGTATGGCACCCATCACTGTGTTGTCTGATTGTAAAAATCTCTATAATGCATCTCAAATAGAGAATCATTATCCCCATTTTATGCTTGGGAGTAAAACTTTTAAACATGCCTAAATGACTTAGGATCCAAAATTTTGAAGGTCCTTAGCCTCATAAGTTAATTGGGCAGCCTTGAAAATTTTTCCCCAAGTACCTTGCCCAAGGCTATGCAGAAAAACAGTAGCAGAACTGGAAATGCTAACACTTGGGTATCAACTAATCTCATTCTTAATACTTTAATGATAATGTCATTTATGTCTCATTAAGTAAGAGTGATTATGTGGAAAAGTCAGAGGAAGTAATGTAGTTCATGTCCATTCTTTTCTTCGTCAGTCTAAGATGACACTTAGAAGAGCCTTTGGAAAATTCTTCTGAAAAGTAGATATTTGTCAGCTGGAAAATAGACTGAAACTATGACAGTCACTTGGTAAAGGCTGACAAACAGCTGTTGGAGGATAGCAGCTTATGGTATGGTCTCTACAGATACAAACTGAATTTGAACCATCAACCTAGAGGTATCCAATTTCACCTCCTTTGTGCTGATCTTCTACTTTTGGGTTCACCTACACGAGGTGCTAACTGCTCAGTGGCCTAATACTACTATGCAGTAGTGTGCTGGGCAAAACCCATGCTAATAAGCTACTGTGCAGTAGTATTAGGCTACTGCACAGTTAGCATCAGTAAAAAGCTGTGCACTGGCACTACTGCACAGTAGTGCCCATTACTGCACATTTTGTACTAAACTTAATGCGCCATAAATGTGTAGATGCACCCTCTGTTTACTAACTAGATAACTATCATTAATTGTGTGGCCTGAGCTTTATATGAGCACTTGTAGGCCATTAATATGTTAATATTTCCCACTTTGCTGCTCCCTGAGAACAAAGATGTAACATAAAAAGATTGATACAAGTTTTATACTACTTGAACCAAACAACAAGTAGATTAATTTTAAACTGTTTACTTGCAGGTTGAAGAAAATTCTCTGAGGAAGGGAGGGGAGGGGAGTGGAGAAGGGGATCTGACATGAGTTTAAATTGGACTGACATCCAGAGGAAAATAATTAAGTCTATTGCAAAGTATCCTTCTATTCTCCCCTCCTCCAACCCCAATTGATACAAAAAAACAAACACTTGAAAGGCTATATAATCATTTCTTTTCATATTATTTTTGTTGATGTTCCACATCAGGCTACACTCAGCATGCATGATTTGTCTCTGTAAAATTTGATGTCAATAGTAGTGAATGAATAATAGGCGTGCGCAAAGTAGGCCACATTTGATTCAGATTTGGATTCGGCCCAATTTGGGGGACAGTGATTCGATTCGTTGATTTGGATTGCTGTCCCTGATTCAATTCAGTCAAATCTGAATCTGAAGATTCGATTCCGATTTGGAGAATCAGCTGTTTGGCCACAGACACAGCTTTAAATGTCTTTTTCTACATACCCTGAGGTACCAGGCGCTGCTTGTGAATGCTGAGATGGTGGGGCAGATGGAGCATCCCATAGGAGTGCTGTCCCCCCACCCCCGCATGCTTGGCAGCAAACCCAGAAGTGGACTGGAAGTACTTCCAGTCTCCTCAGCTGAGTGATCAGTTGCAGGGGGACCCCGGGTGCCCCCCCCGACCCAGGAGGCACCAGCTGCTGAGCTGGGAGCATGGAGGGGGTCCCCTGCACACTCTGCAGTGGACCCGGAAGGGGACTGGAAGTGCTTCTGGTCCACTTCCATGTCCACTGCCAAGCACGCTGGGGACCTCCCCCCACCGCACGCCCATGGGATGCTCCATCCGCCCCACCATGTCAGCATTCACAAGCCACCTGGTACCTTGAGGTATGTAGAAAAAACATTTAAAGCAGTCTATGTCCAAATCATCAAATCTCTCCAAATCTTTGTGCTTTGCACAAATTTAGGAAGTGAAAATTTTCCCCTCTCCAATATAAGCTGTTTTTCAGCAAACATACAAAACTTAAGGTGTCTGACAGGATTCACTGGATGCAGCAAAAACACAAGATCTATCACTATAAAAAAAAATGTTAGGATGTATTCACCCAGAAAATACACAATGAGCTGGAAAAGGTGTACAGTATGAATGAGTAAGATAGTTTCTTACTTTCAATACAGATTTCTTTCTTGCTCATCCTTGTTGGCAAGAGTTTTCTACAGAATAAATAAATATGTTCAATCCTTGAAGACTAGTATCAGAATTGAGCAACGCTAATAGAAAAAAAACTCTCACTAAGAAGGAGTCCTAAAATAATATAAAGCCAGTTTGGTAACTAAGAAGGAACATCAAGAAAATCTGTTACTATTTTGATTACCCCAGAGCAAACCCTTTGTCCTAAACCTTTTCTCTGAGATTATGATGCAGTTATTCAGCCTTAGTTCTACCTAGAGGCACAATCTCTAGCTCCACTCACCTATTGTCATATATGGCATTACAATACAATGAACATTTGTGGTGTCTTGGCAGACAGACTATGACTAGATACAGACATTCAAAAAGCCCAAGGCAGAATTCTTCTAAATTATGCAGTTCTCTGTAAGCAACATTATTTAGATCAGCAGCAAACAGAACAAACCTCCATCCTTTTGGATGGAGGTTGCAAATCTTAGACTGGGTTCTGCAAGGTTTAAACCAGTCTAAGTGTACCGCACTTCTGTTCTGCTTAGGTATAGACTGGTTTTGTGTGCTGAACTTCTGTTCTGGGTATAGATCAGTTCTATGTGCTGAACTTCTGTTCTGTTAGGGGTGAGTCCTGACCCTGGTAAGTCCTCCACCACTGGGAGGCTGAGTGTGGGTCAAAAGCAAGATCTATAGTGAGCACAATGACATGCTGCTCCAGGGGGGGGGTGAGAGTCCCCGTGAGACCCTGGAACACCAGTCATGGTGTGAGTTACCCCAGCTCCCACAACCAGGTGGGTAACCCCTAGTAGGGACCAGAAGGCAGACCCAAGAGAGTGAAGGGGCTAGTGTCAGAGGCCTGATATAGAATACCCTCAATTGGTCAATGCTGAGGCCAGGACCAGAAAGGTCAAAAGGGCCAGGGGCCCACCACGAGGGCTGCCCAGACCTGAGGTCCTGGGTTTCTGACTGGCCTTGGAGGTGAGGCCAGGGCCTGTGTGGCCAAAGGTCCTGGGGGGCCCACGCCTGAGAATAAAAATGGTTTCAAGGAGGTAGACAGCCCAAATGAAGGCAGGGTAGGCCACCTGAATGGACGAATCAAAGAGGGGTCCTGATTGGAGGATTCTGGAGCCCAGTGTGAGGCTGATGAGAGAGACATCAGTGGATACCATCTGCGAGGCATGGACTGCAGTGTAGGGGAGGTACGGAGCCGCAGACAGTGCCCCCTGGAATCGGGACAAGAGTGGGCAGCCTCCTGCCTTAATTAACATCGTAATTAATAAAGAACAAGGTGTGGCAGGTGAGTCAGGTGGGTGGCATGCCCAAAGGCAAGTGGGGAGCGTAGCACTGTGGCTAGGTGGGGAGCCCCACTTTGCCACAGCGAGACAGAAAAGTATGTGTATAAATGCTATTTAGTTAAAGTGCATTGAGATATGCTTAATGCACATTAGCCTCACTTAAAAAACCATGGATGCCTATACGCAAACAGTGAATTACAGAGCATCAGAGCAGACTCGATTAACTGAGTCTGCTGGAGCATAGTAATTCCCATGCTTCATCAGCCTCAAGCATCTCATGTATCAGCATCCCCTTGTTTAAAAATGGCAGCAGGCATGCCTTATCTAAAACTTATTTGATAAGCTTTAGATAAAGCACCCCTGCTGTCATTTTTAATTGTGGGGACACTGATACACAGGACGCTCCAGGTTGTTAATTAGAACCTCTCTTAGTTAGAGCCACTCTCAGAGCTACTCTAATTAAAGCACCCCCCACTCCTGAAACACGTATATAAATGCCCACAGAGGCAGAATTTAGCCTCAAATAATTAATTAATTGTTTCCCCTGAGGCCTAACACTGTGATGAGTTAGGCCCAGCCTCAGGCTCCAGCTGAGCACAGCTGTTAAGAACATCTGTGAGGCTTGGGATGCAGTACAGGGGTAGTTGTAGCTACATACATAGGCCCAGGGGAACAGGGCATTCAAAGGGCAGCCTCTCACCTAATTAAGACCATACTTATCTAACAACAAGGCATGGCAGGTGAGCAAGGTGGGCAGCATGCCCTGAAGCAGGTGGGAGACTAGCACTGTGGCTGGTCAGGGAGTCCCCACATTGCCACACTCCTTAAACAAATCTTCTGCATGTGTGTGCATGTGCATGTGTGCGTGTATGTATGTGTGTATATCTAGATATAGATATAGATATAGATAGATAGATATTTGAATATTCTCCAGTCATATAAAATTTTATATGTGTGTGTGTATAAGTGGTCATTAGACTTACTGGATTAAAATATATATATTCTTCAGTACCTAGTACCAGCTTGCTTATCTGTGTGCCTGAAGGGCTCAAATGACACTCATTTTGCTTAACAGTCTGTTTTTGTTCACCTAGCTAATCTAATCTAATCTAATCTAGGTTTTTAGACTGTGCCTTCACCATGGAATCGTGGTGAACTGAAGCTAAGCTCTTGTCTAATCATCCTAATACTCTTAAATCCCACTTTTCCTCCTGATTCCATGATTATATCTTGGTTAATTTCACTGACATCTTAACACAAAGAACACTGAATCAGTAATGCTATTAATAATGTAATATGCATAACTGCTGCATGAATTATTGCTTTATTTCTTTCACTTTTTCATTGCCATGTGTTTTTCCTAGGTTCTTGATAGGTATTTGTAGCCTCCATTTTGCTTTAAAAGTCTCTTCTCTGAGAAAATACTGAATATTTAGTAATATCATTGTTGACACATACTAGCTTATAAATTTCCCCAAATTCCAAGTAATCCAGAATACCTATAACCAGAAGGTATGATTTAGGATTTGGCAGCAGTAGTCAAGATTTTTTTCTGGGAGGATAATACTGAGGTAAACTTTTTCATTAGTACAAAATATGGTAAGTGCAAAATTTTACAGAAGACAAAGAACAGACTTGAGGCCCTTAAAAACTCTCCTTAAAAACAACACAGTCCAAAAGTACAGATCTTCGTTAGTTCACTGAACTCTGAGGAAGCATCTAGGTTAATTTCATCCCTTCGGTATTTAGAAGTATACTAGAAGTATACTAATCCCTTTGGTATTTAGAAGTATACTGAAAAAGTTTTAATGATAAAATGTTTTAAGTCATGACTTTAGGTGTCTGCTCTTTTTGATCTTAACTGTCATTTTGGTGAGGGCAAAGAGGTACTTATCCTTAAACACTTCTGCCATTCACAGCACATGCCCAGTAGGCCTCTGCGAAGCAGAAAGTATTCGCTTTGGATTCAGATTCGGCAACTGGGAGAGACAGTGATTAGATTCGGTGATTCGAATCACTGTCGCAATTTCAATTTGGCTGAATCTAAATCTGAAGATATTCGGCACCAAATCTTATTTGGCCATAGACTATACAGGCAGGCAATGCTGATGGAAACAGCTCAGGGAGCAGCTGGATGAGCACCGGCTTGAGCCGGCAGCCCCGGGAGAAGCTGCGGTTTGTCGGGCTGCTCCCCCACTGGGGCAAGGGAGGCAGTGCTGGCAGCCCTGGGCGAAGCTGCAGGGCCTGGGGAGAATGATTGGGGAGCTGAGGGATTGAACCAGGAGCTGGGGGGAAGCCCCTGTTCATTCCCCCAGCTCCCACTTCAGTTTCCCAATTCGATCCCCCAACTCCTGATCATTCCCCCAGCCCCTGCGTCTTCTCCTAGGGCTGCCAGCACTGCCTGCCTCGCCCCAGTGGTGGGGGGCAGTTGGGGGAGCGGCTGGATGAGCCATATCTTCTCATAGGCCTGCCAGGTCAAGCTGGGGCTCATCCAGCTGTTTTCCCCAGCTGCTTCCGCTGGCACTGCCTAGTGCCTGCCTGTAGAGTCTGGGCCAAATCTCTGAATATCTCTGAATCGATTTGGAGGCTTCCAATCCAATTCAGAGAGATTAATGGGTCTCCTGATTTTGATTCGGATTCAGCTGCCACAACAGGCCAAATCTCCTCCGAGTCGAATCGGCAATTGAAGCTTCACCCAGCCCTAATGCCCAGCACCCATGAATTTAACAGATTTTGTGGAGACAGTGCAGTGTGTGTGCATGTACTGTTGTGCACAATCTGGTCCTAAATATAAAACCAGATCCACTATGTTCTATACCTCATGCAGCTATGTCATCTAATTCCATGCTGACCTTTTTTTTTTCTTGCCTTTGGAATAATTTTGAGCCACAATCTGCAGTCTTTATTAAAGGAAAAATTTTACTAAGTTTGACTTCAATAGAAGTTTTGTCTAATGACCTGTAGAATCATGCCTAATGGTTTTTTTTCAGGAAGAAATCTCTGTCTGTAGGCAACAGCTACTTTTTTACTTAGATAAGGAAAGAAAATAGCTATTTTTGTATCGACCTACCAAAGAAACTATTTCAAGGAGAGCTGCTGCATATATTGAAAAGATCTTCACACCTGAAAGGTTTCTTAGATGAAAGAGAATCTACCTCAGACTAATCTCTTGAGACTTGTACTGGTGGGTTTGTTTTTTACCTTTGTCTGTGGTTTATCTGCTCACTTTTCAAGATAAATGCAATGGTTTACTGAATCAGAAGAAGGCTAATCAAATTGTATTCATTTTAGTCCTTTCAGGAAACTTCCTTTGTTCTCAGCCCTGCTTTTTACAAAAAACCCCATGTTTTATGATTATACTGTGTGTATAAATGCAATCAGCATAGATTCTTTGTTATACATTCAAAGTACATACATAGTATAGCCATTGGAAAACAAATGTATTATGAATTTCATGGGGGGAGGTTTCAGTAGTGAATTCTAAACTCAGTGCCTTAAGTTTACCTTCTAAGCAATCATCTCTATGTTACATTAGCCTCCTCTACAAGCCAGGTTTTCAAAGTTTATAGTCTTGAGGGATTTTCTTTCTCAGCCCTTAAGTACTTTGTATATATGTAATAATAATAAATTATATATAATATTTTCCTTTTAAAAGTTAACTCTGAAAATGTTATAAACAAATATAACATTTGTAGTTACTCGTAATGAAATGTCAATATAATATTATTGTAGCAAATGGATTACATAAGTAAGATATATTATCTGCTTAGCTGTTCAACGTAATACAAAATACATGTATAGATCAAGTCTCTCTCAGACTTCTAAGAACTAGGATCTTTGACTAAATGTATCTTGTTCCTTTCTTAAAAGTTATTTCCCACCCCCGACCCCCCCCACCCAAATAAGTATGTGCGTGTTATTAAAATATCCTTATAAAGAGCTAAATCTGCTGAAGAGTGTAGGAGTTGGAAGAAGTTAAAAATGACTCTTCTAAAATTAAACTTTGCATTAGCAACCTCCTTTACACTTCAGTCAAATCAGACACAAATTTCTTGACTATTCTATAGAACAGAGAAATTGCTTTAAATTTTATAGGGGTGTAGGTTGTAACCTCAGCCTGACAAAGGGTTTTTAAACCCAAAAGCTTGCTTAAATTTCTTTTTCCAACTATGTAAGTTGGTCTAATAAATGATATCAGATTCAGCCAAAAACCTTGTCTGTCTTTAAATTTAATGTAGTTTTCATATATATGCATAAAGCATACATATATAGAGTATGAATATGGATGTGTGAATTCTGAAGTGTGGGATACTTACTATTTGATGGTATGTTTGTTCTTCCAGACAAAGGACTGGAATATTTTATCAATGAGTACTTGGAGGGTTGGACTTACACCACTACAATTAAGGTATATTTTAACATGAAATTCAGTCTTGCTCCCCTGTGAATGCATACACAATTTATTTTTCTTAGAAACTTTTACCCTATTTTATTCTTCCCCCCCCCCCAATATTATAGCTTTTGCTCATGTCATCTTTTCTACTTTACTTGTTTTCCTAGAATGTTTTTAAGTGGAATTGAACCCAGCAGTATTCAAGTCAGAAAATAACTTTTGTACACAAATATTCAAAAAGCCAACCCAGTTTGTTTAGCAGAACCGTTCTTATACTTCATAAATCCCATACTCCTCCAAAAGGAGATAACTGGAATTCAAGTTCATGAGGTCCTTTGGATAGTTTATTGGAATGAAAATGTAGGTGCATTTTTCATTTAATCTGTCTTACATAACTCTGCCATGAACTAAAATGAGGTCCAAAGTAATCGTATTGAATTTTAAATCAAGAAGAATCATATAATTAGCACGGCTGTTTTCACTGCTGAATCTAATGACAAAGAGAGGACAAAAGAACTTAGCCTTGGCCCCACAACACTGTTACACTGATATAATCAGTCTTTCTGCCACTCAAAATAAAAGTTGACACATAACATACTGGTGCAATTTATTCAAGTCCAGCATAGAATACCCCCAGGAAAAAAACACAGAAACATATAGCCAAGCACTCTGAACATTTTGGATAGGGCAGAATATAAATCTAATAAATAAATATCCTGGAGTAGCCATTTGCTCAAGCTAGTTAATTGATCCCCTACCACCTATTGGGCAAGGTTCAATAATAGCTTCCTGCTGCAAGCAGGATGTTTGTCTGCTCTCTCTGTAGCTTCCTGTGTCATTGACATCACTGTGAATGTTGCATATGTCTTGCCTGCAGTATCATTTTCTTGTTAAGAACTCTGTTTAGAAGAATGGAACTTGTTTGGAGGAAAGGCCAAAAGGACACACTATATACAATCCATAATAGCATCATTTACATGGCATCTAGGTCCACAGATGACCCACAGAATCAGGAGGAATTAGAAAGAGAGGTTGCAGTCAATCTGCACACTTGTAAAATGTTTTTCTGTTTCTCTCTTTAAAAGTAATAATAAGATGAGTAAGAAGTAGGACTTCCCACTACTTCTGCTACTCCCAGGAGGGTGGAAACCTAATTCAGTTGGAAACTAGAGCTGGAAGATATTTGCTTCATTGCACAGTGGCAAGTGAAGAATTGTGTCTGATCTGAGAAAAGTAGAAAGAAAGATATCTCACTAACCCAAATGCCATGGATTTGAATAATGGTTAAGGTTTATTTTCCACAGATGCTGTGGACATCAAATATGGGACTTCTATGAAATCTATGGGACTTAATATGCATGCACATAATAAACATTTTTGTAAATTTAGAAGCCAACCTTTTAGCAAGGACTAGCTTAGACTTTTATGTTTGTTTATATAGACTATTTATACTTGTTTGGGGTTTCCAAACAGTGATCAGGAATGAGTACTGCAAAATGACTAGTAAATGCCCTAGTAAAATCTAAAAACATATATTATTTCAAAGCTTAGGTCAGGAAACATATAAGGGACAGCTCCTTAGTAGATGTATAGCAGCATAATTCTATGAAGAACAGTCAGCTTTGATTTACACTAGCTGAGAAAGTAGCCATTATTGAATATAGTATATCAAGGACAGTGGCCAAAGATGGCTGCATAAAAACAAAGGAGAAAAAGCCTGTTTCTGTGGGTCTCTGTTGTTAGGAATTGTAGATGTGGCATGAATATAAATATGCCCTTCATGTTGTCCTTGCTTTGAGTTTCTCTGGTTTGGGAAGGCTTTGTCTTTGGATACTATTTTGAAAAATGAAAACAATAAAGAAAGAAGGAAGGGGAACTAATTGGTATCAATATAGTTCAATACCACCTGTACCATAATTTTTTAAATTTAAAACATGAAGTTAATAGAAATAGATAAGGAGGCTGAAAGCCGTAGGCAGCTACAGCAAATATCTGTATTCAGCAATAGATATTTTAATGCAGCAAATTGGGCAAAACATTTTTTTTGTGTTCCTCTTGTATTTTTTTAAGAAGGGATTTATTTGAGAGTTATTTTTGTACATAGCCAAGGTGCACAATTATACAGGTTTCTCTCTCTCTTTTTTTTTTTGTAAAAAATGTAGGTAATTGCTCTATCTGTCTTGATATTTTTCAAACATGAACATCCTTCCCTAAGTTTTTAGCAGAGTTTGGTGCATGTAAGAACCACAGATGGGTCTGAGCTTGATTTGTAAAAGCTGTTCTTAGGAGAGGTGGAAAATATTCCTCTCCTGCTTCTTTCTATGTGAACTGAGAATGATGTAAGGTGTTAAACATAATGACCACGGTGAATTAATCCCTTCATCTCTTTTAACATAACAATAAATATTAAACTTTTTATTAGACTGTGATGCATCTGTCTAATTGACAAGTTTTAACCATGGTGAAACTGAATCTTTATAAACATCATGCCACAACTGAGGACTCTTTGAGGTTCCTTAGTCTTCCTTGTTCATGGAATTAACTTGGGTAATGGTTTTCACATTCACTTATTTCCTGTTGAACCAAAATGATAAGGAACAAAACCTAAAATGAGTTTTATAAATAAATAAAAGAATATGTGGTAAAGAAGAGATTACTATTTCCAGAGCATTGTCTTAGAGACAAATAGGTTTAAACTGCATTTTAAATTAAGCTGGTTTCTATGAGCTCTTTCCTAATGAATGTGATTGTTCACATCACAAAACTGCATAATATAGTATGAACCACCATATCTACTTGTTGTAGTGAATTACAAAGTTTTATCATTTGGATTAAAGATGTCAAGATGTCAGAGCCAGGGAACGAGATTTATAAAACACTTGCATTCATCGTGCCTAACTCTAAACAACGTTTTCAGTTTCTCACGCTTTGTACAAACTGACAAAAATCAAAATAATCAAAATTAATACATATCCATATTAATAAGTATGTGAGGTCATTAATTTACAAATTCCTAGGGATTGTATTACATAATTTCTAGTGAACATGATTTCTATTCTACTCTTCACATTATCTCTATATACATAGCTTACCAGTCTATCTAATTTGTAAACACTCTACATACTTTCAGAAATGTCTTATTTTAAAAAAAAATTAGCTTAGGGCAGGGGAAATGTAGGGCATACAAATAACTTTGTTGGATGTGCTGCCTCTGTCTAAAATAGTACAAATGAACAATGCAGAGATAATCAATGAGCTGCTACCTAAATATACTGTAAATGTAATTTTGTTTTATTTCCACACATACCTGGACCAAAACTGATGTGGTTGCCCACACATGGACAGTCCATTGTTTCAGAAATCTCAATCCAACATCACTATTAAATTCCCAGAGAGTCATTCTGCCTCAAGGATCTACTATAATTCGAGAACAAGGCAGAGACTATACTTCCTAGCTGCTCTCACACTGTTTCTTCAAAGGCTTTAACCTCTATACAGAGGTTAGCATAGCAAAGCTAACGCACAGCAGGACTTCCCTAGAAAATCTTTGTTCACGTACTAGGAAATAAATCTTGCAGTATTGTAGTTAGCAATGATGCATGGGGAAGCTTGCCATAACAATACAAACAACATAGGACCAGTATCTAAAACAAGCCTACCATTTTGTGCTATCAAATTGTCACTGTACTGTTGTAGATAGATGTACTTGAAATGTTCAGCATTTTATTAATCAAAGAGTTAGAATACCTATTAATCAAGGATTAGAGATCATCTAACCTTTTCTGCAGTCCTGCAAAAGTATTTCAGTTATAAATACCTGTAAGGTATGGGCTTTTCTCTACAGACAGAACTATTAAGGAAGGTTTCAAAGTGCACGTTAATCTGGCCTTATTTCACTAATGCATTGTGGTATCTTGGATATCTCTGTGCAGCGTACGTGGACATTATCAAAAGCTTTTAAAGATTTAGGGCCAGAGTCTTAGATGACATAAATTGCCGTAGCTCCATAGCTTTTAATGGATTTATACCAACTAACATCAGTTGAGATCTAACCTTAAAACTTTAAGCTTTTTTAACAAGAAATCTTTCCAGATACAAAACATTATTCAGAATAATATGCAAAATTACCTTTAAAAATTTAGAAATGGGCCAAAATATGTGTAACCGCTATAAATGTCTTATGAACAGAGATGCAAGAAATAAAGCATGTATTACTTGGATAATAAAAGGTTTAGTGAGCCTGCATCCCTTTTATCTTCTTTCTAATGATGGCTAAAAATGACATCCTGGCGCTATACTCTATTAGCACTGTGTACTCCAAAATCTAGTTATCTCCCTTTGATTTACCTGTGTTGTATGTCTAGTATTAAAAGAACAAAATCAATAAGTTAATTGGAGCTGTACAGAAGTCAGTGAAAGTTGGACCCTTGCCTTTCTATGGTTTGTAGAGAGATAAAAATGAGATAGTGGGAAAGGAAGAGTGAGCCTTACAATTTGTTAGAGACCCAACTTAGACAAAGACCCTTCACTGTTCTGCAATATGTAGATATGTATCATTGCATTTTATTTTCTCTCTCTCACTTTCTTCTGTTTATGTTACTCTGACCTTGAAAATTTAATTAATATATTGATTTCCTAATCAGACTATTAGTAGTTCTCTGTCAGAACACCTATTCAAATCACCAGAACTATATGTTTAAACTATATAGACATATATATCTGGTGGACCCAACCAAACAGCCTTGAACTTTAGAGAATGCCACATCCAGATATAAACTCTGAATTTCAGCTGCATATTTAAATATAACTGTAGTGAACAAACCTTTGTATTCAGATAGCAAAGCTGTGAGTTTCAGATGAAGTGTTATTTGGATGTCAATATTTACTGCCCAAATACCTGTAGAAATAGATATTTGGAAGCCCAGACTTGGAAAGGAAGATAATATGAAACCCCAGTGTTATCAGCTCTCATAACTTTATCTCAAATCTCTGGCCCAAGGCAACATGTGATCAGTTGAAAATCTCAGTTTTCATGTAACAAAGCTAGTTCTAGTTCTCAAGGTTGCAAAGGAAAGCTTGAAAAAATAATCCTCAAAGGCTTTTTAAAAAAAGGAAAACTAAGCCCAAATATGTTTTTATAATCACAACTTTGTAAGCCAATTTCATGAAAACTTAAGAGTTGGCAATACAGGAATCACAATCACTTCAGAGTGACATCTGTGAGGTTTTTTTTTTTAACAACATTAGCTGAATTAACATATGTGCCACAGTGAAAAGGGTAACTTTGAAATGTGAAGAAAACTAGGAGGTGGGAATCTTGAAAAGCCACATAAGAATTTAAATAAGATAACACTGCTGACAGAGCAGAAACTAAAAACCAAGCTCATGAATAGAAGAGTTGATGACTAAATCTTGAATACATTTTGAAATGAGGTGCTGCTTAATTCACAAAAGTTACAGAGCAATGCCTTGAGTCAAACAAGGGGTGTCTCAAGTCCAAAGAAAGTAGAGAACCACTGAAATAGAAAGAAATGTTTGTATCCAAATGAGAAATTAAGTGATTGGTTCCTATTTTCAGTTGTTCAGCTGATTTCCAGCTGGCCCCTTGGGAACTTACAGGGAGCTTGAACTGGTTCTGGCAGGGTCTGGGTTGGGGCTGACAATCAGTGGGTTGCTGGCCCCAGCCTTACCTCAGACAGGCCAGGATCTGGTTCCAAAATGGGGCTGTCTGGGCCATGCCAACAATCAGCTGATTTTTTTGAAACCCCACACCCTGCAGCAATGGCCAAACTGTTGAACATAGGGAATCAGAGACTCCCAGTTGGGCAGGAGCAAAGGGCTTCCCCTGCTGGGGACTTTAAACCCAGCTGGCAGCCTTTGATCCTCCATTCCCAAATGGTACTGCGTGTAGGGAAGCTCCCCAGCTGCCCATGTACCACACTGTGAAGCAGTGCTTGCAGCTGAGGAGTACAGATCCCGGTGCTTCAGCTGCAGCTTCCGCATGTGCCCTGGGAGCTTTAAAAAACTGGGCATGCAGGTGGGACTCCCACCTACTTGCTGGCTTTGTAAAGGTCTGGGGTAGTAGGCCTGAGATCAAGGAGGAGCTCCCTGATGTCAGGCTCATAGCACTGCTCCCCCCGCCCCATCTGCCTTTCATGGGGTTGCTATAAGCCTGACATCAAGGAGTACCTCCTCAATCTCAGGACGGAGGCACTGGATCCTGGGCTCAGTGCTTCCATTAGCCTGATCCTACTTATCAGTAAGGGATGGCTGTGTCCTAGGCCTTCAGGCTGCCCCATGTTGGTTCTCTGTGCTCAGCTGAGTGTCAGGATCTGTCATTCAATTTAAGGTATGATTCAACAGAGTCACAAAAATATTACATATGTGGAACAACTTTGTGGTTCATTTGCTATATTATCATGCTATAAATTGGCTTTAGCATTGTGCTGGGTTATTATTTATGGCATAATTATTATCTTAATCATGCCTTAAATGTAAAATATGCCAGGGCCCTAAAGATTATGAATTATATGCTGATAAACTGATCTAAGAGCTTTCTTTTCCATAACCACATGCATTTATGATACCCAGCATAAAATGCTTTAGACCCATGTGCATGCACTTATTGATATGATGACTTTCTATTCCTTTAAACAAACATCAACCCTGAATCTGGTACGTTTACTAGTCAGCTGTATGAACTGATATTTGATAATGGATATCAGATCCAAATAACAACTGATTCTTACATTTTATTGGCTCTTGCAAAATTGTTGACAATGCAACAATCATAATTTTTTTCCCTGCCATATTTCTGGCAGTCAGGGAAGCTATAGGAATCCTGCCTATTGTGGGAAATTGCCTGCTGTTTCACCTTTTTTTCTTAAAACCACATTTTCTGCTGGAGATTCTTTCGTTAACAATTCCAAATCCAATGGCAAAATAATGATTCCTCTTGTGATGCACAATTAATGTGATCATTTTACTGAACCTTCCTCTGACTTAATAATAATTTATTAGGAAACCATAAATTATCTTCCCTTAAAAGTCATTCCACACTTGTTAACCAATTTTGTCATCCTTTAGATGCTTGTATGAAAAACAAAATGAAACCAAGCATATTCTGTGACTGACTACTATTTATCTCAGCAACATGGTGCATATGTAAGCTGCGTGCTCTGATTTTTCAGTCTGAAGTTAAATGGTTTCAGATTTTCTGTAAATCCTCTTTTTCTGTAACTTGGGTCCCATCCTTTGTTTGTACCATAATGGTATGTTTGCTTACAGCAGAGCTATTTTGTACTGTGCACTTCCAACCCAAACATAATATCCTTGCTGCCATCCGTGATAGAAAAAAGAATGGGGAACCCATTAGGCCAGAAATTTTCCCTTGTAAAAATGAGATACTGCTCAACAACTTATTTGAGGGGAGCAGGGTAAAAGAGAGGGCTTGTCAGAGCCTCTGCCTAGATTTTGTCATCTTCCGTACCTACACAATTATAAGACACTGTGAATTTGTAGTCCCTGTATAGGAGAGACTGAGGTGTATGGCCACTGCAAGATCAATAGAGATGGTAGAGAATCCTTTAAGCCTTGAGCCCTTCTGTCATTCTTTGGTTCCAGATAGCATTGTGAGTGAGATGCATCCTGTAATCCTTTCTTTCCGCGCTGCAGCATCAGGCAGGCTGTCTGAAAAATTCTGTACTCTTAAGAATTCTGTTTGCTTCTCATTGTTCAGTTTAGGGTCTGTTTACTGACCCTAAATTGTTCATTCATACTGTTCATTCATTCATACTGTTTTTCATCTCCTTTGGATTCTTCTCAGACCTGGTGTAAAGCATAATATAAAAATTATGTTAGATCAGCAATTCTGAGACAACCTTGCAGACTGAGCTCTGTTAATAGGACATTAATCTAGACTAGTGATCCTCAACCAGAGGTGCTGTGAGATCTTTTAAAGGGTGCTGCAAAGTAGGAAGGCATAAGCAGGCTTAAGGAGGTAAGTACAGGCTCGGAGTCATTCCTGTTTGGCTACTGCCCTGCCCCTCTACAAAAAGCTAGGCACTGTAAAAAATGGAGTGTTCCTCAATTCAAAAAAGGTTTATAGAAAGGTGCCTCAAGTCAAACACGAGGTGTCTTGATTCTAAAAATGTTGAGAAACACTTACCTGGACACTCACAATGCCATTTTTCAGAATGGCCTGAGTGATTTAGAAGAACAAGTTTCATTCAGCTTTTAATGGAATCTGTGTTCCTATTTCACTTACATGCTCTTGAAAATCTTGCCCTGTTTGGAGTTGAGAGAATAAATCAGAAATGTGAAACTGACATTTATCAAGTAAACCATGGCTCCAGTAGACTCTCCAGTCTCTCTAACCCCTTAGTCACTCCTGCACTTCAAAAAGTGTAGGGCTGCATTTTGGGTATACTCCTCATGTGCAGAAACTACCTACAGCATCACCTCCTTATTTCTGATTTTGGATCTAAATGTGTGTGACAGCCTGAAACCTATTAGAAAGAAAAGGGCAGTTCCTATTATACCTATTCAGTACCTGAATGAGATTCTGTTACACTGAGCTCAAGTCCCTTAAAAACTGCTAATGTCTTCTTTTCTAACAAGCCATTTGTTTTCATTTAGTCCAGTTCACAGATTTCAGTGAGGAGGAGGATAATACACCCATCTTTTGCAATGTTTTTTTTTTCAGGGACTTGGGGCAGACAGAATAGGATCACACTTAGCTGCCTCAGTTCATTTTGGTGTCTAACAGGTGGAATAGGATCTGGCCCATACTGTTTATCACTGAATTGGAGGTTGAAGGACAATAATTTGAACTTTATTTAAACAAACAAAGGTATGGCAGGATAGTGTTGGTGCCTGCTACTTTAAGGGCTAGGCCAGAAAGATGGCAGGTGCCTGATGAGGGTGGCCATTTTAATGCCCAGCTGTCTGTGTAGTGGAAAGTAGTTTGAGACCAGCCAACAGGAGAACATCTCCCTGCTGAGCTCCTTAGGCCAGGAACAACTTGGAGATATATGGACTGGGGATATGGGGATGGAGGAGGCCCCAGGTCCTGGGTATGACCTAAAACTATACCCTGCCAGGGTAAGGAGGCCTGGTGGGACTGCCGGTGGTGCAGCAGCCCCAGAAAATACCAGGACTGTGCACCTTCCTGGTGAAAGGCAGGTAGGGGATGCCTAATAACCTCCAGCCCCCACACTATCCTGGCTGAGGAAAGCCCAGACCTGGGAGATCTTCGAGAGGCCTGAGGCTCACGTGATCCAGTGGAGTTGTGAGGGAAAGAAAGCAAGCTGCTCAGACCTGACTGGATGGACCCTTGAACTGGTCTCTGCTGGGGCCAGGATCCAAGCGGGGTCAAAAGGGCCAGGGACCCACCACAAGGCATGCCCAGAGGAAGAGGCTTGAGATTCTGACTGGCCTGAGATGGGGCCAGGGCCTAAGGGGGAGCCAAAGGTCCCAGAGAGGGAGAAGGGTTACAGGTGAACTTAACTGCCTGGCATGCCATCTGCGAGGCATAGGCCCCAGTGTAAGGGAAGGTTCAGAGCTAGGGATATCACCCCTAGTCATCAGGGTCTTAAATGGGCAGCTTCCCACCCAGGTAACATCATAATAATTTATCATCAAGATGTGGCAGGTGAGAGTGGCGGTTTGTTAACCCAGAAACAGGTGGGCGGGCCAACATCCAACTGGCCCCAGGAAGGCCCCCTGTTACAAAAGGTTTATGTAAAACATCCATAGCAAGACTGAACTGTGTTAACAAAACAACTTAATGTGACTGAAATTCATTGGAAAATAATGAAAATGGGGCATTCAGTTTCTCCTGGGAGAGAGAACCCTGAGTTAACAAATGTTCAGGATTTTTCTGCCAGAGTAACAATGGCCGTGCTGAGAACAATGAGGCTTAAATCACTCCCAGGAGAGTTTCTCCTGGGTTATCAAATGTACAGATATTCTCTTCTAAGAGAAACACAGCACAGTCTTCTATCAGCCTATGGTGCCCCCCCCCCCAACCTTCCCAGGGGGATTTATGTAGCTCACTGGACTCTACTGCTCCAGCCAAGCAGAGAGCAAAATACCCTCTCCTCACAATCCCTATGTTGTGCTGCAGTGAGACACAGTCTGAGCATAAGCAGTCTGGGTCAGCCAGTCAGGGCTACCAGTTGTCTCCAGGGAGACCAAACTAAACAGAGTAAAAGGGGAGCCTATTTCCATTCCTGCAGAGAATGCTGATATGTGTGCACATGGATATGTAGCAACAGCATTTTAAGCTATCTGCTCTTTTGTGCATCAGCTTTTGAATGTCTGTTCAGCCATGTCTGGGTAAGTTATTCTACCAGTAAACAAACCTGGGAAAATTCTCCCAGATCATTTGAACACACTGAGAACATTTGAGTACATTTATCCTAGGTAAAATCCACTACCATGTCTATCCATTGTATTTAACATAAATTAAAAAAAAAAATCCTTCTTACTGATTAAAAACAAAGGACTTTAAACTTAGCTTCAATGCTCTCTATTTAAGGACTGTTCAAAGGCAGGCAAGATACGTTTTATATAATCTAAAGCATAAGTATTTTATTTGCATGCTTGTACATAATATACTGTTAGTGACAACCAAAATCGAATTTCTTCACTGGAGGAGCTTTAGTGCCAGGGGCTCCCATAACTTTCTGGATTAGACTCAAAGACAAAAGACATAGAGAAACAGAATGACTTTTTCTACTACACTTGATATAAAGCTAATTCATTTCAAATGAATTTCTAGTAGAGTATTTATTGGAGTAGAGAAAACTGTGCTCTGAAGAGAGGTGGATCAAAATTTCACTCCCAGAACCATAGTGAAAAATCAGTCTTGTAACCAGGTTAAGTCAAATAAGATGCTGCAATCTACCATTTCATATAAGTGTTGTACGACCTTGGATCTTCTTGTCTTTCAAATGTGCAGATTTAGGTATACTCATCTCTTCAGAATCAGTCTTTTCAATGGTTTATGCCTCTATTTTAGAAGAACAACTACTAAAGCTAAATGAATGATGAATCTCTAGTGGATATTAAACAGAATGAATTATTTGACTACTACCTACTGCACTGATATTTGAGTACTACCACCATCTCTTAACTGTGGTGCATTTTGACATATCAGTAATATGTTGAAAAAGCTTATTTCTGTGTCTTCTTGCAGTACTCATGTCTATCTTCATAGAATCAGATGAGTATTAAGTATACCACCTTGAGCATTTGCTGAGTCCTAATATTAATTATAAAAGTTATGCACTAACTGAATTGAGCACCAAAGATACTGAAAAGAATAAGCTCAAGTAGATCAGAGGAGATTATAAGGAATAAGTTAGAAAAACTGGAAGAGCTAAGAGACTAAGAAAGTTATGACTGACTTGATATTACAGAGTTGGGAGGATAACTCCCATAATTAAAAAGATGTTCATTGAGCAGAACTAAAGTAAGTTATGGGAAATAGATATTACACTGTATATCAACAATGTAGACACTTACCTGGAGATGCAAAGGGAGGACATAGAAATACTCAGTATATCTAAGTCAGGTTAAAGAGGGGGAAAAAAACACAATAGTGCTACAATGGGGGTTTATTATAGACCTTTAAATAATGAAGAGAAGGTTAATGAAGCATTCTTCAACCAGATAACATGACTCTCAAAAAAAACTGCAAAGCATAAAACCGGTAGAATACAACTTGCTGTTGTGTTGTACCAAACTGACAATTAGCAAAATGAATATGAACAACAAAGGAAGAGGACTGCAGTTTATAAGTCAAGAATGTGTTGGATAACCTTTGACAAATCTGAATTAATTTAAGTTGGCATAGCCTGAAGAAGTCTATTCCAAGGCACTAAAGAAACTAGATGAAATATTTTAGGGCCAAAGGCAATAGTATTTGCAAACTCATGCATAATTGATAAGGTTGTAGAGGACTAGCATAATGGTTAACTTCAAAAAGGTGGAAAGGAAGACCTGGAGAACTGTAGACAAGTAAGCCTGACTTCAGCACCTAGGAATTACTAGAGCAAATTACAGAGCAGTCAATTTGTAAACATTTAGAGCAGGACTATCCAGTTGGTGGCCTACAGGCTGCATACAGGTTCAGTTGCAGTCCCTGGGCTCCTACCCAGCCACTGCTCTCCCTGTATCTCTGGCTATAATAGCAGCCAGAATCTCCAGGCTCCTCTTCCTTCCTCCATCTGCCACTTCCTGCACTTGCCAGGAGACAAGGCAATGTAGCATGTGATGCAGGGAACTGTGCAGTGCAGTGCATGGTGCAGTAGTTGCTCGGGGGGTGCGAATTACCCTTGTCTGCCTACATGTTGCTCAACCAACTTGATTCATGCTTTTGATGGGGTAACTGGTTTGGTGGATAAGGAGGGAGCAGTAAGCATAATACACTTTAGGAAGTATAAACACAACTATTGACACCACTTCACATGCAGTTCTCAGCAGTAAGTTAGAGAAATGTGGCCAAATCAAATTACCATTTGGTGAATACATCATAGGTTGAATAACTGGAAGCAAAGGGTAATTAGTAATGGATGAATGTTAGATTGGCAGGAGGTCACAAATGGAATTCTACAGTGGTCTGTTCTGGGTTCAGGGACTTTTAACCTTTTTTCTTAATAATTTAGATACAGGAATGAAGAGTACACTGATCAAATATACACACAACATTAAACTAGGGCTGGGCTGTACACACTTTGGAAGATGGGTCTAAATTTCAAAGGGATCTGAATAAATAGAAAAACTAAGCAATATGAAATGGTTTGCTGAATTGGCCTTAAAATGGTGAGAAAAGAAGAATTATGATTTAGTTTTTTTCTGAAGAAAAGAAAAACTCATGCATATAAAGAAGGGTAGAAGTTACAAATGTTTTTGTTTTGTTTTAGGGTTAAAGTAATGCACTGTTGGATGTAAATATACATATTTATAAACGTAAGTTATTAGTGGATACTGATATTGCTTGGGATTTTCGTTTAAAATATCTGCAGTAAGAGTCTGTTGCTCAAATATAGTAAATATAAATAATGCAGTCTCCTGAAAGTACAATTCAGCCTGTTTCTCTTGACCCTTTCTAAAATACTGCTGTTAATGGTGCTGACTTATCATTTGAAACAAGTGACGTATAGTGGGGCAAAGTATGTTCAGTTCAGCTCATTAACTTTCCAGATCATTTATAGACTAAACTTAAAAATGCAAGTGAAAGAAATTATCAGAATTCTATTTAGTTGAAACAATCTAGTTTAGTCCTAGACACATTTCTTTAGACATATAATTTCTAGGAGAGATATTTGGTAAAACAATGAGTAAAATAACTTTGAAACTTGATAGATTCTGTCAACAAATTGAATTCCACAAACGTACATTGCATTGGGATCTGGAGAAAGGAACTGCACATAAACACTAATATGGAACTGTGTAAAAAGCTAGCTTTTAAAAAATGTCTTCTTGATGAAGATTTCCCTCTGGATCTCATATCATGTGTTGCTATGGACATGTGCAAAATACTAACAACCAGTCATTAGCTATATACAACTGATTTAAAGTAAGAGGGGAGCATATCTCCATTTACACTTGAATTAAATTGTGATAACTAACGTCAGCAGCAGCAGGACTCTTTGAAGAGAATCCCTGCATAATGCTAGGTCTCTAATTGTGGTCCATCTTTAGTATAAATCTTTTGCTGATGATCCACATATTTTGGATTTTTATGTATTCCCATTGATACTTCAAGCAAGCAAGTTATGTATGTAACCTTTTTGCTGGGCACCAATGGGCAGCAAAAAGGGCCAGGTTCACATTTCAGGGTACCTCATAAATTATACCAGTGACTCAAGGCCCCAACCCAGAAATCTGGGAACACTACATTTGCTGGGGCGTCCCATATAAACAAAACCCCACTCCTCACAAGCAGTGAAAACACAAAACCCAAATTTATTACAAAAGATAAAAACAAAACAAAAGACAACACTGAATATAATTTTAAAACACTATTAACTACAAAGCAAAGTCTATAGGTGGCACCCTCTTGGAGGTGGCTCCAACCATGCCCAGGCAGTTTAAGACTTGGGGCTCCCCAACGGGTAGTTCTAGGGTCCTGGCACCCTTATACCTGCTCTTCAGTAATGGACTGGACAGAGGGGCCCACACCGGAGAGTTCTGAGCTGCATCTTGGGTTCACTATGCTGTGGGGTGCTGCTTGAGAATGTGGGTCCTTCCGCATTGCAAGGGGCTGTGTTGCTCCTAGAGAAGTGGTAGAGCATTGATCTCCACTTCTGTATGATGGCTTTGAGGGGTTGACTGTGGCTTTCAGCAGCATACTGCACCCCAAAATTCCTAGTCCCAATCCCAGCTCTGCTGGGCAGAAAACTGCAAAAGAACTCAAAGGAAAGGTTAGGCCTATCTTGGCTTGTGTCTGAACTACAGCTAGCACCCAATCACACCACTTGGTTGGGACATAAACTACAAAAGAGACAAAAGAAGGCCCAGACCTATCTCACTGGGCCTGAACTGGGTAGGAAAAAGCTGAACTGAGGCCTGGATAAACAACAAGTTGTGCCAGGTCTTGCCCTGGCTCAAACCATACCAGTTTTCACCCTGACCCAAATCTGCCATGCAGCTACGCTGAAATGCAATAGCTGTGAAACAACTAAAAGGGCCCAGGCCTATGGCTGCAACCTAGACATCCGGTCTCAACGATATCACTATGCCGAGACACTGCAGTTACAAAACAGAGGAAACCAGGCCCATGTGGCCAGAAACTGCCAGGACCCAGTCCAGGTCAGTCTGCTCTAAGGATTAATACCCCCATGGTATTATCCCACCCAAGGGATGGGTTAATAGTCCTGTGTAGCCAAAACTGCCAGCAAAACTCCATTCCTGATCAGTTTCCTCCAGGGATCAACACCCCCACTCAAGAAAAAAAAAGGGGAAAGAGGGAGAAAATAGAAGTCTTAAACTCCTTGACAGACTTTCTTTCCCTGTACCTGAGGCTTTCCCTCACATAGCTTTTGCTTGCCTCTCCAGTGAAGAGGGGGGTGAGACCCCCCCCCCCCAACACACACACACACACGGGGAGAAGGATTTCTGGCTCCCAACTCAGTTGTGCAGCTCTCAACAGCCCCAGGAGAAAAAGAAAACAACCTTAGTTGAGTTGTTCTAATATACCTGGTCTTCACCAAAGTCTTGTCCAATTAGGGAGTGCCATGCCCCAGCCTCTATTTTACCAAGTCTGCCTGGAAAAAGTTCTGCTTCCTCTGGCTAATGAGACCAGAAGGTTTTATATATTTTGCCCAGATACAGGCTGAAGCTTGCCATGTGCTGAGTCCCTGGACAGAACAGCAGGAGCCATCTTGTCCACATAAAAGCGCACACACCGAGGAAAAAAAACACAATACACAACCACAAAAGCACATACTTTACCATACACAACCCAAGCATGTGTGTGGGTGTTACAAGTAGAAACAGCTATAAATGAGTAAGAATTAACTTAGCTATCTCCATTAGGAGCTGCTGCTAAATAAGCAGGCAAGATTAGGCTTGCCCAGAGAGACTAGGACTGTCACAGAGGTTAGAGATACTTGTCATGAGAGGAAGTGGAGGTGGCAGAGTGATACAGAAACTGCAGTTGATACAGTAGGTGAGGGAAGGATCAGCTAGAAAGAAAGCACTCAGGGAGTATGGGAAAAAATCCAAG
>NW_017729025.1:71468356-71473312 GCF_001723915.1 Gavialis gangeticus
AGAAAGAAAGCACTCAGGGAGTATGGGAAAAAATCCAAGGAAGGGAGGTCAAATATGAAATTAAAAGTAATGAGTGATCCCTCTTACTGTAATGCACACAAAAGCACTCAAAAATACATTAAAAAAAAGCCCATCAAGAATTTCAGCTACATCCAACTACTGCCTTTCCATTTAAGCAAGCACCCCCACAGTATTCAGGCCAGTCTAAATTTTTCAGTAGATTGTTTTGTCACCAGAACATGAACTTTATAGAAAACAAAAGTATTTTACAAAAAAAAAAATTCTATTTTGAGAATTAATTTTTTTAGAAAAAAACACAGTATATTTTTGGGGAAAAACAAACTTCTTTCATTCTGAAATTATGGAGAAAATATCTACCTTATCCCAACTAGAAATGTGATGGGGGAAATAAAAGCACCCTCTTCTGGCATTTGAAAAAGAATAAGAAAATGGAGATTTTCACAGGTGTCCATTTTTGTTTTAATTTTCCTATGTGTAATCCATTATTTCTTACAGGGTTTTTTTCTGTGAAACGGTTAAAGGAAACATATTTTCTTTTTCTTTTCTTTTCTTTTTTCATTAGTTCTATGAAAAAGAATGTGATCCTATTTTTATCTCAAGAGAAAATAAAGCATCTCATGGTAGAATTGATGGAACAAAAGACGGTGGATCAATAGGTGGCACTGTGCTCTCGAAGTCCCTGCAGAAAAAAAATGTTAGCATAGTGTTATAGTAACCTGCCTATCTGTCTTTCTAATGAAGTTTGTATGCATTCACTCACCACTCTCAAACATGCACAAAAGGAAATTAATAAAAAAAAGCTAAGGCAACATTTAGTTGCCTACTCCGAGTCGAGTAACTCCATCATTCAAGTAACATTCTTCATCTACCTTATAGCATAAAAAAATCTAGTGATCAGAGAATCCTAAAATACTTAGATGTGTCATATTTCAGCCAAAATAAAACTTTTTTGTTTTAAAGATAGCCAAAAAATGTTCACATAATATATTACATTGAATAATGCACACAAAAAATTCATCCAGTCTAATGAAGAAAATCTCTTCATTATGTGTTATCTCACCTTTATGAATTTATCTGTGGTTATTTTTCTGATAAATGACTGAATGTTTATACTTTTTAATGATCTTGGCGGAAAAAAATCCACTTGGTAGATGGAATGTGATTTGCTGAAAAACTGTAGAACAACAGATGTCAGTACAGATTTAATTTATTTCCCAATATGTTTTTAAGTGAATGAACTTGAATCTGTTAATACTTAGGGTATGCCAGAGAATTAGTTATATTTACGCACTTTATATATCTGGTTTTTTAATTCTAAAATTGCAGTTGAATTTGCAAGACTTATCTGCTACCTTAGCAGCTATCCATAACATCATGTCTGTAGTGAGCTTGTCACTTAACAGGTTAGTAATATCTTTTCTATTTTATTTCATTGTGATTTCATAAATCAGCTCATCTTCCCCAGTGAAACACTTAATAGACCACAGTAGAGTTCAATGGTCAGCTGAATCTTCCTTCTTACCAAAATAGTATTTAAAGAAATGGATACAAGCTTATTTCTCCTGCTAGATGATTCCAACCTGCTAAAGCAATCTTGTATTACTATTGACACAGGCACGTTGCCTTTCTGTTAAAGATAAAGAAATGTCTACTGATGCAGAACATATAAGCATCATGAAAATCAGGGGGGGAAATGAGAGCTTCTGTTAAAATGACCTGTAGAAATTATAGAGGAAAAATAACTGCTAAAGTGAAATATTTTTAGACAGTGTGCATATTTTTAATAGAATAGATTTAAACCTACTTATTTTAATGACAAGGTCAGAGGTTCTTTACTTTTATATTACAGAATCAATATAGTAATAGAAGAGTGAACTAGATTCTACTTTTCCTCCTGCAGTATTCAAATTGTCAGATAAGTGCTGACTAGTTCTGGCTACAGAAATGTTATTAGTGGTTGTAGCCGAATAGAAAGAGCAGCTTGATTTTCAGATTCCAGATGGAGTCTGAAGATTTGATGTGTATTTAAAAAAGCAGAAAAGAAAAAAGAACTTCGCATTTGTGAAATAAGAACATTTGATCTAGAATGTCTTAAGAAATTAGAACAGATCCCATACAGTGCCCCTTATGCATCTGATTTTAATGGGATTGTTTGTGTGAGGAAGGTGATCATCAGGTTTTGAATTGCTGTTATTCTTATGCAATCACTTTTCTGACTATAAGTGCAATTTAGAAGCCAAACTTTCAAAAACACACTTCTAATTTGCACCTGAATAATCTGCAGTTGAAGATATAATGGAGCTGTGCCAATTAGACTGTGGAGGTTCTGGCCATAAAGTGATTAATTTGCATAGAGACTCAAAATGAGCTATTTTGTCTGAACAACCTTATACTACATATTGCATGCACAACTATCTTTCCACTATTACAGCACAAAGTTTGAAAATGCAGTGTATGGTCCTCATTTTAAAATCCAGCCTTGTATGTCTTCAGAGAGCAATTCTACAGGTACCTTGAAGTATTCTTTTTAATATAACTACAGAATGCAAGGCACTACTCAATTTACCCTACTGTGACCCTGCAGCCTTTACTGAAGTGCCATGCAGAAAAATTTAGCATGCCATGTGCAAAATAGGCCGTGTACAGCAGCTGCTGTTGTAATAGAGGGTCATGTGAAACGCAGTGTGCTGTGCACAGTCTTGGTCAAGGGTCCTTTGCTTCAGTATGAGAGAGTTGCTGGGTGGTGTTTGTGTTGGAGAGTTTGCGCACACCTGAAGGAGAGAGACTATGAGTGAGTCTCTGTGAGGTGGTGTGCGAGGGAGTGCCTGATAGGTCATCGCCTGCGAGGTGCTTGAGTGAGAGAGGAAGTTCCAATAACAAGGAGAAGGCCTGCATATTCCATTTACCGATGGTTAATTGGTCGGTGCTGAAGTCCCACTTCCTTCATTCGGACGCTGCTGAGCTGATCCTAGAACTTACCTGTTTTTCTCTAATAGTGTTGGCTTGTAGCACCAAAGGTAGCTATCACCCCGCCTTCCTCTACACTCTTACATGTTTGTATGTCTTATATGCACCCTTTGTAAATATATAGTGTAAATAGTAACATTTAGAGTGTAGTCTTATAGTTTAGTACAAAAAGTTGTTCAACAGTTTATCAAAGGTTACAGTGTGCTAGTTGTTGTTTGTTGTTATATTTTGAATAAACCACCATAGTTCATTTCAGTTAGATTTATGTTTGAGGAGTTATTGACTAATTTAGATCTAGTATCTTCACAGCTTTATATGCCTATAGCATATAGGGAATAAAATAAAAAAACAGGATGTTTATCGGGGGATAAGGCAATAGGCCTTGTTTATTGAGAGGATAAAGTCACGAAAGACAAAATCAAACCAAACTAAGTATTAGTAAAAACATATATATAAGATACCTTATTGTGATGACTGTATGTGTTGTAGGGCTTGCTGCCACCGCCCTGAGCTCATTTCCGTACAGGCGGTGACAGGGTGGGCCTCGGATTCGGATCAGCTGGTCTGCCAGGAAGCTGGTCTTATGTTTCTCTCCTGCCACGACTTTGATGATATTATATTGATAGGATGCAATGCCCAAAGTGATCCTACCAGGTCTTAATCCCTGTTTTCTTCTGTGGGGCTCCAAACCTCCCCTTTACTCCACCCTAGCCTCCCCAGATGGCACTCGTAGTTCTCTGCAGCCAGATCTTAATGCTGCCTGTTGGTCTACTGTTCTGCCTTCAGTCACCAGGGTGACCACTGGCTTTAGTTAGGCACACAACCTTCCAGGGGCTGGCCTTGGCCCATACTCAAATCTCCAACAGAAAGCAAAACCCAACTGCTCTCAATCTCTTTGTCAGACTCAGTCCATGTCCCCTTCACCTGGGGTCAGGCTCTCATGTGCAGATCGCAACCAAAAAAAAAAAACAATTAATCAACTAACTGCCCTGTACAGGCCTACCCCAGCTTACTTATGAGCATTTACTGTCCCATTGGGATCTCTCCCACATGCAGCGAGGCTCTAACGAATCTAACCTGAGAACAGCAATTCTTCTGGCCTCTCCCAGATCCTCAGCTATCACTCCACTCCAGGAACTTTCAGAAGCCTTGTGTGGGCAGACCTCCGCCTGCCTCTTTCTCTGGGTCACACCTGCAGGATTTCTCTGGCAGGGTTTGCACCACTTAGTTTGTAGGGTCAGAAGGAACCTGAGCAGATTTCATAGATTTCATAGACATTAGGGCTGGAAGGGACCTCAGAAGATCATCGAGTCCAGCCCCCTGCCCGAAGGGCAGGAAGTCAGCTGGGGTCATAGGATCCCAGCAAGATAAGCATCCAATTTACTCTTGGTGGTGTTCAATGTAGGTGCTTGAACCACCTCTGGTGGGAGGCTGTTCCAGACCTTGGGGGCTTGGACAGTAAATAAATTCTTCCTTACATCCAGCCTGAAATGGTCTTGCAGTAGTTTATAACCGTTCAACCTCATCATCCCTTGGGGCGCTCTGGTGAGCAAACATTCCCCAAGATACTGGTGGTCACTCCTGATAAACTTATAGGTGGCCATCGGGTCACCCCTGAGCCTGTGCTTTTCCAGGCTAAAGAGCCCCATGGCTCTCAGCCTGTCGTCGTAAGGTCTGTTTTCCTGACCTCTAATCATGTGCGTGGCTGTTCTCTGGACTCTCTCAAGCTTCTCCACATCCCTTTTGAATTGTGGAGCCCAAAACTGGATGGAGTACTCCCGCTGCGGCCTCACCAAGTCCGACCCCCCTGCCATGGCAGGAAAGAGTATTGTGGTCAAACACCCCCAGCAAGGTGTTCATCCTGCGTCCTCTTAAAGACCCCCAGGGTAGGAGCCTGCACCACTTTTCTTGGAAGTTGGTTCCAGATCCTAGCCGCCCTGACCATGATGTAACGCCTCCTGATGTCAA
>NW_017729025.1:71478312-71480486 GCF_001723915.1 Gavialis gangeticus
TAGTCTGAATCTACCCTCTGCCAGCTTGTGACCGTTATTTCTTGTCACTCCTGGGAGTGCTCAGGGGAACAGGGACTTCCCCAGTGCCTGCTGGTCCCCCCTGACTAGTTTGTAAATGGCCACTAGATCCCCCCTCTGCCTTCTCTTGTGGAGGCCAAACAGGTTCAGGTCCCGTAGCCTCTCCTCATAGGGCCTGCTCTGCTGCCCCCAATCATGCGAGTGGCACTCCTCTGGACCCTCTCAATGCTGTCCTCATCCCTCCTGAAGTACGGCACCCAGAACTGGATGCAGTACTCTAACTGCAGCCTGACCAGTGTTGCATAGAGGGGGAGGATCACCTCCTTGGACCTGCTTGAGATGCATCTGCGGATGCATGACAAGGTGTGGTTGGCCTTCCTGACTGCATCCCCACACTGCCGGCCCATGTTCATTTTGGCATCAATAATGACTCCAAGATCCTTTTCTGCCTCTGCACCGATGAGAAAGGAGTTCCCCAGCCTGTAGGTATAGTGTTGGTTCTTCATCCCCTGGTGCATCGCCTTGCACTTGTCAGTGTTAAAACCCATCCTGTTCTCATCCACCCACCCCTGTAACCTATCTAGGTCTGATTTGCCGCTTATTCCTCCCTTCTAGCATGCCCACTTCTCCCCACATTTTAGTGTCGTCTGCGAATTTGAACAGGGTGCTTTTTACCCCCTCATCCAAGTCGTTGATAAAGATGTTAAACAGTTGCTTGCCGGGGCCCTCAGCCACTCCTCTCTCTGCAGCTCGCAGGAATCAACCCCCTGCTGCCCCTCTCCAGGGCTGAAAATACCTCTGAGTAGCTTCCCTCCTCCAATCCAGAGTGAGATGCTGCTCCAGGCATTGAGACGATAGATGCTGGAAGCTTGGATTACGCTCATTAGACGTCACTCACCGACCTTCTTAATTGGCTGGTGGGGCATATTTGCTTAAAACATTATTGTCCCCAATTATCTGTTGTTTCCACTCAAAACTATTTTATTTGATTTTAAGAGTTCACCTACATTTTAAAACTCTAGATCCTTTTTTGAATTTGTAATACCACACTCTGGCTGTGATAATAGGTGGATACAAATTAAGGAGTTTTAGGACATTTTCAAGTCTGTTTGTCATCATCATTGTTTCTGTTGTCTTCAATAAATTCACAGTCAGACCCTATAAACATAGCACCTCTGTGCTCATGTTACTTGCGGATGCAAATAGAAACACAAAAAAAAACCCAGATGAAAATCTTCATGAAAATGCAGGAGTCCCTTTCTCTCCCACCCCGTCATTCCCACCCCATAAATACCAGGAAGGTTTATTTTCCAGACTCTCCAAATGTTTTCAAAAGCAAAACATACGCCAAAAGGATGAAAACAAGGTCTTACGCATATGGTACTAAAAAGAATAAGACACTGGTTGCTAAGAACTGGCACCCATAAAAATTTACCCTTTCTTATTTACTAGGCTATCTACAAAACCAATTAGGCAGCAGTGAAATAGTACAGCAAATAACAGGTAAGAATAAATCTGATGGAAAACAAAAGTGAAACAAAGAAATGCTACAAAAGCAACCTATCAGGTGCATCCAGGTAAGTGTGCACATGTCCCAGAAACAAATAGCAGTGGTACATAGTTATGCTGCTACTCCTTGTCCCTGGGAAACACACTTTTCACACATGCTGTGGCACATGGCAGGTTGCCCCGAGTGGGGTAGAAGAGGCTGGGACCAGCACCTGGGCTGGACCCAGCAGTCTTACCTGGGTTCCTGGGGGCCTCCTGGGTCTGCAGCAGCAGTGATCCAGATGCACAGAGCCTGGCTGCATCTGGATGCACAGCAGCACAGGCTGGAACCACGTGCCCCACCCTACTTTTTCTTTGCTGCATTTTTTTTAGATACTGGGTACTCCTGGCATATAATTTTGCCTCTGCGGAGGAAATCATTTTTTCTTAGCATGGAGAACCCTTTCAAGTGTACCACATGCATTTTGCAGCACCTCAAAAGCCTTTGAGGTGCCACAAAGTGCACATGTGCACTAGTCTGGACATGCTCATAGGGTGTATATGTTGAAGATGAAGCAGAAAATGTCACTGATCTTGATCACTTATTTGCCATATTTACTGAAACCTAAGATAACCCCCTCTCCCACAATGTCAGTATGGGGGGGGGG
>NW_017729025.1:71485486-71490959 GCF_001723915.1 Gavialis gangeticus
ATTTGTAATACCACACTCTGGCTGTGATAATAGGTGGATACAAATTAAGGAGTTTTAGGACATTTTCAAGTCTGTTTGTCATCATCATTGTTTCTGTTGTCTTCAATAAATTCACAGTCAGACCCTATAAACATAGCACCTCTGTGCTCATGTTACTTGCGGATGCAAATAGAAACACAAAAAAAAACCCAGATGAAAATCTTCATGAAAATGCAGGAGTCCCTTTCTCTCCCACCCCGTCATTCCCACCCCATAAATACCAGGAAGGTTTATTTTCCAGACTCTCCAAATGTTTTCAAAAGCAAAACATACGCCAAAAGGATGAAAACAAGGTCTTACGCATATGGTACTAAAAAGAATAAGACACTGGTTGCTAAGAACTGGCACCCATAAAAATTTACCCTTTCTTATTTACTAGGCTATCTACAAAACCAATTAGGCAGCAGTGAAATAGTACAGCAAATAACAGGTAAGAATAAATCTGATGGAAAACAAAAGTGAAACAAAGAAATGCTACAAAAGCAACCTATCAGGTGCATCCAGGTAAGTGTGCACATGTCCCAGAAACAAATAGCAGTGGTACATAGTTATGCTGCTACTCCTTGTCCCTGGGAAACACACTTTTCACACATGCTGTGGCACATGGCAGGTTGCCCCGAGTGGGGTAGAAGAGGCTGGGACCAGCACCTGGGCTGGACCCAGCAGTCTTACCTGGGTTCCTGGGGGCCTCCTGGGTCTGCAGCAGCAGTGATCCAGATGCACAGAGCCTGGCTGCATCTGGATGCACAGCAGCACAGGCTGGAACCACGTGCCCCACCCTACTTTTTCTTTGCTGCATTTTTTTTAGATACTGGGTACTCCTGGCATATAATTTTGCCTCTGCGGAGGAAATCATTTTTTCTTAGCATGGAGAACCCTTTCAAGTGTACCACATGCATTTTGCAGCACCTCAAAAGCCTTTGAGGTGCCACAAAGTGCACATGTGCACTAGTCTGGACATGCTCATAGGGTGTATATGTTGAAGATGAAGCAGAAAATGTCACTGATCTTGATCACTTATTTGCCATATTTACTGAAACCTAAGATAACCCCCTCTCCCACAATGTCAGTATGGGGGGGGGGGTGAACCCTCACCTTAGATTCACATGCAAAGCAGATGGAGGGGCAGGCAGGTGTTGCAGCTCTGACTCAGAGTCAGACTCAGAGCAGCCGTCTGCCCACTGCAGCTTCTTCCCTGCTCTACCCACTCCCCCCCACCCCACTTACTGTCAGGCACAGTTTGGCTCCAGCTCAGGCTGGATCCCCTCCCAGGCACAGAGCATATAGAAACTCTTGCATGGCCTGGAAAGGGACGTGCTTCCACATGCTATGCTCTGTGACCCAGCAGGGAACGAGCCTGAGAAAAACCTGACAGTAAGGGGAGGGGAGGGAAGGGGGACAGAAACAGAGACTGTGAGGAGTGGGTGGGAAAGGAACAGAAGCTGTGGGGGGGCAGAGGGAAGGCGTAGAGATTGGGAGGAGTATGGGGGGAGGGGAAGAGACTGTGGGGAGCTGGAGGCAGTGGGGTGCTAGTTGCAAGGGGTGGTAGGAAGACTGCAGGGGGGAGAACTGTGAGGGACAGAGGGCAAGGGGCTACCTGACACACTTACACAATGGGGAACTCCCTACTTGAGAGCACGGAGGCAGAAAGAGATCTTGGAGTCATTATTGACTCCAAGATGAACATGGGCTGACAATGCGAGGTCATGGTTGGCAGGGCTAACCGGACGTTGTCGTGCATCCACAGGTGCATCTCGAGTAGAGCCAAGGAGGTGATCCTCTCCCTCTACGCGACGCTGGTCAGGCCACAGCTGGAGTATTGTGTCCAGTTCTGTGCGCCCCATTTCAAGAGGGATGTGGACAACATGGAGAGGGTCCAGAGGAGGGCCACCCGCATGATCCGGGGACAACAGGGCAGACCCTACAGTGAGAGACTGCGGGACCTGAACCTATTCAGCCTCCACAAGAGAAGGCTGAGGGGGGACCTGGTGACCGTCTATAAACTCACTAGGGGGGACCAGAAGGGTTTGGGGGAGACGCTGTTTCCCCTAGCGCCCGCTGGCATAACAAGGAGTAATGGGCACAAGTTGATGGAGAGGAGGTATAGATTGGACATCCGCAAAAACTACTTCACAGTTAGGGCGGCTAGGAGCTGGAACCAACTTCCAAGGGAAGTGGTGCTGGCCCCTACCCTGGGGGTCTTTAAGAAGAGGCTGGATGCCTACCTGGCTGGACTCATTTGAGTCCCGTTTCTTGTTTTGGGGTTTTGTTGTTCTCCTGCCCTGGCGGGGGGTCAGGCTAGAAGATCTACTAGGTCCCTTCCGACCCTAAATCTATGAAACTATGAAACTATGACCCCCACCCCAGCTACCACCCCCCTTCCCTCAGTCACTTTTTCCCCTGCTGTAGCAGTGGGAGTGGAACAGATTTAAGACAACCCTCCAATAATTAGATTCTATATCTGGAAAAGTATAATACATTTATATGTTTTCCATATATAGAATCTAATTATTGGGGGGTCATCTTAAATTCAGGGTTGACTTAAATGTGAATAAATACAGTACATGTTTAACTTTAAACACATGGACAGTCTCACGGACATCAATATGACTACTCATGTTAAAAGTTAAGAGAATTATAACTAATTTTAAGTAAAAACTTACATTTTTTCACATTTTCTAGAGCAGTTTGAAATACAGGAGCAACGCGTAGACGGTGCATCCCCTACAAAAATGCCCACCTGTGGATGGTCACTGCTCACCACCCCGCTGCTGGTGTCTGCAGGAGCTTCCCTGCTTACCACTGCCATGCTCCCGCCGCTGCCACCGCACTCACACCACCACCATGCCTCCCCAGCCACCAGGGGCACACATCATTCATGGAGAAATATGTCCATTATTTTATATAGTAAATGAATGTAAGTCATTGCACTGTCCTCAGCATTTCAGTACTTTATGGTGAGTGCACCAGGCCTTCTACAAGATGCTAAATGCATACAGCTCCTATTGAAGTTAGAATTATACACACAACTGGTAGAAAGCTTTCAGCACCAGTCATGATCAGGTCATAGAATCATAGAAATTAAGGGCTGGAAGGGACCTTGGAAGATCATCAAGTCCAACCCTGCCCTGCTCTGGGCAGGAATACTGCTGAGATCAAATGATCCCAGCAAGTTGTCTGTCTAGGCTCCTCTTGAAGACTTTCAAGGTTGGGGAATGCACCAGCTCCTTGGGAAGTCTGTTCCAGATTCTGGTCACCCTTACCATAAAGAAGTTCTTCCTTACATCCAACCTGAAACCATACTATAACAGTTTATGGCCATTGCTCCTTGTCCTCCCCTGGGGCACCCTAGTGAACTGTTTTTCACCCATCTCCTGATTTTCACTCCTTACATACTCATAGATGGACACCAGGTCCCCCCACAGTTTTCTCTTCCCCAGGCTGAATAGTCCCAGATCTCTTAGTCTGTCTTTATAAGGCTCTTAAAAATTCTTGTGGCCCTTCTCTGAACTATTAGATCTATTAAATCTGTTGACTACAGCATCTCACTGATGGTCCATGTTCATCCTGTGTTCAACCATAATCCTTAGGTCCCTTTCAGCCATTGGGCTGGCCAGGACATCTCCTTCTAACCTATATTCATGTCACTGGTTCCTTCTCCTCAGATAAAGCACTCTGCATTTATCCTTATTGAACTGCATCCGGTTCTGCTCCACTCACCTTTCCAACTTGTCCAGGTCCACTTGGATCCACATCTTATCCCCTAGCATGACCGCTTTTCCCCTTGAACCTAGAAAGAATAACATAAAAAGATAAAACTTAAAGCTTCTTAATGAAATACAATTTAACTATTTTGTAACTAAATTTGTTAATTCCATCCAACCCCATGAAACAGCTCTTCAAAACACTTTTTAAAATGGAAATTATAATTCTATAAGCCAACCATTTCTGTACTACTTATTCCACTTCATTACTGAAGTGAATTTTTAAAAAAGTCTAGATTACTTTCAGAGATTTTACTTTTTTTATTTTTAGGGGCGTTTCCTTTGGTTTAGGCTATGAAAGTTAATATATTAATCTGTTTTCAAAAGATTTTCACTGTTTCACTTCCCAGTTCTCATGTGTGACCCAACTGCTGTGACAATTGAGGTAACAGCACTGCACAGGAATCCTAAACTAAAAATAATTGATTTAATTATTTGTAAAAAAATCATTAAAACATTTCATTTTTTAATTTAGTTTTTTCATGTACACTTAAGCCTAAATTAAGGGTTAAATTAAGCTGACAATACTCTTCTAAAGAATGGGTCTCCAAGCTGTTGATCCATCAAATTGAGATTATAATTCTGAAGAAGGCACATTGATCAACCTAGATATAAAAATCTATTTTAGTAACTCAAAATGGGCAATCATCAGGACTTCAAAATCTAGATATAAATTTCATCAGACCACAGAAGATCCAACTGAAGGTCATAAGAGGGCAAACACTTTCAAAAAGCAAGGGATGGATGGGTCTGCTACTGAAGAAGTCTGTGTTTCTAAAAACTATATGCCTGCAGTTTGCATTTAGAAGAATTTCTGACCTTTTGCATTCCCAGGGGAAAATGAGACTCCTAGAAATCCTCAGAGGAAAAATATATACCTTCAGAGAATAAGGCCCTGCCCATTCCAGAATAAACATTTGCAACAGATGTTTTATAGGACCGTAGGAAAATATTTGAGATTTCCTACATACTGTAAATTTTTCAGATTCTCGTGCAAGCTGTTAATTTCACCTAGTTATATTTGGAAGACAAAGCATCTTTTAATATTATATTTCATGTTTTATTAATTTGTCTTCATAGAGTGTATGAAAGGGAGGGAGCATAGTTGGTGGTTAACCCAAGGGATCCCTCAAGTCTCCCAGACTGATATTCCTCTTTAATATCTCTATGCCTCAGTTTACCCACTTTGAGGAATAAAGATACTAATTATTTTCACTACTTGCCTCACAGAAGTATTGGAGATTAATTATAGGAATTTTTTCAGTTGTGAAAACAGGAGCCTATAGGACTGGTAAGTCCCAGAGTGTGGAGTGTATGTTGGGGGCAGGTGAGTTGTGACTTTCTCTCCCACCAGATTTGCTTACTACAGAAAAAAAGTGTTTTAGTATCTCCCCCAAAACTGAAGATAAAAGTTAAATTGGGAAGGCTTAAAAAGTGATTAGCATATAAGCCTAGTTTTAAATCAAGATGAAATGACCAGGAAGTCACTGCAGGATTCTAAATGATGGGAATTATAGTTTCATAGTTTCTAAGGTCAGAAGGGACCTGAGAAGATCATCTAGTCCGACCCCCTGCCATGGCAGGAAAGAGTACTGGGGTCAAACGACCCCAGCAAGGTGTTCATCTAACCTCCTCTTAAAAACCCCCAGGGTAGGAGCCTGCACCACTTC
>NW_017729025.1:71491348-71494054 GCF_001723915.1 Gavialis gangeticus
TCCTTCCAGGTTGAGAAGGACCCATCCACTACCACCCTCTGGGTGCGGCCCTCCAGCCAGTTGGCGACCCATTTGACTGTGTGGGTGCCTACACCACAGCCCCCCAGTTTCTTAATGAGAATGGGGTGAGAGACAGTGTCAAAAGCCTTTTGGAAGTCCAGGAAGACTATGTCCACTGCTACCCCTGCATCTAATGATCTGGTGATCTGATCGTAAAAGGCCACCAGGTTGGTCTGATGGGACCTGCCACTGATGAACCCGTGTTGGTTGCCCCTAAACATGAAGTCCCCTGCTGGCCCCTCCTGGATGTGTGCCAGAATAATTTTCTCAAACAGCTTGCCTAGGATCGAGGTATGGCTTACTTTGCTGGACTAGCAGCTGGTTCTAAAAAATTCCCTAAAAAGACCCTATTATTTTGAACCTCTAAACATAGCTTTTTGAAAAGAGGGTGTCTGTTGAGCTCCATTGCTTTATTTTAGTTTTCCAGAAAGAACACGTGAATGGTATGATTAGGTTTAGTCAGTTGGCTTTTGGAAGCTGCATCCATGTTCCCAAGAAAAAGACCAAGGATTGCTTCAGGTTCACTGTACCGATCCTGGAAAAAGAAAAACCCACTATTGTATCAGAATGATATACCATAACCATGATTACCATCGCATAATTACCATGGCCAAGCTTGAAATTCTTCATTTGGCTGTTCTTCTTTTTTCATGTCAAAACTTTGCAGGGGTTGTTATGGTGGTAAGTTAATTTGTTCATTACCAATTTTTATTTGTATTATTTAGTTATTTTACCTGAGGTAGAGGCTTTGCAAGTATGACTTTTCCTCTAGTCAAAAGGCATTTAAAGAGGGTTTTTTTCAAATTTTCTCTGGAAATGCTATCTATAGATTTTCTTGACAAGCTGTCTAGACCATGAAAGGGGTGGGTAGATGGATTTAGTAACAGATGGAGCATATGCATTGTCTTAACATTTCACTTCAGACACACTGAATTGCAGTTACCTTGCCTGAAGTAACAACACAAAAATCATTACAGCCAAGTCCTTGGCCAGGAAGAAAAAGCAAAGATTTTTAGCAAAATGGAAGTGAATCAAGTCATCTTTAGATATTGACAGAATCTGGTGTTCCAAACCTAGTGAACAATTGTTCAAGATCCTGACAGTTTGCAGCTCCTTACCAAAGAAGACTATATACATTCAGTCTTGCCTGGCTTCAGCTTCAGGTAGCTACTCTTCATATAAAAAAGTTTTCCTCTCATCAGCATTGTGACATCTTAATAGTGGCAGTGGTTTCTGCATCCAGGGTATTTTAGGCATTTTTTAATGTCTATTTGTTAAAATGAAGATTATATTTTACTATAATAGCCATTATCTCTATATAAATTCTCTTACTGACAGACTGTTAAAGCCCTGTTGCCCTGCCCACTAACTGATTTTGGGCAATGGGCTCAATCCCACCTTTTACCTAGCCCACCATGACTTGATGGAAATGATAGAATTTGCATCGGTGGGATCACCGGGTTTGCCCAGAGTGCATGTCAGGCCTGCCTCTTCAATGTCTACGATGTTCCTGTGTGTACAGTTGGGCATTTAGACCCACCTAACTCTGATTAAGTGGATCTAAATGCTACTGCTGTACAAACCCTTAAAATTAAGCATGTTGTTTGTTGTCTATGTTAATTAGTTGCCTTACTTTCATTAGGGTTCCACATAAAAAGATTCTGCAGTAGTTAGAAATTCCTTACACAATCTTTATTCAGTTCTTGAAACAAACTCTTTACTCTCTCCTTAAGTTGCATTAAGTATTAAGTAAAAAGATTCTTAAAAAATATTAAAAATCCAGATGAATGCTAAGAATGACTCCTTTCCTACTTGATAATTGTTCACTGGATTTTCTAAAGATGATCTTGGTCTAAAGGCACAGAAACTGGCTATGTTTTTGCTTTATTAATTTTAATTGTCTTAATTTCTTGCTGGACACAGAACCTGGGTATCTGAAATTTGTAAAACACAGTATTCCAATGTGCCCTTTATTATCTTTGTTGGGTAGTTTCTTTTGCTCTTTTGCATTGTATTTTTATTATTGCACAATAGGCCTATTAGAAATACTCTAATAAATAGATGACAGACAAAAACAGAAGAACATCTGCCTACAAACTCTAAATAGTTGTGAAGCATTTATGATAGATGGTATTTGTATGAAAAGTCATTATATGAACAAGAATATTATATTTCTGGCTTTAACAAGTAAAAATGTCTTCACTAATAGCCACTAAAATGTATTTACTATAACAAAAATGATTTGTTTTTGTTTTTAAAGATTAAACGTTTTTTTTGTTTTTAAAGATTAAACTTATTTTTAAAGATTCTGTTTTACTGGATAGGTAGGATGACAAGATGTCACCCAAATTAAATTGAGTTGCAAAAATGTTGCTATACTTCATGTTTTTCTTTATAAAAAAGAGACTTGTATTTTAGTTTCTTAAGTCTAACTGCTCCCATTGAAGGAAATGGGATGAGAATCAAGGCTGAAAAGGAAAAAAAAATATGTGAACAGGTTTTTTTTAAATGTAAATGCAAAGCACACCAGCTTTTAGAGAAAATAGTCAGATGGATTGCAGATTGGTTCAAGGGTCGCACTCAGAGGGTGGTGGTGGACGGGTCATATTCCATCTGGGGGAAGTGGGCAGTGGAGTCCCCCAGGGC
>NW_017729025.1:71499054-71502968 GCF_001723915.1 Gavialis gangeticus
CCATTTCAGGAGGGATGTGGACAACATTGAAAGGGTCCAGAGGAGGGCCACCCGCATGATCCGAGGACTACAGGGCAGACCCTACACTGAAAGACTGCGGGACCTAAACCTGTTCAGCCTTCACAAGAGAAGGCTGAGGGGGGACCTAGTGACTGTCTATAAACTCACTAGGGGGGACCAGCAGGGTTTAGGGGAGACACTGTTTCCCCTAGCCCCCCCTGGCATGACAAGGAACAATGGACACAAATTATTAGAGAGTAGATTTAGATTAGACATCCACAAGAATGACTTCACAGTTAGGGTGGCTAGGAGCTGGAACCAACTTCCAAGGGAAGTGGTGCTGGCTCCTACCCTGGGGATCTTTAAGGAGAGGCTTGATGACTACCTGGCTGGACTTATTTGAGTCCAGTCTTTTCTCCCACCCAGGTGGGGGGTCGGACTTGATGATCTGCTCAGGTCCTTTCTGACCCTACAAACTATGAAACTATGAAATATTTAAATGTTTTTTCTACGTGCCTTGAGGTATGATATGGTACATACACCTGTACGGTAAACTGTCTAATACTGTCTGTTTTTAACTCCACTGTAAAGTGACAGGAAGCTTTTGGATGAATTCAAATTATTAATCATAACCATTTTAGACATCTTCACCTCCTGCCAAATAAAAAACTGTAACTGCAATACTTCTACAATTAATTGATATGAAAACAAATCTGTATCTCTGGTAAAGTTCTTATTTATATTCTATTCGGTGATCCATAACTGGTAGGGCTGCACAAATCTTTGTTCACTGATTTGATTCAGTGGAAATTCAGCCTGATTCAGCGGCCAAATCTCTGAATCTGAATCAAATCAGGACACCCTGTAATCTCTCTGAATTGAAGTGGAACCCTCCAAATCGATTCGGAGAGATTAGATGATTTGGATATAGACACAGCTTTATATGTTTTATTTACATACCTCAAGGTACCAGACAGCTCATGAAGACTAAGATGGGGGGAGGATGGAGTGTCCCAGAGGAGTGTGGTGGGGGACTCTCCAGCGCGCTTGGCTGCAGACTTCTGGTCCGCTTCTGGGTCTGCCATGGAGCACAAGGGGGAGCCCCACCCCACTCTCTAGCTTGGATACTAGTGCCTCCTGGGTCTGGGGGGACACCCAAGGTCCCCTCATGGCTGATAGCCGAGCTGGGGGGTGGGAGGGTCCCCTGCGCACTTGGTAGCAGACCTGGAAGTGGACCAGAACTAATTCTGGTCCACTTCTGGGTCCACCGCCAAGCACATGCTCCTTTGGGACACTCCATCCACTCCACCACTGCAGCATTCATGAGCCAAACATGGTACCTCGAGGTATGTAGAAACAACATTTAAAGCTGTATCTATGCCCGAATCACTGATTCTCCAAATCAGCATCGAATTTTCAGTTTTGGATTTGGCTGAATTAAATAGGGACAGTGGTCTGAATCAATGAATCAAATCACTGTCCCCCAACTCGGGCCAAATCCGAATTGAATACAGCCCACTTCACACATTCCTAATAACTGTTTTTTCTACATGGCTATAATAACTATTTAGTGATGATTAAGAAAGGCATGACATGCAAATGATATATAATTGCATGTTGTACTTCCTTTGTCTCATTACAAACCACATTAGAATCTGATTGGTCAAGTTAAATATCCATGAATTGCTAGTCAAGATAGTATTGACATCCTCACTTGGCATGTCTACACTAGATGTTTGCTGTGCAGTAAATGTCTTGGCATCTACACATATGCCCTATTAGCCTCAAGTAAACTAATTTACTCCACAACAGGACAGTACTTGTAAATATAAGTACTATCCTGCTGCAGAGTAAAAAAACTCTGCAGCAGCACATATGTAGATGCTGGAGTGGCTGGCTGGGGCACAAGGGCGCTTCAGTGCAGGGGCTGCCTGTTGGCTAGCCCCATGCTGATACTCCCTCATGCTCCAGCCAGCCTATTGGCAGCACATTGAGCTGGGGGGAGCAGCCCTGGGTTGGCAGGCTGACCCCTAGAGCTCCCTGCCAGCTCAGGCTGCTTCATTCCGGCTCCACATGCTGCACATGAATAAACTGCAGAGCTTATTGCTCCAGAGTTATTTGTTCCTGGGCACAAATTCAAATGGCATGCCTGGGAGCAATAAACTCTGGAGCATTAAGCTCTGCAGTTTATTCATGCACCTTAATTGCATGTGTAGACGCACCCACTATATGCCATCAACTTCACTGTCAATCAAAAATGTTATACATAGGACTACTAGCCAGTAAAGAGAAGCCTGTAATAAACAACTGAGCCAGTTACTGGGGTTTCTAAACCCTAGCTATCCAGAACTTTCCATAGCTAAATGTATGGCCAAATCACATTCCATCTTCTGATTTTAATTATACATAGCTAAGGGCAACACCCAATTTTCTGTTAATACTATCCAAAATTAAAAGTAACTTCAGTTGGATCAGTTGTATTATATCAAAGAAAACTGTTGAGAGAGTAGTACCCAGCCTTTTGATTTATATTTCTACTGCACATCCCCATGAGTGCACATGTGCGGTTTGCAGTGCCTCACACCCATTTGTGGTGCCGCCAACCACACACAATGCATGTGCACATGTTGACTCCACTGCTAATTTGCAGCATGGCAGGGTTTTTTTGACATGGGGAGACTCTCATGTAAAAAACAAAAACAAAGAGCTGCTAAAAAATGTGGCGCGGATCAGGTGGCAGCAGTGTGCGCCACCAGAAAGGGAGCTTGGCCAGCCAGAGTCAGTCTCTGGATGCCATCCAGGCTCCAAGTGGCCAGCTCAGCACCACTGCTGCCCTGGGAGGCCCCCCATTAAGGTTGCTGGAGCCAACCCAGGTACTGACCCTAGCCTCCCCTACTGCAGCTGGGGTAATTTGCCACACACCTGCCAGCTAGCCCCAAGCACCTATGTGCCCCTGCCAGCCCCTCTGCAGTACATTGAGCCCAGCTGGAGAAGCCCTCAGCTGGCAGGCTGACCCTCTGGGCCTCATGTCAACTGTGGTTGCTTCTATCTGGCTCAGTGTGCTGCCATCCAGGGGCACGGGCAGATGCACTCCTAGCAGCAATAAACTTCAGAGTGGTAAGTTCTGAAGCTCATAGGCAGCGTGTGAGGGAGCATGGGGTGGGGGGGGCACATGCCCCCCTGAGATTGGCTCTTGCTAGCTGGGGAGTGCGGGGTGACAGCAAGTGTTCCCCCCCCCGAGAATGTGGGGGTGCCAAGAGAAGCGCTGGCGGCACTTATGGGTTTGCCGCTGGCAGTTCTGGTGTGCCACTGGTATTTCTGCAATTGGCTGCTGGGGGACCCCTGCCCCCAGTCAGCAATTAGCCACTGGGGGACCCCTAGGAACAGAAGGCACCAGTCGCCCATGCCAGAGCTTATTGCTGCATGTTAACGGGCATGTGTAGATGCACCTTGGAGGAAAACAGGAAATTCCCTGTATAAACACAACAGTGTTAAAAAACATTCATTGGACTCTGCTTAGGTTTAGGTGGCTTACTTGAAGCTGCCTAAACCTAAGCTGGGAGTGGTGCATGCAGGCATTCACTCCTGCTGAGATTAGCACAGGCACCAAAAAGGTAAGTAACTCAGGTAGGTGGATGCGCTGGTGGGATTGGAGGGTGCGAGGAGGCGCAAGGGGGGTTGGTAGGTCTGTGAGGTAGGGGGTAGATTCATAGATTCATAGATTAAGGGTCGGAAGGGACCTAGTAGATCTTCTAGCCCGACCCCCCGCCAGGGCGGGAGAACAACAAAAAAACCCCAAAAAGAGAAACGGGACTCAAATGAGTCCAGCCAGGTAGGCATCCAGCCTCTTCTTAAAGACCCCCAGGGTAGGGGCCAGCACCACTTCCCTTGGAAGTTGGTTCCAGCTCCTAGCC
>NW_017729025.1:71503900-71508864 GCF_001723915.1 Gavialis gangeticus
TCCATCTGACTGTGTAGGCATCGATGCCACAGTCACCTAGTTTTTTAACTAGGATGGGGTGAGAGACAGTGTCAAAGGCCTTGCTGAAGTCCAGAAAGACTACATCCACCGCGACACCTGCATCCATGGCTTTTGTGACCTGATCGTAGAAGGCAATCAGGTTGGTCTAACATGATCTCCCCCTAATGAATCCATGCTGATTCATGGTAGTTTGGGGATGAGTAAGCAGGGCACTAAAAATAGCCCAGTTAGGGTCAGGGTAGAGGTAGGAAGAGAACAACCCTGGGGCTGGAGTGAGTGGCTGGGCTCTGGAGCTATACTGTGAATGCATACAGGCATTTGCTAGACCCAATTAAACCATTTTAGATCAGGTTAACTCATGTTGATCTAAAGTTAGTTCCCCTCTACAGAAGAACTAACTTTAGATAAGGCACATTTTTTGGGGGGGGGTGGGCAATTTAAGCCCTCTGAATGTCTGCATACCTGGGTATTTAAAGCTTGTACATACCCAAAGAAATCTTAGTCCCACAGACCATGAACACACTGTAGATGACCTTCACCACTATAATCTTTTTTCTAGAAAAAGTGGAAGTAGGCTGCCCATCATCATCTTCCAAGACTTCCTTACTGCCAGATGAAATGTAGAGTCTCCAGCTGCTATTACCTGCTAGAGCAAAAGGGCAGCTTTTAAATTTACTTTGCTCTTGTTCTTGACCTTGCCTGTACCTATTGATATAGATTCACTAAGTCTCCAGTGCAGAGGTGCATACTTTTTAAACACATGCTATTTCATATTCATTATGTAGCTATTGAATAATTTAAATACCAAGGGGCAGACTGTCCAACTCCTACTTATGCTGAATAGCCTTATACTCCTCTATCATTTCCCTTGACTACTCAAAGAACAAGATATTACTCAGTGGCCACATCTACACATGTGCTTAACTGCAGAGTAGACTGATTAGCTGCAGAGTAAAGGGTCACTGTCTGCGCATGCGATGGTATTAGGTTGCACTAAACTAATTCATATTGCAATAAAATAGTACTGATAAGTACCTCATGATACGGTAATTTACTGTGATTATATGTATGTGTAGATGCTGACCATGGGTGCAAATTATATCTGGTCAGCCCAGCCAGCCAGGGGCCAGATTCCTGCTTGCCACCTAGTCACACAGCTCTGCACTTTCATTCAGCCCTGATGCCTGTGCCCCCTGCCAGCCGAGGCCTGCTCTACCCTGGCTCAGATCGCTGCTGTCCCAGACACACATGTAGATGCTACACATGGGATTAGATTACTCTGGCTCAAACTCCTCCCGAGTTTGTTGTTTCACAATAATTGCACATGTAGATGCACCCAGGGTGCGTAAAATGTGGAAAAACCCAATTGTAATTGGGCTTACTCATATATTCATGACCCATTTGTACCTTTTGAAAATATATACGTAATATCATGTTCACCATTGCATAACTATTTAATTCCCTTATTATTAAACAGCTCAATTTAATTGCTAGGGAAACACTGCATCATACAGAACTGAAAGAATAATGATATGAGAATTAACGAGATCAGCATGTCATTTTAAAGAAATATAATATGTTCTAACTGTGCAGTACATGTGGTGTTTAACATGGCTGGTTATGAAGATGTCTTGCTGAAATAATGTTTCTAGGAAGCAGCTATCATTTGAAATTTAGTTTAAATTTAATTTTAAATATCACTTTCATCATGTGCGTACGGGCCTTTTGCAACCCCTTCTGCAAAAGCTGACAAAGAGATTTAGGCCCTTAACTCCTAAAAAAAATCAACAGGAATTAGATGCCCAAATACTTTTGAGGATGTGGGTGTCAATAATATCATGGGGAAACAGAACATATTATACAGGTGAAAGCAGAATTTGCTTCTTGGACTCTAATAATGCAAACACGTAGGCATGAATAGCTTTACCCACACTTGAATAGTCCTATTGGATTCAATGTGCTATTTACATGTATAAAATAATTTGTCTAAAGTGCTTTAAGATGAGCCCTAAAACTGTTGGACAGTTTGGTGTCCTGAATCAGTACTGTCTAATGAACTTATCTAATTGTGGGATAAAAACAACAGGTAGACACCAAAACTGTCTATATATGTGGGGGGGAGAGACCTTTTAATTAGAGTGCTTCCCAGACTGCCACTCTAATTAAAACAACTCACTGTTACATGTATTTCAAAATAGCTGCCGGATGCATTATCTAAAGCTCATTCAACAAGGTTTAGATAAAGCACCACCACAGACATTTTGAAATGCACGTGGGCTTAATGCGTATGACAGTGAGGTGACACTGGAGCATTCTAATTAGACCATGAACAAGGTTGTCTATAGGTACCCCAACATAAAGTTTAGCGTTGCAAAGCTGAAATGTGGAACGGAGATAATGAAAAGCAAGCAATAGCACAACTCTTTTTAAATGAGATAATATTTAATTTTTAAGCATAAATAAAAGAACTTTATCTTCATGATCCAGTATGTCTTATATCAATCATTTACTAATGAAAATGAAATATAGTAAGATCCATATAAGATGGAGGCAAAAATGAAGGACATTCAAAAGATATGGCAACAGCTTGTCAAGTCAATTTATGAAAAGGAGTATAGAAACTTCTTAGGTAGTTTTAAGCCCCAAATCAAGTACTCGCTATTCTAAGTATGACACAAAAATTGTAAAGAGAACTTGAAAGGAAGGCTTAGAAGCAAAGGGAAAAAAGGGAGAGCAGTGAGACAGCGAGTAGAGAAAGGCTCAAAACTGCCATTTTTTCACAATGTTTGAAATTCAAAGCATCTCAGCATTAAAAAATGGTTTAGGCCTCCCTCACTTCTTGCAGATAAGTTTGAAAATGAGACCCCAGTGCTCACTGAAGTTTCAGAAATCAAATACTAAATAAAAACATGGACTCAACAGGTATAATTTTGAAAAATCTCATGATTTCCAAGCCAGTCTTTTGGGGGCTTTAATCATGATTTTTTGGTTACATAGAGTCAGCAATAATTCGTTCACTATAGTGTTGCAAGTAAGGCTTGGCTTTTGTGTCTGTGGCTACCTTCAGATTTGCCCTACTGGAAGTCATGACCTATTTTCTCTGCTTCCTCCCAAGACCTTGGATCAAATTTTTGTGAATGCTGTAGACACCTGTATGTATGGAAAAGAAACCTCTGATTCTAGAAATTAAATCTCAAGTGAAAGCTGATATTTGGTGCCAGTCCTATGAGAAACAACCTCAGTACATAATGGAAAGATTAGACTTCTGTAGGCGGTTTTTCTATTTAGAACAGAAGCAGCAAGTTTGGCTGTTTTCTGAGGCTGATATCCAAAACTAATTGAAATTGATGGGTTTCATTCCACAGATTTCTTCAGATTCTGGATCAGGTCCTAAATAGACTGAAATGCCTAATCCTGCACTGTGATGATAAATGGTTCTTTTCCACTTAAGTCTGAGTAAGAATCAAAGCTGAAATACTGTGGTTTTGCAGCATCAACAGCCAATAGATCAAAAGACTGGATTAAAATACAAATACTTTGGGGGAAAAACAAACAAATCTTGCATAATTTTTAAAAAACAAAGATACGTTGCTTTAAAGCATTCCAGCATATAGCACAACCCCTCCCTTTAACATTACAAACACAAAAACAGCAACAGGATTTCTATAGAGATTCATGTTTTAAAAAAGCATTATATTGTAGCACAATATGGTTCTGACTGTGCAACTTTTTACTTGCACATGGACCCAAGCAGCATGTGGAGACTTATTTTTTGTAATTTACCTTAGCACAGAGACCCTAAGGATCCTACACTATAAAACAGGCTTCAGGATCAGGGTTTCAGTTAGTATTTAAGGTGTCTTTGTAATCTAATGTTCTTTGCTACTGTGTAAGATGCTGTACTTGGATTTATTAATTAATGAAAAATCTCCCTTCCACATTGATTTTTATTCTGTCTCTAAGCGTAAATATATCGTCAGGTTGGGGATGGTCCTGCTTTGAGCAAAGGTTGGACTAGATGACCTCCTGAGGTCTTCCAACCCTAATTTTCTATGATTCTGTGTTCCTAGGTTTTGTCTGAAAATGTAGCACTGTGGAGATTATGATACACAAAACCAGAATTATACTTGGGAAATAAAGTCTACGTTTGGGTTTCTTAGTGCTTCAGATTTTTTAATTTACCCCCCAAACCTAGAAATTTATGTGAATAGTCCTTCTGAGTTCACCAAGACAGCTCATTAGTGTGGCTACCTGTACAAGCATCTGAAAGAAAATGCTTTGGATCAGGATCCTCAAACTGGCTTCATGCCGATTGACCCCTTTGAGGATTTTTTGTGTGCGTTTGTGTGAAAAGGTTTGCTTTCTCAAAATGCCTTTTAAACAGAAAATGGCTTTGACCAGGGCTATGTTTTAATGGCAGCGCTGTGGGAGGAAAAATAGCCAAGAAATAAACTTGTTTTCAGGCAGCTGCTAGTTCGCTTCTTTCTGGTTTCCTCCAAGCCTCACTTTTAACTTAGGACGGCTTCATTTTTAGGCTTCATTTGGAGGGGATGGAGCCCAGGGCTGGGAACACCCTCTTGCAGCCTTCCAACAGGGAAGGAAAATATGAGCAAATTGTGGACGGCTGCTCCGGAGAGCTCAACTTCTGTCCTTCAAAGATTTCCTTGTGGTCCCATCCCCTCCTTCCTTCCAAGATTTCTCTCTCCCCTGACGCTCCGAAGTCCTCCTTCCCTCCTGGTCCCGCTTTCAGCCCTTTGCTCCAGAGAGACCAGGCATTTGCTTGCCCCCCGCCCTCCCTTTTGCTTCAGACTGGCCGGCTGAAGCAGTGGCTGCCTGTGGGGCGGAAGGGCAAGAGGGCCACTCCTAACCTGCCCCTTCACCTCCCCTCTGCGGGCTGTCCCGAGCCTGAAGTTAGGTCCGGGAGCAACCGCAGAGCTTGGGAC
>NW_017729025.1:71513864-71514432 GCF_001723915.1 Gavialis gangeticus
TCTATGCATGGGGAGGGGGGAGGAGGGAGGCCCATTTCCAGGCCCGGATTGGCTCCGGCCCCGCACGTGAGGCTGCACTCGCGCCTCTGGGCTGGCGGCTGCCGAGGCTCAGTGTGAGCAAGGCGGAGGCGGGAGCGGGAGACTTGCCTGGAGCCGCGCGGTGGCAGCTGCGGCGGCGGAGCCCCGAGCCGCGCAGCGCAGCGGGTACGAGCCGGAGCCGGACGGGAAAGCAGGTCGGTCGGATGGTCCCGGAGTGCCTCCGGCGGGCGCGGCGCCGTGCTTCCAGTGCAACTTGGCGCCGGAATGCGGGGGGATGCCCCGGGGCTGGGCTGCTGCGGGCCCCGGAGTTCATCGTGAAGCCTCTCCCATGGCAGCCCGTCCCGGGAAGGGCTTGGGCGGGGGGTTGTGCCGAGGCAGCCTCATGTTGGCTCTGGCTCCTCCAGGACGATCCCGGGTGCTCCGTGCTGCGCGGGGAGCGGGGTGGGGGCCGGAGCCCGCTCCCCCTCCCGCCGGGGCCGGTGAGCCGGATCGGCTGGGACGGGAGTTGTCCCGCGGGCTCCCAGCGCCG
>NW_017729025.1:71514527-71518723 GCF_001723915.1 Gavialis gangeticus
CGCGTCCCGGCTCCGCCCCCCCGGCGGCCGCTCCCGCCGCGCGGGGCCGCTGGCCCCTTCCCCCGGGCTCTGCCTTGGCTGCGGCTGCTAAAGTTTTCGCGGCTGGTACGTGGGATCCGAGGCATGCTGGCACCCGAGCCTGTGGGCGGAGGCTTTGTTTGATCAGAGGTTTCTCACCCCCCACCTTTAATTGGAGATCCTGCCTTGTTACTCAACAAACGGGTCAAGGGAGTTCTGCCTCCCAAGCCGGCTCCAGGCTTCTGTGCCAGGAGCAGGACAGCAGGGAAACGTGGAGCTGGGAGCTGCTTCTTGCAGCTCAACAACCAGGCTCAGAGGCCGCCTCATCCTTGCCACTTTGGACATTGTGATGTTTCAACAAAAGTCGCCTTGAGCGGCCACCGAATAGTCCCCCATGAAGTTGCTTGGGCCCTGTTTGTTTCTGATGCCATTCAGCCAGGAGATGGACCAAGAGTTAGCTGCCCTCCCAAGTTTTGCTTATCTCTAAAGCCCATTTCCATGTTGTCCTGTACTGTAACAAGGGGTGCGCAGGTCCGAGGCACTGCAGGGCAGCGCGTCCCTGAAAAACCCTGTCGTTCTGCTCCACCCCTCTCCCCTTTCGTCATCTCTCAAGAGAAACAGTTTTCCTTTTATGGTTGGCATCACTTGGATGGCTTTCTTTAATCACTGCCCCCTGTAAGTCCCAATTTATCTTTCAGGAGCTTCTTTAGCCCTTGTTTTATTTGGAGGCAGGGAAAGTCCCATTGCTTTTGATTGTGTGAATCAGATCAACAGTCAACGCGCACTGCCTCCGACACACTTGTCTTTCAGGAATTGCAGTTCATGGGATGCGAACAATACTGGCATCTCTTCAGTATTCTCCTGTTCAGCATCACTAGACAATAGACCCAGATCCTTCCCCTCCCTTCTGAACTGAAGGCTAGGCATTGCATTATTTTGATTCTCCTCTAGTAGCTGTATCTAGTCAAGGCTGCGGCACGTAGCCATAGAGTAGGTCACTGTGACCTCCCATCTCTTTTTGCCCATTTAGCTCTTACAGGAGAGAAATAGAGCAGAGAACTTCTACCTGGGCCGTGAGACACTGAATTGGCAAGAGTCAGAGGTTTCTTTTCCACCTCTGCAGTCTTTCTATGTTTTCACCATTGTGGAATAACAAGTTGAAGCAACTATTATGTCTCTCTTTCACCTTGGAAAGAGTCGCGAAGAAAACTGTGCCGTTGCTTATCAATGAAAATAGTCAAAATGGGAAGCTGATTCCATTTTGCCAAGGTGAGGTAGCCGCTCCTTGAGGCTAGGGAAGGTTAAGTGCAGATGTAGAAACCATTGCTTCTAGGAATTATTCCAAAAATCAGATTTCCTCAAGTGCTGATTAATCTGTTTGCCTGCTAGGGAAAAGGCCTTTTAAAGTAAAGTAGTTTAGGGCCTTAGGAAATAGTTCAGAATAGGTTATGGAAGAGCTATTCCTCACCAGCTCTGCTCCTAGATGTTACTGTGAGCCTTTGTAATTTGGTTTAGTTTGGAAGTCATTTAAGCTAAAGAGCAAACATGCCCATTTTTTATTGTGTCCATGTAGGAAATAAGTCCAAAATTGCTCCGGCACTTTAATTTCACACCTTGCCTTATTTTGCAAAAGCTTCCCCATGCAGACTTTGTTCCTCTGTGGCAAATTAAGTTACAGCAAACTAGAGCCACTGTACTCTTGAATGAGAAGAGCCACGGGGGGGATTTAACATGATTTAATTTGTGCGCATTGATTTCACATCTTCATTTGGTTCATCTCAACTTTCCAGAGTTTCCCCAGTAGACTTTGGTCTTTGCATTTACAGTTGTTTGCATTCAAAACTAAACGACATCTAATTGGCAAGAAAGCAGGTGATGATGATGTGTATTATGAAAAGGCCAGAAATAAATAAGGGTTACCGTCCCCTCCAAATATTCTTGTGATCTTCAGACTGGGTATAGCAAATTTCCCTACAAGGAAAATTAATTTCAAAATCCTTTATTTTTTAAATAATTGGCTAGCTAGGATATTTTTGTGGTATACTTTGATTTATAGTATTCACTGACACATTTTCTCTTATGACATTTTTACATTTTTTTTATATTTTGTGGAGTTGAACTTTGTAAACAAGTGAAATGTTATCTAATAAATGTTTAGTTATTGTATTGTTGTTGTTGTTATCTTTAAGAAGTTACACTCAAGAGCTCAGAGAGTGAGGGCATTGTTTTAATTTTACTCTCTAAAACGAACAAGATCCATTGTCTCCATGGAATATACTTGGCTTCCATAATGTGGTGAATAAATTCTGTACTGTGCTGAATCTAGAGAGAAATAGCTAAGATTACTTCTGTCAGTCTGATTTTTGGTGTATTATGGAGCTGTCAAAGTAATAGTGGATTTGTTCTTTTTCTTTCTTGTCCTTTCTTTTGCAACTAGAGCATTTGCACTTCAAGGAGGTGTCCAGCTAAGGTAATTATTGGCAGTGTTGAATAGGAAAGTCTGCATCCTGGTTTGATATGGCTTTTCCTAGGGTTTGTCTTAGAAGAAGTAGAGGGCTCTCTCTTATTCCTGGTATCACAGTCCACAGGAGTTTTTATAGATGGTATACGTGGGGCAGACAGTGTCACTTAAGAGTTTCTTTAAATCCCTTGTTTTTAGATTGAGTCTTTGGCATTGGTGTGAGGTTCAAGTAGTAGGAGTGTGGAATCACTTACTAAATCTTTGCGTCTCGAATCAGATATACTGAAGAGTTCATAAATCCAGTTGGATGGTGGACTGCTACGTGCACTGATCCTGCACATGTGAATTTAAATTAGTCAGTAAATCTCCTGCACTAACTTTTTTTTCCCCCAGATTGACAAATAATTGAGAGCTAGATACACAGCCTGAAAGAAAGCCAAGATCTTATCAATACTAATAAATGTCAACTAATTTTTTACTAGTTTGTTTTTGTTTTTGTTTTTTTTAAAAAAAACCCATATAAGTAGATTTAAAAAAAATAGGATACAACTAACCAAATATTCTGCAAATGGGCATTGTACTCTGAATAAATTCTCCAAACTTCTTGCCTGTAGGGCAAGCCTTACTGCCTTACTCCCAGGAATGACAGCTAATTCTGATTTTCTAAGATACCATAACAGAAATGACTTCTGATTTCTTAGGAAGGACAGGTTCTGTGTATTTTCAAGATTATATCTATATCTCTCGATTTGATTGATCGAGAGGTATAGATATACTGTATATAGCAAAAGTAAATTTTTGAAGGACATTCACTAGACAAGTTTATTAAACTAATATAATCTAAAACAGTTTAGTTGTTTCTTTTTGCAACTAAACCAAGTGTTTGAACAATAGCTCTTCCTTTAAAGCCTTTTATGATTAAATGATTTAATCTGGTATTTAATGAAGGTATGCTCCTTTCTCTAATACAGGGGTGGGTAAAATATGGCCCGTGGGCTGGATTCGGCCTGCCAGGCCATTCTGTCCAGCCCACGGGACTCCTAAAAAATTTAGAAAATATTTATCTGACTGCCTGTCAAAGATGACAGGAGCCAGGGGCAGTAAGACCCAGGGGGAGCAGGAGGCAGGAACCCAGCCCCGCCCACCCTCAGCTATTTTCCTGCTTCCTGCCCCTGCCCTATTCCAGCACCACGTGGCTCCTGGCTGAATGACTGGACCGGACAGCACGGTCCCATACCAGTACGGGGGAGTGTGCACGCACGCAGGCAGGAGCAGAGTGTGCGCATGTGTATGCGTGTAGGCAGGGTGTGTGTGTGTGTGTGCATGAATGTAGGCAGGGGCAGAGCGTGTATGCTTGTAGGGTGAGTCCCACATGCACACCCCACCATACATGTGCATCCACACACACTCACACCCGAGCCACCCACCCCCCACACCACATGTATCCATACAAAAATCCACATGCTCCCTCACCCTACGTATGCACCCACAGCTCCCTACAGAACTATACTCACCCCCCCAACATGCAAGAGTAAGACTTAATTTTAAGCTTACACAATCATCTCTATGCACATTACACACACACAAGTAAACCAGGGCAAAAATATTTTTTTAAATTAATGTTTTAGATGTTTGCTTTTTAGAATATATTTTGTTATTTTTCTGGTTCTGAGATAGCAAAACCCCTTGCTGAAAGGAGTATTTCCAGGGGCAAGGG
>NW_017729025.1:71518797-71530796 GCF_001723915.1 Gavialis gangeticus
GTATTTCCAGGGGCAAGGGGAGGAACTTCTGGTGGCAAAGGTCAGGAGTTAGGGGGTGGGACTTCTGGTCCCCAGATGGTGACCAGGGGGCAGGGCACCTGTCAAGGGGCGGAGCTACCATGTGGCCCTCGACAGCTTGCCAAAACTCAGTAAGCGGCCCTCTGCCCAAAATAATTGTCCACCGCTGCTCTAATATGTACAGACTGTTGCAGCTCCAATTAATTTTGGCACAATTTTTTGTTTGTGATATTCTTTGTTTCGCATTGTCAGACATTAAAGTTGAAATTATGTTTTACTTCATTCTTAAGTATATTCTTTCTGTAACAGAATAGGGGGCATGTCATGGGATCCATGACGCACCTTAATGTCAGAGGTTATACTGCAAGATAAGTTTTTATACAACTTTTATTGGGCATTTGTCTAAACAAAATATGTTCTTCTCTTTCCTCCCCAGCATTCTTTTGTTAGAGACTGTGTTGGGAAAGAACTCTAAGAGGTGGTCTAATGAAAGGTCTTTTGGATGCAAGATTAAGAACAACAGGAGAGCCAATACTTTGTTTTTATCTAGTCCCTTGCAAATATTACATCCTTCTGAAGGATTTTATTAGTATCTAGTTTTGGGGCCCAAATGTCCTGACATGGTGAGATTGTGTGTTACTTTGAATCTTCATGTTTCATATAAATGATTTACCTGTACTTTAAATGGCGTGGGGAGATGGAAGGAAGAAGGGTCCTAATAGTCTTCATTCTGTTTTAAAAAGTAGCCTCTAGCATAGTAAAAAGGTGAACTTGCATACTGACGTGTGGTATGGGCACCAACTGGTTGTACATCATGAACCTGTAGGCTCTTGACATAAAATGTTATGAAATACTGAAGCAAAATGTGGGAACAGTATGAGAGAGTTGAACTAGGTGACTACTGTTTTCTGCTTTCTAAACCCTATTCTTTTCCTAATTGTGGACATTTCTAATATCTCTGGACTGTCTTAAACATGTATTTTGTGGGAGGTAACTCTTGCTTTACCAAAAGTGGCTTTTACCTGTGTGAAATTTCCAAATGTGAGTAATACTCAAGAGGTTTATAATAAATCAGATGAGTTGGGAATAAAGAGAGAATCCAAGTAATAGATGCAGGCAGGCATATGATGCATCTAGATGAATGCAAAGCACAAGTAGACAGTTTCAGATTGAGTCTTGTTTTTGCACAAATTTGCACTAGTGCAGTTAAACCCATCTCATTAATGTGGTACTTGGATTCTTGTTTCAGTGTGTTTTTATATCAGTTTAGATTAAACCTGGTGCAAAGCCAGTTAGATTAAACTGAAATAAGCCTGAGTCAAGTGAGACTACTATCACCTGTGTAGTGATTTAACCAAATTGATTTGAAACTGCAATGTAAACTTAAACTGGTGCAGTTCTGCCCGTAGATAAATTGTTTTAATTGCAGAATGTGAATGGATCATATTCTTGTAACCATCCTTTGTCTCTTGCTTTGCCACCATGGGTTAACTGGTAATTATTCCTCTCTCTGCCTTTTCCTGTAACCTTTTTGGTCAATGAGCCTTCAGTCTGTCTCTCCTTTAGAGCCCTGTCACTTCCCAGGTTCATTTGATACTTTGACAAACAGTACTGGCTGCAAATCCTCTCATCACCTGTACGTAGTATCTTTCCAGCCTCATTCAGCCACATTGTTGACAAGTGCCTGTTCCATGTTCTGCTTTTACACTCTTCCAGTATTGCCTTTTAAAGAAAAAAGTGTGCTTTCAGCTTCCACTGTGGAAACTCCCTTTCTCTATCACTTTGGTGATTGCTACTGATGGAAATATCCTTTGCGGATATTAGCAGGCCTTCTTTCTGTTGTTTGCTGTTCTTTTCTGGTAACTCAACATAGAGCGCGCATTGTCTTCCTTGCCTCTGAATTTAAAGAGATAGGACTGGCATAATTCTCTTCTACTTTAAAAAATAAATAAATAAATAAAAAAAAAAGGGGGGTGGGTGGGAATTATGGACAGATTAACACCAAACTGACACAGTAGCTCATTTATTTTCGAGGGCCAGTGTAGCAAACTGTCAATGTTGTATGAAAAGGACTTTAGAATTCTTGCTGTAATATAATCATTTTGGAGGCATGAGGACCAATGTCTTAGCACCTGTGTGTGTGTGTGTGTGTGTCTGAAAACTTTTACAAAATGTGTTAAGGAGAAATCCAAATTTTCCTTCATTGTGGGTTACCTGATAATTTAACCCACCCTGAAGAAATTTGCTTCCAATGCTCTCTTGTTTCTGGAAGGCTGAAAACACCACTCCCAAGGGGAATTTAAGGACAAAGTGTGTTTGATGGAGCGGAGTTGGGTGTGAAAGAGAGGTGCAGTTAGCTAACAAACTGATACTCAGCTGGTGAAAGACTCTCCAGAGTTGTTGTAGACTGGCCTTCTAGCTGGGAACTGGAAGATGATTCCCCCTCCCCACCCCCCCTTTTAACTCAAGCCTGAGCCCAAACTTCCATAGTAGTAAGAGAGAATTAGGGTCATGGTATTTTATACACAACTGAGGTCTGTTATATTTGGTTTTACTTCAGAAGGGAGAAGAGTAAGTTTCAGAATGGAGTTTATTGCTTGAATATCTGAACATACATTACCAAGGCAAAATCTGAGGCTTTGCATTTTCATGGTTCAGGTTATAAAAACATTTCCAAGCAGGGTTAGGAAGGAACTTCATAAATTATACAATGCCATTTTCACACTCATGCCTCAATCTTCTTGATGCTTACCAGTCTTGCTCTGACTTTTTTCACTGGTACAGTGCTGGTCTGTTTTCTAAAGCTGTAAGTTGTGCTGGGTTGTGTTGTGTGTGGTGTTTTTTTTAAATTTTTTAATTGGCACCTAAATATGCTAGACGGTAATGCCCACATCACAAACCTTCTATTTTATTTTAAATGTAGGCACTTCTGTTCGAAAACTGGGAAACATCAGGTTCAATGCTTCTTAAAATCTCCTTGTTGTGAGTGTCATTTTTACTCTCATTTTCAAACATGGTAGTCCATATTATCATCTTAACTGTGTCATAGAGGGCTTTTTATTATTTTTTTTAAATCTTGTAACTGAGTATAATTCACACCCTCCATGGTCTTTTAACAACAATTAAAACCAGCATACCATACGCAAATGGATCCTCTCCTCTGGTTTTTGATATTTTTGTTTTTCTGAGAAGTCAGGAAGTGGTCCTTTCAGAGGATGGTTTCTTGAAGTCATGTCTTTGTCAAATTAGGTTAAATTGAGACCACTTAGTATCTCATAGGTAGCATCTTTTATCACAGGGTTATTTCAGTGGTTGTTGATCTTCAAGTGTGCTTGCTTGTCTTTCCTCATACCTCACTCTTTGCTTTGGCTTCAGGCCAAGGGACAGCTGGTATTAACCATAGTGTGCTGCTACCAGTGTAGGGTGTTTTGTGCAGTTAATACTGTTCATAGATTTCATCAACATTAGGGCTGAAAGGGACCTCAGAAGATCAAGTCCAGCCCCTTGCCCCAGGAGTAGCCAGTCAGCTAGGGTCAAAGGATGCAAGGGTGCTTGCACCACCTCTGGAAGCAGTTTATTCAAGGCCTTGGGAGCTTGGACAGTGAAGAAGTTTTTCCTTATGTCCAGCCTGAAATGATCTTGGAGGAGTTGGTGACCATTTGATCTTGTCATCCTTTGGGGTGCTCTGGTGAACAGTCATTCCCCCAGATCCTGATGTACATCCCTTATATACTTATAAGTTGCCACCAGGTACTCTCTGAGCCTGTGCCTTTCCAGGCTGAAGAGTCCCATGGCTCTCAGCCTCTCATCATAGGGCCTGTTCTTCTGCCCTCTGATCATGTGTGTGGCTCTCCTCTGGACTCTCAAGTTTTTCTGCATCCTTTTTAAATTATGGAGCCCAGAATTGGATGCAGTAGTCTAGCTGCAGCCTCACCAAGGCTGAGTACAGCAGGAGGATGACATCCTGGAATTTGCTTGAGAAGCATCTATGGATGCAAACCAGAGTTTTGCTTGCTTTATCAGCTGCGACATTGCACTGATGGCTCATATTCATCTTATGGTCAGTCAAAGAGCCACGTCCGTTTCGGCTGTGGTGCTAGCAAGCATATCGCTGCCTATAAGCATGCTGCAGGTTTTTTTTTCCCAAGGTGGAGAACCTTGCATTTTTTCGGTGTTGAAGGTCATCAGGTTTTCATCTGCCCATTTTCTGAGCCTGTCAAGGTTGGCTTGGATCACCAGCCTATCCTCAGGTATGGACACTTTACCCCGAAGTTTGGTGTCATTGGTGAACTTGGCCAGTCTGCATCTGATACACATATCTACATCGTTAATAAAGATGTTAAAGGGTATAGGCCCAAGGACAGAGCCTTGGGGGGCCCCACTGATCACGGCCCACCACGATAATTTACTTTTGTTGATTTACCGCTCTCTGGGTCCGACCTTGGAACCAGTTCCCCAGCCATCAGACTGATGTAGCTGAGGCTGCAGTTGGGCAATTTTTCCATGAGGAGATCATGGGACACCAGATCAAAGGCTTTTTTTAAAATCAAGATATATGATGTCAATCTCGTCTCCTTTGTCGAGGTGGTATGTCACCTAGAAGGTGATGAGATTGGTCAGGCAAGACTTACGCGCAACAAACCTGTGCTAGACTTGGACATTTTCAGATTTCTCTGACTAACCTGAAAATTTAGAAAGCACTTCTTCAATCTTTTTTGTCTTATTCAGGACAGAAGTTCCTTTATATTATAGGGTTTATTTTTTCTTTTCATTTAGCAGTTTTATTCTGTTTTACAAAAAAGGATTGAAGAAGTTTATTAAAATAATGGGGGAAGGGGCAGGGGCAAAATAGCATACTACCTGTTTATGTAAATTTTCCATCTTACATGTTCCTTTAGCTATGTCTTTGTTTAAGTGATGCATGTTACAGGAGGGTGAAGGATGGCCTATTCCAATAAAAGGATTTCTGAAGTTGTATGTACAAATCTTGCTTCTTTACCAGTGATTTGGAAAGTATTTAAAATAGACATCTGAAACTCAATGTGTTTTAATATTTTTTTCTGCATGACAAACTGATTTTAATACCTCAGAGCTGGTTAAGGATTGTCATTTTCAATTCATCAGGGTCTAAAATATGCCTACACAAATTCATACTTTGAAATTTTTAAAAACATGGTTTATGTTATTTAGCTCTTAATGAAAAGATTCCAATATGTCCAATAATATTAAGTGTTGGATGAAATGGCCCTACAGAAAATAGCCTATCTGTACCCTCCCTTCCCCCCCGCCTTCAGGTATCTGAAGATTGTTAGCAAATCCCCCACTCTGTCTTCCCTTCTCTACATTAAATCATCCCTGTTTTTCTATCCTTTTCTTGTATGTTTCATAGACTTCTAATAATTTTTGTTACACTGTACTGTCTTCCGGAGTCTGTCTAACTCATATGTTAGGCCATACGAGGAAAGGCTGAGGACCTGGGACTCTTCAGTCTGAAAAAGATAAGGCTGAGAGGGGATTTGGTAGCAGCTTACTGCTACATCAGGGAAGTACATCAGGGACCTGGTGAACAACTGTTCACCAGGGTGTCCTTGGGAAAACCCAGGAGTAAAAGCCACAAACTCCTGGAAGTGTTTCAGGCTTAACGTTAGGAAAAACTTCTTCGTGGGGTGTCCAGACTGTGGAATAAGCTCCCGCCAAAGGTGGTGCAATCGCCTACCCTGGAAATCTTCAAGAGGAGGCCAGACAGTCACCTTCCTGGGATCACCTGACCCACCTGTCATTTTTCCTACCTGTACAGGACATGATGATCTTTTGAGGTCCCTTTGAGCCTTACAATCTATGAATAATTTTTCTGAGTCTGTTTTCAAGTGCAGTGTCTAAAACTGGTCACAGTACTCTATTCAGCACTGGTAAAGTCATAACTAGAGTGGAAGAATTACTTTCTTGACATGCAAGCAGCACTCCTCTTAATACAATCCAGTGTGCTATTGTTTTTCTCCCCACAAAAGCCCAGCCCTGTCTTCATATTCAGCTTATGGTTGACTATAACCCTAGGTTCTTTTCTGCAGTACTTCAGTGTAGCCAGTTTTTCCCCAGTCTGTATGCATGTGATTTGTTCTGCCATAAGTGCTAGACTTTGCACTTGACTGAATTTAATTTGATTAATTTCAGACCATTTTTCCAGTTTATCAAGATCATTGTGAATCTGAATTCTATCCTTCAGAGTGTCTGCAACTTTACCCAGTTGCTGTTATCTCCAAATTTGTCTTTGTGTACAATCAGCCCCATCCTCCAAATTGATGAAGATACTGAACAGTACTGGACCTAGAAGTAAACACTAGGGAAACCCAGTCCATACTTTTTCCCAGTTAGGCATTGAGCCATTTCTGACTACTCTTGAGCATGATGATCCAGGCGGTTATAGTTGCACCAGCACTTTTTTTTGCCTTAAACTGCATTTCCTTGACCTACTAATGCAAATGCCATATGAGAGAGTGTCAAAAACCTTGCTAAAGTCAAAGTATATCATAACCTTTGCCCTCCTGCATCCACAGATACCTTCTCATAGTAGGAAATCTGGTTCATCAGGCAGGACTTGCTCCTGAAGAATTCATGTGGGCTGTTTCTGACTGTGTTCTCCTCTAGGTGCTTAGAAATAGCTTGATATGTTCCATGACTTTTTCAGGAATTTAGGTAATCTATAATTCTCCATATTCTCTTCTTTTCCTTCCCTTTTTTTTAATATGAGCAGATTACCTGTTTTTCAGTTGTCTGGAACTTTACCTTATATACACAAGTTCTCAAAGAGCCTGCCAGTGGCTTTGCACAGCCAAATCCTTGCATATACCGTAGGATGCATCTTCTCCAGACTTGCCGAGCTGAAAACATTCAGCTTCTTTAAAGTAACCCCCTACCTTGTTCTACTGATAATCTGGGTTGATTATCCCCTCCCTCATTCTTGCTGCCCACTGTGCTTGTCATCTGGTTTCTGACTTTATTTGTGAGGACTGAAGTAAAGAAGTCATTAAGTACTTCAGTCTTCTATGCATTATCCATTATTAAATTGCCCTCTGTATTTACTGAGGGACCTACATTTTTCTGGGTTTTTATTTTCTGACATGCTGTATTTGTAGAATGCTTTTTTGTTGTTTTCTTTATGTCCCTTGCTAGGTGAATCTCAATTCATGTTCTGGTCTTCCTGACCTTCTCTATCCACACCTAGGTGAAATTATTATACTTATCCCTAGTAGTAATGACCAAATAAGATTTTTGTAAGATTCATTTCTGAGTTTCAGTCCATTCAAGAATTTGCTGTTTAGCCAGGTTGGTAATCTTATTGTACTTTCCTTTGAAGCCTTCCCCTTGAAGGTGTTTCACAAGTGAGAATAAAGTTATTATCAAAGCATCATTAGAAAGTCTAGGACAGAGAGATTAAGTAACTTTCTGCACTAAAGCATGCAGTGTGAGAGGTTTTCTTTTTGAGTCTTTTATTGTGTTCCCTGCTGTATCTTAAAGTAATTCAGTCCTGTCTTTTTTGTTACAAGCCTCTAATCTGTCAGTGTTTGTCAGTGATGGAATCCCTTCCTCATAAGCATAAGTGTTTTGTTAGCTGTAAGTGGGGAGGAGATTTAATGGGAAAGTGATATGAAACTAAGATGATTCTGTGTTCCACTGATTTTTTTTCTTAAGTTGTGAGCACATACCTTTTCTTTAAGGAAGTATTTAAAGAAATCTCTACTATAAGCTGCGTAATATTTTAAAAAGAAGATCCATCCAATAAAAATTTTCTCCTATGGTAGCGTTTATTTGAAGTTTTCATTTAAAACTACATTAGGTATACCATCTTGAAAAGTCTGGGGAAACAAAACCTAAGAGACCATTGCTGTAGTAACTTAAAAGTTGTAGACTTTTTTTCCTACACCCCGCCCCCCCCCGAGAGCTAGGATGACTCTGTGCCCAAATTAGCAATAAAATACAAAATTCATTATGTGTCTAGTTTGTTTTTGATTTAGGAGGGCTGGATACCATTTTTTACTGAGAATTAAATTATCAAAATCTTGTAACTTGTATTAGTTTAGAAGTAACTTTCACCTCTAGAATTAGACTTCTGGCCTCTTACAGAAAAGTCAGATCTAAAGAAAATGGCAAAGAAAGTTATAATAATTTTAGGAAAATAAATACTTTAATGGCTTAGCTGTGTCAAATGAAATATAACCTTTTGTCGTTATTTTTTATTGTAGAAGAAGGAAGAGAAATTCGGAAGCAGAGGGTACTGGAAAATGATGTGCTTGAGAATTTAATCTTTTAATTCCTTTGTCACTATTGCAGTGCTGGATGACATTTTTGGGCCATATCTTGCATATGTTGGCTTCTGCATATAACTTATGACTAGTGCCAATGGCACAAATGGAAGTAAATGTATATAAAATTATATGGTGTGTGGGTGGGTGGGTTCAGGCTCCCAGCAAGCAGGGAAAATGGCTGGAAAAGTAGGGCTTGATCCTGCCATTTCTGAAGTTAATAGCATATCTCCCAGAGGTGTTAATGGGCATGGAATTGGGACAAGCAGGTGAAAACAGATTTGTGAATATGCGTTATTTCCTTTTTCAGTTACCATGTTACTGTGTTTGAGTAATGTCAGGCTGCAGATATTTGGATGACTTGGGCGGTTATGAAATTGTTCATGAATCCTCCAGTTCCAGGAAATTGTAGCTAAGGGTTATTTTATATTTACTTCTCTGCTGCTTAAATTTTTTTCTCTGGGATAAATGAGAAATGGCCAGTTATAGACTGCAGATTAGCAATAACCAAAGTGAACAACCTGTAAGCTGAAAGTTGTTCAAATGAAATGTTGAGGTAACTGTAAATACTGGATAATGATTTGTGTGCAAAAAATGTAAGTTGTGAGAGAATCTTTTTGTTCAAAAGCTATTTGAATACAGTAATTTTTAAAATGTCAGCTAATGAGAGGATGAAAATGAATAGGGAAGGGAGTTTATTTTTTTGCGGCAGCATTTCACGTAGCTTTACAGTCTTTTTTATCTGAGACTCTTAAATTACTTTAAAGTATTAATTAAACTTATCATCACACTTGTGAGTTAGTAAGTCTTTTATTATCCCTGTTTTACAAATGAGGAAATTGTGACCTTGAAAAAGGTGCCCGAGTTAACGCAATAGATCAGTGGTGGAGCTGAGAAAAGAACCCACTTGGTTTTAGACTCAGTTCCATGGTCTGATTTTTCTCTCCCTTAATGTATCAAATGTGCTATAGTTCTTGCATTTTCTTTATACTGCATTAAATGTGGGCAAAAGCCTAAGTCAGTATAAGCCTGATTGATTGAATCTGGTGCTTGTGGATTTGTACTGAATGAAATTTTGTCAAGTGATACAAAAAAAATAACCTTTTCACTTCCCAAGTACACTCATTCAGTTTCTTCAGTACTTGGAACAGCATTTATCCAGGATACTGGTAGCATTTGTTTTCCAGAATAAAATTAACTTGCATATAAATTTCCATAGTTTGTTCCATTTACCGGCAGTTTCTAAATTGTCAAGCGTTGAACTCAGCAATTGTTTCGTTCTGTATTCCTAGAAGCGTGTATTTACTCTGCACAGAAAGTAAATAAAGTTTGTAGTTTGACAAGTTGATTAATGTAAACCACCTACATCCTTGTCTGTGGGTGGTTGGTAAGGACTAGTTTCTCCCCTGGTAACTAGGATTAAGGTCAACTGTTTGCTCACTTCCCATTGTGGATGAAGCAATCAACGCTGTCATAGTTCTTTATCTCCACAACTGTGACTTATTTGGTGACCTTGCAAAATAGGACTGTCAACATTTCCATGTCTGCTCAGTTTTGGGGAGGGGAGGGGGTGCATGTTCCTGAATGCCTTCAGAATCATTTGTATTACTTTGTTCACTTTTCATCTCTTCCCCCTCTCCCCACTTCAGAAAAGAAATGTGAAATATCACATTTGGTCTCCTCCCCATGAGATACTGTCTTTATTTTTTGGCACTCTATTGGCATACTAAAAGAAAATATCAATATGATAGTAAATGCTCATGACAGGCACCTGAGAGGACAATTGTGTTTTTGAATCTCCTGAGATATTTTATTTTTCCTTACTGTATGTGCTTACTTTGGGGTGATGGGAAAATCTTAATAAGAGTCATCTCATGGAAATGTATAGTTTTCACTGTTGACACGTTGAATCCTGACCCCTCATCCTTTTACAGGATCTATATGGAGGCAAGCACAATAAATAGTCTTTTAATAAGGACATGGAGGAGTGCATAGAAGAGTCATTAACTTACTTTTTGTGGAACAGTAATGGCTAAGGTGGTTAAGAAATAGTAAACAGTAAAGGAATTGTAAAGGGCATTAGACTAACTAAAGGGAGATGAAAGTGTATTATACTGAAGTGGGGATTTCAGGCTGGAGGAAGTTATTAGTAAAGTTCCTCAAGGATTGGTCTTGGAATGTTTTCATAAATTATCTTGGCACAAGAAGGTGGTGTTTGCTAATGAAATATGTTAATGACTCTCAAAGTAGAGGACCTTCATCAATAAAAAGGAAGATCAGAAATATTGTATGGGAAGAATTGACTGACCTGGAGTGCTGGAGTAACAGAAAAGATGTGAAGTTTTAATATTACAAACTGTAAAACTATGTACTGAAATATTTTTAAACTTTTTTTTCTTAAACTGAAAACTTGTTGTTTGGAGAGATTAGAGGAAATGGGACTGGGTAGATGTGTGAGCCACTAACGTGATATGTAGCTTTGAAGAAAGGTTATACAAATATATACCAGGATATATTTGTAGTGATATGGCAGTATTAGTGGTCTTCATCTGGACTTCTGTGTACACATCTGGTCAGTCTATTCAAGAAAGAACTGTTCAAACTGGAACAGGTAAAAAGGACTCCCTATGATAATTAAAAGAAATAAAGAGCCTATCCTATGACAGGAGGCTAAGGAAGAATTACAGCATATCATGGAGATCCCCAGAATAATTTTAATATGATGTGTTCAAGAAAAGCGGTGTATTATGGACATGAATGTACTGATGTCAGTATGAGTGGGTGGTGGTGGTGCTGGTAGCAGATATCGGGGGGGCTACGGCAAATTCTGGAGTGGCTGCAGCCCCACCTCTAGCCCCACACCTGCAGGCCCCTGCGTTGAAGGAGGGAGTGGAGCAGGGGCAGGCGCTGCCCAGCTGGGGTGGAGCAGAGGACTGAGCTGTGAGTGGCTTGTCCGGGAGGCATAGGGGGCTGGGTTGTGTCTCCCGTCATTGCATGCACCCTAGGAGGGCATGGGGTGGGGCAAGCTGGGGCCGGGGCTGCTCTGAGCTCTTCCTGGTGGAAGCTGGGCCAGGCTGTGCTCAGGGCAGATGGCAGCAGTGCTGGGTAGGGACTACAGGAGGGCCTGCAGCCACTCTAGAATTTGCCATAGGGCCCCCCCCCCCCTGCAAACTGCTCCTCCCAGTGCAACGCCTCTGCTGGGAAAAGCCTGGTGCTGCCCCAGCCTGTCCTGCCCTGCGTGTACATCTGGGGGGGCACATCACACCACTGTGCACTCCAAGGGGTGTGCAGTGGCAGGAGCTGCCATGCCCCATGCCTCCCAGATGAGCCACTCATGGCTCCATCCTATGCTGCCCCAGCCCAACGCCCTCCTTCACTGCAGGGGCCTACGGGAGAGGGGCTATGGGGGGAGGGGCTGCAGCCACTTCAGAATTTGCTGTAGCCCCTCCTCCCATGGTGTGGCCCAGCCCCCCACCAGGAAGGACCCAACACCTCCCTGCTTGCACCTTGCAGCGGCATCTCCCAACCCCATGCGCAGATCTGGGGGCACACGCCCCTCCTCCATGCCCTCCTGGGTGCTCATAGCAGTGGGAACCTCCCCCCCCACGCAGCTCAGTCCTATGCCCGACCCCAGCTCCACTCCTTCCCTCCCCCATGCCTCCCCCCCCCCCCCACGATTTA
>NW_017729025.1:71531251-71560212 GCF_001723915.1 Gavialis gangeticus
CCCCCAGATTTACCAGCCAGACCCAGCAGCTCTCCACTTGGCCAGGCTGCGCTCTTGCCAACCACGTGCTGCACTGTAGCTGCGTGCATCCATGTGGCAGTTATTGGCCACATTTAGTTCTGTGTACTCCCTACAACCCTTTTTAAGTACCCCTAGTGCCACCCGTAGCCGCGGTTGACAACCGCTGTTTTATAAGAACAGACAAGATGGGCCAAAGTCATTCCATCTGTCAAAGTGGTGTGTTTGTGGAACTGGTTTACCAGTTCACTGGATTACGCTTATCAGCAGTTTTGCTTGTCAGGATTACAGAACAAAGTCACAGATAGCCTAAACAATTTGCGGAAGACCATATGTAACACAATCCTATCATTCCGAGACTTTCACAACTGTAGATATCCATACATGGGTTTGTTTTGTGCAGGTAACAAATTAATAGTGTTCTGCCTTTTTTACTTCAGGAAAGTTAGAGCCCAGAATCCCAACTTTGCAGTTATCTTGTTCTGGATTCTAAGTCTGATATATGCATATGCTACAAGTCCCTCTGAGGGCTGTAAAGAAGTTAAATTTGTAGACTAGTGATTCTCAACCAAGGTGTTGTAGTTCCCTGAGGTGCTTTGAGATCCTTTCAAGGGTGCCATGCAATGTTAGCACTGTTACATGTGCAAATGTGATTCATAAGATAAACCCAGAGAGATCAAATAGGAATCCATAGTGTCCAAAATATTCTGGCTGTGTCTAGACTAGCATAGGTGTGTGCTTGCAGCAGCACAAATTAGTGCTGCTGCTTTGGTGCCATAGCACATGCCCCTGCACTTGCACTTTGTTGGGGACACATTGTACTGCTGTGGATAGACTGCCCATGCCCAGCTCCTCCTGGCTTTGACTGGGCTCCATGTGCTGCCGGCAAGGGTCTGGCTGGGGCACAGGGTGCCTCAGTGCAAGGCTAGCCAGCAGGTAGTTCCCACACTGAGGCACCCTGTGCTCCAGCGGAGTAGGCAGCTTTGGGCTACCTGCTTCCCCATCTCTGCATGCTGTGGAGTCCCCATGCTGAGGCAGGCAGAGATGCGGTAGCAGGTAGCCCCAGGCTGTCTGCTCCCACCTTGAGGCATGCTGCACCCCAGCCAGCCGCTCTGCAGCTGTCTGGGGTGCAGTGTGCCTCAATTCAGGGGCTCTTCTGTGCCTGGATATGGGGGAGCAGTCAGCCTTGCTACTTTGTCCCTTTCTCCTGGAGCACACTATTTTTGCATGCTTTACACAGCTTTTTTCAGGGGGGAAGTTGCCCCTGGGAAACTGGGAAATCTCGGTAGCAAATTTTGCTCATGCTGCAAATGACCAGTGAAACGCATGGTTTAACATGCAATGTGTGCAGTTTTTAGTGCCACAGGGAGGCTTGTGAGCCACAAACCACATGTGCCTGCATGTGTAAACATGGCCTCTGACTTGTTGTGGTCCTTCTGAATTCTTTGCATCGGACTTGCTCTGTTATTTACCTGTAGTCCAAAAATGAGTGAAAAGTAAGAGCTGGCATTTTCCAAGGGATGTCTTGAAACTGTTGATGGGTGCCTTGAGTCTGAAAAGGTTGAGAACCGCTTTTGTTGTGGACAGACTGATAAAGTATACAGAGTGAAGTCTAAGGTGGGGGGACTTACAGCAGATCAGTTAATGTGTTAGGTTGGGGAGGTGCAGGCATTAAGGTGCATGGTTGACAGTTTAGGGATTGCAAATTTGAGGCAGTAGCAGGAGCACTTACGGCGTGGTATGTCAAATTCCAGTGAATTGGCGAATTCTGCTAAGTACCATGTCACAAGTACATAAAAAAGGAAAGGAATTCTTTATATGCCAGTGCTGGAAATGTGGACATTAGGAATTTGACATCTTGCTGATTAAAACTTTGATTATAATTGGTGTTGCAGGAACTTAGTGAGCAATTTGTATGATTTGATTGCTAAAATCATGGATTAAAACTTGTTCTGATAGGTAAAGTGTGTTTTAAGGGGGGTGGGGACACAAACCAGGCTGAAGGGTGTCACTAAATATTAGAGATACCATTTCTTGTGTTAAAATTTTGAAACTCATTGGTAACACAGAACCATAAGATCTTGAATACATATGCGTTCATGTCCTAAACTAACTGAGGGGAAGAGTAATCCTGGGTGTCTGTTACAGATTAGTGAATCAAATCAGAAAACGTAATAAGTTACCAGTTTACTCAGCTGTCTCCTAACTGTTCAAAATAAAACTGTATATTCAGTATGGGACTTCTGTATGGGAGAATTCTCATGACAACTCATGTGGGCTTTTTATTACATAAATAGAAAAGGTAAAATTGTCCAGGATGAGGCAGAGAGAAGGTAAACATGTTCAATCATGTATTTTTGTTTTATACCTGGAAAGAAGCAGGATGAATTACTTGCATGGCATGAGAACGTTAAAGTACTTTTGATTAGCAACAAAGTAGAAAGTTAAATAACATCTCTTAGGAGTGATTTTTATTTATTTAAATCTGAGGCCTAGTTAATTATAGGAGTCCTAATAGAGATCAATAGTCCGCCAATTATTAATTTTAATATTAGTGTATTTGGACTGCTAGAAGATTATCCTGATATTTTTAATATTCAGATAGTGTATATATTGGCTTAACAGGATTACTTTTGTGATTATAAATTGGTTAGTCTAACTTCTGTTTTGGGCAAAATAATGGAAAAACATATATGGAATAAATTAATGAAGGATGAGACTTTCATGTTGTTGATTTGTTTACTAATTTGGTTGCTAAAGGTAAGTGAGAAGATGTAATGTATTTTAATGTAGTACTCCACAACATTTTTATTAAGACTTTAGCATTCTAACTGACAAATCTGAAATAAATCAGTAGGGAATCATCTGATGTGGGGTGGGAGAAGGGGGGATGCTGATCTCTGATTTAGTTAGTGTATAAGGTAGAAATCTACCCTGCATTCTTCCTGACTTGAGGCTAATATGGCTAACTACCTCTCGATAGTTATGCTTTAGCCAGACAGAAGTAATTGGGCTAAAAAATGTGAATCTGAACAATATGCTCTGTTACGATATGATCATGCCTTTTAGTTTTATATATCAATTTGTCTATGAATTTTATCACTGACCAAAGTAAAAGGAATAGTCTGTTTAAGGAATAGACTATTAAAGGAATAGTCTTCTAGATGTAGTTAGACCTAGCACTGCATAAGATAAGATCTTGCTTAGTAGCAGTAGTTGTGTCTTGTCTTTGAGTTTTTTGTGTAGTCTTTCTAGTACAGTCTAAAACATTAATGTTATAGATGAATGTGGTGAAAGTGCCAATTTATACTTCAGGGAAGGCCTTCTGTTGAAAAATGTCTTATGACATAAGCAGGAAGTCAGTCTTGATACTTTTAGGTTGTTCAAGGCCATTCTTTGCTGTTGGCCATCTTTTTTCTGTCTTCCTGGCAAATGACAATTTTATATGGTGTCATTTTGGACAGGAACTGTAAGTATAGGGAGGTGAAGAGTTGAGGTGTTTTAGTGAACAGAAATAGGTCAATTTTATTTGCATAGTATCTTTGTAGTATCCTGGTAAGTGCATAAGGAATCCGTAGGGAGAGATAAGGATGATGCAAAAATAGTACGTTTTTGGCATGAGGAACAATATTTATCCACACCTAATCTGCAATTAGTTGTTATGTTTTCTTCAGTCTTTAAAGATAATAAATCATTATGCTAGCTGAAGCTGGGAAAGCCTGCAGTATCATTAAAGGACTACATCAGTAGTGACATTTTTCACAAAGCTGGTTTTGTTATTCTTCATTGATCCTTTGTGCTGCACTGAGAGAACTTGGGAGACTAATCACCTATAAAAATTGTTTATTAAAGTTGTTGGAGTGATGTTGTAGCTGTTATGATCTGGGAACTATGTGAAAGGTATGGATTTCTGTGGGTAATAGCCTTTATTGGGCCAAATGCAGGTGGGACAAACTTATATAAGCTTTGAAATGCAGTGATCTTGTACCTTCAGGGTAAGTCCTGTTGGATCATTTGATCAGAAAGAACTAATTCTGCTCCAGTGTGAGCCCGATTCAGACTCAGAATTGTCATTTTAAATGACAAGGTTTTGGATGCAGTTGTGTCAAAGCTTACATGTTAACATGCTGTGTGCTGTGCTGTGCAGATGCAGAAACCAGCCTATATCCATTGTTTTGTTTGGTACTGTCAGCCAGCATCCCGAGACAAGAAGGAAAACCTTTGGGTCCTTGCTTCCTTCACATTAATCTCCAGCACTGAAGGAAGAGCTGCCCAAATCAAGGAGTAATCCTACCCTTTTTTCAGAAATTGCCAAAGGAGCCATTCTGTACCAAAGTACAGTTCCAGCTATAAAACTTAGAACTGGCCATTATTTGCTTTGAATTACACCAGAAGTTGGGCTGAGGATCAAAGGAGCAAAAGTGTCTTCCTGGCTTCTTCCCAACCCCAAATCCTGCAATAATGTGAGGTCGAGAAGGAGGGCTAGAATGGGGAATGTTTGTGTTTTTAATTTGTATTTATAGATTTATGTATCGCTTTTCATTCTTTTTATCAGGTAGCCTAATGGAACAGATAATCTGGCAGAGGCAGTATAGATATGTAAACACTTCCTCCCTCCACTCCCAATAAACAAACACATTCATTCATTCTTTTCCTTTTCTTCCAGTTTTAGCTTGCGAAGAAAGTGGGGTGAGGAAGAAGGCAGGTTCTGTGAAGAAGTGGCAGAGAAAACTACACTTACTAGTATGACAAATGCTCTCTTTAAAAGACAGCCTGCTTGTTTTGAATTACACCTATTTTCAGCTACAGTAAAAAGCAAATATTTTTTCTAATGGGGCCATAAAACTCTAGATTGGAGGCTCATAAACTGGAGAATAGGATGGACTTTAAATTTATGACTATTTGGTTAAGCAAGGAAAATAGGATTTCTGTCTTGGGGGAGGTATCCCTTTGAACAAAGTGGTTACAATATATAGTTTTAGCTTAGTTTCCCACTCCTCTACGCCTCCAGTGAACCATCTACATTTTTGTAGGGAAAATTCCCGTTAGGCTTGTCGTCTTTGTTTTTCTAAAGGTACAGTAAGTGCAGGTGAGCAATAAACTGATGGATGCTCTTGTGACCTCTGTTTACTTTTATTCATTGCTTTTCCATATGGTGGTGGAATGTCACAATCACTCTTTATTTACTGAATTTCTATGCTGCTGTCCCCAAAGGAGGCTTAAGACTAGCAAACTATAAAAACAAATAATAAACTAGGTTAAATAAATACTTTCCCAAAGCATGTCTGTCCCCAACATTTAACCCCACCTTGCTAAATGCCTGCCCATAAAATAGGAGGGTCTCACACTGCTTCTGAAAAGTTCTCAGGGTCGGGTTTTGGTGGGCCTCCGGGGCTGAGGAAGTTCCAGAGCTGAGGAGCAAGTACTAAGGGTGAACTCCTTTGTGTTTTCATTTGATGCCTTGGGGCACAGATGGTACTTGCAGGAGGTTGCTCTCAGCTCACCTTGGGGATTGCAATGGAACATAAGGGAGGAGGTGGTTCCCTAAATACATTGGACCTAAATCTATTCAGTGAGTATCTCTTAAATGCAGTTAAATACTATTTGCATGTTGTCACTGAAAACATTTTCTATAGCTTGAAAGTCAGAATGTTTATGGTTACATTAATTTTTTCATGAGCCTTTTGAGATTAAACATCAGCATCTCCAGTATCAACATGTTACTTCTGTTGTACTATAGCATTTACATTAATGCTTGAAGTTCTTGCTATTAAAATGCATGGAAATCTATGGCCTGCCCCTCCCCCAGCACTAAGTAGAGTCAGTGTCTATTATAAAGAATCCACATCACTTTACAGACAGCCCTTTTTAGCGTTAGATCAGTAAATATTTGCTTTATCATCACTAGTATTCAATATGTGTTGTTTTCTTCTTTATGCTTTTTAAGTGATTTTGCTTTCAAGATAGTAGATGTTTCCTTATGCTCATCTCTAAGGATATGCTAATGAATTTCATTTTCAGTTCTTCATGGGAACTGATCCGTGCAGTACTTCTTATATGTTAGAGCAGAGTAAGAAACTGGAAGTCATCCAAAACTTTTACATGGCAATTTCTCTTGCTTATAAGGCTGTGTCAAAAGTGTTTCATTTTGGAAATTCTGCTCATTCTAAGCCTATTCTGGAGACCGGGAAGCAGTCACTGATTGTCTTTAAGCTTACATATTACGGAAGAAAGTAGATGTAGCTCAAAGCACTTATATATTAAAAAAAAATTAAAATACCTCACATTTTCTCATTCGATTTTTGCTGTTACTGAACAGTGACCAAATTTATGTAATGCTCTGATTCAGCTCTTTTCACTGTATTTTGCTGTCTTACTGGATCCACTTAGTAGCTTTTGTACGTCACGGTTTGGTGGTTTCAGCCTTGCCTGAATCTTTAGTTCTCTTTAAATAACAATTTATGCATTGCATGATGTATTTTATCTTTTCAAATCCATTTTCAGATTTAGACCCTTGAGTTAAAAAATGTTGTTCAGAACACTTACAGATTTGCATGAATTCTCTGCCTTGCCATACTTCAATATTGCTAGTTTCTAGTTTCTAAACTGCTGTGACAGTATCACTTTGTCTTTGTCATCCTGTGACACTTTCAGCCTGGCCTTCTGTAGTTCACATAAAGCTCTGTCTACTTCTTGTTTCTAACCTGCTGAGTTATTTAGGCATAGCTGTATGTAATTTATGAAACAGTTGTTTACCTTCCCCCTACTTATAAGGATTCCAATTATTTCACATTACATTATGCCACAACCACAAATGCCAGCCCAGTGTGTAATACAAGAAATGATACAGTGGAGGAATGCTTGAGATACCTGATTGGGTGTGGCATAAAAAGGGCGGGCTGTATCTGACAGATCTAGTTAATTAGTCCAAATGATCTCTCTTTAGTACAACAGATGTCTCGGTTACATTTGTACTGTAAATGGCTCATGATATGGTAAATCAGTTACTGAAGAGAGACGTTTTGAAGTTTACGTCATTATCCCTCTAAAGGTGGAGGGCTAAATGTTGCTGTCTTGGGCTTTGCTTAGATAAAAAAAAATGACACCTGTTTTTTAATATGTCAGTTAACTCATTAACTAAATTGTAAAGAAGGTTTTGTGCCTAAGGTATACTGCAGGAGTGTTTTTTGGAAAACTTGTTAGCTGGTTCCTCAATGGGGTTATAGAAGTTGCTGGGCACAGCTTGGGCTGCCAAGTAGCGTAAATGAGGGGAAGTATATAAGATGGTATTAGCAAGATTCCTAATAAGCGTAAAAACAGGGGGAGAAATTTTGTGGAAACAATTGGGATGTGCACTGAAATTTAAGAGCCTGCATCGAGGTGAGGAGAATGCAGAGTTAACTTGGCTGTGTTTATATTTGTTATGTACCTAATTTAGAAATGAAATGAGTGCAGAGCCTGCCATTTGTCTAACCCAGTGGTTCTCAGCTGGAGTACTGCAAGAACCTAGAGGTGATGTGGTGCTGGTTGCTGCTGCATTCCCTACTGTGGAGTGAGATTACCCCATACGCCTCCATTTTCAGGAGCCAATCTGAGAAGTGGCTGCAACATAAAAGCATGTGTTAAGTTATGAAAGCAGGTGCTCCATTTCTCCAGCTCTCCCCCAGTTCAGCTCTGACCTACTTGCTTGGAGAGGTATGTGGGACAGTTCTGTCTGGCCCACGCGCCTCTGTTTCAGGGAAGCATCATGCCGGGTCTGGCCAGGAAAGGCTACAACAAGAGCACACACTTCTGTCACAGCCACTTCTTGATCTGCCTGTGCAGAATGACTGGTCTAATATATTCACCCTGTCCGTATGTAGCACACCATTTGCCATACCAACTAAATGGTAGGGAGCGAACCTTTCCAGTGAAGGCTCTTATGATATCTGAACATCGCTTCATTAAAAGCATGTCTAATCATGGACATGGCAGAAGTACACTGTTGGCTCAGAACGTTCAGCCATGGACAGTACTAGAAAGAGTACAAAAATACAAAGATGTACATATCAATGACATAAAAAAAGGAAAAGGAATTACGTGTTGTTGCAAGGTGAAAAGCCCACGCTGGCTAAGTACAAACAGTCAAAAAGCCAAAGGCTGGATTAGTTCAGTCTTTGCAGGTTAGCTTAAGCTACATATTGAGCCAATAAGCAAGAGAACAGCATTCACTTTTCATTCCAGAAATGCAGTCACATGCCTGCAGTGGCTCAGGACAGAAGCTGTGGGGTGCTAGAACACACCTCCTTGCTCAGATGGACCAGAGAGCTTGGGCCAAGTCTTGCCCAGAGAAGTGCAGTGCATCCTGGGATGCTGGTGGACTGAGTTAAGTTGAATCTGGAGGGGATCTGAGACAGAACTTCAATAAACTGATTTAACCTAAATCAGTTAAGTTTGATATTACATGCATCCAGGTTTATCTTAAACCAGTTTGGGCCATTTTGGAAGTGGTTTATATGAACTAAACTTCTGTTGTGTTACAGATTTGAACCAGTGTCTGATTACTCATACTGTTTATATGTAAATTCCTTCCCTAGCCATTGTGAGGATAGTGTTTCTGATACAGGAATGTGGCTGCCATTTTGTAGCTTTTGTTTACTTGTAGACTCAGAGCATTTAATTAACTGATTGCAGTATACAGAGGATCTGATTCTCCTTGAACTTTACCTCTTGTATAGTTCCTTGTAGATATGAAACACTGCCATTCTTATTTGGCATTATTTACATTCTGCACAAGTACAAACAATTGCACAGGGTACAAAGTAGTACTGAATTGGACTGCACATCTAGAAAATGATATGGTTTATTGGCTGCCTATAAATGGAAGGGTGTTTTCTATTCCATGCTTCTGTCCTGCCCTTGTTGGTTTAGTGTAAAGTAGCTGTAGCTGCTGACATAGCCTTTCTCTTTGCTTTGATGTACAATGGTACAAAAACATCCAGAAAACACAGAAATTCTGTCTTTGTAGCTGATGGGTTGTAAATTGTTTGTTCAGGATGTTGGTGATGGACACCTGACACTTATCCATATGCTAATAACTCTTAGTGCTGCTTTTTTTTGTTCTGGGACAGCACCCATCTCACACTTGACTGATAAAAATAAACTGCCAGTTAACATAACTGCTTCAAATACTCTCTTTAAGCCTGGAGGTTTCTGATGAAAAGTAAAATGAATCTGAGGATTGTTACCTATGGCTTTCTTCCTGGAGCATACCAAAAACTGGGTAGAGAATAGAAACACTGCTAAAAGTGAGGCTTTTGTCTCTTAGTAATAAGAGCTGGATTGATGTTTCATCAGAAAGGGTTATTAAAATTTTTGTAATTGTTTTTGAAAATATAAACTGAAGATTTTGAAAATTGACTATTAGACAGAAAAAATCAGCAAGGAACTGAATATACAGAGAAAGAGCAACATCTTCCCTAAAGTTTTATACCAGGCTGCGATATAAATATTCAGTTTTAATATTCCTGCTAATATATTCCTCTGTGTTTTCAACACATCAGTTGGGCTTTTGTCAATTAAATAACTTGTTAGGGGTGAACTGATAGAGATTTTGGGGGCTGATTACTGATAGCTGATTTTTTTATGAGGTATATAGGCCAATACTGGTCCAATTTCTGATACAGCTCTATGCAGCTGGTAAGTTTGTTGTGGTGAAAGGGTGGGGTGTGGGAAGGGGAATGGGAGGTAGATCATCACCTCCCATGGTGAGGGAGGGAGTGGGCATGGGACGGAGCCGTGGCTCATCCGGTGGGTGGGGAGGGGAACTCCTGCCGCTTGTCTGGGAGGGCACAGGGGGACATGTGCCTCTGGATCTGCGTGGGGCGGGGCATGGCAGGCTGCAGCTGCGAGGTGGGGCTGGGAGCCATGCTGTGCTGCACTCAGGGTGGGTGGTGGTGACACTGGGAGAGGAGCTATGGGCAGCCAATAGCCCCCCCCAAATTTCAGTGTAGGGCCCTCCCCCCATAATCCCATCCCAGCGCCACCTCTGCCCGCCCCAAGTACAGCGTGGCTCCCGGCCCCAGCCTGCAGCTGTAGCCTGCTTGGCCTGTCCCGCACAGATTTGGGGGCACACACCCTTCCCGTGCCCTCCCGGACGAGTCGCGTGCAATGGCAGGAGCCGCCTACCTGCACCCCCTGGATGAGCTGTGGCTCTGTCCCGCATCGATCGTGCTCCGGCTGGGCAGTGCCTACCCCAGCCCCACTTTCTCCCTCACCTCAGGGGGCATTGATCTGCAGCCCCCATGACCCTTTCCTCTCCCCTCCTCTTCCACCACAGCAGACTTATCAGCTGCACGCAGCTCTCCTTGCTGCCAGGCTGTGCTCCTTGCTGCCTGCATGCTGCGCTGCGGCTGCATGCGTGCATGGGCATTTATCAGCCGCTTCAGGTTGATTTCTGTTTATAGTCAATTTTCTTTCTACTGATGCCTATCTGATACCAGATCAATGTATCGGTGCACCTCTGCTTGTCGTCAGTGTTTTTTAACTGCTTCATGTGGTATTTCAGTCCAGATCTAAACCTTAACTGATAAAGGAGGATCAAGTCAAAGCCTCCCTTGTTTTAACGTATGTCTGTATTCCTCCAGCCCTTTCCTTCCCATTTGCTTAAGGAATATTTGTAGCACAGCAGGCAATTAGAAGTTTTTTCTGTGTGGTTAATGTTAATGAATGACTGTATGAACCTGTATCTGGCAGAGTTGTTCATTGTAGCAAAGAGGTCTGATTTCTCTTGTGTGCTGTTTGTTCAGATTATAAGCAAAACTGCCTCTTTCTCAGTTGGCATAACCAAACTGTTTTGTTTTGTTTTCCTGTGGCTATTATTATAGAAATAAATGCTGTGCACTTGAAGTTTATAGCTATTGCAGTCAACTCCCAATTGATTATAGGAGTGGTTGAAGGAAAACTACCTCATAATGAAGCTAGAATCGGAGAAAATTAGAGTTGGAAGGAACCTCAGGGGGTCATCTAGTCCAAACCCTTGGTCAAAGCAGAACCATCCCCAACTCTGTCATTCCAGGCAAGGCTTTGTCTAGCTGGGTCTTAAAAACCACGAAGGATAGGGACTCCACAACCTCTCTATGTAGCCTGTCCCAGTGTTTTATTATACTTCTGGTGAGAGAGTTCTTTGTAATATCTAACCTAAATTTCCTTTGCCGCAACTTGAGACCATTGCTTCTTGTTCGTCATCTACTCACACTGGGAGCAGTCTAGCTCCATCCTCTTTGGAAGTGTCTGTCAGGTAGTTGAAGGCTGCTCTTAAATCCCCGCTCGGTCTTTTCTTCTCTAGTCTAAATAAGCCTTGTTCCCTCAGCCTCTCCTCACAAGTCATGTGCCCCAGTCACTCACCATTTTTGTTGCCCTCTGTTGGATCCTCCAATTTGTCCACATCCTTTCTGTAGTGGTGGGCCCAAAACAGAACACAGTACTCCTGATGTGCCCTTCCCAGTGCTGAATAGAGGGGAATAATCCCTTCCCTGGACCTGCTGGCAACACTCCTACCAGTGCAGCCCAATATGCCGTTAGCCTTCTTTGCAACAAGGGCACACTGTTGGCTCGTATTCAGCTTATTGTCCACTGTAACCCCCAGGTGCTTTTCTGCAGAGCTGCTGCCTAGCCAGTTGGTCCCCAGCCTGTACCAGCACACGGGTTTATTTCGTCATAAGTGCAGGGCTTTACACTTGTCCTTATTGAACCTCATGGTTTTGTTTTTTGGCTCAATTCTCCAATTCGTCTAGGTCTCTCTGAATCCTAATCCTACCCTTCAGTGTACCTATTACAACCCCCAGCTTGGTGTTATCTGCAAACTTGCTGAGAGTTTACCTAATGCTGTCTTCCAGGTCATTGGTGGAAATATTGAACAAAACTGGCCCCAGAACCAACTCCTGGGGCACTCCATTTGATAACAGCTGCCAACTAGACATCGAGTCATTGACTACTACCCCGTAAGCCCAATGCTCCAGACAAGTTTACCTGCTTTAAAGTTAATTCATCCAGCCCATACTTCCTTAGCTTGCTAAAATCTTGCTAAAAGCCTTGCTAAAATCAAAGTGCACCACATCCACTGGTCTCCCTGCATCCACAGAGCCAGTCATCTCATAGAAGGCAGTCAGGTTGGTCAGGCATGACTTGCCCTTGGTGAATCCATGCTGACTGTTCCTAATCACCTTCTTCTCCTCCAAGTGCTTAGAAATGGATTCCTTGGGGATCTGTTCCATGATTTTTTTTTTGTTTCAGCAACTGAGGTGAAGCTGACTGGTCTGTAGTTCCTTGGATCCTCCTTTTTCCCTTTCATAAATATGGACACTATATTGGCCTTTTACCAATCATTTAGGACCTCTCCTGATTGCCATGAGTTTCAGAGATGATGGCAAGTGGGTCTGCACGCAGCAGGTTACTCCAGGTGGGGTAGGGGAGGCTGGGACCAACAGCCTTACCTGGGATTCTGGGGAGTGGGGAAGCCACAGCCGCATCACTCCTTCAGTTTGCAGTCTGGCCAGCAGCCAGAGTATGGCTCCGGGTTTGGTTGCGTGCGCAGACCCTGCATGCGCCACCCTGCTTTGTTTGGCGTGGATTTTTTTGACACCTGGTAGCAGCACGGGAAATGTCTGAATGTGTGGTATGTGGTGCCACAGATGGGTCTGCAGCGCTGTGCTGTCTGAGTGTAGCCCTTGGGTACATCCTGTTTGCTTGGTGGATGTGTATGTGTCCAGGTTTTTAAAATAGTCCCTAACTTGTTCTTTTGCCATATTTGGCTACTCACCTCCCCAAACTGTGCTGCCAGGTGCAGTAGTCTGGGAGCTGACCTTGCCTGTGAACACTGAGGTGAAAAAGGCATTGAGCACTTCGGCCTTTTCTGCATCCAATGACTATAGCTCCTATATGCTGCTGCAATACAAAAAACCCCCAAGAATATATTGAGGCTGAGATTTTTTTCAAATGAACTAAGGGAGTTAGACTTCCATGAGATTTCAGTAAGATATACATATGCCTAATTCTTGTGTAGACTTTGAAAATCCCAGCCTAAATCATTTAAGCTATCTTTAATTTAATTCGGTAATGTGTGTGACATAAATGTCAGAAGATTTTTATTACAAGCGAAACCAAATTGGAGAAGTTACCATGATTTTTATGGTGGGATCCCATGAGGCAGGAAAAATTGTATAGTATGTCCAAGGTAAGAACAGTCAAGTGGTAGCAGTTTCCCAGAGCTCAGTTTCCTACCAGATGATTCCTACAACCAGTGTACTGAGCACTACTGGTGATCTTTTTAATTTAACTGCATCCTAGCTGCAATTTTTGGCCTATTCTGGCTTAAATGACACGACTATAGACAATGGTAGTGAAACAAGATCCTAGGGATTCTTAGAAGATTCTTATCTTTTGATAGAAAGGGGAAGAAGAAAAAAACACACCATGTAAATAGATTTTACTCCCCCGCTACACATATAAGCACACAGAGCCAAACCGTGCGACACTACTGTAACTTGACTGTCAGTCTGGCTTGTAGTGTTCTTTTTAAGCTTGAGTTGCTAGTTAGTTGACTTTGGGGTAAATTGACATGCCAACAATTTGGTATTGTACAGAAACAGGCAATGCTGTTCAAACCCCTGAGAATTATTTTGCTTTGCGGTCCATTATTTTCCTATGTGGCATGAAGCTGTAATTGTGGATATAGAATTGTTTATTAGACAACAGTAAAATTCAGTCTTTGCTACATGAATCAAAAGGAAGCCTCCTTTCAGTATTCATATCTGTTCCCCTCTAGTGGAAAATAAATACATGTTCATCTATCATAATTAGTAAAATAACTTTGTATTGGCAAGATAATTTTGTTTATGAGCTGTTTAAATTCATATAGTTATCTCTTGCTTTTTCTAAATGGTGACTCAGATCAGTTTGAAATGTTTATACTTTACAGAGGAAGGTAGGATTCTGGGTGAGTGCTTTGGCAGACTTTATCTTCTGCATAAAAGTATTTGCTAAGATGTGATACGTTAATAATGAACTAATTCCTTTAGTGCTTCTCTCTTGAACAGAAGGAACAAACAAACCTTCACTCACAGCTTAGTAGTGAAATTTCTGGGAAACATGACTCATACATACGGGTACCATGCTGGTCTTGATGCAAGTTAAGTCAGTGAAAAACTTGACATTTTGATTTTCTGCCACCCAGGGAGAAATTCTGTTATGGGGTTAGTGAAACTTCTGTTTCTACAGACCCACAGGACATTCTCTTTTTGAGTCCCTATAAAATCTGTGAATGTTTTATAAACAATGAAGCTTTATTTTTATCTTAAGCATTTAAAAGGATGAAAGGAGTTAAAAAAAAATTAAGAATTTAGGAATATGAATAGAATAAAGAGAACGAGAAAGGAAATGTTTACAGAAGGCATCCCACTTTCAACTTAGTTTTGACTAACAAATTTAATACAATTTAATTCAACTGCTTGTTGCAGAATTTTGGGTTTTGTTTTTTTTTAAACAAAACTCATTGTTTTGCTATGCTGCTCATTGTAGCATAACTTGAAAGTAATCATTGAAAGTGAGGTTATTGGGTTTTTTCAGTGACTAAACTGGCAAAAATGTAAATAGTGAATAAAGAACATAAAAAGTAAACAGATTTTTGAGATTCTTTGCCTTTAATCTAAGATTTTAGGTAAATTTTAAGGTGTGCCTGTACAAGAAAATTGATGGGTAAGACTAGATTTTGGTAGCTATACCGAATAACTATACGTGGATACTTCATTTTGAAATGAAAGTGAGTGGTTTTTCAGCATGGTTTATGCCTTTTTCAACTGATTGAAATTATTGTGCTCTATACGGATGATAAAACTATTCTGAGGCAGACTGCCCACAGGTGGAGCTACATTATACTAGCTATAGCAGTGTAGTTTTGTCAGTCAGTTTCCTTGTGTAAATAACATTTGCCTACAACTATATTTTTAAGTTTTGATAATGCCACTGTCTAAAGATGATAGTCATGCTGTTGAGAGCAAATTCAGGCCTGGATCATGGAACTCTGTTATGTAGGTCACCAGATGCCCTCTACCTGATCTGCCCCCTGCAGGGTGGTGTCACCTACCTGCGGAGGCCCTGGAATAGTGCTGAGTGCAGAGCCTGAATGAATGGGGTGCACTACTCATATAAAAGGGGGCTCTGATTGGCAGTTCTTGAACATCTAAAGAGATTTTTTTTAATAGTCTGTTGCATTCAATGTAGTAGTGAATTGGTTTCCATTGCTCTTTGGATTTGAAAATGGAATCAACCGAAAATTACCTGATACCGATGAGGACAATGGTCAATACTATAAAATGCAGAGTAAATTACTGTCACAGTCTGGAAGATTTATAGCTATGTCTATATAAACAATAGACTTAAACTTGCCCTCAGTGATCAGGTAGCAGAACCAGGCATAAAAGCAAACAGAACGTAGCTCATGGAATGGACTTTTTATCTACCTCAAACTACGTCAGGTTACCTAAACTTCATAGGCTCATATTTTATGATACTGTGTAGATAACTACACAGTATCATAAAATACCACCGTAGAAGCCTAATAGGAGCCAGTGGAAACAATGAACAAAGAAACTATTACTTCAAGGTTTCACCCTTTTAAATATCAGTAGAGAAATCTGCAAGTCTTGGATTTTAAGAAAATGTCCCTTTTGGTTTATAGTACATTGATCCTTAGGTTCTTGTCTCAACAAGGAGTGATAAAAGTTTATTTGTTTAATTTATGTACAGTTATATCACTTGCCCTTGCTGGAGTTCTGATTGCTTGCATGCGTTCATGCTCTGTCTTGGCTCTCGCAGCACCAGGTCAATGTTTGTAATATATACATACGTACTTTAATGATTAGTATCTTAGCACTGTGCAGAACCATAGTAAAACTGTCAAGATCTGAATAACAATACTCTCGTTCTCTTTCCCAGTTTTCCTTGGTGAGTGCTCAAAGGAATTTTTATTTCTTCCAGAATAATCTATTGATAAATAGTGGTATTTCTTTTCTCTTTCCCCTTCTCCCAGAAGATATCTGTGCTGGATAGATGAGTTACTTTTTGTCCTGAAGGTGGGAAGATTAATTTTCCTTCTAATCTCTTGTGGCAAGTCACTTCGTAACTGAGCCAGCTCTCCTATGCCCAAATCTTATACTCCATTTAAAATACATCTTCAGTATTTAAAGAGTGATTAGTTGGGTTTTTCTCACCATCTGAAAATGGTTGGTTTTCTTCCACAAACTACTCTTATGGCAGTAGTAACTTTTATCTGACAAGCCACCAGACATACAGATGTAATGGTTCTCTTTTATATCTATGTATGGAATCACTTCTATTTACTATCTGAGGCTGTGTGTATATGGAACGAGGGGCTAAATGCTTTGCGCCACTTTAATGGTGTCGGTGTTTGCACGCCTTGGTGGTGTAGTGTATTAATTCCAGCTGCTGTAGGAAATTTGGCAGCGTAATGCATCTTAAATGACTTGGGGCGCAGCAAACTAAAAACTCCTCTGAGGAGTTTTTAGTTTGCTGCCCGTATAGACATAGAGCAAAGCACGAGGCTCCATGCAGCTCAGGGGCTCTGCAGGAAGCCCTGCAGCAGGCTGGGAAGGCAGGCTCTGCCCAAGAAAAGTGGCAAGCCTGATTTCCCCCCCCGCCCCCCCAAGCTTGCCTATCTGAGCTGTATGGGAGCCGGATGCTTCCATCTGCAACTGAGGTACCCCCTGGGACTGCCTGAGCTGGGTGCTGGGAGGGGGCAGGTGCCACTGCCACAGAGGGAAGCACTTGCCCTCCCTGCAGCCCAGGGACTGCTCTGCCTACCAGCAGCTCACCCTCCCCTCCCTGCCACCGGAGGGGCAGGTAAGTGTGAGGTATGTGCATGACATAGGGCCCTTAAAACCCCTAAATTGAAGCAGTGCCCTTTCCATATACAAGTTTCCAAGGAACTTGAGGAAGTCAATAAATTAAAAAACCCGCTGCTTCAATTTAGGGCCCGCATTTTGTCTGCATGTGCACTGAATGTCCATGTGACAGAGGAAATGGAAGATGAGTGATTTCCTTATGTTATGGGCTAAATGCTAGCATTATGGCAGTGTTAGAGCTGATAAATCAGCCACTCGTAAATCGAGCACTAGAGAGGTGAGACAAAGCTGAATGTTAACTTTGCTTTCTTGTAAGTATGCCTTTAAACCATGGACTTTTAATTCTTGGCTCATTTTATATGAAACATGCAAACTGGAAATTCTTACTTGCCTTCTATGCAAGGTAACTTTTGTTCAGAGGATATAAATAGTTTTACCTACCCTTGGTGATTTTTACGGTAGCTGTGAAAAGTCTCATTTTTAACTTGCCTTTAAAGCTCCTTAAACACTACAAAGCAAGCTGCATTTGAAGGAAATCACAGTAGTGTACACTTACGAATGTTTTACATTTGAGTGAACTACTTTCAGTCTCAGGCAACATAATCCACAGGTTCACTGTGTATCTGGTAGCTGAATAAAAAGGTTTAACTTGTGGATTTGGATCATTCACCAGCTAGTAAGCAAGTTCTTCTTAAATATTTATCACGTACATCTCATTTAGACTTAAATTCAAGCATGGATATAGGTTGTATGCAAGATTGAAGAAGAGTCTGTCTATATGTGGTGGTAGCATTTCCCAGCTGGAGCTGCCCTGGGCATGCCCCACCTACTTGCTCTCCAACCTAGAAGTATACTGGTGAAGATATTCTGGAGTCCCGTTACCAGTCAGATCTTGACAGCAACCACAGTTTTGAGAGCTCCTACTAGGATTGAGCTTAGACAAGGCTTATTTAGTATGTTTTTGGGTTTGGAAAAGGCACGTGTAAATGAATTGTTGAGCCACATCTGGGGACATGCTTGCTGCCATTATATTGCCATTGTGGTGTAGATGTAATCTAAGCTTTTGTTTTGTACTGCCATATGTACCTGAAAAGAAAAAAAAAAAGTAAGTGGCAGAAATAATAAAATAATCAGGCAGAGGATTTGGAGACTAATGAACAGGGGCCAGTAGCATCTTAAACTTCTGTGAAGGGTTTTGAAATCAGCTAGGTGCCAAAAAGATTTAGCTACTGTGTTTTGATACCTGAGCATTAACGATGGAAATTGTTGTTATTCAATTGAAAGCCCAGATGCCTGAACACTTTTTTTATTTTTTTTTTTCCCATCCAATAGTACTCATTACCTATGACATTTTCCTTTTGGTTTTGTACATCTGTCTAAATGAGCAGTCTCCAAATTGAAAATCTATTACAACTCTGTACTTTGTGTCCAAATGATAGATATCTGTGGAGCTTAAAGTGGCATTTTTCAACTCCAGACTCAAGCCCAGACCATCCAGAAGTGTCACAGTACAGTGAGGACCTAGATAGCAGTAACTAATACACCATTATTTAAATAAGCCCACTCCTACATTATTTTGTGTCTCAAACTTTTATATTGGTCTAAACATACAGCTCTAGGAAAAAATGGATGCATTTCCCTTTTTAATATTGAGTTTTTATTTATGAAAATATTAAAAGAAAAGGGATCCAACTTTAAAACAGTAATAAAATATAGTGTGACAAAAGTAGGAGTGAGCTTGATCTGAGATCTGGCTTTCAGTCCAACATTGTGGTGTCAGTTTCTATTTCTAATGCTCTGGTGTCAAATGTAATAATTGAATCTCTTTGGCAGCCAGCTGATTGTCAACTGTAGTGCAAGTGTTTGAAAGATGCTGGCAGCTTCTCCTCCATAGTCTACAAACCCTTTGCCTTTATTATTTCTGCAGTCCTATTCTTTCTGGTATTCATTAATGATATAGCTGACCTTCAGCTGCTGCTTTTTTCAAACTAGAAAACTACTTTTCCTAGAGGCTGACTAAGCAAAAACAGTCTTTAAATACGTTTGTGGTGTTTACCGTTTGCAGTAGTTTTTATGGGGACTGAGGTGCTGTGGGCACTAATGTACAAAGAATTCAAAGTTCGAGGTGTGGCCATGTCAGATTCCAGAAAATCTGCAAATTCTGTTGAATACCTTGTTGCAATGACACACACAAGGAAGGAAGCAGCTTTTACAGTCTCTGGTTTTGAGTTTGGCTATTTCAGTAAGCAAGCCAAAATAAAATCTCTGGGCCCCATCAGAAAACTCATCTTATTTCTCATTTGTTTAAGAAGACTGAAAAGAAAATGTCTGAAAAACAGCTCTCAATTATTTCATGTGATTGATTTAATCTGTACAGGACTATTCAGAAATATTGAAGGGACTTTGAAATGTGTGGTGCTGATTTTATTTTATTTTATTTTTTTTGTCAGAAGATGACTGGGAAGAACTATGCAGGGTATCAAATAAATTCAGCTTATCTGTCATTTAACTTAAAAGTATCCAAAACTAGAAAAGCATAAATTGTTTAAATAACTGCTGAAAATGTTCAGGACCTGCCAACAGACAGCTTACCTAACCCATGTAATTCTTTCTTGCCCCTCCCCCCTGAAAATCGGAATAATATATGGAAAAATCTTTCCACAGTTACAAAGATGTTTCCAGAAGGCTGTGGGGTGGAACTGACTAAATCTTCAGCATGCATTAAGAAATAGGTGTTGATGTCAGCTGATAGCAAAATATGTAAGTGGACAATAGGAAATTAACACACCATGTATTTTCAGAATGGCTGGAGGAACTGTTGCTTCATTTTGTCATTTTAATGACAAAAGGGGTGAAAAATTTTGAGTTTGTGTCAGGCCATGGATGGACATATATTTGCAGTGCTGTGAATCCATGGAAATGTGCAGCCTCTTCCTCCTTCCCGCAGTACTTCAAAATGGCTGCAAAGGCTGTCCATCCGGGGGTGAACTGAAACACTGGCTTCTGCTTTCTGGGCGTTTCGGGACAGCTAAGAGCAGTTGTCGTCCGTCTCTCCCTGTGCTCTGAGGGGATGCCAGAGGACTGTTGAAACGTGCAGATGTTTCAGCAATTGCTTAAAAATTTAAGTGTTTCAAAGAGATTCCTGTCTTTGAGGGACATTTTTGAAGTGCTTATTTTGGCAGTGCCCTCACTGTTTGGAGCACTTCAGATGGCATCTCTACGCAGGGCATCATTGGTTTGTTCACCCATTGATGATGCATCTTGTCTGTGATTTAAAGCACTCTTATCTTTTCTCATGTTACCTACACAAAGTGAATGACTAAAAGGAATGTAGTGGTCTTGACAATAGTTTGCTTCATGTTCACACTTGGGTCCCTGGACTACAGTTGGGGCTCTTGATGTGCCCCTTTAAAACCAAAGGCCATGTTCTTCTTCCTATTTTTCTTCATGTCATTTGGTTCCCAGAGATGTCTTCCATGGATGTAGGAACTTTAGGAGTTTTATTGCTCCTAACTTCACTTTGGTGGGGTGGGTGTAACTGGCAATGTACTTTACAAGCACGTGATATAACAGCTGTTATATGTTGTGATCTATTGCCTAAAGGGTCATTTAAAGAAAAAAGACCCTGGAAATAGAGTTGTGGTCAAACTCAAATGAAATTTGATAATTTCTTGACTTCTTCAAGTTCTTTGGAAACCTGTACATGGAAAGGCCACCAAACCTTGGAGTTTCATCTGTTTAACATTTGGCTATTTAGTGATAAGAAGCAAAGATGTTGTGGGTGATATCTTCTTTTGGCTCAACTACGTGGCTGGGATAGACTTAGATAAGCTTTCTAATACAACATATTCTGCTTCAGTGAATGGATAGTTAGTGCTAGCAGAGTTTGTCTCTGCTGAGCAGTGATTAGTGTTCAAGTTAATTAGACACAATCAGTTTCCTGTGAGACTTCTCAGTGAAGTAACTCCCTTGACTTAGTGTTCCAGTTATTTAAAGTGTACTGCGGTTACTTAAAGTATCCTGTAGTGGCTGGATGGGCGGTGCCAATCCTATCCATGGGCTGGACCAAGCCAGTGGGCCCAATCTGGTATGTGGGGTGGGCATTGCAGGGTCTGGACCTGATCTTGCCATGCAGAGGGATAAGGTGCGCCTTGGCCCTGAAGGGCTCGGGAATTTTGGTAGCAGGAGAGAGGTGGCAGTTGCCACTACTCTGCCACTGCCGTGTTCGCCGACCCATGAGAATCCCTGCAGGCCAGAACCTATGGCTCTGCAGGCTAGATTTGGCCCAGGGGCTAGCAATTGAACACCCCAGTCTACAGTAATGCAGCTTTAAAAAAATGTTATGTTCATCATTAATGTACTATACAGTGTCAGGAGAAGGGGATTAAAGACTTGCAGGCAACTCCCACTTAATGTTGTTTTGCTTAGCACTATTTTGCTATTATGCTCTTTTTAAATTGATACCTGGTTTCACTTAGCCCTCAGCGAGTTTCACTGTAACGCTTGAGGTCGCCATCTTGGGTCACTAAAAACAATTGTGGTCACCATCTTGTGTTGTCAGGTACTTTACGGTTTGGCTTAACCCTTGTTTTGCGTAACACTTGTTTTTTCAGGAACAAATTAAGAGTGCTAAGTGAGGGTCGCCTGTACTGGACAAGTCTTTAATTCACCCAGTGACTAGAAGAGCTAGTGAATAGAGAAGAGATTTCAGGGAAGTTCATATGGGACTTATTCTTAGTGATGTATGGTATAGCCTTTGTTCCTAGTTGAATTTATTTGATTTGCAGTTTGGTGATTGTCGTCTGGGTCTTGTCTGTTATGAGTAGGATACAAGCCTTGCAGTTGAGAAAGGGAAGATTTCTTTGATCCTAGCTGTCTGATGGTTAATTGCAGAGGCTAAAGGAGGAATTAGGGGGAGCAGAGGTGATCAAATCAGAGGTTTAAAAAGCAAACCGAATTATGACCAGAGGACATTAGAAAATAAAGAATAGTATGCAGGTGGGTTTGTGTAGGAGTTGAGCTTTTCTTTTTCTCTAAAGCAGGGGTTTTCAACCTTTTTTAATAAGTGTATTCCTGGCAGCCTGATGTGGGGGGAGGTGGGGGTGGCACCCAGCCTGATGCAGAGCTGGGGGTGTGGTGCGGGGTGGTACTCTCAAGGAAGAAAAGAAGATAAGACAGTGGTGGCACTGTTCTCAAGAGTTGTGAAGACGATGATAATGATGCAGCTGTGTGATGGATATGCATAAACTGCTGCCAGATAGAATTTATGGAAGAGAATATCAGAGGACTAGAGATGCAGCTGGAGATAACAGTGGAGCTCAGGTCAGGATATGACAGAGAAAACAATAGAGGAAGCTAATTTAGACATCTGAAATTTATAGATTTCTGAGCAAGGTAGACCCATAGATGCTGAGGGTGACTCATGTGACCATAGCAACCAGGCAGAGGAGAGAGAATTCAGAAATAGGTTTGCCGACTAGAGAATGAAGGGAAGAAGTGGGCAGTGAAGAAAATGGAGTGACAAGGATGAAGTAGAGCAAGACTGGTGAGAAATACTGGAAGTGTCCAGGGACCAGAGCCTGACAAGTGAGGACTGAGAGAGGACAGGAGAAGCAGACAGAGCAGGGGAAGGTAGAGGACTTAAAGATTCATCATTAGTCTAATACTATTCTTTACTCGCAGTTATGACAACTCCTTCTCTTCTTCCCGGGGCAGGAGGCGGGCTTCATTTACTTTTTGTTCAGCTTGATATGATATGCTTCTGGCCATCTGCACTCTAACGTAGAACTTTCCAATACAATAATTTTCAGTCTTCCTTTTTGATTTGATTTGATCTGCATCTACTTCTGTCTTGCAGCAATGTATGTATATTCTAAGGTTTTATACATAACTTGAAGAGTGTGTTCTTCCAGGTGCCTTAAGGTGTCAGTTTTTGCCATAGCAACTTTTTTTTAGCTGGTACCTCTTTTACTGTACTTGCTTACCCAAAGGTAAGAGGTTTACAGTTAGTGAGATCTTTCCTTTTTTTCAATAAGATCTTTTTTGACCTATCCATTGTCCCATGTCCCAGAAGGCCAAGAGTCTAGTTTGGTTTTGCTTCTTATATTAAATCTGCCTGGTGTCCCTAATAGGTTGTCATCACTTGCTGGATTGTAAAGCTGGCATATTTCATAAGCAGCCCCACCCTAGCCAAGTACAGCCTGAGTAAGAACTGGCTTGGTTTGCTTAGCCTTGTGAAACAAGGACTATAAGGATTTATGATTGCTCTATATAAATACACTGTGCAGGTAAACACTGTTTAGGAGAATGGATGCCAGCGAACAGGGGCTGCAAACAGGGTAAGCAGTTTGCAGGAAGTTTCCTGGGAGCAAGAGGAGGAAGGGGAAGAGAAGCCAGGCACTAGATCCTGCCCAAGGAAGGTAGGCAATGCAGAGCTTCCTGTGTCTTCTGCTTGCTGAGTGTGTTGTTTGGTGGGCTGTGTGTTTGGAGTGTATACCCTGAGAAGCTGGGAGTATTGCTGGCAGAGTGATTGCTGCCTGGGCCTGAGAGAAGCAGTAATGAAGAATGGAGCCCCAGCAGAGTATAAAAGGAGGCTTCCTGAGGGAACAGAGGCTGCAAACAGGTTAAGCAGTTTACTGGTCAGTTCACAACCTTTTGTGGAGAGAGTCCCACCTTTTGTGGAGAGAGCTTTTCAGCTTGGTGTGAGGAAGCTGGAAAAAAGGAACCTTTTGGGGCCAGCTAGCAGTAAACAGGACAGCTTCCAGGCAAGTTTACTAGGGAAGGTGTGTGAAGAAGAGCAGTAAGAGAGACAAAAGGCAGATAGAGATCCAAGGAAATGGTTGGAGGACATCATGATGCAAGAGCCACTGCCACTGCTTGCACCTGTGAGGCTTTTGTCCAGGCAGGACTGCTCACCATTGAGGCTGCCACCGTGGTCTGGGTTTGGTGCTGTGGGGACTGCAGATTGCAGGTTCTTTCCAGTGGTGGCCAGGTCAGGGGGTGCCTGCAGTATGAGCTGTTTCCTGGTGGTGTCTCTCAGGCAACAGGCAAGAGAGGTACAGGAGGAGGTGGTGAGGCTCCAAAGCATCCTCTGCCATGAGGAGTTCATCAATTCGATGCTGGAGAAGACCTCTGGGACTGTGGAGAGAGAAATGTCAGGGGTAGCGCTAATTAAGAGAGAGGACATGGACTCCCAGCAAGGTGGAAGCTAGTGACTTCTGGCAGCAAGCAGAAATCCTTACCTCCACCTGCAGCAGTTGGTTGCAGAACAGATATGCAGCCCTAGTGACAGAGAGGAGAAGCACGTTCCATTGGTGGAGGAGGACAGGACAGGCCCCACCAAAGTGGGAATGATCAAGACAACTGCCACCAAAAAGAAGTGATGGAGGGTGGTGGTGGTTGGAAACTCCCCTTTTCAGGGGTCAAAAGAAGCCATCTGCTGACCTGACCTGCAGCCTGGATCCAAGATGCCACACAGGGATTACTGAGGCTCATCTGGCCCTCTGTGTACTACTGCATGCTGCTCATCCATGTGGGTACCAGTGATACTGCCAGGAGAGACCCTGAGCAGATCAAAAGTGATTACACAGCTCAGTGGAAGGGTGAAGGATGGGGGCCCTCTTTGATTTCTCTGGTCAAAGGAAAGGGCTTGGGCAGGAACCGGTGCATCCTGCAGATCAAAACCTGGCTGCACAGGTGGTGTTGCCAGCGGGGCTTTGGCTTCTTCCAACATGGGATGTTGTTCCAAGAAGAAGGACTGCTGGGAGGAGATGGGATCCAGCTGACAGAGAGGGGGAAGAACACCTTTGCAGACAGGCTTGCTAACCTAGTGAGGAAGACTTTTAATGTAGGCTTGCTGGGGGATGGAGACCAAACCCCGGGGGAAGTGGTGGATTTGGAGGAAGAGCAAGCATGGGAGGTGTTCTCATACTTCCTGAGAAGTCAGGGCAATTGACTACTTGCCTCAGGTGCCTGTACATGCATGCATAGAGCCTGGGAAACCAGCAGGAAGATTTGGAAGTCCTTGTACAGTCACAGAACTATGATATTGGAATAGCAGAGACTTGGTGCGATAGCTTGCATGACTGGAGCATGGTCATGAATGGGTACAAAATATTCAGGAAGGACAGACAGGGAAGAAGAGCAGGAGGAGTTGTACTTCATGTAAAAGAGCCATGTAATTTCTCAAAGCTTCAGTGTGAAACTGGAGATAGGTTTGTTGGAAGTCTCTGGGTTAAGGTTAGAGAGGAGAGCAGCAAGGGTGATGTTGTAGTGGGTGTCTGCTATAGACCACCAGACTGGGAGGAAGTGGTCGATGAGGCTTTCTTTAAACAGCTAGCAGAAGTTTTCCGGTAACAAATGCTTGTTGTCATGGGGGACTTCAACCATGCTGGCATCTGCTGGGAGAGCAGTACAGCAGTGTGCAGGCAATCCAGGAAGTTTTTGGAGAATGCTGGGGACAACTTCCTGATACAAGTACTGGAGTAGCCAACTAGTGGGCCATGTTCTCTTTGACCTGCTGCTCACAAAAAGGGAAAAAATGGAGGGGAATGGCAACTTGGGCAGCAATGACCACAAAATGATTGAGTTCAGGATCCTGAGGAAAGGAAGGATGGAGAGCAGCAAAGTAAGGACCTTGGACTTCAGAAAAGCAGACTTCAACTTGCTTAGGGAACTCATGGGGAGGATTGCCTGGGAAGCCAGTCTGAGCGGTAGGGTTAGGATTCAGAGGGACCTAGGCAAATTGGAGGCTTGGGCCAAAAGAAATCTCATGAGATTCAACAAGGATAATTACAAAGTTCTGCACTTAGGACAAAACAGTCCCATGCACCAGTACAGGTTGGGGCTGACTGGCTAGGCAGCTGCTCTGCAGAAAAGGATCTGGTGGTGACAGTGGACAATAAGCTGAATATGAGCCAACAGTGTGCCCTTGTTGCAAGAAGGCTAATGGCATACTGGGCTGCATTGGTAAGTGTGTTCCCAGGAGGTCAAGGGAAGTTGTTGTTCCCCTCTATTTAGCACTGGTGAGGCCACATCTAGAGTACTGTGTTCAGTTTTTGGGCCCCCAAAAACTGGACAAGTTGGAGAGAGTCCAGCAGAAGACAACAAAAATGGTGAGGGTGCTGGGGCATATAACTTCTGAGGAGAGGATTATTTCTTCTGCAGAAGAGAAAACTGAGGGGGGATTTGATAGTAGCCTTCACCTACCTGAAGGGTGGTTTCAAACAAGATGGAGCTAGACTGTTCTTAGTGGTGGCAGATGAGACTGTTGCTACTTGTTCATTCAAGTTGCAGTGAGGGACATTTAGGTTAGATATTAGGAAGAATTTTTTCACTAGGAGGGCAGTAAAACACTGGAACAGTGTTTACCCAGACTGGCGGTCTACTCTGTCCTTAGAGGTTTTAAAGCCCTAGCTAGACAAAGCTTTGGTTAGGATCATCTAGTTGGGGATGGTCGTGCCTCCTTTGAGCAGGGGGTCCTGAGGTCCCTTCCAACCCTAGTTTTCTGTGATTCTGTGCCTAAGTGAAGGGAAACACTGGCAGAAAAACAGATGAAAATAAACTGCCTATGAATAATTTTTAAGCTAGAAATTAGTAGAAAGTTTATAACTATTAGAGGTACCTGAACAGTCTCCCAAAAGGAGTAGGGTAAAGAAGCCTTAACTGTTTTGAAGATAGTGCTTAAGTTCTTACGAATGGGCTGCATGTGAAATCGGGCCTGGAATCAGTGCCCCATATTGCCCCTTACCAACAAAAAAACAGGAACAGGGAATTGAAACATTAAAAAAATGCCTAATGAGCTTTTTTTTAATGTCCCTTACCAAACGTATTGTATTTAAAATCTTTTTCTCTGAAGAAATGCATGGAAACTCCTTGCAACTCACATCCATCTTCCTGATGAATGAAGAGCTTGCTGTTGCTTCAGGGAAATTAATGTATTGGTATAGCCAGTCTTGTAAACTGTTTTGCTGCTGTGTATCCTCTCTCTGACTTTATTTGCAAGGAAACTATAAAATGTGTTGACAGGTATGCTGTTGGCCTTTTACCCTGAGGGTGCCTCAGCACCTTCTCAAAGGCATCTGGGCCAGGATGCATACCAACATACTTACAACATCAGGCTTTCAAGGCTTTATGTAAACAGTGCTAAAAAGTGAAAAGTATGTGTTGCCAGTTAGTGACAGAGATGGGCTGATTGGTATTGGCTAATATGGCTCATTAAAAATCAGCCATCAGTATCAGCCCAAAAATTCTCTATTGGTGCACCCCTATTTAAAACTGTTTTTGTAGGATAAACTTGATCCCCAGAAGAGCAGGGGCTGTCTGTCCAGGGGTGGAGGGTTTGGGCAGGCTAAAAATGACTGTGTCAGGGTGGGGGGCTGGGTGGGAAAACCACAGCCCTGAGGCTGGGGCAACTGGCTGGGCTTTCTCAGCACTGGGGCTGTGGCTTAAACTTGTACAAATATTTGGTTTATCAGGTAAATCCGTTTTTAGTTTAACTCAGTTCATGTAACTTAGTTCTTTAGGTGAGTTTAGATGGGGCTGGCCGTTTTTCTTTTTTGCCCACTCTAACCTCCCTGAGCATCTGTATAGGTTGACCTAACACTAGTTAAGTCAGTGTAAGTATAATGTCTATACCCACAGTGGGTAAGTCACTCTTTATGGAGATGAGAGATGCAGCTTCAAATCCTCAAATGTTTCGAGTGAGCTAAACCCATCTTTCCCATATCTTATACAAGTGATCTAATCAATTAGATATTCGGCAAAAGGGAAACACTAAACAGCCACATTTTATATGGAACACTAGTCTTTAGGATTGTTCCAAGTGGTTCATCGGATCAAGCTTTTCATGCGAGATAAGCAGGAGAGTGTCTGCATAGTTCATGCATCCCAATGGGATTTAGATACAAAATGAGCACTGTACTGCACAGCATATTGTGCAAAAGCAGTACCTTAGGCATTTGATTAACTTTAATACTAAAATAGGGACTCCTGTAAATTTTTAGCTATGTCTGCAAGCAGGCAGAGGTTTTAAGAATCACAGTTTTGGAACTAGGTACCTAACATGGAAATTAGTCAGGACTTAAGCGCCTACGTGGATCTAACCCTTTTTCCTTTCCATTCTGAAGTAGCTTCCATTTTTTTTTTTTTTTTTTTCAACTAATAATTGGAGAATTTCTTCAGAGTGAGAATCCAGAACAGTCATTAAATAGGGAATTTCTTTAAAACACCTAGACATTCCACCCAGAGATCTCAAAGTACTTTATACATAAGTGGATTGAGCCTGGCAACACTCGTATGAGGTAGCTACATATTTTACTGATGATTACACTGATGATAAAGGTAGTAAAATGTTTTGCCTAAGGTTATACAAAATCTGTGAAAAGGACCCGGATTGCTTAACTCTCAGTCTTTAGGTAATCTTATTCATATTGCTATAATAATATTCTTAAAGTTATTAGGAGAATTGCTTCCCCCATGCAGATTTTCATTCCATCCATATTAGAGTTTTATGGATATGATTACAGAATTTATAGTGTACCTGGAATGAATAATAAAACTCACAAAAAGACTTCCTGTGCGCATTTTAAACAACTGTGTATCTAAAATGTGCAATTCATAGGCAGTATCACATAATCTTGATGCTGAAAGAGTCCTAAAAGGAGTTTATGCCAGGTAGAGACTGGCTGTTGACCAATATTCAGTGATCCAAGGACAAATAAAGCCCCCATTTATAATCAAACTTTCAGCAATTTTAAGGAAATATTAACAGCTAATAAAAAAAACTTATGGATAAATCAGTCTGTCCAAACAAAGCCCCCGCAATGGGGCACCTGGATTCCAGTCACTGGGCAAAGTGGAACCTCTTTGACAGGAAAGTTTGAGGGGCCTGGCTCAGAATAGTGTGGCTCTGCTTGATTAAAGTAGGGGGGCTCAAACCCTGGGTCTGATCTGTGTCATCTGGCCCTTGGGGCTGCGCACAGATACTAAAATTTGGTGGCAGGTGATTGGTTGCAGCTAATTTCTGTTCCCCTGCTGCCAAATTTC
>NW_017729025.1:71565212-71567235 GCF_001723915.1 Gavialis gangeticus
TTCTTTTATCAAAAATCAGACTCATTTTACAATAGAGGCAAGCTTTCATAGGCAGTTTTGTGATCAAAGTCCATTCCCCTTGAAGCATGAAAGTCCAGGGCTGATTAGAGGCAGGCTTCCAGATTGACAAACAGATGCAAAACAACTGCAGAAGGAACTTGCTTTCTGTACCTAGTAGCTGTTGCTAGGACTGGACCCATAGCCATATTTATTCTTCCTCAGGAAAAAGAAACCAGACTATTCTCTCTAATACTATCTGCCCCCTTCCTTCGTTACTTTATTCTCATGCAAATATTTCTGGACCTGTGTGGAGCCCTACAGATAGTGTGGCCCTGCAGACTGGCTTGGTGCTTGATCCAGCCCACAGAGAAGCCACATGCCACTCATCTATCCCCTGGGTTAAAGGACTCTCAAGGAAGGAAGGATATGTGGGTTTGATTTGCAGAGGAAGGAACTGAAGCTGCATCTCTTCTATCCTATGTGAGTGCTCTAACCCATGAGTGAATGGGTAGCGGGGGATATAACATTGCCTCCTTTCAAAGAGAGGACTCTTTGAAAGAAAGGGCTGAAAGGTCTGGTGTACCAGTTTCCAGGTGGGGCTTCAAGGCTGTGAATCCCGAGTGAATGGAGTCCAGAGTAGGGTTCTGAAGCCGTGAAGAGGAGTATGCCTTAAACACACTCCTGTCCTCCATCTTCCTTCATGACTAAACTAAGGGACTCCTTTCTTAACCTGCTTGCTTTTGTGAATCTTGTTTTGTTTTTATTCTCTCCATTGTATAAGCAGCCTGGGTGCCTAACTCAAAGCTATGGATTGTACCATTATTTAAGTCCGTTTTGAACATAATATTGCCAGTCCCCAGCCATTTCACGATTACAGGTCTGGCCTCAAAAATGCATAAAACTGTGGGACGTGGGTTCTGGTCATCTGTCCTCTGGTTTCAGGAATATTTAGAGACCACTATTTTTCACCTGGATGCTCCAAAGCAAATAAACGAAAAAAATCTTCGGCCTTTTCTTCTTCTTTAACCAAAACATGAAATTTCCACGTAACGTATCACAAAAAAAGCTTGAGACTTTAATAAGAATGCCATATATCACAAAATAAATACGTGATGGAAACACCAGAGTCCAGGTGTTTTGACATTCACTCACTAGGAGCTTAAATTTGAAACTTTTTTTTATGGAAATGAATACGTATGGTTAGTGATCATGAGTGTCAAAACCCCAAGGTACAGGACTTATTTTTTGGATTGCCGTGTGAATCCATGTATATTGCAGGATATGAAACCATTTTTTATCATGAAGCTAATTTGGCTTTCAAGACTACACATTTCTGCATGTAGTAAGACTTGAGCACCAGTAACAAGCCACTAATGAACCTGTAGCTGTTTCATTTACAAAATGAGATGCTTCTTAGCTGTGGGTGAAAATCAGGGTAATTCAGACATCTGAGTAGATTTTAATTGGGCTCTGATTACTCGCATTACAAGCACCTGGTCACACTTTGTACCATGGCTGAAGAGAGTGGTTTCAAAAACAGTAACTAGCCATACCACCCAACTCTTTTCAGTTTGTTGGCCTCAGCCTGCAGTTGGTATCTTAGTGTCTTTATATATCTGGAAAATGAGGTGAAAGAGATTCTGGAGTGAGAATTTATGAATCTCATTACAGTAATAACATTGGTGGAGGCCAGGATGCTAAAAATATCTAGGTTTTACAGTTTTATAATTTGAAATACTCTTGTGGTGTTAGCCTCCAATACTTTAAAAAAAAAAAACTATACAAAGCCAAAATTCTACAAAACTACAATCACAAGAAGCCCCCCAAAACCAACAATTTATTTCAGGTGATTTGCTTTCTAGTGTGTGAGCCTGTACAATTTACACTTCCAAGCATTTGGCATAATCACGAGGGCTAGATTGTTGTTGTTGTTGTTGTTAATCAAATAGTAAGATTCTTATAATCATGTTTTCTTGAGGTAGAGCTTTTAAAAAAGCCTTTTTTTTTTTTTTTTATGTTCATC
>NW_017729025.1:71567709-71572471 GCF_001723915.1 Gavialis gangeticus
ACACCCCCCCCATCCCTGCTGGTACCCCTTACTCCTGACCTGCAACCTCCCTACTCCCCCCAGCCCTGCTGGAGGGGGCCTCCAGCTGCTCCTATCCTGACAAGGCTGGAATGTGGTGGCTCTGGTTCACGTGGGTGGCAGCAAAGTGAGTCTGGGACCATCACAGGCTGGAGGAAGGAGGGGATACCTGTAGCATCCCCTGCCCGAGGCTGAGGCTCATGCACCGTGCCGGGTGGGATAGCTACACCTTTCACGTGGGCAGCATCTTTCAGGTGCCCCGACCCACCCCTGTGAGCACAGGCACTGGGCTCTGGTGTCACTAACCTGGCCATGCAGCATTCCACTGCTCCCAAAGGGCTCCTTCCACCCCCTTCCCACGCTGGAGGAGAGGCACGTTCCCCCTGCCCCGTGCCCTGCTGAAGCCCTCATGCCTAGACACCATTCCCCACTGCTGGCAGGCACCCATCCCCTCTATGCCCCTCTCACCCTGGCCCTCGAACACCCTGCACCCCATAGACTTACCTACATGCAACTGCTGAGGCTCCTTCCACCACCCTGTCTGGCTGGTTGTTGGCCACATGTGTGCATGCGCAGATGCACATGGTGCCCTCTGCCTCCAGTAGTTCTCCCCCTGATCCCACTAGTGGAGCAGAGCAAAATCTTGGACATTTACTCAGATTGAAGAAAACTGCCCAGAGAGAGATCGGAGGACCCAAAAAGAGGGCATGTCTGGGAAAACCCGGACATATAGTAGCCCTACTTACAGTGGTCACAGTTTTTAAGTCAGTATTTGCCAGCATTGTCACACTTTGGTATTTGAGAATTTTTTCAGTTCTGTCTATAAACTCAGAGGACCAGTTAACTGTGTTATGTCAGATAGCAGCGTACAACTTTAGTTTTTTTTTATTCAAGTGAGGGCTATGTCCTTCTTTTATACATTTACCTTAGGCTAAATTTGAAAACTAGTCCACAGTTATTTAGTTTAGAATTTGTATGAAATGCTCTCAAATTTCAAATTCCAAGTTCTATTTCATAGATTCATAGATGGAAAAGACCTCAATGGATCAAGTCCGACCCCCTGCATAGACAGGAAAAAGTGCTGGGTTCAGATGACCCCAGCCAGATACCCAACCAACCTCCTCTTGAAGGGTAGGGGCAGAGCACTACCTCCCTTGGGAGCCCATTCCAGACCTTGGCCACTCTAACTGTGAAGAAGTTCCTCCTAATGTCCAGTCTAAAATAAATTTATTTATTTATTTAATAATTTTTTTTTTACTTTGCTAATCAAAATTGATCTGTAGTCCTGAGCTCTCTCCTCCTTTTTTAAAATTTAGGTGTTTCCAAGTTAAATTGTTCTCTTAAAAATGTGCAAAATACATTTGTTTTAATCTTTACAGGGAATAATTCTACAAGGCTTACGCTAATAGTAATCCAAATAGTAGAGTTGAGAGGCATATATTGTTTTATCTAATTTGTTACTAATTAATCTGATCTGTTTCACAAATTAAATGACAGCATAATTTTCAACCTGTACTCGGTAATGCCTGTGTAAATCCAGACTATCTACCTGTATATTAAATAAAGGGAATATCATGGAAATTCCTTGCAAGCATTACATTTCAGGATTTTACTTGTATGCTTATGGTAAATATTGGATGAAATACTACTTTGTAATACTATTATGATGATGATTTGTTTGTTTCTGTATTATTCATGACTGGAACTGCTTCTTGTTTTTTCTTGTTAGCTTCATAACATGCCATAGACTATTAGTTTGTTTCAAGAAATTGAATTTTTGGGCCACCTATTGTAGTGACCGTCATGCCTTATTGTACATGTACATAGAACATTTAGGATGTAAAGGACATTTGAACATGAATGCCATTATTATTTGAGAGCAGGGAGTTTAGCTGTACATTAAACATCAGGCCTGATGCCATATGTATGGCTGCTCAGCTTGCCTAGCAAAGAAGGGTGGAAAATAGGACATTCATAACAAATCACTGTGGTTTCCTTCAAAATTACTCAAGGTAATTTTTTTCCCTAAGAGGCAAATCACATAACCTTTTCATTAAAAAGATATAATTTATGAAAGCAAATATCTAACTGTTATTTAAATTGGGTGACTGATTTTTGGGCCAGTTGTCAAATAGCAGTGATGATCTTACAAGTAATTTGTTCAAAATAGGATAAAAAGGTCCAGTTTGAGCGGTAGCTTTTAGATAACATTCCTGGGGAAAATAAAGCATTTTTTCACATAATTAAGTCAGTCACATCTTATAGACTCTGTCTCATGGAAACAACAAACTTACTTTGAATGTTAAACTGCCACAGGTTGGTTTTCATATATGGTAGGATAAGGATTTGCATATAGGTATTGCTATGAAGTACTAGGTATGGTAATTTAAGGTAAATCTGTCCTGGTTTAACTTAGAGCCAAATGCTTGTTGGTCATTCCCTTAGCATCATATTTAAGTGAATTCAGCACCAATGAGGACACTATAACTTGAGTGTTATATTACATTATGGTTTCACTCTCTTTCTTGCAGCAGAGAAATTAGGGAAGTTAATTAAGTGTAGATTAAGTGCTTTTACAAATCCCACTTCTGAGTGACAGAAATGAAATTACTGTGCAATTATTTTAATGTACATTGACAATATTAATCTTCAAATTAAGTCTTGTATGTTTCGAAATTCATACATACTCTCCTGTAACTTAAAGTTCTTGGGAGTAATTTTTAATGTTTGACTTCTTATTTTATTTTAGAGAGAACATTAGTTTCCTATTTTCTGTTCCTGTTATCTCTGATCTACAATGAGTGCCAAATCTACTATCAGTAAAGAAATTTTTGCCCCACATGATGAAAGGATGTTGGGAGCTGTCCAAGTGAAAAGAAGAACAAAGAAAAAGATTCCTTTTCTAGCAACTGGGGGTCAGGGTGAATATTTAACCTACATCTGCCTGTCAGGTAAGACAAATTATTTTCACATCGAGCTATTTTTTTGCTTTATCTTTTGAAGTTTCTTTAGTTGATTAGATGCCATCACTTCCTATAAGAAGTGTAATGACTTGCATTTTAATAATACAGGCAGTGAGTTATGATCGTTACATCCTTAATATTCATAACTTTAAATGAAGCAAGTACTGTATTTACTTGAATATAAGATGAGGTTCCCCCCTTCCCCCCAATCAGCATGGGGGGGGAAAGCTCCTCGTTTTATATTGCATATGAAGAAACTTCATTAAATATATTACCTGTCATTAAACTGCTGCCAAAAGCAGTATGTGCTCAGTAATGAAAGCCAGCTATGAAGCTGCTTAAATGTTGCCAACACTGAGGATGGTTCTGAATCACATGGCCCATATTGGGCTTACATACTGATGGGAACCTACTTTTCCTTTTAAAAAAAAAATTGTCCCAAGTCAAATCTATCCTAAATCTTTGTGAACCATTCAAGAACCATATGTGGCCCTGCTACCAGCAAGCTTCTTCCACTACCACCTGGGGCTTCAGATATTTCCAAATCCTTTGGAAATATCCAAATAATCCAAATCCTTTGGCACCCTATGTGCAGGCCCAGGCCTGGAGGCTTGGGGTTTGGATACCCCTGAGTTTCGCTTGCCCTCTGCTATATGGCCACAGGAGCAAGGTAGGGAGGAGTCTCCCATTTCCATAAAGTTAGCATGTAGCTGAGATTCTTCCACTGGAAGTTAAAGTGGGAGGCTAACTATGCATTACTTCAGTCAGGGTACTACCCCCTGCCATGTTCATGGTTTTCTCCTGCCAGTAGGAAAACCACTTTGGTGGTCATTACATTTTCCCTGGCAGTAAGTAAACCTACTACTAGGTTAGTGCAGCCCATCTGAACAAGACAGAGCAGAGCATGGCACGCAAGGCCGTTTTGCTCAGCACACCACTGCCAGCCCAGGCTCTAAGCAGCTGCTGCCAGCCACGGAGCCCAGGCTGCTCCCAACAGGCAGCTGGGAGGCTGCAAGCAGACCAGGCCCCGTGGGCTGGCTGCAGCCAGGTGGCTGCAAACAGCTGCTCTGGGCTCTGGCATGTCAGCACTCCGGCACCTTCCAAGGTAGACGTTGTGGTTTTTTCAGCACTCTGGCCAAAAAACGTTGCCTATCCCTGGCCTATTGCATTCAGTCCCTCTCAGTCCTGACTCTTTTTGAAGTCACAGTGAACCAGTATACTGAATACATTTTGACTACCTCTTCACTCCCACAGCTGACCTGCACCTTTCTTTCTCATTTTCAGTTATTCCTGTTTCTTTACCACCCTTAAATGTCTGGCAAACATCACCGAATGGGGCTCCAAGCAGTTCATCCAGAATCCCTCTTTCAACCCCTCTCTCAGCCTGTTGCATATGATTAGTGCGGTCCTGTCTTCTCTGAGGTGGAGCTGGATCAGTTTGCTCTGCACCTCATCTGTGTATAAATTTTTGGAGGATCCCAGGACTCATGACAAGAACACCCAATGCCAGTCATGAGTAGGGGGGCTAATTCGCATATGGATCCTTTGTGGAGGGTATCTGGCGTACACACACATACTGAGCAGTGCTGAGCTATGGGGTCACAATGGCTTGAAATGCTGTTGACTCTGTTGGGGCCCAGCCCAATGAACTATATGGTAAATCATGGGTCTTTTGGCTTTGGATTTGTATCAGGCATGTTTATTTCATAGTTTCATAGTTGGTAGGGTCAGAAGGGACCTGAGCAGATCATCAAGTCTGACCCCCTGCCTTGGCAGGAAAA
>NW_017729025.1:71577471-71579971 GCF_001723915.1 Gavialis gangeticus
TTCCTCCCCAGGTGCATCACTTTGCACTTGTCGGTGTTGAAACCCATCCTGTTCTCATCCACCCACCCCTGTAACCTGTCTAGGTCTGATTGCCGCCTATTCCTCCCATTTTAGCATGCCCACATCTGAGTGTCATCAGCAAATTTGAACGGGTTGCTTTTTACCCCCTCGTCCAAGTCACTGATGAAGATGTTGAACAGTGTGGGCCCAAAGACCAAGCCCTAGGGGATCCCACTGCTCACATCCGTCCATATCAAAAATGACCCATCCACCACCACTTTCTGGGTGCAGCCCTCCAGCCAGTTGGCGACCCATTTGACTGTGTGGGTGTCGACACCACAGTCCCCCAGTTTTTTAATGAGAATGGGGTGAGAGACCATGTCGAAGAACTTCCTAAAGTCCAGAAAGACTACGTCCGCTGCTACATCTGCATCTAAGGATTTCAAAGACAGTTTTTCAAATTTGCCCCTTTTTCCTGAGCATGTGGAAGTGTAGAGTCTGACAGTAATGAGGGGAAGAGGCTACAAGGGAGAAGTTGAAGGGGAGGCAGAGAGCAGCAGGACTATCTGACTCCCCAGATTTATTTTCCCTGATGTAGTAGTGGGAAGGGAACAAATTCAAGGCAATCTTCCAATAACTAGATTCCATACCTAGAAAATTTATATCAAATTTTATAAATTTTCCATTTATAGATTCTGATTATTGGGGGGTGATCTTATATTCAAGTAAATATGGTATGTATCATATCATGTGCTGTAGCTCAGAGAGATAAAAAGATGGTTTGGTCAGATCATATTTCCTTTTCATATTAGAGTATGCTGTGACGGCATAATTGCACAGTTTGAACTTCCTTACTTCTTATATGTTACATTTGGAAATACTGGTTCTTTGTTAATTGATTTTTGGATTTTTTCTGAAGTATGCATTTTACACTGTACCCATTTATTGCACTCTTAAATTTCCTTTAGTTGTCTGAAACTAATACACTCCCTCTTTTCTTTCAAAGATCCCTGTGTGTATGATTATATCACTAGGACCATGGCAACATAACTTTAATAGAAAATTTTTCAGATCATTGAAGAAACCATGCTAATTTGAAAGGAGATGAAAAGCCAGAAATTTCTCTAACAGATTAGAGGTGAGGGAGGGAAAGTAAAACCTAAAACCCTTTTTCAGGGAATGTGAAAAAATGGGAGGGATAAAATGACTACTGTCCAGGTGTTTAAGTGTGTGTTTAATGAGTGGTGCTGTGTCTCAGTAGGCATTTTGCCAATATGTTAAAAAACCCTGAATTTGAATTTGGTAACTAAGGCAAGGGGTAATACTGGTTATGATGTGATGCATTTTTTCCTCCTAGCTGAAAATAACTGACTGATTATGTTTCAAATATGAATAATAGAAACATAATTTGAATAAGTTCCTGTTATCTTTCATATCTGGTCTTTAAAAAAAAAAAAAGGAACTGTATCCTAAACGTCCTTTTTCTTATTTAGATTGTGAGTACCTTAACAAAAGCACTTGCATACAACATAAGTATTTGCCCAGCAGCTGAGTGGTTTTGTTTTTTAAGTACCCAGATGATAAAGATATACTTTTGACCAGAAATATTACTGCAAGTAAGAGATAATAAAAAAGGAAAAAAGAGGGGGGCTTGGACATTTCCTTTTAAAAGGAAAACAGTTGCTTTAAACACTGAAAATTAAATTTAACTTTAAAAACAAACTTTGATTAAAAATTAGGACACAAAAATTATTCCATTATTTAAAGATTACCTTTTTCCCATGATTTTACTTCTAAACTAATATTCTGCTGCAGCTTTTAAAAAAACAAAATCTTGCAACATGAAGAGCCTAGAGGTGACTCATTGCAACTCTCCTGAATGGAAGAAATGCAAAATATTTAAAAACAAAAAAGGCATCAAGCAACTAATATACAGTTTATTTTAATCATGATTCTTTGACATAATTTTTATTTTGAGTCCCAAGTTTAAAATAGTGTTTTTGATTTAATTATGTCATGGATGGCAACAGAAAAATACAGCTCTGCCCCATCTCAACATGCTGTGGTCCTGGGCATGTACAAATGTAGTGCCTGGGAGCAATAAACTGGTGCTGTGTGCGCTAGATTTTATTGTGTCACATTACTTTCACATGTAGATTATCAGCTTAGTTCAGAGAGGTTTTACTTAATGTGTAGCTGTCATTTTGGTATTAAATGCACGCTTTATAACAGTACCTTACGTGCTGAAGTGTATTTTTCTGAATTTGAATATTACCTGGAAACTCTCAAAACTTGAGTACATCTTGGGCAACTAAAATTCTTAGTTTTCGTTTCCTCAGATTTTAGGCTGTAGTGGGTAGTTTTTCTGTAATTCCTTTTAGTCCACTACTTTTAAAGATAGAAACAGTTCATGGGGCTTCCTGCTGTTTGGGAATGTGTCAGTCAAGCTGATATCTCCTGCCAAAGCATTTATTCTTCTTACTGCCTTCCTTCAAACAAT
>NW_017729025.1:71584971-71591865 GCF_001723915.1 Gavialis gangeticus
AAGCTTTCAGTTTATATGCAAGAACTCTAAAAAAGGCAGAGATGCTTTTATTTAAAAAACAGAAAAAGATTTTAAAAGGGGATAAATACAACACTAATGTATTTGAGTAATAATATTTTCACATTATTTACCTCCAAATACTTTTTTTAAGCCTGTCCATATTTTTAAACTTGTGATGGCCTGGTTTTTGGTGACTAACGTGATGTGCATAATCTCAAAAAACAAAAAAACGAACAAAATCTGTGAATATGATAATACTTATATTGTGGACTTGGAAGATATTTATAGTCAAGTGGAAGCCTTGGAGAATCTAGTTACTTTTCAGTTTTCTTGGTCCTTTCCCCTACATGTCTGCAGCTTTTAAGGCAATAGGAGTTGTGCATTTACGCTGAATGATTTTTGCACAGTTATGACAGTCAAATACAGTTAAAAATACCATTATGTAAACACTTAAGTCTAATATGAAAGCAGTTACCAGGTCTGATTTTCCTGTGATTTAAGATGATATGCAAACTCTGGCTTTATGTAGTTATAAGGAACTGGAAGTGATATTGGTGACCATGGTAGAAAATAATGAAAATTCCTTATTTATGTAAATGCATACATCATGCTTGAAGTGTCACTAGGCTGGTGCTCTTGGACTGTGTTTTCCCAGGAATAACTTATTTCCAATACAAATTAAATATAATTACGTATAAAACAGCAGCAATCATTCCTTATAGCATACGTGTACTATATATGCTATAAAAGGAGAATCATTTACATCTATATGGACTAATACAGACAGCTTGTATACTTCATATGGGTGTGGGTGAATGTGCTTGCATGCTTCAATGTTTACATGCAAATATAAAGGTAGATTTCAAATATTACTATATATGTAAAGGATCTGGCTATTTGGCTGGAACTTCAGTATGAGCTTCAAAAGAGTGCACAATTGATATCATTGGTACAAGCTTCTTTTGCTTCCTTTATGAGCTGTGAATAGTTCAGAATATTGGTTCTTTCTCTCTGTCCCTGGAAAGTGGCTCCCATTCTAAAATGCAGGGTGAGTCCTTGTCTTTTGTAGGGACTTCTGTATTTTGTACTGGATAGAAATATACAAAGTCTTAATAGCATAGAGGTGGAACCATATCTACATGTGAATGCACAGCCTTGCAGTAGGCATAGTTGTAAGTGTCCAAGTGCTGGAGGGGTTATGCTGAGAAGAGGGAATGGAGGAGGGGGTACTAGGATAGTATCCAGGTATGGAGTAGTTTTCTCTTCCCTCGCCCCACACACGTGTACATACATACACACTTGCCTCCCTCGCTTCAAGATCCCTGGTATAGCGCAAAACCTTGATGAAATATTAGTGATTATATCAACATTTCCCTTATTACGATTTCCAAAAAAGACAGTTGAGATCTATGAAGTCATCAGTTTAGGCATTTTTTTTTCTCCCCGAAATCTGCCATTGCATTGACCTTCTGCTCCTCTCCCTTCCTCTTTCTCACAAATTTCATTGAAGCTGGGTTGGATTTTTATTTTGCTTTCTCTGGAGTAAAAGGAAAAAAAAATACTTTCATGAAGTAACTTGCTTACCAGGGATTATTGGCTAATTATGGTACTTCGCTCTGCCCTTTCCTGCAGATATGGAAAAAGACGGTATGTACAGTTGAAAAAAATTACAGTAACAGCTTACTGTGCATCCTCTGCCTTATGTCCATGTACCTATAATCCTAGTCGGCAAGGTGACAGACTTCACTTTCATCCTACATAATTGACGCACGAGTTGTAAGGAAATTTTTTTTTTTTTTTTCATTTCGTCTCATTGTTCAGTAAAATGTTATGAAATGCACGCTGTGCTTAAGCAAATCAATTTATATATGGCATTATGCTTCCCTGTTAAATGTATTGCCAGAACCATATGTTAAAATTCAGTTAGGCCCCACAAAAAATTTTTAGCTTAATTTTTTTTTTTTAAACCAGTCTAGTAAGCTAAGTTACATTGGTGCACAATCATCTGGTAAGTAAAGCCTTACAGAGTTGTCTCTTCTTCCTTGTCCTTATGTACTAGTGAAGTGAAGAATCTGAAGTATAACAATACATACTTAAATAAATCTGCAATTTTTCATTTTACAATTGCCCAAAGGAAAAATGACCAGCAAAGGGAACTTGAACAAAAGTGCAAAGTAATAGTAAGAAATTACTGAACAATAATCAAGATGATGATGTTTTCTCCCTTTTCTAAAACAGAGCCATGGCATTTATCTCACTGGCTGCTTCCCCCAGTCTTTGTTTGGTTTTTGAAACCTCTCTACTACCATGTTAGACAGGATGTGTCGCATGAGAAACCTGCAAACAGCACACATCTTAGTCATAATCTTATCTACAGATTGTATTACAGGCAATACATGCTTAAGTTCAAAGTAGTTTGCATATGAACAACAGATGGGATACATTCCCTTCAGAAAGCCTGTCCTCCAGAATGAATGTTGTACGTGGTACTTGAAATATTTCAAGACAAGTAGATGGCACAAAATGGTTGCATAAGTATTAGCTGCAAATTAAATTCCAGAAAATAAAAGACCTGGATGTAGAGTAAGATAAAAATAAATCTTAAGAACAGAAGTGCACACTGGGCACATCTAAACATTAAATTAATGTGAAACAATAATATTGTACTAGAGTTTATTTCTTCTGGGCACTGTGTTTACACGTGCACCTGGGACCAAAGCACCTTGAGACAGGTTGAAGCAGCCTTGGCTGGTAGGGGACCCAGCGTGGGGCTGCTCCAATCTGGCCCAACATGCTGTAGAGGGTCTGGCTAGAGCACGAGGGTGCTCCTGTGCAGGGATAGTCAGGCAGCAGGCAGTACTGCACTGAAGCATCCTTGTGCCCCAGCCAGCCCCGTCAGTGTTTACATGTGCATTGCTGTGCACTAAAGAATGCCACCATAGTATGTTACTTGTTTACAAGTACTAACCAGTGGTGAAGTTGATTAGTTTACTGCAGCCTAATAGGGCCATAGACACATACACTGAGACTTTACTTCAGAGCTAATTAGGCAACTTCTCAGTAAATGTGTAGATGTGGGCAGACAACATTCTTTAGGTAAATGTGATATCTTTTATTAGACCAACAAATCTTTGTTATCCAGCATTTAAGTAACTAGAAATTCTATTAACTGGAATTTCTGGCTGGCTGACCAGGTGTGGAGGAAAGCTCATGGGGGTGAGGGAAAGCTCGCGTGCGGCAGCTGCAGCCGCCACCACCCTGTGCTGCTGCTGTTTCTGCTTGATATGTGGCAGCCCCCCATCCTCCCCCCACAAGCTCTGCATTATCTGAAAACCCCTGCTGGGTTATTTCAGATAACCGGAGTTTTTACGTAACTGGCAATCCCCTTACTCTGAGGATGCCGGATAACAAAGATTTTACTGTAAATAGTTGGGAAAATGTTTCTTTGCAAGCTTTTGGGTACAAACACCCTTCTTTAGGCAGAGGGAGAGTCTGCAGTTGTATTGTCCAGTTGTGTTGTGTTGTATTGTGTACAACAGTTTGTAGCTTAGAAAATAACAGATAGCTGTGAAGAAGTTTGTAGCTTAGAACATAGGTGTGTCACGTGTATGAGCTATACATGTAACTCAGTGTAATTGTTTACTTTTTATTTCTGTCCATTTTCTCATCCAGTAGTAAATATCTTAAGTTTCTAGTTGCGTATATAGCTCATACATGTGACACAACTATGTTCTAAGCTACAAACTGTTATTCTACACTACTTTTGATCTCTACCATTCAGTTAAACTTCCAGCTTTAAGGGCATATCACTACTGCCTCACTTGTGCACCAGGAAATGCTACAATAGGTTCAGTTTTGGTTCTTCTCAACCATGGTTGCTTCTGAAAGTGCCAGTATTTCTAACCTAAGGCATTCTGTGCTTGTTGAGGGAAATTTTAAAGAAAGTGCTCTGACATGTTTGGGGAAAATCCTGTTCTACATCTTGGGTCCCTAAGTGGATTTTGGCACCTACATGTGATTCAATGCCAGATTTTTTTCAAGGCCCTGGAAAAACATTAATGTGCCCACTTCTGTAGCATGCCATCCTCTTACCCTTAATACTAAGTGACAGAAAGCTGCAAGCAGGAAAAAGAGCCATCTACCTTTTTGCAGTGTTTTTTAAGGACCCATTCAGAGTGCAACAGAATGAGACTCAAATCCATTTCAGGCACCTAAAAGGTGAAATGGGATCAGGCTCTTAATCTTCTCAGATCAATTCAGCATTTCTATACAATTGGTAGAGCTGCATGAGGGAGCCTTGGCAAAAGAATGCATCAGCTTAAATGTGGAAAATGAGTTTTGTGATGTTACAAAATCTGTGTCTTTTCTGCTTACTTTAATGGTATATGTTTGAAGCTGAAGGATTCTGTGCAGAGGCCTTAAATGGCTGGAGAGAAGCCTTCTTTCTCCTACCCCACCTCCCCCTTTTGGATCCATCAGCATCTGGCAGGGGTGTTTTGAATGACTTTTTCCATTCCCGGCCCATATTTGGCAACCTATGTGTGAACTACATTTTTTTTTTTTCATGACCATGAACTTTGCTCAGATGCACAGCACTGGGAAGTTGGCAACGTTTAACTTGTTGCTGTACTTCAAATATTGGCTTTCACTTTCATGTGCAAAGGGAATTAGTGCTTATATTTATTATGCATCAGTTCATAAGAAAAATAGTTTAAGAGAGAATTGTGTGTGACTGTCTCTGATCTTCTAAACTGGAGAATGACTGGCTAATTGCAGTACTGCAGAGAAGGACCTGGGAGTTACAGTATACCAGAGATGTTAAAGATATAGCTTGTGGGCTGGATCTAGCCTGCAAAGGTGCATCATCTGGCCTGTAGTGCTACATGCCACATGCAGCATTTATTAGCCCTAGCCCCAGGCGTGGATGTAGTTCCTAGAATGTGTCTGGCACAGGCTGCACACAATTCCGGGCTGGTTTGGGCCTTGCACTACATGTAGCGCCAACACTGAACTGGCCTGGCATGCTGGATCCAGGGCTGGTCCGGATAGGGCCCACAGATCCGCACTGGATCCAGCATGCAGGGCTTGTTTGGCATGGTCGTCACATGCAGCATGAGTGCCCCAGACTGACCCTATGTAGTGTGCATCCTGGACTAGCCCAATGCACTGCATGCTGGGGTCAGGCTGAGGCCAGGGCATACTTCATACAGTGCACGGGGCTAGAGCTGGTGTGTATATTGCAAGCCACGCATGGGTCTGGTCCAAGGTGCACACTGCATGCAGTGTCCACATCTTAACAGCCCTGTAGGCTGGATCTGGCATATGGGGCAAGTCTTATGGGCCCAATCCAGCTCATGGACTGGCCCCATGCCCGTTACCCTGCCTAGGTGATCTTGTGAGGTCCCTTCCAGCCCTACTTTTTTATGAACCTATGATCTTTACTAGAAACTCATTTGCTTAACCTAGCCCTTGTCTAATTAACTGGTGAAGAATAGTGCCTTCATGACATTTCATGTACGCATGATGGATTAACACATAGTAGTCTTCATCACTGTATAACACTTAAATGTGCTCATTGTTAATGCTCCTGGTGAGTTAATGTCTGTAAAAATGACTGTAAAAACAGTGCTAATGTTTTACAGTATTAAATATTGGGTGGAAGGTATGTGGCCTTTGACTCTTGTAGAATCAATATAAAGGAATTTCTATATTCCTTAAACTTTTCTCAAACTTGAAACTATTCCTATTGCTTCTATCACCTTCTTCACTTAATGCTTTTTTTATAAACCTTAACTATTTCTCTTTACACTGTTTAAAGGCTTAGTCTTAATGGAACTAGAGTTCTTTTATCAAACACTTAAATAGAATTTGTGGACTTCAAAACTTTCTTTCCTTTTCTTAGTCTCACAGACAGTAACAAGAAGGAGTTCTCTGAGGAATTACCTTGTGTTGTTTTTTTGCAGTGGAGATCTGTTTGCTTTAAGATGGGACAGCATGGACAGCCTGGAGCTGTCTGTGATCTCCTGCTGCCCCAGGAAGGAGCTGTAGGGGCGTGCTTCTGTGTGCACACAGGATTGGGTCACAGGAGCACCTACCTGGATTTTGCCTTTTGCAGAGGCACTCCCCGAGTTGGATTCACTTGGCACATGCCTCTGCAGACAAGAACCTCAATTATGCCCATTTGTAGACATGCATACCTAGGGCATTCAACTTGAGCATGTCTGCAAATGGGGAAACCCAGGTTTCTCCAGTTGCAGAGGCATACCTGTGGATTCCCAGGCATTCCTCTGTTAGTAGGGAAACTCAGGGGTCCTCCACTAGTAGAAATACACCCTAAATGTTGCCTATAGGACTGGGATCTAGCCACTCTGGGAGCAGGAAGGGCCTGATCGTGTGGGGTGATCTGTGATGTGTGTTTTACTCAGTGAAGTGGATCAACTGTGTTGAGACGCATCCTGGTACAGCTGATCCACTTCATTTGGTGATATCTGTTTAGACAAGGGGTGAGCAATTATTTCAGTTGGAGGGCTGCTTAATGAGTTTTAGTGAGCTGTTGCAGGCTGCAAGGGTAGCCCCGCCCCTTGGCAGGTGCCTTGCCCCCTAGTTGCCATTTTGGGACTGGAAGTCCTACCCCTAACCCCTGACTTTTGCCACCAGAAGTCCCTCCACTTGCCTTCTGAAAGTACTCCTTTTGGGAAGGGAGGGTTGCCATTTTGAAATCAAAAACCCCCAAATAATATGCTAAGTCAAACACCTATAACATATATTTTAATTTTACTACAAAAAATATTTGTTATGACTTGTGATTGTGTACTGCGTGTAGAAATAATTGCATAATAACTCAAAAATGAAGTGTCCATTTTTATATTGTGTTTGTATAGTGTGGTGTGGGAG
>NW_017729025.1:71592077-71593505 GCF_001723915.1 Gavialis gangeticus
TAAAATGTACCATACAGAAGTTAGATGGGAATAATAATAATGGTAGTGGTAGGTCTTATGCATATTAATAGTGAATTATAATCCTATGTGTATAGTTAGCTTTCAAAAAAAATGAGATTTTGATAAATTGTTATAATTTTATTGTAAGCAGCAGTGATTATGCTGCACTAATTTTATGTAGAAGGCAGGGTAGAGATGTAACTTTATAGACTAAGTGAATTGGAGATGCATAAGCATCTGGTGAAGTACTCTGTTGTTCATGAAAACTTATGCATCTTTGATTCAGTTAGTCTGTCTCAGGGTGGGCAATTATTTTGGCTGGAGGGCTTCTTAACAAGTTTTGGTGAGCTATTGAGGGCTTCATGGGTAGCCCTGCCCCTTGACAGTTGCCCCACCCCTTGTTGCCATCTTGGGGGCAGAAGTCCCATTCCTAACCCCTGATCTTTGCCACCAGAAGTCCTTCCACTTGCTCCCTGGAAATACTCCCTTTGGGAGGGGAGGTTGCCATCTTAGAACCAGAAGAAAAAAATCATATACTAAAAGTCAAATACCTACTATAACATATTTTAATTTTACTACAAAAAATATTTTTGTCGTGATTTGTATTTGCATACTGTATGTAGAGTATTATTGCATAATAACTCAAAAATAAAGTCTTATTCTTGTATATTGTATGTGTGTATGGTGGGATGTCGGGGTGTGTGAGAGCAGGTGTGGCTGTGTGTTTGGGGAGCAATAGGGTATAGGGGGGGTGTGTATACATGGGGGAGTTGTGGGGGCAAGGTTTGGGTTTGTGGGGTGTGAGGGAGGTTGGAGGGGTGTTGGGACACCCTACACGCTCCCCCACTGGTGCACTGGCCACAGAGCAGCAGGCGGCAGGGACTCGGGGAGCTCATGACCTGTACAGGCCCTGCCACCCAGTGGTATGCAGCTCCAGCTAGAGCTGCGGGTAGGGGTGAGGAGCACAGCCTGGCCAGCCTGCTTCTATTGCACGGGGTTTCCCACGGTACACGTGCAGCTTCTGATACTTGTGTGGCACTGGAGGAATCCCTGCATGATGGAGCCAGCTGCCTTCACTGCTCCCTGCTGTGCAGGTCTCGGGTCTCCCCTTGACTTCCGATGAAGTCCCAGGACCCATGTGGCAGAGAGCAGTGAAGGCAGCTGGCTCCTCCACGGCAGGGAGGGGGTGGGGTGGGTGTTTCTCTAGTGCTGCTCAAGTGCCGGAAGCTGCATGTGCACTGTGGGAAGACCTGCATGATAAAAGCAAGCTGGTTGGCTTGTACTCCCCGCTCCCACCTGCAGCTCTGGCTGGAGCTATGTGCTGCCAGGCAGCAGTGCCTGTGCAGGCCATAAGGTCCTTGAGTGCCTGCTGCTTCAGGGGTTGTGTGCTATGGAGGGGAGTGTGAGTAGATTTCCCCCCCCCCCCCC
>NW_017729025.1:71593720-71613531 GCF_001723915.1 Gavialis gangeticus
GGAGAATTCCCCCCCCCCCCCCACACCCTGCCCATGCGAGCTCTGTACTCCTGCCACCCTCTAGGCGTGGGCTCCAGGCTTTGCACTACCACCAGCCCCAGCCCCATGCTTCACGCTTCTGCCCAGCTGAAGCTCCCCCTCTCCCCACACTGCTACTTCCTTACCTGGTACCTGGAGTGAGCAGGACACTGGGGAAGCCAAGCAGGTCCCCCAGCACCTGCAGCAGTGGCAGCAGCAGCCCCGCCTGGAAGCTGTGTGCTGACTGGGCTGGACCCTTCTTCCCACGTGGGTGGGAGCAAGGTGTGTGGACTGGATGGGGTATAATTAGTTGGTGGGCACCTGTGGGCCAGGTGGAATTACCTGGCAGCCCAGATCTGGCCCATGGGCCACATTTTACTCCCCACCCTGGTTTAGACCTTTTCTCCAGCAACTCACCTCTACAAGGGATGTAGCTTTCTCAGGGGCTTGGACAAGTAGGGCATTTGTACACGTGCAGTGGTGGGGGGGACAGATGGGACTTTAATTAGAGTTACTCTGAGAGCTGCTCTAATTAAAGCTCCTGGAGTGTCATGTGTATTAGTGTCCCATGCTGGAAGATGGCAGCAGGGGCACTTTAACTAAAGCTCATTCGACGAGCTTTAGTTAAAGCACCCCCGTCACCATTTTTTGGTGTGGGGGCACTGCTAAATGGGATGCTGGAGTCTGCTGGGCTGTGGTAATTACCATGGTCCTGCAGACTTGCTTAATGGAGTCTGCTCTGATGTGCTGTAATTATGTGCGTTGGAGCAGCTTTGATGCAAATATAGAGGAGTCTGTATAGTCCCCGGAACTAAGGACCATCATTGTCTAGCCACCTTTTGTTTCAAATTCAAGGCACACTTCTTTAACCAACAAGTACTAACTTGAGAATAGGTCTTTTTATATTAAACCATGTTGTTTTGTGTGTTTACTGTTTCTTTAAAAAGAAATCCAGTATGTACACTTCTCCCCCTCATGGGAGGATTAGAAAACTACTGGATATATTTATTTAATGCACTGCTGGATGGCATAACAATGGCTTAGCGGGTACAGTAGCATAACAGTAGGTTAGAGAGTAGGCCTGATTGCCTAAGGAGGTGCACTGGAATGGAGCTAGGAGGGTGCCTGTCTCTCCCACCACCCATCTACTCGCACTTGCCCCTTCCCTGCAGCTGCAGTAGTGCCCTGGTGGTGAGTGTACATAGTGCAAGATCAGAGGGCGGAGTTTCACTGTCATGTTTAAATGGCTGCGTGACGTGTCAGTGACAAAAAAAAAAAAAAATGGTGATGATAGCTTCACCCCTACAGTAGTAAACCTCTGGCTGTTGCTTTTGTGGAACTGGCCAGTTATACCTCCTGGAAAATGCAGTTTAAGAAATTATTCATCTTGGAGTATTTTTATCATAGACAACCTAGATTATTTTTTAAGATAATAGTATGGTTATAATAGTATGGCTGTACATATTGTTAGTTTTAACTGAGTGGAGGGGTGGAATTAACATTTTTTTTTCTCATTATGCCCTTGTTGTCGTGTTAAATATTGTGCTGCTTTTTGCTGAAAGATGCTTCATTGTGATAGTGTCGGAAACTGAAAAGGTCTTATGTATTGAATAGATACAGCAGGTTGGTGCAGAAAAGCTCTTTCCATCATAATCTACCTAATATTTAAATCAAGGTCTTAAAAACAATTCCTGCAGAGCTTCTCAATATCTGTGTCCTACCTGCATTTTGGTTCTTTTAATCCTGTTGGCAATGGACTAACACTGACTTGCTTCACATAGGTTGTCAGGATGGGTAGTAGAGAGCAATGATTTTCTTGGCACTATCTTAGCATAGATTGGATTCGTGCCACTCATGTAATTTGTGGAACCCATCCCAATTTACCCACCTCAGGACTAGCAGAAACCATGGAAGTGATTATTTCCATCAGTGCTGGCTGATATTTGTGTTTGTGGAAATATATTGCATATTGTGGTTTGGAAGATTGACTGCAGTAACATGATTAATGTTCTATTCAGAAAAAGTTCTGTTGTCATGTTACAGCTTTGAGCTTCACTTTTGGATGTTGTTGTCATAAGGTCTAATCTGAAAACAGGTCATCTAAATATATTTCAATCATGTCTGTATCTGAAAGTTATTTTGCTTAATTTTGTTTCAGCACGCTGATAAAATTTTTACCCAAATCTCTGTACTTTCCTCAATTCAGCTTGCTTATCTACTTCATGGACGCTTTGAAAAACTTACTCCACAATAATTTATCCTGTTTATAAAGTGATCAGGCACCTAGAAACCTTAAAGAACACTGACTTTCAATACTATTTAAGCTAATAAGTGCCTGAGTCTATTTCATAAAAGGGAGTTCAAAGCCTGAATCACATAAGAGTTTTCAAAAACTTGAGGCCTTGTTCAGATTGTGTTAGTAGGAAGCAGTTTACTTTTTGTTTGGGGTCTGACTTGTCTTAATCTCCCTATTGATTGTTTCTGTCTTATTAATTAATTAATTAATTCATTCATTAATTCACTTTAGCAGGCAACTTTTTTGATGCCATCCAGAATAATCCATTTAATATGCTTATACATAACTGGGTGTGATTGTATGAACTATGCTATTGATATTTTTTTGGGGGGGGGGGATGTTCCTCAGAAGATTTTTGCCTTGATGAGAATTTTACTACTTTCATACTCTGAAGGTTATGTGCAATCCAAATCAGTAGTGCTCATTCATGAATCTCATACTAAGTATTGGGGGTGTATGAACATCTTGTTTGGCTTATAGTGTTAAAAGGGATGCCAATGCATTGGGAGAACACACAACAACAGCAGACTCTCCCTATGTCTGAAGAAGGGTATTTGTGCCCAAAAGCTTGCAAAGAACAACTTTTCCAACTATTTCATTTGTCTAATAAAAGATATCATATTTTCCCAAAGAACCTTATCTGCCTCTGTCCTTAGCCCAGTGGTCTCCAATGTTTAAGTAGGAGATCACCTTTGGCATTTAAAAGCAACCCAAGATCTACCATGCGCAGCCCCCCTGCACCCCCCTTTTCTGCCCAGCACGTAAGTCTGTGGGGGGAGAAGGGGGGGCAGAACAAGGCAGAGGGAGAAAAAATTATTTGGGGGCACGCCTCCCCAGCAGAAAGTCCCACCCAGCCAGGGCCCCACTCAGCTTATCCTGCTTCTGCCTCTGCAGCGTTTTCCCTCACCGTGGGCACCTCAATCTAGCCTCCGCCCCTTCCCTCCCCCACAGACCTGCTGGGTTGGGGCATGCATGTGCATGCATGCGGGTACTCAGCCCCCCACCCCAGTCTTGTATCGACTCCAAAAGGCTCCAAGATCTATTGGTGGATTGAGATCCACTGGTTTGTGACCACTGCCGTAGACCAACACAGCAACAACCAACAGCCCCAAAACTTGGGAATGTATGTAATGTGAATGTTGGTGTTCTGAGCAGATGAGATTGAGGAGGTCCAACAACCTGAAAATTTTGAGAACTAGTCTTTGTAATTCTTCTCCCACCAGGTAAAGGTATCACCGGAGTGAAAATATAAGGGAGTACACATGCACACCTTTTTACCCTGTCACGCTTCTTTTTTGTAAAAAGACAGACTAATGTATGGTATTTATGAGGGTTTGTTTGGGTTTTTTTTTTGTTTGTTTCCCTCCTCCCCCCTCCACATTGCATCTTACATTTTAAAAGAAAATGGATTTGGGGGAAAACACAGGCTGACATTCTTCTTGATGTTCGTGACATTCTGCTAATTACAATTTTATTCTTATTCATCTACAACAACAGATTTCCCCCTAGAATTACTACTTTAATTTCTTTTTACTGTCAGGTCAAGTTAGACTTCTATGTTGCTACTGCAGGTGTCAAGACATTACATTGTGTGTGTCCACTTGACTCCCATCTGGTGTCTTGTTAAATTGCGTGGGAGTTGGTTGCTTGTTGGTAAAATCTTTTTAAACTGGAAGTATAGCATGAAGGATGCAACTTAGCAGTTTACTGCTATGCATCACTTTCATTATTATAAAATATACATTTAACTAAGACACTTCTAGTTACTAATGTTTCCTTCAGCTTTAAAAATTCTTCAGTGCTACAGCAAATCTCAAAATCTAAATACTAGGATTTCTTGATAAAAGGATATTACTGTAGCTGCAGTTTGTCTGAAAAATCACTTACTGAAAGGATTTCTGAACTCTTATCTAAAACTCACAAATCTTATTCAACAGATTTTTTAAAACTAGCTAGAAAAGGTGAAATGTTGCATCTTTTAGTTAACCAAGATGATCCAGGTATACTTTTCCAAGGCAGTAGATAGAATTTTCCTAAAACCTGAAGAGTATAAATGCAGTGAAATTTTTGCACATTAACCCAAGGGGCATGGCAAACCAGCCTAAGGAAAGGAGACCTATTCAAATGCTTTTATTATTTATTATTGAAGGTGAACGGGGTTATTTTTAATTGGTTTATCAGTCTACATAAAAAAGGTATGGAGGAGTTCACTTGTAATTCCCATTGTTTGAGACCTGAAAAATGTAGTGGAGAAATTTCTTATTTTTAAGGATAAGGTGAAATAAGGATAAACTGAAATAAAGTAAAAGCATAACCACATAAGGTCATCAGCCCCTTGTGCAGAGTTAAAGGTTGGGGGCACAAAAATAAGAGTGTGTGCTGCCAGCCCAGTCACTGCCAGTGGCAGTGCAGCCACTGATGCTGCTGCATGTACCATTGGTGCCCTGGGCTCAGAGAAACATGACAGCTGTACCTTTCCTAGTACAGCTTGTAAGTATGGTTTGTAGATGCTTGCCTTCAGGTTTTATTAAGAAATTAAACCTGGAGTAGTCGACCCCAGATCAACTGTACTTGGTTACTTTACTTAGTTTATCTTATGGTAAAATTGAACTGCCTATCTTTCCTGTATGTTTTACTCATAGCAGCTCTGCTTAGTTGTGTTAAAGAAGAAAGAAAAGAAAACCTCACGTCTTGTAGCTGAAGAAGATCCAGGATTTTGCAAAGCCTGGTGTGGGAGCAGTGACTGGTTCTGCAGGGGTGGTTAGACTGTTGCTCCCAGCCTTCCCTCCTCCTTCACTCACAGTGGGGCAGGCTGAACTCACCACGGGAGCAGCAGTAGGAGACTTTCTTTAGCACTAACAACTCTTCTTCTCCTTCCCCTCCCTACTCAGAAGCATGTCCCCTCTCCTTTTTACCCACCCCACCTGCTGCCACATTGTCCCTGCTGTCCCAGGGGCAAGGTGGGGGGGGTTCCTGTCCTACTCCATCCAGGCTGCACAAAGTTGGGCTCAACCCAAGGCAGTGGCAGCGGGAGCCAGTGGGTAGTTTCCCCCTCACCCCGGCAGGGAATACTCATGGAAAACCCTTCTGTCAGCACTGCTACTTTCCTAAGCTGAAGATCTCCTTACCTCTGGGGCAATGGGGACAACAGCAGTGGCAGGCAAGGGAGGAGAGGCTGGGAGGAGAGGACAAGGAATGGAATGTGCTTCTGATTATGGAGGGGAAAGGAGGGGGAAATTTTTACTCGGTGCATGATCATAAAAGGGGATGTGACTGTGCCACTGCACCCTCTCGAGATCAGCCCCTGTCTGTTTAGCAGTGAAGCGAAGGCCTTAATTTTACAAGCAGCAACACAATTGTGGAATATTACTAGAAAAAAACACTTAGTCTCATAGAAAACCATCATTTGTTGGAAACAGAGTATTGTAGAGTCAAGACCTTAGATAATAAAGACAAGATGAGCCCTATGGCAGTTAGTCCAAAAGTTTGTTTTGGGAACAACCCATTTATTTCGGGCTTTTTGTGTAGTCTTTGAAACTATTTAGACTTCTTATTGGTCTTAAACCTCTTATAACACAGACTAAATGTAAAATCATTTTACAGTTGTTTGAGATAAGCAATTATCTTAACATTCTGAAACATTTAAGAAAGTGGTAAATGATATCTAGAAACATTTTTCTTAGTTTTATTTCTTGAGTTTAGGTGAATAATAAGAAACCCCATTAAGAACCTGATTCTCTTTTAAATTGGAGGGGACCAGATTGATTTATGTCCTCTCAGTGGGTGGTGCTACCTGCAAGTGATGATCCAGCATTCTTTTTCCAGATTAAGGACTTGCATAGCAACCAATAGTGATATTAATACAGTGGTACTCTGATAGTCTTTCTCTTCTTAGTAAGACTAACTGATACCACTCTGCCTAGAAACCAGGTAACAGTAGTAAGTGTTAGTTTTCACTTTTACACATGCTCTGGGGGTAGGGGGGGTTGCACGTTAGAGTGGTTTCGAGAGCCACAGCTTCTCGTGTATCATCATCCCTGCACTTCAAAATGGTGGCAGGGGTGCTTTAACTAAAGCCCATTCAACAAGCCCTAGTTCTAGCACCCCTGCCATCTTTTTAAAGTGTGGGGACACTGATACACGAGACTTAGGAGGCTGCTAGAGCACAGTAATTGCTGTGCTCCAGTAGACTTGATTAATCGTGTCTGGTTGGATGTGCTATAATTACAGTGCATTGGAGCAGCATCCATGCTCGTGTACGGGCACCCAACAAATCTAATGAGAAGTTTTTAAGTTTCATCACCAAACTATTCTTATATCAGACAACTGCTTCCGAGTCTGTAAATAAAATAAATTATTTCTGAAAAAAATTACAGAGGATGGATTTAGAAAGCTGATTTCGCCCAAAGGCTTTCAATTTCCAAATGTTATTTTTGCTTACTTATCTATAATACTGGCATATTCATACAAAGAAATGCAGAAAACCTTAATGCATTGGATTAGTAACCTGCATATCTAAAATTAATTTTGGAAAAAAAATACATATTACATCTATAGTGATTAAATTTTTGGCAGATGAAATATATTTAACCCACTTAAGGGAAAACCCTAGTAGCTACTTTAAATTAGTTGCTGAACTTAAAAATTAGATGTGTCTGCTCTTTGAAAAGTCAAGGGTTTTTTGGGGGGGGGGTTGTTTTTTGTTTTTTTTTTTTTTTTGAGCAAACTTTTTAGCAATAGTATATAAATACTTCTAATTGACAGGTGTTTTGCGCTCTTTTGTAAAGAGGGGTTGCTGTTTTCTGTTGCTTCATTAGGTGGTCTAGTTAAAGATGATTTATAGGTAAAGACAGATGAACTAGAAAGTAGCATCAATACATACATATTTTAACAGCTATTTCCACTAAATTAGTAAGTTCTAATACTTAGAAAAGTCCATGAAAAGATTGTTAACTTCTTATTTACCATTATTCATTAAATATTGAATATTTCATTTGCTTAAAACATGTGGCTAACCAGTGCTTTAAGAAAGAATCCTTAGTAAGGCCTGGGATGTAATTATGCTGCTTCAGGGAAAGCACAAGGAGATATTGGACCTACAGTGGAGTTGCATCTTACGCGGGAGTTAGCTTCTAAAGTCAGCGCGTAAGGCGAAAATTGCATATAGTAAAAATTACCCTTGGGCTTGCCCAGTGGTACAGTCCGCTCCCTACCCCCATCCAGTGGTACAAACCCTCCTTCCTGCCCAGGGCAGCCTGCACCAAACTCCCACTTGGCCAGCATGCACAGCTTCCCAGCAGGGCTGCTCCCAGTGTAGCTGCTTGACCCTGTACACAGTGCTGCGGGGAGCAGCTGCTGGCTGAATCCAAACAATCGCCACTTCGGGGCATACGCGTATGATGAATTTGTGTAAGTTAAATGCACATATGATGCGACTCCACTGTACTGGTAAGACTGCCTTATGTTTCTGGAACATCAGCGCCCACTCTGGTTGGAGATTGCCAAAGAAGGCGAGAGCCTCAAGACAACAGAACCCTAAGATACCATCTACAAGAGGCATGAGGAAAAGAGAGAACTCTTGGGGAACGACTAGGAACGGAGAGACATCCTGTAAAGATTGGTGGTATGGGTGAAACAGTATTTACAATGATCTGGTTAGCATCTGTTAAGTTAGAATTAGCATCCAAGTGTTCTGGAATTTTTCCTCTGGCTCTTGCATATAAGCATGGCGTTGAAATGTTGATGAGCAGATTTCACATTGTATCTTGCATAGTGTGGTGCAGTGGGGCTCAAGCTTTTGGCCTTGCAGGGCAGATGAGCAGTGGGGGGCTGGTATGGAGACCAGATGGGGCCCTACATTCAGGGATACAGCGCTACTCTTGGATGCTGGAATTTGGCTTTGGGGTCTGGGGGATGCTGAAATTTGGCTTTGGCCAGGATTGGGTCCTGAGGTTTGGCCCTGCCCCTTCTGCCTCTCATAGGGCTGGGCAGAGTCCTAGAGAGCCCATTACAGCAGAGCAGGAGTTGATGCCCTTGCTAGGTGGAGAGTGGGCATGGGGAAGATTTGTCTCTCAAATCTGTTGTCCGTACACCTGTTCTGTCTGTTCTTGTGCTCTTTCTCAGTTCTCTCCTGTTCAGCTCTAAGTATATATATTAATAACTTTAGCAGACATCTGCTGATTGCTTAGTTTAAAAATTCTTTATCTTTCTGGCATCCTTTGGAACCACCTTAAATCAGTTCTTCACTGATCTTGGAATGTGTCAATTAGTCAAAATGATGTTTTTGTGGAAATTGCAGCTTTTAAAAGGGAGGCATTGTCTTTCCCTGTTCTCTAACTGGCCTTGACTGTCCCCTCATTGCTTTCCTGGTCCTTTTGGTCATGCTAACAAAGCTGCTTCTCTCTATCCTCTCTATCTTCTCAGAATTTGGTTACAAAAATGTGGCACAGGTTTACAATTACAATATACTGTTTAGAAATGCACAAATCATTGCTTGGATTTCAAAGCACCAGTATTTATGATAGTTATTTTAAAGCCTGTTTAATAATTGCTATCCAGGCTACACCTTTCTGTGGCTAAATTTTAAATGATGGAATTTTTCACTTGCTTAACCAGGCAGTCTGTGAAATCATTTAGGGAAATGACTAGGTCTGTCCCATTTCAGAGAAAATAGTCACGCCTGTTGGGAGAATCCAGCTGCAGGTATTTGGATAATGAGGGAGTGTCCCACTAGGAGTTACAACCCAAGGGAAGAGAACAGAAAGGAGCAAATGATGAGGAATAGTTTGCAAGCAGGAAGCAAGCTGCAAGCAGAGCAAGCTTCTTACCAAGGAGAGGTCAGACTTATGTTCTGGGGTCAGAGCCAAAGGGCTCCCCTCCTCGGGCCTAGCAGAGCAGAAGGGTTTGCTTGTGTTCATTGTTAGTTGGTTTGCTGTTCAGAGACTGTCCTTTATTCGGGAGGAGCTCCTCAGGGAGCAAAACCTGCCTGTGCAAACCAGCAGGCTTTTATATTAAGGATCTGGGAAATTTTGTGAGGTAGTATCATAGTTTGCTGTACTTCTGGATCACAAGAGACTTCAAAAAGCATTACTTTTTCCTGAAATGTAATTTTTAAAAGGTTTATTTGTCATTTTTATTGCACAATAAGCCATAGTCAAAACATTTCCTACTGTCTTCTTTCAAATCCATAAAAAGAGTGCTGGGGGAAGAAGGGGGATTAGTTTTTTTTTTCTTTTTATCTTTTAGAAATTTCAAAGGATGGAGTTCAGTATTTAAGTATTGAGGTATTTGTTTAGCAGGATGTGCAAACTGAGTCTCTGTTCTCATGTTAAGAACCTTTTATTTTCTTGATTGAAACTAATCTAACCCCTTATCATTAGTACAGATCCGGACTTTCCTGAGTGCAAAATGGTTCGTCTGACAATACAAGTTTCTACAACAACCTTTGATTTATAAAGGTGCTTATGAATCATAAGGATAGAAGTGACTTAAAAGATCATTTGGCCTAACCCCCATCTATTTATAAAGTAAAATAAATAAGATAATGTTGCCTTAAATGCAGCCTGGAAATAATAAATCCATAATTGGATATTTACAGGACCACGGTTCTTTTTATCATTAACCTTTTTACTATAATGTTTCTATCTGTAATCCTGTGGATAAGGATCAGCTGTTATTTTCATAATGCATACATTTAATAAGGTGCCAGATATGAATGACCTGCCCTAGTCTTCAACTTGGTCCACAAATAATTTCAGTATAGAATTTTGTTTTCTTCTTTAAAACAAAATGGTACTATTTTAACTGAGATCACCCTTAGCCACTATTAGATATACAGCTTGACCTTTCTTGACTATGACTTTGGGGTTTTTCATTTTCTATGGCTAGCCTTTCAAATTTAATGTTATATTAATAGATATTTTAAAGGAATTTTCCTGATTATTAGTTATCTAAATGATAAATACTGAAAAGTGGTGGAAAGGTGGGAGAGGAAAAATAGGTGAGTGATTAAAAGTAAAGTTTTATTCCTAAATTTTATGTGCAATATTTACTCCTGTTGTCAAAATGTACAGTAGTTTAGGCTGGTTGGTTGGTTGGTTGTTTTTTTTTTGTTTTTTTTTAATTCTCTTTCTATATGTAAAACTTTTTTTTCAATAAGCTTATTTCCTAACCTGCAGAATTGCTGATTGGTATCTTGATAAAATACCTCTCTGGCTGAATTAAAAAAAAAAGCCACGTATTAGTTTTGTTGCTGTTTGTTATTGTTTAAAGGGTCATCTGCAGAGAACACTTTACATGCTACAGTAAAAGCTTTGTTTTCCGGCATTGCCCGGGAATGGAGGATGCCAGTTAATCAAATATTTCAGTCAATCAAATGTGCACCGTCTGGTGCACTCTCCAGCATCAGTACGCCAGGGTACAAGGCGGGGGGGGGCCTGTGCAGGCTGCTTTGCCCAGGGCTGTGGGCCAAAGACGTGGCAATACCTCTGCGCGCAGCAGTGGCGAAACCCGGAAGTGGTACTTCCGGTTTCAATTTTGCCGCGTCCCTCGGATGCTGGTTAATAGAGTTTTCCGGCTAATAAAGTGCCGGTTAACACAGCTTTTGCTGTATTACCACAGAGGGAGAGAGTTTTGCTGATGGGAAAGTGTGGAAGTGGATAGCTGTGTTTAGTCTGAAGTCAGGCAGAAAGGAGAGCAGGGTAACACCTAATAAATTAGCTTGTATGGTCACACCCTATTCTACTGATGAAGATGCAGCATTTCTTCACATTAGATCAGAATTTAATGGACTACAAGGGTATTTATTTTGTTTAAAAAATAAATTGTGCTACTTTTCAGGAAAAAAAGGAAGTACATACTTGCAACCTTTCAAAACATTTCTGGTCATTTTCCAGGTATTGCTGGTCAGAACTTTTCCAAACAAATAGATTTGCATTGCAAAATATGTATTAGGAGAAACAAGAAGCTTATGTGACAGCATGCTGGTTTTGACAGATTTTCTATACAGGTAGGATTTTGTTGGAAACCTGTTTAGTTCTCTACCAGTTTACTTGGTGGGGTTCTGGGAATTTTAGAGCTTCTAGACTTCTTGAAACAGAATTGGTTGCCTGGGGAACATAGCCTTTCAGGTCCTTATCCTTACAGACTGACGAGAAGCTTGGGATCCTTAGCAATGGATTTCCAGGTTCAGTTTTCATTGCAAAATGCATCATTTTTTTTTCATGCTCAAACATTTTAATTTTCTTTTCACTTGGATTGATTTTTAGGAAATCCCACCTTTTATTTTGAAATAGAATAGAAATTCCTATGGAAAGGAAATTCTGACTTTTGACCATCTTCATTGGTGCTATTAATAGCAGTAGGAGAATTGAAGAGAGGTGTTCTGTGTGTTGTTGTGGTGCTGCTGAAATGCTGTATTTGGAACTAGTGGGAGGCCTTTTGTGACTTGGGAAAACTCTAAATTGACAGAGAGAGATTCTAGCTTTAGTGAAGTACAATTACAAAAAAAATCCTTTGAATTCAGTGGGGCCAGGTTTTTCATCTTTTGTAAGTTAATATTCAACTATCAATGCAGCTTTATGTTGGATAAAATAATTTTTAATTCTTATATATGTATTGATGCTATATTCTTGCAAATACTAGTTACTTGGAAGAGTTGATAAATGATGCTAATGAGTCAGTGATTCTCAATGAGGGTGCTGTGGAACCCTGGAGTGTCCCGAGATCCTTTTAAGGGTGCCATGGGGTGACATACAATGGTGTGTTGTTATTTATGCAAACATAATTCACAAGATATAAACCCAGAGATTTTAAATAGAAATCCATGGTGTGGTCGTTTTGAGTTCTTTGCAACAGAAGAATTGCTTTGTTATTTTTCTGTAGTCAAAAAAAAGAATGAAAACTGAGAGCTGTCATTTTTCGAGGGGTGCCTTTAATCTAAAAAGCAATCACTATTAAATGAAGCAAGAAATAGATCCTGTACTTTCCAATTAAATAGGTACTTCAGAAATGACTGTGGTCTGGAAAGTAACTATTTTTTCTTTCCCCGCTTATTCTGTGGTACACTGCAGATTATAAAACTAAATCTAGTACTGTAATTTACCTTAAAATTACAGTCTTATTAAGGGTCTTGAATTTACAGCAATTACATTTTTGCTGGGTATGATTCCAGTGTGTAAAACGTATCCGCTATCTAAAATGCATTTGTATCAATTGTAGGAATTTAAGATAATGTGGAATTTCATGAAGCAAGTAAGCTTTATCATCTTTTCTTACTCAGACATAATTGGTATGACCAGAACATAAATTCTGAATTGCCACAGTACATAGGTAAGAGGAAACCTATTCGGAAACTGTCTCATGCTGTGACTTTTTCTTATGGGTTGCTGAACTCCAAAGGTAATGTGCAATATATATTGTTCATAATGATTCACTGGCAGAGATGTTTTGGATCTAAATGAGTCTGCTAATAAGTTGTTGGCGGTGTATGAATACTATCAGGAAATCTCTCAAAAGAACAGGGGTAACCAAGTGGATTTTTCATATTATATCTCAGCACTATAGGGAATTCTAGGTGCAGCTCTTATGTGCTGTGGCCAAAATATTTCTGTGGGCTTTTTTTATCTTACTAATTAGAATTTAATACTGGAAATAAATAGGCAGAGATCAACTGTCTCTGAGATCAAACAGTGAAAAAATTGCAAACACTGTTCTGGAGAGGTTTCTATTGTCAGATTTTGCTTTTGCTTTTCCTCAGCTGCATAATTGGGTTTTGTCAAAATGTTTTAAGAAAGGCTTTGAGAGTAAGCCAGCTTTTGTGGTAGCAATATATGGTCCTAAAATGGTCAAAATGTGATTTCCTTGCACAGTCTCTTTGTTTTTTAAAATCATGTTTCTCAAAAGATATAGGGGGGGGATGGAAAAATGTGGGAGGTGGGGGGGAACAAGGCTACTAAGGTATAGGAATTTAAAGGTTTTTAACAACCCTAGATAGACTTACTTGTGCTGGGCTCTGATGATTAATATGTTGATAAGCACTGAAAACCATGCTCATTAAACATAAAAAGAAATTTACACATTTCAGACTAGATTTTTTTTAATTCTGTAGCTTATATAGGAATTCTTTTACTTGAATTTTCTTTTAAAAAAAGAAACAAAAGATAGCCTTTTGAAAAGCACTTCATCAGTCATCAATCAAAGTGAGAGTCAAAGAAAAAGAACTGATGACAACAGCATTATTAAAACAACTATAAAAGATGTCAAATTTGAAACTAAATCAGGTGAAGTGGACAGTTGAATGATGATGCAAATATGTAGGATTGTCATTTTGGATTGTGACAGAGAAATTCAGTGGATTCCTAATTTGAATGTAAAGGTTAACAATTTTAAAATTATGAATCGCCTAAAAATTAGAGTATCACAAGGAGTGACAGAACGTATACCAGAATATTGAAGCCTTCTTCAAACTTTTCTATGATCGTACAAATAAACCTTGTAAGAGACCCTCCTCTCTCAAGTCTTACGTTTCTTTGTGTTTCTCATTGGTGAACCCCCATGGTCAAGGATTATTGCTTCCACAAATTAAGTATTTGTGTTTCTAGTCAGGCTATGAATAGTGCTAAATTGTCCAGAAGTAAATTCTAGAAGTGTATAAAAATATAGTTACTGGTATATGGTGGAGAAATTTATCTAAATTCTGCATTCCAAAAGATTCAGGCATTTTTTTTTAAGGATTTCATCTTTCTTCATAGCCAATTTGTTCATTTATTGCTATTTTAATTCTGTCCGTCTGGCCAGTCAGTTTATCCATCTTCCTTGTTTGTCTGTGTTTCCTTGTTCATAACAGGCCAGTTGCAGGAGAATTTTTACCTAGCATTATTTGCAAAAGTTACCTGGCTCAGAATGCGTTTTCCAGCCTTCTGGGTGGGTGGGCTGATACAAGTACATTTATGCTTGGGTTTAGCTTCCTGGACTTTTGGGCAGTAGTCTGCCAAATGAAAAGCAGGGTGTTCATTACCCATTATTAACTAGGTTCATTTTCCTTTAAGGACTCTCTTACTATCTCTAACTCAATGCATGGTCTACACCAGAGGTATCAAGCATGGCCTATGGAGCCCTTTCTTCCAGCCCATGGGAGCTCCCAGAGGAGCCAGGAATTTGGGGGCAGGGGCTGCCACAGAATTCAGGGCTGTAGGCCCCATTAGAGGTGGCCCTTTGTGGCAGGGAGGCAAGTTTGCTCCACTGCCACTGAGTCTGGATACAGAGTGCAGGGCTCCTCTTAGGTCTGATCTGGCCTGGGGTGTGGGGTAAGTTTGACAGCCCTGGTCTACAGTTGTTCAAAATGGTCAAACTGTGTTTCAAAGAATGCTTCTTGTCTGTCCTGGAGAATGGTGAATGTCAGTAACAGGAGGACATTTCTGCAGTTTTTTTCTAGGCCTTACTGACTTTTGTGTATTTTAGGATTGCTTATATCTCTTCTTAAATAATATAATGTTTCCCGGTTACCATAATGGTGGGTGCTCCACTAGACCCTTGCAATAATCACTATAGGTAGTTGTAGGAGCTTTAAAGATATAATGTGGTTATTTATATGGTTCCTTTTGTATAGAAAATGTATTGTTGCTAGTAAGGAGCTAGCTATACAACTGAAAGTCAGTCTCCATGATGGAAATATTCCTCCCAAATCATGGCAATTTAAAAAAATATAGCTTGCATGAATAATACGTAAATAAGTTAAAATTTCTGATACTTCAACTCCTCTGTGACTTCCACAGATTTCAAAGGGTTTCAACTGGAAATTCAGTTACCTTGAATTTCCATGTTTTAAAATGCAGCTAACAAGGTCTGGTTTAAAAGATTCAGTTTGAGATAAATATAAAAGGAAGGAAAGGTCCATTAAATCTATTTTACCTTAATCATGTGGCAAGGCTAAATGATAAGATATCAATCTCCTTTAGATTAGTTCTTAGTCCATTAAGGTGAATGTCTAAAACTGTAAATTTGTAATTCAGAATGAGGGGTTAGAGCACTGGCACTACTGCTATTTCCTGTAGCACTCTTCACTATTTAGATCTTTAAAAGTAAAAAGAAAACATCTTGTAATGTTGTGCTAAGCATATGCTACATACTGTCTGGTGAAAATGCTCCTGTATACTCACCCCAGTGCCCAACACTTTTTTTTTTTTTACGTACCAGAAATTATGGCTAAGTAAAGAGAGAACTGAATCATATTGGAGAGTCTTTCAAGAGGTTCCTGAAGATGCAATTATGTATCTGTCAGCAGTGTTCTTTTGTGTAAGACTACAACACTTTCTTGTGTTAAAACTGTACCTGCACTCTTTCCTACATGGGCATGGTACCAGACAGCGAGGGTGGAACTACTGGATATGTACAACAAAAATAATTGCAAGAGGAAACCCCTGCAATAAGTGCTTAGGAATGAAAGAGCGCAAGGCAGGAAGATAAAATGTATTACAATTGTAGTCCTGCTGGAAGAGGGGCAGAAGAAGATAGAATCAAGGCTTTTGAGTTAGTATCAGAATAAATTCCTAGCAAAGGCCCTCTTAGCCTTGGCTATAGGAAAGAAGGTTTGAAGATGCAATGGTGGCTTTTTATTTTGCTTTGATTGGGTAAGAATATATTAAGCCCGTATGGGGCTTAATTTTCAGAGCTGACAGATGCAGGATTTCTACTGCCAACTGAAGGTGGCATCAGAGAAAGGTGTTGCTATACTGATGATGATGAAAGGCAATCGCTCATGAATGAGTAAGATTGTCTTCTAAGGATCTTAATAGTGAGTCTGCTGGTGGCTCAATAGCCCAGTTCTAGATCCACATGTCTTGTTGCAGTGAGAACAGGTGTTTCCAGTAGGTATGGACACTGTGTTGCTGCGTTGGATGTTCTGGTGTTCTTCTTACCTGTTCCTTTTTTTTCCTCTTCTGCCAGCTGATGAGCTGTTTCAAAGTGTTGAGGTCCCTCCCAAAGAGTCTTCCACCATTTTGGTCAGTCCTGAGCAAGGGTCTCCCAAGTGTTGATGTCAATGTTGCACCTCTTCATGTTTGCCTTCAGGGTGTCTTTGAAGCATTTTCTTTGCCCTCTTCTACTTTGCTGACCTTCTTTCAGCTGTGAGAAAAAGATTCTCTTTGGACGGCAGGAGTCAAGCATGTGAACAACTTGACCTGTCCAGCGAAGTTGGTTTTGGATGATCATGTCCTCAATGCTGTTGGAATTTGCTTTGACTAAGATGCTGATGTCTGTGCACCTACCCTCCCAGCTAACTTGAAGGATCTTGTGCAGGCACCATTGGTGGTACTTTTCCAAGCTCTTGAGATGTCTTCTGTATGTGGTCCAAGTTTCTGAGTCATATGGCAGAGTTGGAATGACAATAAACCAAGAGCTTTGTTTCAGCAAGGATGTCACGATTTAAGAATACTCTTACTCAGACGTCCAAAGGCTGCGCTAGCACATTTCAAGCGATGTTGTATTTCTGTGTCAATGTCTGCCTTTGATGAAAGACACCTTCCAAAATAGGCAAAGTGATCCATGTTCTCCAGCAATTCTCTGTTGATTTGAATGGAGGGGTGGTTTTTCTCTATTTGAAGCAGGTTGGTAAAAGACTTGCATTTTCCTGATGCTTAGTTAGGCCAATACTCTCATAGACTTCCAAGAATACATTAAGAATGGTTTGGAGGTCTGTTTCAGATTGAGCAATGACAGCATTGTCATCCGCATACTGAAGCTCCATTATGGATGTTGTCGTGGTCTTTGCTTTGGACTTGAGTCTGTTGAGGTTGAAGGGTCTTCTGTCCATTCTGTATACAATTTCAATTCCAGGTGGGAGCTTTTCAGGTGGGAAACTACCGAGGCATCTAATTTTTGGGCACTGCTGGGAAAATCATCGCCTGTATCCTCACTTACTGCCTTCTCCCACTTGTGGAAGAAATTCTTCCAGAATCTCAAAGCAGCTTTAGACCATCTCAAAGAACTGCGGACATGATCTTTACAACACGTCAAATCCAGGAGAAGTGTTGTGAGCAAAATCAGCTTTTCTATGTGGCCTTCATCGACCTTCAGTTCTGTAAACTGCAAAGCCCTATGGAAAATTCTGTCCAGAATTGGCTGCCCAAACAAGCTCATCAGTGTTCTGAGACTTCTCCATGACAACATGTCAGCAAGGGTTCCTCAACAGCAGGAATTGAACAGAACTATTTGGGGTTGTTGCACCAACTTTGTTTTCCATCTTCATCTCCACCATAATGCACATTGTTGACAGAAAGCTCCCACCTGGAATTGAAATTGTGTTGTTTTGCTATGCCCACCTGGAAAGAGATGCTGGTCAGTACAGTGCTCTTTCACTCTTTACACTTGTGTCTCATTATGATTGCATTTAATTTACCACTGAGCTTACTTTTGAAGGGAAAAAATTGTGCTAATCCATATTTTTTATTTCAGTACAAGTCCTTTGTATATTAGGGGGTGCTAGGATGCTCTGCTTTGATTTCACTGTAATCTTTATTGATATTGATGCAAGCTTCAAGTTATAGAGTAAAAAAATGTGCAATTGCACCATAATGATGGTATTTTACTTATGGTTTATACTTTTTCATAGCAGAAGGAAAGCATACATGTTTCTTGTGAGATTTACACTGTTCAATCCGACAGGGAAGTGTTAACAGCTAGCTACTTAAAATGCACTTTTTAATTTTCACAGATGCTGGCAGGAGCATGCATAGGCCAGGATAATAGTGAACAGGAGAAGAAAAAATGCAAGTCATAAGCACTCGTATCACAAGTAATTTAAGAATTGTGAATCTCATTTTATTGGGACCTTTATGGCTGTTTAAGAATTATAAGGATGTTTTGAAGTGAGATTTTTGTAACCACAAACTAATTTAATGTGAATGAAAACGTTAACCTATTTTTAGACAAGGTTTATATAAAGCCTCTGCACATGTTACATTGAATCTGTGATTAACGAGTTAACTGTGTCAATAAATAGTACCAGCACTACACTTCAGCCAGTCTTGGTGCCATATCATAGTGCACCAGCCACACAGATATTTCACAGAATATAGAACATTTTTCTGACTTGTTTGTATTCCGGACAGCATCGGGAAGGGGGTCAGCATCAGGACCAGGACAGCCTCAGTCCTAATGTTGAAAATGGACTGCTGCAGGAGCAGGTGGGAAGGTTACTTGGTGGTAGGGAGACAAGGAGCTCCCCACTCCAGGAACCTGTCAACCCTCAGGTCCAGCAGCCTTTCCTGCCTTACCCTGAAGTGCCCATGGTCAAGGCACTTTAAAATAGTGGGTCGTGGGAGCTCTGGGGTTCCTTGTGACCCATCTGTTTGATTGCCCTTTAAGCAAGTTGATTGACTTCCCTGGGAGTTGAGGTATAAGGCACTTTAAAATGCTGGCTCTCTGCCACCTGACATTTTAAAGTGCCTTGCTTCCCAGCTCCTGGCCTGTTGCATACATATACTTTAAAGATCCTGGTACATAGAAGCCTCTTCCTGATTCAGGGATCCCTGGGATACCAGAAAGAAAAAGTGTGTGTAGCTAGGCAGTACACCTGGTTTTTAAAGGTTCTAACGCACCAGGATGCCAAGATTGGGGGCCTCTCTCTGATCCTGTGTGACATGGCAGGAGGCAGTATTGTTGGCATTAGGGATCAGATCCCATTTAGCCCCTAACCCAGCCCCTGGATTCTTTGGAGTTCTAAGCTATAGGTTGTAGCACTAAAATCAGAAGAAACAATATACCACTGGATAACTTACTTCATGTAAATCTTAAAAGCAGAGGATAATTGTCTTGTTAAACTGGCCACCAGAAATGGGTTCAGATGGCCTTTTTAAATACCTGGATGGATGCGTGTGTGTGTGTTTTAATAAAATTGGTTTTAGAGCACTTTAACTTTACCATTTTGCAGATGGTTTAGGTAATTGTTTTTTCTGCCATTACAGTAATTGACAGTGGACAGTCCAAAAAGCAGTCTACTGGGATTATTGTAATGAAAGTTGCATTGAAGAACTGTGTTAGGTAGACTCCATTCAGGTAGAAGAGCCTCATGCAGATTTAAGTTGTCAAAGCTGTATGCTTCATACAACTTCAGACTTGACATTTTCTGATATCAAATGAATGATGTGATAAAAAGTGTTACAGAAATTTTTACACATATGCAGGTGTGATCTGCATAAATGGGCACATACAAAGGCTTAAACCAACCAGGTGAAGCTTAGCAATGTAGTCTAAATTGTTTGAAAGCTGGATAAGCAGGCACAGGGCTGGCTGCTAGGGCTGGGCGAGCTTCGGTTGCCCATTTGATTTGGAGAAAATTGGGCCTGATTTTGGTGGCTGAATCATCTAATCCGAATCGAATTGGGAGACCCATTAAAAGCTCCGAATAAATTCAAAGCATCCTAATCAATTTGGTGATTCAGACGGTGGTCCTGTGGGGAAAGAGAAACTGAGAGGGGGCGGGGGGGGGGGGGGGAGGGGG
>NW_017729025.1:71613554-71613842 GCF_001723915.1 Gavialis gangeticus
ATCAGTAGCTGGCCAGTGACTGTAATCTTTCCCTGAGTTCCCTTCCAGTTGCAGTGCTCTTAGGGAGAGATGTAGAAACAGCATATAAGACTGTGTGAAGCCTTTCTCTGCCTTTTGTGAGCTGTCTGTCTGCAAGCAACAGTGTGTCAAAGGTACTGGCTGGCTTCCTAGTCAGTCTCTTGCTTGTCTATCTTCTTGTAAAGGATTGGCTATACCATACCAATTACCCTTGCCTAGAATCCCTTTACTTATCCCTATCCAATCCATTCATGTCAACTTTTTCTACTG
>NW_017729025.1:71618842-71620115 GCF_001723915.1 Gavialis gangeticus
CCTAGAATCCCTTTACTTATCCCTATCCAATCCATTCATGTCAACTTTTTCTTCCCCCAAAATCCTCTCATTTGATTCTTGTTTTGTTCCCCCCCCTGCACTTTTTTAAAAAAAGCTGGTTTTCCCTGGCAGTGTGTGATCCACCACTGTGCAGGAAAGCATCTCTCATGCTCTCACTCATGCTTGCGCTCATGCTAAACATATACAAGATATGTTTGTGTGTGTGTAATATATCTTATATCCGTTTAGTGCATGTAGTACATCTGTTTAATACATGTGTGTGCAGTACATCTTGTCTTTGTTTAATATATTACACACACATATTAAATGCATACCAGATATATTACACACACATATCTTGTATGTGTTTAATATGTGTGTGTGTAATGCAAACTAGATGTATTTTACACACACACACACGTGCACACTTTCTAGCACAGCAAACATTATGAAGCGTGCTGGAAACACAGGTGCCAGGTCTTCTGGTAGGGGAGGAAGAGGAGCTAGAGGGGTGTTGGGGGAGAGCTGCAAGCTCTCCCCCGCCCCCCACAAACATAGACACACCCTCTTTCCCGGCAGTGATGAGCAAGGAGGTGGGATCAGTACCTGTCCCTTCACCTGCACCACCTCCACTAACACCAGAAATAGGCACCAGCATGACAGTCTCCTCCACCCCAATTTCAGCTCCCAGGGTTAACCTCCCAGTGCCAGAGGAGCTGAATCTGGAAGCAGGGGAGCTGAGTGCCATAACCAGGGAAATTCTGGGGAAGGAGGGGGCATCTGAGTTTGTGCTCCACACACCTCAAAGTTCCCCTAGAAGCAGGTCTCCTTCTCTGGAAGGCACCTTGGAGGAGGTTGTAGGGGCATGTGGCTGAGCTTCCCCTGTTGTTGTGCCTCTGCCTGCTGAGGAGGGGGATAAGGCAGGATCTCCACCGTCAATCCAGAAGTGGCGGGGTAGTGTAGTGTGGGATCACTTGGAGTTGGCAGATGATCCTGGTATGCTACCTGCCAGTACTGTTGAAGGCAGATCAGCCAAGGCGAGGAAGTAAAACACTGTCACCACGGTGATACTGCTAATGGTCTAATAAAGATATTACATCTACTCAAAGAACCTTGCCTGCCTGTTCCTTAGACCGCGTTGGGAAATTTGGTCGTCACACCAGACGACAAAGCTAACATATTTAACGATTTCTTTGCCTCCGTCTTCCTAAGTAGGGACCAGAACAGCCACCTCCCTGCTGGGCCCCCCTTGGGCCCCGAGGGAGGCACACCT
>NW_017729025.1:71621063-71637682 GCF_001723915.1 Gavialis gangeticus
TACCCTGGAGGTTTTTAAGAAGAGGTTAGATGAACACCTTGCTGGGGTCGTTTGACCCCAGTACTATTTCCTGCCATGGCAGGGGGTTGGACTAGATGATCTTCTCATGTCCCTTCCGACCCTAGAAACTATGAAACTATGAAACATGGCTACAACCAGAAACCCAGTTAACATGCACAAGTGACATGAGTTTTACTTGCACCTCAAACTGTTGAACTTTCACAGAAGCCCCTGTACCTATCTCCTTGAAACCTGGCAGGCTTCGTGCCCTCAGAAGGGGCTGCCATCCCTGCTGTTTTCATCCAATTCTGCCAAAAAATGACAAAGTTATAGGTATGTTAGTGATTTCTCCATTATAGTCTATGACTGAACCGCACTGAATCAGTGGCAAATCTTTCAAATCCAGTGTGGCTGAATCAATTCAGGACAGTGATCGAAATCACTGTCCCCCGAATCAGCTAAATCGAAAGTGAATACTGGCCAGTTTGCACAGACCTACTGGCTGCATACTCTGCAGACAGCCTGCACCACTAACAGCATGGGGTGGCAGGGAGGGAAAGTGGGGTTGCAGGGGGCCCAGAACCTGCATCCAGTGTGCTTTGTGGACTCCCCTGTCTGCCTGGTGACAAAAGCTGAGGACATACCTTGGGGCTGATTGGCTGGTGGACCCAAGGGACCACGCCCCTGCTCCTAATGGCACCCCTTTCCTCTTTCAGCTGTCAGGTAACTGACCCAGAGGGGATCTGTTGTCTTTGGAAAGAGTCTGTACCCCACCACTCCAGCCAGAACGGAGGCTCTGGCTGCAGTGGAGGGAGTTTTGCCCTCAGGGCTGTAGGGGCTCTAGTTGTGGGAAGCTCTGCCATTGCAGCCAGAGCTCAGGGCAGTAGAGCCCTGCTGTGGAAGCTTTTCCGCTGCACAGCCCTACCTGTGGTACTGTGGGCTTTGAGCGCAGTGAAATGCCATGGGGGGGGTGCAGGGGTTTATTTTCAGGGTACTTCAAGCTGGCGCCTGCAGCCCTTCATGCCAGTCAGTGTCCATAGTGGGGGTGGAGGGGACATGGCTCCAGGAATGTCAGGCACAGGGGTCGGCAGTGTCTTTGCAAGGGGTCTCTGGGAACAGTGGGAGCAGGGATTGGCAGTGGCGGGGTGTTGGGTGGCTCTGGAAAAGGCAAGGGTGGAGGTCCGATGCTGGCCAGGTCTCTTTCCCCTGACAGCTGTACAGCTGTGGGGTCAGGCTTTCCCAGGCTCTCAGCTGTCAGGGGTTGCAGCCCTAGTCACAGAGGATCTCCCCAGAGGGAAGAGTAGGAGAGGGAACAGGAGCATGGATGCCAGAAAATATTGGTAGATACATTTGAATGGGGTAAGTGTATAAGAATTCCATTAATCTGAGGAACTGTATTGGGAAACAAGTTCATCCTCATCCAGTGCAATGGAGATTTCTGCCATGCTGGCCATGTTTCCTTCAGCTGAAGGGCTGTGAATGCATTTCAACCAGTGGAACTGTGATTCCACTGGTTGAAATGTGTTTGTACTGTATGTTATAGGGCAAACCACTTTTTACACATTCTTGTATATGGAATGTATTTTTAATGGATTTTTTCAGCTTTAAAAGGAGCTACTTGGTAGATGACATTGTAAGATTAAAACAGTGAAGGGTCAGACCTTATGTCAAAAGTTTAATTTTAACAGGCATTTCTTTGCTGTTCCTCACTCTTAGCCTTTCAACCCTATTCCAAACATAGTTTATGTTCCAATAAGTCCTTTGCTCATGATACATACACTTATCAAAAATAAATCCTTTGCGTTAATATGGGCAGTGGAGAATTTCTCAGAAGACTGAATCTCAGAATATAAAATTGATAAATTGTTACCAAGTGAAGACAAGAATTTGCTAAAATGTTCAGAATGAGATTGCTTTGTCAAGATTTGTTTTATGAGATCTGGCATTATTGCCCTGTGGAGCTGAGCCTGAGCTGGTTACTGTGTCTGAGTGACCGAAAGGTTTGGAGGAAAGGGAAGAAGATCCCTCAGAAAAAGAACAATTCTAGTTACTCAAAATATATCTAAACAATGTGTGTTTTATGATTTAAGAGTCAAGGAAAGATGGAAAAGCAGAAGGAAGGGCAAAAAGAATGCTACTATAGATATTTTCTGTCTTTTTTAAAGGAATGTAACTGGTGTTTTCTAGAAATCCTTTTTATTCATGTATATATTAGCATAGGTGAATTCAATGAGAATTAAAACCTGAGAGACATAATAGTTGCATTTTGCAGCACTGAAAATTGCTGGGGAGATACTTTTTCCATGCACATACTGTGGGACTTTACGTATATTATTCTTCTCCTGCCATTTAAGCCTTAATTACTGGAGTTTTAATCCAGCATAGTATATAGGGAAGCATTGTTTTTTGCATACTTTCCTATAGCTTAAATTAAATGCAGGTATTTAATATAGTATTTTAATATATTGTAGTGTGTTTTATATATTAAATGCAGGTATTTGAGAACTAAAATTAAGAGGGAAGTTTGTCACAGAAAGTGGAACTCCTTTTGTTAAAGGCATGATCTAAAACAATTCTTAACTGCTCCAGGGATTATCCCCTTCCAAAGGATAGGGGTGGAAGGGAACATAATTGACTGATTTTCTTCACCAGCAGTCTTTAAAATGGCCACTGTTCTTGGAATCTCCTAATAGGGCCTCTTCTATCTGTTTCATTTCTGTCTCCGTTCCCTTTCTTAGTTTGTTTACTATACAGCAGTACAGCTCGGATGACTTCCATTTTTTCTCATTGTTTAGATTATTAGGAAGTGAATTAGTTGTTAATGAGTACAGTTTGAAGGAGGGTTGTGGGGGGGAGAGGACAAGTGTGTTTACAGAGGAAGAAAATACCACTGACTTGACAAAAGTTTTCTGAATAGGATAGTGGAAGAGGCAGTCATATAATGAAGGAAAGCATTCCAAAGACATTCCCACTTTTGTCATCTGTGATTAACAAAGGCTTCCTTTTCAACAAAGGAAGCCTTTTCAACCAGGAAAACAGGTGACTATTTTGTTGTCTGTTCTGCTTTTCACTGGGATCCTTAAAACTCAGAGTCGATACCCTGTTTTGCTGCTTTTCCTGCTCTGGGCCACAGACCCAATGGATTAGGGTTTGCTTTTAGAAGGCTTAGAGAATAATAGAAGTTCCACGTCATGAGAACCAAACTTTTCACCCAAACCTGTAGCTGATCTTGCCATATTTGCACAAATCTGAGATGAGGCTTTTTCCTCCTCCATTAACATGGATTTGTGTAGAAGATGGTGAGGGGCATGCAGCTTGCTGTGGCTCCAGCCCTGACCGCTGCTGCTGCTGCTGGGCTGGGGCTGAAACTGGAGCAAATGTATTCTCTGTTCCCAAGGCTGGAGCAAGGCAAGAGTTGTGCCAAAGCTGAAGCGCAAGGGTAAATGGGGGGCGGGGGGAACAGGGGTTGCAGGGCATGAGAAGTGAGGGGGAGCAGAGGCTGTAGGGAGTCAGGTAGGGTTGGGTCAGTTAGGAGCTAGGCAAGTGGTGGGATAGGGGTCAAGCTGCTTGATCACCCCCCATGCTTCCCCTACTATCTGCCCCCTGCCACTGCTTTTCCCACTGCAGAGGTGGGGAGGTATGAATTTAAGATGACCCTCCAATAAGTAAATTATTTACATGGAAAATTATAACAAATTTACAAATTTGCCATGTATAGAATCTAATTATAGGGTCATCTTAAATTCAGGGATTCAGGTCAATATTTGAAGAAGGGACAATTTTTAGGGCTCAAAGTATAAGAAGTAGTTCTTTGCACATCTTTTAAAAGTAGTACTACCTGATCATTTACTGCTGCCCCATTCACAGCTTAATACTTAGAACCCGGATTTTTTCATTAGAACCGTCAACTGAAGGAGAAAATATGTAGTATGGAAGGGGTTGATACACTGACATTATTGTAACTCCAGTAATTTGAATAGCCTCTCAGCATAAAATGAAGGTAGAGCATAAAATGAAGGGGACATGACTCACATTGTGTCATGTGGCTGAGCTGATCAAGTGTCAGCACTATCCAAATGTATTATTTAAGATTGATTGTCTCTTTTCTGTGATAGATAACTAACATGGTAGTTGACTGATAACTAATACAGGGATCAACCCAGAGAAAGCTGAAGTTGTTCTGAAGGGACACTTATCAGAGGACATGCACACTTCTTTGATATGATTTTGTCATCTTCCTGGAAACTGTTTTGTTTTAACCACAGAAGAAAAATTAATATGTAAGGAGAAAAGGGACTGCAACCTACTCCCTCCTTTGCAATGCTGAATTTCAAAACTGAGAGTATAATTCCCCCATATCCTTGATTTCAAAAAGTATTCCTTTTGTTTCCCTCTGACATCTTCCCTATTCTGTTGGCTGCAGCTAACATCTAAAATGTTAATAAAAAACCGCATCTGTTCTATCAGGCTGCTTGCAAATAAATAGGCTTTAGTAGACCCCATTGATGATCTGAGGTTAGCACATGAATGAAGTTGTTCCCCTGTGAGGTGACAATTCCCATGAGGCACTTTTGCGAGTAGATAGATATTGAATGAAAAGGCATTATTAGAGATGCCTTTCAGGCAGCTTCCCCCCCAGTGCTCCTCAGAAAAAATATCAATTTTTCATACTTTCATACCTACCAAAAAAATCCAAAATGTTTTCCTCTGGGATGTGATAACTTCTGAAATGACTTTAAATTCTTAGTGTGGTAGTTTCGTAAGGGTATTTAGAAACACCTTAATACAACTGCTCCAACTTCATTCTCAAATGAACAGAATGTAGAATACATATGTTGGCAGTTACCGGATGCATCTACACATACAGCTAATGTGCATGAATAAACTCCGGAGCTTATTGCTCCAAAATTTTTGCTCCCAGGTGTGCCAACTGAACGTGTGCTCAGGAGCAAAAAAACTCAGGGGTATATTGCTCTGGAGTTTGTGTGCAGCACATTGAGCTTGGTCAGAATAGCTGTGGCTGACAGCCTCTGCACTGAAGCACCCTTGTAACTCAGCCCATTGGGCAGCATGTATGCACAGAAAAACTCTGGAACAGACTAGCCTGCTAGTTTGCCCTGGAGTTTATTAGTTTCATGAGCCCTAATAGGGACTTACATGTAGATGTGGAGACATTTACTGCAGACCTAATTAGGCAGTTCTGCAGTAAACATCTCATGCACGTGCGTCTGCTGTGTTTGGTATGAAGATGCAAGGCAAAGACAGAAGACTAAGTATGTAGTTTTTTGTGCTGCCATTCCTAACTCTCACACCAGTAATTCAGAATGCATAAAAATGCTACTTTACATAAGTAGAGAAGGTTCTTTGGATAAATCTGATATCTTTTATTAGACCAACTAAAATAGTTGGAAAAATTCTTCTTAGCAACCTGTTGGGTTTACGTTCCTTTTGTCAGGCTGCAGAAGCATTTAATTGGAAAAGCTTGCTAAGAAGAATTTTTCCAACTATTCGAGTCGATCTAATAAAAGATCAGATTTACCCAAAGAACCTTGTCTGCTTATGTCCTTAGACCAACACGGCTACCACCTACACCACACTACATAAGTGTTAAGCAACATTGTTAAGTAGTAGAAGGGGAAAAATACTCTGAAGAAACAATTGATTTAACAAAATCTTTTGAAGCCAAGTTAACATGGAGCTGACATTCAAAGGAATAAAAATAAATCAATTTCATAACAATCTGCAGCCAACCCATTAATCAGAGAGATCATTTAAAGGCTCCCTGTGTTAGCCCATCTGAGAAGCAAATGATAGATAAGGGCCAAATCCATTTATATAAAGCAGAATCTTTGTAGAATTCATCTATATTCAGGAAGATTTCTTTAACTCTACTTAAGTGATTTTTTTCCTATTTAAATTAATGAAATTTGAATAATGTTCTTTTATTAGTTTTTTGCCATAGTCCTTGGTTTTGGCCTAATGCCCACTCCTTTTGGATTATTCTGGTAAATCTTTCCATAAGAGATGAAGAAAACGAAGTCAAATTCTCAGTTCCATTATGTTCTTTCATCATCTCTCTTCCCTTTCCTCAGGCCCTCTCTTTTTCCAGCTACTGAACATCAGCTTCTCTGCTACTTGCAGCCTTTGTTACTACTGTACAGTTTGGCTTTTATTTTCATCTTGTGAATTTCCCATTTTAAATGGAGATCTTGTGAAAGAAACATAGCATCATCCCCAAGGGATTTACCATCTATAGCCCTCTAGCTAACACAGAGCTCTAAATATGCAACTCAACTATCTTATTTACATATGGAGATTTACACAAACCTTTGTTCCATCTGCTATTTAGCTCTGTTATGTCTGTTTTTTTCTCAGAGACCTGAGGAAGGGTATGTGGTTCCTGACAGCTTGTCTATGTCCCTCCCAACTATACAGTTGGTCCAATAAAAGATATCGCCCACAAAAACCCTAGCCTCTCACATTTTTCACAGACTATTATGCTTACTACACCAGCCCAACGCTACCACAACACTACAATATGAGGTTTTGCTGTCCTTGTCCCCTCTTTTCTTCCCTCCAACTGGGTTTATCACTACACATAATAATGCGACATGTTAGCAACACATGCCTGACTAAACATATGAGATCACAGGATGCAAAGTAAAAGAAATGTAAATTCTTATACCATTTAAAAGGATGAATGAGCATGCAACAATTCACATAAACTGATTAAAATCCAAGGAGATTATTTTTCTTGATGTGTAACTTTTTAAAGTATAAAATAATATTTTTCATAAAATTAAGTACATGTAACCTAGTCTTTTTGGCTATAATCAGTATTCAAATGTTATGGATATATTTGAAACTATATCTTGGTCAAACTACGTCTTAGAAGTCAGTATTACCTATAGCATTGGTCTTTGAAAGACCGAATAAAACTTACTGCAATAGATCAGACTACCTTAACTCCCGTACCTTTTTAACACATTATTTGTAACAAAACCATGTCTTGATAAAGCCTGTTATTTTTAATCTTCTCTGAACAAAAAGGGTATTATCAGATGCCTATTATAATTTTGGATTAAAGACTGCCTCCTGTGAGCTATGCATCAACATTCCATATAAAACTGATATTTACTACAATCAAAGTAAAATATTCTGGAGAGTGTATATCCTATGTGGAAATGGAAATAAGTACATAACATATTTAAATATCTTGCGTGTATGTGTGTGTATTTTCCTTTTCCCAAAAACACTTGTGTATTTATCAGCAAGTGCCTCTGCTGAGGCATATTACAAAGAAATTTCCAGTTGTAGGTCAAACCACTAGCATCCATTTAGAAAGATGTCCTGTCCGACGTTGAGGAGAGTTCAAGACATCTGAACTGTCCAGCTAGTCTTTACATGATTATATACCTTAAAAGGGGTCCTGCTCAAAATATCTGAAATATTTTCTCCCTTATTCCTATTTTGATTATACTGTTGTGACTGGTGATAAAGGGAGCGACAGCAAATGCTAAAATATCCCACAAAGGAAATGGAGCTTTGCAAGTGGTGATTTCTGCAAGTCAGTAGCCTAGAAGGCAGCAGTTAAAGACTATTTCTGAATGCTTGGTATGAATTTAGGGTGCTTTTAGATCCAATTTTCATTTAGTAGGGAATGAAGAGGAGTGAGGGAAATAGCAAATCAATATTCTTGCAATATTAGTTTTGGATAGTAACTTGAAATGGCAGGTCAAGGCACTGAGTTGATAGGAAGCAGAAGATAAGAGAGGATGGATTCATTAAAAAAATATTTATGAAATCATAATTTGTTGCTGTTGATAGCTAGAATTTGGAAGGGCCCTATATCTTTTAGAGAATGTGGCAGATGGTCAAATGGCATTTATTGGGGCGCATTTTATAACTGAAAGTTCCGTGGAAGTAATATAAGTTTTTTCCTTCTTGAGTATTTCCAGTGGGTTTTTTTCTTGTTCTGAAATACTTGTTGTCATCTAAAATTATCCTGATGTCTTTTTCCCCCTCTTTTTTTTTTTTGTTTGTTTGTTTTTTTTTGTTGACTTTCAGCTTTGACTTTCAACTGATAACAATACCACTGCCTTCTGAATGGCCCTTGGAATTTCACACCATTTTTTTTCCACCTCTAGGTCAGCTTATTTGAAAATTCACTATTTAGGGCACTTGGTAACGGTATCAGAAAGTATTAACTAATCAGGAAAGGAGAAAATAACAGTAGTTATATTTAGAATCTGCAGCCTCAGCTTCCTGCTGCCAGTCCAACTAATTTATAGATTAATGTTAATACCAGGCCCAGTTCCAGTGAATCTCTTACTTTTTTTTAAATTTTGGAACTAATGGATAGTATCAGTTCTAGCCTAGGACATAGTCACAGTATTACATAGACGGTTAGAGTGGCTGCGGTCCAGGTATCTCTAATATAATAGAGCAGTATGGTTCTTAAGCACTAACATCTTTTATTTTTATTTTTTTCTTCTGTTTTCCCTTAAAAATGGAATGCAGCTATAACCACTGTACTAAGCAGCTTCTTGTTGTTGGCTGTACAGATTTTTTGATATACCACATTGTGAGAACAGAAGCTTCCCGTTGCTAAGCAGATTTTTATGTCCACCAGTCGTATTGGGCCTTTAGCTATTCTGTGTTTTCTGAAATATTATCTGAAAATCTCTCAGTTTTTTTTGAAAGCTGAAACAGTGCATTAATTTAGAAGCTAATTTCATCACAAAGGAAGGTAGCAAAGTAATTGAGATTTCTTGTTGGACTAATATTGAAATGTAATTTATTTTCAATTTTAGAGTTTAAATCCTATTTTTAGTAGGTAACTTAGAAGATTGTATGGTGTCCATGATGTATGTGTAGCATAGGCAGAAGGCCGTGCAGATATGCATCTTATAGACCGACTAAATTATATATAACTTTTTCATAAGATCTATAGGACTAGGGCCAAACACCAGGGAGATTTTTATCTTTAATCTCAGTATAGTCATGTTGCTTGTTGTAATATGTCAAAAAAGGTTTAATTTGATGTAATAAAGGGAGTAAGTGGAATCTATTAACATATGCATTAACAAAATGTAATATATTGAATTAATAACAAGCATGTTGTAAGCAGATGTAAGTATGCTGTTTCCTGTCTATTGCTTAACTATGCAGGATTGTCCAAGGTAAAAATCCTGACAGAATGCTCAGCATGCATAATGTTCAATTAGGCATGTACTGCACAGACCCTCTAGATCAAGTTAATAGTTGTGAGCTTGTGCAGCTATCAGACAACACTCCAACAAACTTTCTCATTTGGATATTCCATAGTTTCTCAGTCTGTTGGCTCTCCTGATTACATTCTTAATAATAGAAATACAGAAAATATTGAACACAAGGAAATTATTACATACTGACAAAACAGTTTGGCAAGAATAACTGTATTTTTCAATGGAACAAATGGATGCTAACTGTGTGGAAAAATGAGGAATTTGAAGTGCTGGAGTAAGAAAACAAATGCTAAGAATTTTAAAATTACTGAACTCGAAGATTGCTTGAAGACAATGGGAGTAAATTTTATAGTACTATCAGTGATACCAAGTTCTTCTGTAGTATGTATATTATTTTTGTAGGGTTTTTTTATTATTATTACTTTTAAAAAAAATTTTTTTAAGCTGTTGAAAGTCAGGGTGATAGTTAAGGACTGGAGTAGTGAAGATATGGAGGAAGGAAAGCTAAACTAATGTGTGCTCAGTAAGCTAACCTTAGCCATCAGAAAAGTATCATGCAAATCTTCATAGAATGGAATGAGGTGGATGTGTGTTATGGAAGGAGAATGCTTTTGAAAAAAATTCCATTTTAAGCAGAAAATGGAATTATGATGAGTTTTCCAACAAATCCGTGCTCGGCAACCCCAATTCCTTTTTTTTTTTTTTTAATTACTTCATTTGCTTCCACCACTAATTTTGTAATCTCAATATGCAGATTGTATTAAAGCGCTTGATAATGATGCTTTATAAAGCCTTCTTCTTAAGGCTTGCCTTGCCTAAATTAGGAAATTAACTGGAATAGCAATTGTATAATAACGTATATTGTAATAACAATATAGTGCTAAGGATTCTGACATTGTGTTTCCACACAGTTTACTGTGCAGTAGATTATTTTGCAATAGCTGTTTTGGTCAGCTGCCCTGTATAGACAAAGTCAAGAGAATGCAACATAGCTTGCATTCAGTATACAGGTTTCCCTCGCTTTATGGGGGTTCTGTATGTGCAAATTTGCTCATATGTGATGACCTTTCTTATACCAAAAATTTGTTATGTGAGGTAAATTCACTCTTATGTGATTGGTGTGGTGGAAGCCTGCAGTCAGTTGCTTTGTGCAGCTCATTGTGAGAGTAAAACCATAGGCCAGGGACTGGCCCCATGTACTGCCTTCCTAACATCCCCCCTCCCCCCACCAGCCCCCAGGGACTGGCGCTGTGGAGGAACTGGGTGCAGGGCTGTCTCTGGGCTGTGGTCTTCATAGTGGTGCTGCCTTCATGCCACCCCTCACGTGTAGTGCTGGCGAGAGTGGGGAGGTCCCTCTGTAGGCGTGGCAGTGGTGGGCAGTGCAGGCTGCAGCATGGACCTGTAGCCAGGCACTGATTTGCCTCCTGTGCCCACTCGTTACCTCCCCACCTCTGTGCCAGCACTGCATGTGAGGGGCAGAACTGCTGTGAAGCCTCCAGCCCAGGGACAGCCCTATGCCCAGCTCCTCCGCAGCGCTGGCCCCTGCAGCCCAGCCTGGTCCAGCCCCGTCTGCATGGCACCCTAGGAGCGGTGAGCCATGAAGCTGCCTGGCAACAGTGTTGTACTGTCTGCTGCTGGTGAGTACCAAAATTGTCTTGTAAAAGCAGTAAAATGGGCTTGGGGATCAGTACAGTCGAGGTCTTGGAATGTATCCCTATTTGTTGCATTGTCAAGTGGGTTCCCTTTATGCAAATTCGAGTTATGCATAGTTTTCCAGGAACACATGTACAGAATGAAGCGAGGGAAATCTGTAGTCTTAACTTGACAAACACACTCATAACTTGCTCATGCCATGCCTGCCCTACCACAGAAGCTATAGGAATTAAAAAGTTTGAGATGATGAACTGCAATGAGTAATTTTTTTAATACAGGTGTGGTAGGTTGGTGGACAGGTTCTCACAGGGTAACCAGGCAGTAGCAAAGGCAAAAGTTAACAGACTATCATAAGATTGATGCATGTTAAAATACATGCAGAAACATGTATTCCTAGTACTAGTTTCTTCCTTTGGCTGGGGGACAATATTTCACTCTGGTTCCTGCCCAGCGATTTTGATTTTGTCCTAGATTTATAAGCAGCAGTAGAAAATTTAAAGGTTTTTTCCCTGTATAACACTAGGATTAATTGAATTTCCAATTAATAGATTCTCCCAGAAAAAAATGCCAACTAAACAAACAGCTTGCTCATGTATCATGAGGCCATGCTTATAATCATTGTGCAGTTTCTGCCCCTTCAGCTTTGAATCCCAGTGTCCCCAGGTGCATTCAAGAACATGTTGGGCTTTGAATAGAAAGTTAAGATATTAAGGTAATCTTATGGGGGGAGATGTTTTCTTTAAGTTGCTGCAAAAATAAAAAATATTTCATAAATCAGTTAACACGATTGTTTACATCTACTCTGCTTGTACAAACTAGTTGCCTGCATTCAGGTTCTATACTGTATTTCAGATCACATTTACTTACAATACCAAATACATCTCAAATGTTTTTTGCTGGCTATGGTGCTAGCCCAAGTGGAAGTGGGGGTAGTGAGGCCTCAAAAGGGTGCATATACACATACTAACTTTCTGACAGGTTAAGCCAACTTAACTTTTTTAAGACTACTTAACTTTCAGAGCATACACATGAATGTGGAGCCAAGTAGACTTAAACGAGGTGCAAAATAATATACCTTTAAAGTGTATTATCTTGTATCGCATTCATTAAATCAACTTAGCTCACAAGACGGCTGCCACCATGTCAAAGAGCTGTATGTGTGTACGCTCCAGTGTGACTTAGTTAAGTTGCCTTATTTTAAGTTGATTTAGTATGGATGCTGCAAAAAGATAGTACAGCCCCAATCTAGTCACTGTCGCTGTTAGTACTCTGATGTACTAATAGCACTTAAGTAGTAAAAATTTGTTGTTGTTTCATATCATCCAATCAGACTGCTGCACGCTTGCATCTCCAACTGCAGCTTACTTAGGTCAGGTACAGATGTTATGTTTCTGCAAGCAGAATCGCTGATCGCCTGGTACAAAGTGTACAGGTGTTCATGCAGTTTCTTGTGAAGAAAACATATCTCATCTGCAAACAGTCTTCCTGAATGCCTAGAAGGTTTTGCTTGCCAGAGAATTTCTCCCACTAGAATGAATTCCTGTATAATCAACACTTTCATGATTGGGGCGAGTCTAAGTACAGTATTGCCTGCATCCTTCCCAGCCCACTGTGTCCCCACTCCTGGGAAGATATGGGGAGGAGGTGAGAGGAAGCATCTGCAGGCTGGAATGCCTGTTTGCTATTTCTCTTGGGAAGAAATGAACACCTGTCCACAGCCTTCATTTCTTAGGGCAGATGGAATAAGATGAGCAATCAAGCCAAGGGCACCCTTGCCCAATTTTTTGCTACATAACCAAGTGCTTAGAAACTGGCCAGAAATCAAATCGGGGAAGGTGCTTTGGGCAGCAGCTCAGGAGGTAACCGCAAGCCTCAAGTGCAGCAAGAGAATTATAGTCCCAGTGATCTTGTGCTCATGTGTGGCAGGACAGGCCTCTTATGGGAAACTTGTGACAGCAGGAAAATGGTAACAGCTGATAAGCCATAATTTTTGAAGCCATGGAAATAGCAGTTTTACTGAAGACTGAAGCTTATGTCTTTCCCAGAAGTAGAATGAGGAATGGATGTTGAACAGAAATTATTATTATGCTTATTTGCTTGATGGTACATGGCTAACTATTAGGTTGAATTAGAAATGTGATAGATTTCTTAGGTCAACACTAGTTACTCAGAGCATGCACTTTATAGTTGTGAAAGGAAACGTGCTTGATGATGGCTCTGAGCAGGACAATTTACCAATATAAAATATTGCTATTTTAATCTTGTACATTAAGATGGCATAAATTTAGTGGCCATTGATTAAAGTGTATAAGAAAAATGAATAAAATGCTGAAAGATAGAGTCCAAATCACAAGTGTAGGCTTAAAATATAGTAGGAACCAGAGTAGTCAATAAACTATTTTAAAATAGGCAGATGGGGGCGAGTTCCTTCCTACAAGACAATGACTGTAATTTACCTCCTAACAATTCCACGAATCTTGTTTTAGTGCTTTTCTCCCCACTTTGCAATAGATTTAAGGCTCTGTATTAGCTCAGTGGTTCTCAACCTTTTTATAGTGGAGTCACCTCTCTACAAAATTTGTAAATAGAGCAGAACCCCATTTCAAAAACAAATTTAGATGAGCCTGAGCTTGCAGTTATCTCTTCGCACCTCACAGCACCTTTCAAAAGATCTTGGCAACCCAAGTGTTAGTTTAACAGTGATACCTAGAATAAAGTCTAGTCTATGCTTTCATTTCTTCTTAAAAGTAATTTAAGCATTTAGGAAGAGCAAGTCTCTCTAGACTAGACTCCTAAATGCCCAAGACAGTCGATTTAAAAAAAAAATCTGAAAAATTTTTACATCTTTTTTGCTCATTATTTAGTTTTTGTTTTTTGCAGTGGTGTATGTTTAAGAAGGAAAAGGATATACTGTCTTAAATAAGTGGGGTTGTAAGGTAGATATGATTTGAATCAACACTATAAATAGTGTCATCTCATATGTATAATAAATATATACAATAAATTGGATAATACTTGTTTGCATGAATTACAAATTAGTTGTCAACACAAATAGGTGTATATATTTAAAATTCACCCAGTTTATGAGGTGCTAAGTTTAGCAGCCTCAGTTTACACAGCAGCCTTCACTGTTGTTTCTTAACAGTGACTGCAAACTAGTCTTTTTTTTTTTTTTTAGAGGCTAAACCAGGAAAAATGCTACCAAAATCCTCCCGGGAACTGGTCTGGTTTGTCTTCCTATTTGGCAAAAGCTCAGGCTTAGAGCCAGCCTTCTTTTTACGAAGAAAATGTTAGCAAGCAGCAGTACCCACAGGTAAGTCTGCTGAGATTTCATACAGACCTTGAACCAATAAAAGACTCTACCAGATACACACCCTTCAAAGTAAGGACACTTTAATTAGCAATGCAAGAGGTGCTTACAGAAATAGTCACACAGAAATTATCCCTATTGCAATTTATAAAGAAGATGTGTTTTATTTTCTTCTATTACTGTTCTTTATTTAATGAGATGAGTTAAGACATAACAGTTATAAGCATTATTCATACATGGTCTCAAAGCTTATTTTAAAATCAGGGCAATATATTAATTTTATTGTGCTGCATCACAACTTGTTCTTAAATACCACCTTGGTTTCAGCCTCCCCAAGAAAATTGTTGATCCTGAGTGTTTGGTAAATTATGTAGCAGGTAAAGCATGGGAGAACAAAATGATATCTTTAGTTTTTTTGGCAGTTGCTATTCCTTCTAAATGCCACAGCAGGATTTAAGTAAAGATCCATTGCCTTTGTAGATGAAAATATCATATCAAATGACTTTCCTGTCTTCAGGATGTGTGTGCTACTAATGTGTGTTGCTATGTGAATTTGAACAAAAGCTTGATGCCTTGAAGGTGCTCATTATCTCGCAGAGGAAACATAAAACCGTCTTCCAAGGTAGCAGTCTGTTTTTTAAAAAACTTAAAACTGTTATATCTGGACAGTTTGACAAAGGTATAGGGATAGAAAAGTTGTGTAGTCTTTCATCACTTTAAATGTCTGTTGTTAGTGATACAGCTGTAAAACATCAGTTAGCTAATAATCCACTGCAACTCCACTGAGGATAAACTGATACAGCTAGAATTTAGTTACTTAATGTAACCCCTATAGCATCTGAGACCTGGTTTAGTCTTCTCTTGCTTTCACTGTCAGTACCTAACTTTGGGAGTAGCCCCATTTCTAAATCAAAAACTATAAAGGTTGCAAAATTGCAACTTTTCTTTAAAAAACAAAAACAAAAACAAACCAACATACTCTGTGATGTAGCTCAGTAATTCTCAAATATTTTTTTAACCCTGTGAGTCTTTTAGTTAATGTAAAGTCATCTAATGGATATATCTTGCATCTATCCTGATTCTACATCTTCCCAGTAGCAACTATAATATTTGACTCACTGAAATCTGAGGGCAATATGGAGGAAATTAAATGAAAACAATCTCTTTTATAGGGCTGTTGGTTGTAGGTGTGTTGGTCTAAGGACATAAGAACCTTACCTGCCCATCTCTTTTTATAGATGACTTATGTCCCCTCTTGCTCCAGTGCCTCTACTGCCTCTCTCTAACTGTAGGGTTGGAATAAGTTTCTACATCATAAATAGTGGTCACCAAGGGTAAATTCAGAATTTTATAAAGGGGATGCAGACCAATGTTCTATAGTGCACGTGTGGTTGTACCTGCTGCTCCCATCCCCCTCCCTACACCAGCACAGGCAGACTGTACTCCAGGAGCAGCAACAGAGACTTCTTTTTACCTGTTTGAGAGACTTAAAAAAATTAGGGCTGTGCAAAATTTCGCTGGTCGTTTTGTTTTGACACTATTTCAACTCATTTCGAGGTCGAAACAGTGAAATCGAAATGAAACAAAGGGCTTTGAAACAGCTTTGAAATAAAACGAGGCTAGTCAAAACATTTTGAAAGTTTTGAAATGTTTCAAGTGTCAAGTTTCAAAGCAGCCAGGTGGTGGGGGACAAGGGAGAACTAGGACTGTGCTCCCAGCAGCTCCAGGCTCAGCGAGGTGGGGAGTGCAGCCCTGGCTCCCTCCACCTCCCGCGGGGGAAGTGCAGTCCTGGCTCCCTCCACCTCCTGCGGGGGATCACGGCACAGGGGAAGGGAGTTGAGCCCCGGCTCGGTTCCCCTTCTCAACGTTGCAGTGGGCTGGGGAAGGGAACTGAGGCGGATTGCTCCGTTTCCCTCCCCAGCCCTACAATCGGGCTGGTCAAGGCAACTCAGCCCAGCTGGGCTGAGTTCCCCTCCCAAACGCGACAGACGTTTGCCCGATTGTTGTGCTATGGTTGGGAACTCAGCCCAGGTGGGTTGACTTTCCATCCCCAGCACAATAAAGCGCTGGGGAGGGGAACTGTGCAATTGGGGTCCGTTCCCTTTCCTAGTCCCAGGTGGCAGCACTGGTTCCCTCCCTCATCTGGCAGGCAGATTGGGGGCCCTCAGCCCCTGGAGGACTGGCACAGCCCCAGCAACCCTCCCGGGGTTGGGCTCTGATCTGCCTGCCAAATGAGAGAGGCTGTTTTGAGCTTCCCCATTATAGCCAATGGGTGAAACATTGAAACAGCCTTGCTGCTTTGACAAAGTGAAATGGAACAGCTGTTTTGACTCTAAATGAAATTTGAAACAAAACACTGTTCCGTCTAAACCTCGAAACTGAAGTCAAAATGGAACAGTGCCGTTTCGCACAGCCCTAATAAAAAATAT
>NW_017729025.1:71637693-71639912 GCF_001723915.1 Gavialis gangeticus
ACCTTTGACATAAAGCAGGTTGGCAATAGCACATCTCCAGTGGCCCAGTAGCAGGGGGTGGGAGGGAGGATCTGAGGCTGCTGCCTCCTAACCTGCTACAGCTGAGCTGCCTGTGGTTAGGTTCAGAGACAATGGCAGCAAGTGACTTCCGTTCCGAGTTGCTTGCTCTCAGTTTGGCACAGAATACCAAGGGGGATCAGGCTGGGAGGAGGAACCTGTCTGCTGCTGCTGCTGTCCTGGGGTGAGGCTGGCTTCATGCAGACCCCAGGTATATTGGGAAGTACTAATTCTGGAGCTCCTCTCCACCCCCACTTCGGCCCATGAGACAGCTGGAGACAGCAGCAAGAGTGGGCAAAGAGGGGAGGGAATGTTCCACTTAGCATGTAGGGGAAGGAAGCGGGGATTCTGTCTGTCTTGCTTCAGGAACTTAAACCCCCCCAAAAACGCCAGTTGCTGCTTCCACAGTGTGATTGACTAAAAGAGGGGTGCATCTGCATCACTCCATTTCCTGCCTCCTTACCTCCAGATCCACCCCAGCTGTCACAGTAGCAATAGAAGGATGCACGTATTGTCCTGTCACACTACTTAATATACCACTGCAGTTGCCTGAGTCTAGCATTCCATCTATCACTTCATGAAATGAACTGAATGTTAAATGGATAGCTGTTCCTTGGATAATAACATGTTTATTGCAGGGGTAAGGATAAAAGTTTTTGATGAAAGAATTCCACTATGGTTAATAATGTTTGATTTTAAAATCAAGCTTGTCCTGTACATCCTGTAAATAAGTGATTTTGTTTGATTCTGACTTCTTAAAATTATTTATTTAAAGTGCCTTGCCTGGAAGGACTTATTATTACTGGATCTTTTTCTGAGTCTATTTGGAGTCCTTTCTTTCCACATCACTACTGCTTTTCTTAGGGCAGTAAATCAACAGATACTTCACAAGTAATACTCAGTCTCCTTTTAGCAGCTTAACTCAGCAGCAAGTTCCCTGTCTGAGCAATTTCAAAATTAGGAAGATTTCTAAGATTCCTAACAAACTACTGGGAATAAAAAAAAAAAACCACACAAGAACATGGGCAGCAGATACAGGCTTTTATGAAACAGAAATGAAAGATTGCTCGTTTGAAAAGATTTTCATGGAGGAATCATTTTACCTTTCTCTATGATCCTATCTCTAACTGCTGCTATTAATGTATAATTTAGCTAAGCGGGTGCTGATGAATTTTTAAAACGTGTAATACGTTGAGAATTTATTTCTCGCACTGGCTTATGCTTCTAGTTGAAGAGATTTACAGTTTTGTTTATTTCTTCATTTCTATCTTCATTCCTTATTTGATCCAAGAAGTAGATAAGGTTTCTGACTTGATATTGACTGGAGATTAGAACTAGACCTAGAAATATTTCCCAAATGTTGCAAATTGGGCAGGGGGGACAGAAAACTTACAGTATTAGTGAAACTAAAATAATCTTCACTAGTCCTTTCTGAGCCCTATGGATTTTTTTTTCCTTCTCTAGTGCTCTTTCTGCAAGGGCACTTGGTTTCTTTCAGCATCTTAATTAGGCAGCAGGTTCCTTTCCTGAGCAGTCTGGAAACTGAGTGTTTTCTAATATTTCCTAATAAACTACTTGATTAAAAAAACAGATGGGGACAAGGAGGCAGATATGGATTTTTGTGGAGCAAAAGGTGAAAGGTTGCTGCTTTGACAGGATTTGTGTGAAGACCCATGCTGCTTTCTCCAAGTGTCTAATTTGTGCAAGTTCTGTTTTCCATCTTAGAGCATTATTTATCTAATATTATGTCTGAACAATCAACATATATGTTTATATTGAATAAAATTCATAATGTAAATAATGTACTATGCTTATTTGAACTACAAGATGAGGTTTCCCCTCCCCCCACAATAAGCATGAGGAAAAAGCCCCATGTCTTACATTTCTATATAAGAAAAACCCATTAAATACATTGTCCATCATTAAACTGCTGCCTAAAGCAAGATGTGTCCAGTAAGGGATTATTTTGGGTAAACATAGTGATGGGAATCTCTTCTTTTTTTAAATGCCCCTTAAAAACTGGGCAGGTGTTCCCTACATAGGGAATTGGCATCAGGCCTGGAGATACTGTAATTCCAGGCTGGCACTGGGAAGGCTAGAACCAGTCCTGACACTCTCCCCTTGTTGCAAAAATTGTTACATTTCATTTGTTGATAGTATAG
>NW_017729025.1:71639958-71656357 GCF_001723915.1 Gavialis gangeticus
TGTCTTACATTTCTATATAAGAAAAACCCATTAAATACATTGTCCATCATTAAACTGCTGCCTAAAGCAAGATGTGTCCAGTAAGGGATTATTTTGGGTAAACATAGTGATGGGAATCTCTTCTTTTTTTAAATGCCCCTTAAAAACTGGGCAGGTGTTCCCTACATAGGGAATTGGCATCAGGCCTGGAGATACTGTAATTCCAGGCTGGCACTGGGAAGGCTAGAACCAGTCCTGACACTCTCCCCTTGTTGCAAAAATTGTTACATTTCATTTGTTGATAGTATAGATTAGTGCAGCCTATCTGAATAAGATGTATGGTAGTGTCCGTTGTGTGCAGTCCCCCTCAGTGCCAACTCTTTTTCAGGTCATGGTGAGCCACTACAGTGACTTCATTTTGACTTTCTCTTCACTCCCACAGCTGAGGTGCACCTTTCTCTTACATTTCCAGTGATTCTTGTTTCTTCGCTAGCCTTAAATGTCTGGCAGATGTCACCAAATGAGGCCCAGAATTGTTCCTCCACAATCCCTCTGTCACTTCCCCCCCCAGCTAGTTGCATATGTTTAGTGCAGCAAATTACTGCAAGTATGTTTATTTCAAGGTCAGTGTTTTCAAATTTGCCCTCACTTCCATGTTCTCAGGGAGAGCAGGGTTTGACAACAAGGACAGGAGTAAGGGATTGCAGGGGAAGAGTTGAGGGCAAAGGGGCTATCTGACCCTCTCAGATTTATTTTTCCTGCTGTAGTAGTGGAACTGGGACAAATTCAAGGCCATGAATGATGCGTGCCTCCAGCAGCTGGGGGGGGGGCACGACAGCAGTGGGGGAGCTCCTGCAGGTGCTGGGGGGATGGCGAACTCTGACCAAAGGTCGGCGACCACCCGCAGCCTCTGCCGGCAGCATTGGTGGTGGCCAGTGGGGATTGCGGACCGCCCGCAGACACCGCCGGCGGTGTGGGCAGCAGGGTGATGAGCAGCGACTGCCCGCAGGCGCCGCTGACTATATCGGCAGCACCTTTTTCCAGGGGGTGCACCACCACACTCAAGGAGTGCACATGCACCTGTGTGCACCCCCTACGCGTCACCCCTGTTCAAGGCAAACCTCCAGTAATTATATACCTGTAAAATTGTAACAATTTTTCCATATATAGAATCTAATTAATGGGGTGTCATCTTATTTGAGTAAATACAGTAAGTTGAGTAAAGGGGTATAATTACTTCTTTCTAAATGAAAGATTCTTTATGCTTTGGTTTTTTTAGGGACCTTAACCCTACATGGGATCCAGTGCTGTTAGTCAGCTCTGCATGTAGCCACTTGCATATTCCAGATGAGTGCATAATTTCTTTAACTGCAAACATAACATTGCTCTTGTGAGGGGCCAATAGGGGGTGCTCCTGTGTTGAACCACCCACCTCACTGTACTCGACCACGTTCCAAGCTCCAAGTGCCTCCCTGGGGGTGCCTCACATCTGGCCAACCCCCCTTCTTGGAGCACACCCACAAGCTTGGGGGTGACACTGCCACCACCCAGAGTCTGGACTGATTTGGGACCTGCACCCTCCGGGAAACACAAACCTAGCAGTCCTTCATGGCACTTGACCCACTGCAAGAACTTGGGGTGCTTTCCTCAGTCTGAAGCACAAATAGTGGTATTCCTTAGCTGAATCAAGGGGATCCCAAGGCATAATTTAGACCCTCTCCCAATAAGTTTTCCATACTAGGTACAAAGGAGAACTTTGGTTACAAGGAGTAGGTTTGGAATAGGGTACAGGGTAGAGCAATATCAGAGAAGTACCTTAGAGCAAGAGGTGGCATGGTAGCCTTTGGTCACGCATCTGAGTTACTGCAAGCTATATATCTAGTTAGATCTCAGGTAGCTTACTCACAGGTATCATCCAGAGGGAGATGGAGATTCGCTCTGGAGACAAGCAGTTAATTGATCATAAATTTCAAGAGGGAGGGAGAGTTTCAAATAGTCCAGCTTTTTTCTGCGTTTTCATCATGGTTACTGCCCCTCCTCCTCCTGGGCAGTCCTTCACTTATATAGCCCTTATGACCTCATTTACCTGATCCAATGAAGGCCAGCAACTGTTGGCTGCCAGCCAACCAATTTAAAATGCATTACTGGTTGCCAGGTAGACTGGCAGGGTCTTTAGCCGCCTCCCAGTCATGTTGGCATAGCTTAGAACAATAAAGAGCTTAAGACCCCCCTCCACCCCCCTGCCAACTATTTAGTTGGTCTAATAAAAGATATTAGATTTACCCAAAGAACCTTGTCTGCCTAGGAATCATTTTGGCTCTACTGCCTAGTTAGTGATATTAAGTAGCAGCTGTCAGATGCAAAGGTTTTGCAGGAGCCTTCAAACTAACTAGGCCCCCTCAATTTCATAGAGACATAAAGCTTTCTGAGAAACATATCAAGAAGCCTTAAAAGATGCAAAAAGGAAAGCCTACACTGTTCCTGTAGTTGATGAACACTGTTTGCATTGAATTTAGGTAAGCAGCATGCTCTGAGTAGGTGCAGTCAGTCTATGTTAAGTTCAGAGGCTATACATTTAAAATAGGGTTTGAAATCATAACCACGTTTTGATTTGGTTTGTGCACTAACAGGGTCTCAACATAGTGACAGGGTCTCAACATAGGGAAACTTACATTGCTTTGTTAGCAGTATTTAAGTGGTTGAAGAAAAAGGGATTCCTATTATTTGGCAGTAAAGCATGAATTGGAACCACAGTAACAGATAGGCCCTGATGCACAACACAGTAGTGTTTTCCAGATGGATTAAATTGAAGAGTTTTGTAACAGTGAGACAGCGCACAGTTTTCAGCAAATGTCAGGATTTTTTTTTTTTTCAATTTAAATAGTAAAGATTTTTTTCTCTTTTAGCCCTAAGCCATACTATACAGAATTATATGCGAAACAGTAATTTCCTCAACAACATCAGCATTGAAGATACAAAGCTCAGATATAGTTAGTGGCTGATAGCTGACTGCTAAATAGCACAGAAAAGGACCATTAAGGAAATACAAATTGTGCCAAGATTGCTTGTCTTGTGCTCCTTATCTAGACTTAGAAGGTTGTCATGCCATTGCTTCAGGGCTTTGATAGAAAGAAAAGAATTACAAGTCTGACCTCTGCAGACAGTAATGGCATATAATACAAATATGCAGTTCTGTGAAATGAAGACAGGAAATGATTAATTGCTCTAATTCTGTATTTCCACTCCCTGAAACTAGACAGTGTTGACCCAACAATGTGATGCATAACTTCACATTTCAATGAAAAATGCTAAAGAACACCCTTTTCTAAGCAATATCCTCTAGGTTTTGACTAAGAAGGAAAAATCAATTAATAATCTAAAGGTGGAAGGTAATGTCAGTAAAAGTTAATAGAATATAATTTAGGTATAATCATTTTGTAGTGAGTGTATACCTGGTTGAAAAACACACTGAAAAAGTAGTTATCCAAGATTTTCTGTCCAGCTGAAATGGTGGGTTTAAGTGAGGTCCCATAGAGGGCTGTCTAATGTTATTCTTCTCATTCACTGATGACTGGGATGATGGCACAGAGAGTATACTTTATAAAAATTGCATGGGTTACAAAACATGGAGATGTAAGCATTATAAAAAAAAAGATCAAAATTAAAAATAATCTTGGCAAATTGGAGAGAGAGTGCCTCAAATCAACAAAATAAAGGCCGATAAAGACAGGTATTACACTTAGAAAAGAGAAATCCACAAATTTAAACTGGGGAGCATCTGGTTGGAAAGCTCTACATCAGTAAAGGCTCTGGAGGTTCTAGCAGACCACAACTTGAATAAGAAGCAGCATTTTGATGCTGTTCCAAAAAAGACAAATTTTGTTCTGGGATACATTAACAGGAATATCACATCACACGTGAGTCAACTATTCTATTCTACTCAGCATTGGTGAAGCATCATTTGTAATACAATGACCAGTTCGAGGTACTATATTCAAAGAAAAATATAAATAACTTGGAGAGAGATAAAAGCAAGTGGTTTAGAAAACAGGACCAGTGAGGAAAGGTGAAGGGACTGGGTTTATTTAGGTTTATAAAATAGAAGATTAGGAGAGTCAGTCTTCCATTACTTACTTCCATTACTAAAAAGTAGCTATAAAGAGGATGGCATTCAATTATTTCCAGGTTTTCTGGTAAAAGACATGAAGAAATCTGCTTAATTTGAAGTAAAGAAAGTTTAAGTGGGACATTATGAAATGAAAGGAAGGGAATATTTGGTGTTGAAAGACCATAGGTTCTTAGAGAAGTTATGGCATTTTCTTCATCAGCAGATTCTAAGAACGTTAAATAAATACCTGTTAGGGTGACCAAAGTGTAGTTGATTTTGGATTAACCTCAGGGGACTAGAATTAGATGGTCTGTTGGGATGTCTTGCAACCATATGTTCTATACATTTCATATTTCACACAAGAATTTAAATACAGGTTTTTAACCTTGATTTTTAATCAAGTTTATATTTGTTGTTATACCCTGACTCCATGTGGCGCCCAACAACTAGGGAGATGATGGTCCAATTGCTCTTGGATCCTGGTACTCATTAGCCAGAGCAAGCAGGGAGCACACCAGCACACATTGCTCGCAACAACTTTATTCAGAATGGAGACAGCTTCGGGCTAGCTCCCTCAGACACACAGCCTCTGAAATCAGAGGAGCAGCATTGAACATTTAGTTCTTTTCACATTTTATACACCTTGGTTCATGCATATTAACATTTACTCTGCCCTCGTCCCTCCTTTGTTCCACCCATTTCTCCTCCCATCTCAAGCACTGCCTCTGTTTACTTTTTGCTTCATTAGCATAGTGTTGCCTATGCATTTCTTTCATTTGCATGCTACTCTGCTAAGAGCGCATGTGTAAGACTTTGACCCCTATTTTCTTTCAGTCACTTGCGGTTTCTCACTGGCTCTTTCTGATTTTCTTGCTGACTTCAGCACCATCTCCAAGGCCGTACTTCTGCTTTGTCTCCTGATGATAGCTGGTGGGCTGTATCCTATTTTTACACAACACATCATGCACTTTGCACCCTATCCTTTTGTTAAGAATCTGGATGCTTAAGCATTAGCAAAGTTAGTTGCTTTTAATATATCATCCAGCCTTGTGACCAGCAGCTTTTGCTGAGACACAGGAAAAAGCCTTCACTCAGCTGCATACCCAGTACTCCCCAAAATTCATATCATTACCCTAACATTTGTCAGAACAAATTCTTAGTTCTTCATGTGAAAGGTGTTTTCTTTTGCTTGCAAATAACTTGAGATTGTTTCCCTAAAGTTGTTGTTAATATTTTGATAGCCCTGCAAAGAGAGGGAAAGTGTTGTATCTTACTTTTGCAAATCCCTTGGTAAACGCAACCAAAAACACCTGTATAACAATAAGGGTGTCTCATCCCAGTTTGCCATTCCTACTAGAATTAGTTTTTTACATACCCTCTATCTCTTATTATATCCATTCTTATACTCAGAACCTCCTGGTCACATGAATGTACAATGACTTACCTGGTAACTTTTTCAAAAGCTTGTGAGAAGCCAGGATTTATTTTAGTAATATCTTTTACTGGACCAACTGCATAGTTGGGATACAGTTAGACAAGCTTTAGAATGCGAAATATTCTTCTTCAGGTCTGAGAATCTTGGAGTAAGTTAGGTTAGAAAAAAAAAGGGGGGGGGGAGAGGGGTTCTCAGTTTTCCTAAAGTTCTCCAGCATAGTAGTGTTGCATATATGGAGGTTTGCATGATAGTTTAGGGTTGCAGATAATGCATCCCCTTGGGCTGATGTTATGTTTCTTGTTGTGTAATCTGGCTTCTTTTTCCTTCAGTTTGTGGATTTTCCATTGTAAATGGAAGCTTTTGATATTGATGATGTAGCTGCAATGGATTTGTGAGAGGCAAGGATTTCTTTCATAGTTTTATAGTTGGTAGGGTCGGAAGAGACCTGAACAGATCATCAAGTCTGACCCCCTGCTATGGCAGGAAAGAGAATATTGGGGTCAAAGGACCCTGGCAAGGTGTTCATCCAGCTTCCTCTTCAAGACCCTCAGGGTAGGTTCCAGCACCACTTCTTTTGGAAATTGCTTCCAGATCCTAACCGCCCTGACAGTGAAGTAGCGCCTCTGCCAGCTTGTGACTGTTATTTCTTGTCACTCCTGGTAGTGCTTGGGGGAACAGGGACTCTCCCAATGCATGCTGGTCACCCGACTAGTTTGTAAATAGCCACTAGATACCCCTCAGCCTTCTCTTGTGGAGGCTGAACAGGTTCAGGTCCCATAGCCTCTCCTTGTAGGGCCTGCCCTGGTGCCCCCCTCCTCTGGACCCTCTCCATGTTGTCCACATCCCTCCTGAAGTTCGGCGCCCAGAACTGGATGCAGTACTCCAACTGCAGCCTGACCAGTGTCGCGTAGAGGGGATCACCTCCTTGGACCTGCTTGAGATGCATCTATGGATGCATGACAAGGTGTACAGTAGGCCTTCCTGACCGCATCCCCACACTGTTGACCCATGTTCATTTTGGCTTCAGTAATGACTCCAAGATCCTTTTCTGCCTCTGCACTGACAAGAAGGGAGTTCCCCAGGCTGTAGGTATGGTGCTGGTTCTTCCTTCCCAGGTGCATCACCTTGCACTTGTCAGTGTTGAAACCCATCCTGTTCTCATCCAACCACCCCTGTAAACTGTTCCCCTGATGGATTCAGGCAGCAATAAAGGAAATCCTTTTTGTGAAAGAAGAGGTGGTGGTGGCTGAAACTGGTGTATAGTGACTGTGAACTACTAAAAGGAGAGACTCAGAGAGCAGGGCAGAGGCAGTTACAGCAGTCTAACCCACGCCAGGAATTTTTAAAAGTGAGATTTCAATTTTTTTCTTTCAAAAATGGCCTAAAAGTGTTACTTGACTTCTGTGCTGCTCTGGTTAGACAGCAGCTGGTTTGTTATCTTAACTTCTTTAAATCTATCTTGGGTATCTTTACATTGTGACTGCAGTGTGGACATAATCTTAGAAACATTATTTAGGGTGTTTGATCTCAGGGTTAATTTTGGCATTGAGACATAAACCTCCTTATTAGCAATGTGACCTTATGCATTCTTGATCTCTAATTAGAAATAGTGTAACTAGTGGTGGATCAGAGAAGCACCTACCCTAGGCATCACATAAGGAAGGGTGATAGAATTGTCCTCCATCCTCACAGAGTCTTCATCCTGGCAACAAAAGCAGGCCCACGGCTCACTCATGTTGGCAACTCCTAAATAGTCCTCTGCTGTTGCTTTTAAGAGCAGTGGCCAGGGTGGGCAGAGCACACAACAGCAGCTCACCTGGTGAGTGCTCAGGAATTTCTGGTGTGGGTTAGACTGCTGTAACTGCCTTTGCCCTGCTCTCTGAGCCTCTCCACTGCCGCCTCCCCGCCTGCAGGATTTGCCCAGGGAACCAATTCTGCTTGTTATGCCTCTGCTATTCAGACTTTTACACAGAGGGTCCGATACATACTCAGTGGGCGTGTCTACACGAGACACTGCGTCGCCGTAGCAACGAGCTGCGGCAGTGCAACTTCTCGCTATGGTGACATAACATCGGTGGGCATGAACTGTGATGCCAAAGCTACTGTTCAGTAGCTCATTGCTAAAGCAAGTACTAAATGACCCTTCAGTAACAAATGCAGTCAGGAATACATGCAGATGCGCCCAGTCTCATCTTTGTGCTGGGTCAGAGGTAGTCTATTTTTCCTTTAAATGTTTTTGCCCTGGAAACCATCTAGTAACTCTAGCACCTTCTTCTTGGAGTATGTTTCTGGATGGATTGAATTCAGACTTCTGCCACTGTAAAAGGGAAGATGCTCTGGAAAAATAAGAATTTCTCCCTGCCCCTGATTTAAGTAAGATTTTTTTTTTTTCTTCACAGCCTGGACAGTGAACTGTACATTACAAGGTGAAAGTTGTTTTTGCTGCTGTTCTTGGTGCTTAAAATCAGATAGAGTCCATTAACCTATTACCTATTATCTTCTCAGTACAATAGTTCAGGAACTACTCGGGGAAGAAGCGTATGGGGTCTGTGGTTTCCATTCCTTCAGTAGCTAAATGTGGGTGAAACCTACAATTACCTTGTATGAAAGTTCACTTGCAAGTTAGTCTATTGTAGGCAATGTAGTTTAGCCAGTGGATTGATAACTACTTCCATTCGTATTATGGAAATTTATCTCACTGTAACATTGTCAAACTCTGAATAGTTCATTGCAGGGAATTTTGGGGGGAAATAATGTCCTAAAATACTGTAAAAGTAAGGTGTGCACGTATGTGTACTTTTTCCCCCTAAAGAAAAATTATTTTATAATAGTTTAAAAGCCAGGTTTATAAGTAAACGTTAGGCTTCTACTTCAAAATTAAGACCACCTATATCTTGATTTATATAACTAGAGGATGTATAGCTTTAATTATTTTATAATTTCAAAATTGAAAAACTTTTCCTGATTTATGCTTTCTTTTTTCATTCCTTTATTCTTGCCTTTAGCACTTCTGTTGGGATCTGGTGATGGGTAATAAAGCAAAAACAGGAAACCAACTGCTGCCTCTTGCTCTGTGTGCGCGCGTGCACATGTATGTTTAAAGATAAATTTAGGGTATCAAAGGAATTGAAAGGAACATCAAAGTTTGCAAAGGAATTATATACAGGTTCCCACACATTATGCTGTATACACGTTCCTGGAAAATGGCACATAACTCCAATTCGCATACAGGAAACCCAGTTTATAATGTAACAAATAGAGATATGTTCCAAGACCTTGACTGTACTGACCCCCAGACCCATTTCTACCACTTTTACAAGGTGATTTTGGTGCTCACCAACAGCAGACAGTATGGCACTGCTGCTGGGTGGCTTCATGGCTTGCAGGTCCCAGGGCACTGTGCTAACAGGGCCAGACCAGGTTGGGCTTCAGGGGCCAGTGTTGCAGAGGAGCCTGTCCCTGGGCCGGGAGTTTCACAGCAGTGCCACCCCATACCACCCCTCATGTGTGGCTCTGGTGCAGGGGTGGAGGTTGAGGGGGGCAGGGGAGGTGAGTCCATCCCTGGCAGCAGGTCCCTGCTGCAGCCCGCATCAGCCACCATTGCCTCATCCACAGAGGGGCCTCTCCCCTACCAGCACTACACGTGAGGGGTGGCATGAGGGCGACACCACTATGAAAACCCCAGCCCAAGGACAGCCCCGCACCCAGCTCCTCCGCAACACCAGCTCCTGTGGGGTTGGGAGGGAGTGTGGGGCATGAGCAGGACCAGGGGGCTGTTCGGGGGGGAGGCAGCACAAGGTGCTGCTTCTTGGCCTGTGGTGTCACTCCTATAATCCACTGCACAAAGCAGCTCTTTGAGGGCTTCCACCACACCAATCATATAAGAGTGAATTTACCTTGTATATAATGAATTTTTGGTATAAAAAATGTCATTGCATAAGAGCAAATTCACACATACATTTGCATAAAGCAGGGGAAATGTAGACCAGTAAGGGCCAACATTTATGGCAGGCATGTCATAAATTAACCCCACATCCTCTCCAAGTGCCACTTGGATCCCCTTCTGCCTGATCAGCTGCTCCACTTTCTGCTGCTTGCCCTGTGTTCCCTGCCAGTCTGCTCTGTTTTCTTCTTCCTGCTCTGTTTGCCTCTATGGTGCCTGCTTCCTCCCTGGTCTGCATATGCCACTTGTGGTATGCAGGTTGGCTACCCCTGGTATATATAACTTTTTACCTTTTTGTGTTGTTTAATAAATAAATGGGGATCATTGTATTTGACAAGTAGTCCTCAATGGCCAGTTGAGAGGAGGTTTCAAGTAGGGTTACCTAGGGGTCTGTTCTGGGTCCAGTGATGTTCAACATCTTCGTTAATGATTTGAAGGATGAGATCAAGTGCATGCTTAGCAAATGTGTGGATGATTCCAAGTTGAGTAGAATTGCTCGCACTCTGGAAGGCTGTGCTACGATTCAGAATGACGTGGATAGACTAGAAGTAATGTCTGCAGTCCACCAGATGAGATGCAGCAAGGACAAGTGCAAAGTCCTGCATTTGGGATGGACAAATACAGTCTGGGGTGGCTTGGTTGCAGTACTGCAAACAAGGACCTGAGGTGTACAGTGGGGCATAAGCTGAATATGAGCCAACAGTGTGCTTTTGTTGCAACAAAAGCTAACAGCATACTGGGGCTGTATTAACAGGAGTGTCACTTGCAAATCAAGGGAAGTGATTCTTCCTCTCTTTTCAGCCCTGGTGAAGCCTTACCTAGAGTACTGTGTTCAGTTTTGGGCCCCACACTTTAAGAAAGATATAGACAGTTTGGAAAAAGTCCAGCACAAGGCAACAAAAAAGATTAGGGGCCTCAAGTGAGGTTTAGAGGAAAGGTTGAAAGAACTAGGGTTATTTAGCCTGGGAAACAGAAGACTAAGGGGAAATACTTAGTCTTCCAATCCCTGAAGGGTGATTATAGATAGGATAGAGAGAGGCTCTTCTCTGTGGTTGTAGGGGCCAGGACTAAGAGCAAAGGCCTTAGGCTGCAGCAGGGGAAATTTGGCTGGAGATTAGGAGGATCTCTGACTATGAGACTGGTCGGATATTGGAGCAGTCTATCTAGAGGAATTGTGGAATCTCCATGCTTGGAAACTTTGAAAAGCAGGTTAGACAGACACTTGGCTGGGGTGGCTTAGTTGGGGATGATCCTGCTTTGAGCAGATTGGACTAGATCAGGGGCGGGCAATAATTTCAGGCGGAGAATCGCTTACTGAGTTTTGGCAAGCTGTTGAGGGCCGCATGACGGGCAGCCAGGGCCAGATAAACATTAATTTTCTGAATTTTTTAGGGGCCCCACGGGCCAGATAGAATGGACTGGTGGGCCACATTTTGCCCACCCCTAGACTAGATGACTTTGTATAGTTCCTTCCAGCCCTCCTTTCCTATGATCTTATATGCTTATGCTTGTTAAAATATCTTAACATAAACAGGCTATAAAAGCAACATCACCAAAACTTTGTAATATCAGAAAATGTTGCCCATTAAAACAATTTCTGCTTAAATTGGTATTGTGATATTGTAAATAACCTATCTCTAGATAACTCAGTCATGAATTCATTGATCAAAAGCAACACTTTTAGAGTAGACTTTGACCCCCAGCCTCTTCTCCCACCATAAAAGCCTTGGTCACCATCATCCCAGCCAGTCCGCTACTGGAGAAATTTTTACCATGAAAATTTTAGAGATTTGACTGGTTATATGACCAATATGGGTAAGTATAACATCTTATTAATTGTTGTAAGCTATTAAGTAAATTATGTTAATCCATTTATATAAATATGAAAAATGGTACCTTTAAAACAGTTTAGAAGACTTTTTAGATCACTGCCAAAACAGTTTCTCTTTCATTTACGACCGTGGTCTCCACCCTTTTAAGTAGGAGATCACCTTTTGGCATGTAAAAGCAACCTAAGATCTACCGTGTGCCGCTGCTGTCCCCTCCTCACCACCCAGCAGGTAAATCTGGTGGGGGGGGGGGGCAGGGAGCAGATAGAGACAGAGGGAGAAAAAATTATTTGGGGGCGTGCCTCCACAGCAGGTGAGTCCCACCCGGCCAGGGCCCGACTCGACTTATCCCTGCTCCTGCCTTTGTGGCACTGTCCCTCACCACAGGGGCCTCTATAGCCCCCGCCCCTTCCCTCCCCCATGGACTGACCTTCTGGGTGCACGTGTGCATGCATGTGAGCACTCAGCCCTCCCTGCCTCGGATAGACTCCAAGAGGCTCTGAGTTCTACTGGTGGATCAAGATCCACTGGTTGGTGATCACTGATCTATGTAAAATTTATTTTGGTGAAAAGATTTGTCATCTGAGTTCAACTGGCATGGCTTGCTTGTGACTTGTGTCACCCAGGAGTGATTATAAACTTCTTTGTTGTGCTTATAAAACTTTGAAGCTGAACCACTTAGCTATTCACTCCATCTTTTAAGGTTATTTGTAAACATTCATAGCTCTACCATTTTTTTGTTAAATTTTACTGTGCAAAGCCTATTTAAAAAATCATTCACCTTTACTCCTTTTTCTTAATGAGAAAGAGGTGGTGAATCTTATGACTCATGCAAATGTGGATTTCACTGGCAGATAATTACGATTAACCTTTGGTACCTTTTAACTCCCAAGAAAAATAGTTTAATATATGTACTTTTAAATTTTCCAGTAGACTTTCAACGGATAGTGATCATAGGTATATGATGTACTAGAGAATCTGTAGCGATTTATCTTTGTTACTAAAAAAAGTCCAAGTTCAAGACTTCCTTCTGTGTTTTGGATATAAAAATGAGTGCAACTTCTCCCACCTTTGAGAGACTCACTGGTGCACTTAAATCACAAGCACATCTAGCTTTGCAGTATTGATAAACAGATATACTTATTACTTTGCTGCTGCCTTAGCATGAGAATATTTGTGAAAGTCACCTAATTAACTTAGTCTTTGGAGACCTTACAGCAAACACTTGGGGCATTTTTACGTGTGCTGCCGACACAGCGCCAGGAGCTTTTAATTAGTGAGCTGCACTAATTAAAAGTGCCCATGCATCAGTGGCTCTGCGCACCTCTACACTGAGAAAATGGTGGTGGTGTGTTTAGTTTCAGTGTGCTTTAGTTCAAAGCACACAGCTGCCATTTTCTTAGCATGGAGGCATGCTGTGATGCTCATGCACATGCCATGCAAGGCTGCCAGATCGTGCCAATTTACGTGCTCAGCATAGTCAAGTAATAAAGTCTACTCTGATGCGCTGGATTTCCAATGAGTAGGAGCAGGCCCCTTATGTGTGTAAGTGCCCTTAAGCTTTCAACAGCTGTAATCTTTAAGCCATTTTAAAATGGTACAGCAATGGATGCTTTAGAACACATTTTACCTGTTGTTAGTTAACTTTGAGAGGGTGTTAAAATTACAGTGGTTTTGATCCATCTTTAGTGCTATAAGAACACAGATGTGCCAGTTATATCAGACAGTTTTATATGCATATAGCTGTTGCAGCGGTGTACCACCAAGTTGTTTTTGACTGAACTATAAAATTGCAAGTTGTAATTGCAAATTTGGAAGCAGTGAAACTGGGAATAGCAGAATGTAGTAGAGGACAGAACTAAGTAAAGGAGGAGAGTGGCTATATTAAATGTCATATTAGATATGGAATGTTAATAGAGACAGTTGAAAAATGGAGAATTTCTAGGGGGAAATTCAGACTCCATTTGTGGAGGAAGTCTTTTGAAATCGTTCTAAACCTGCTCTAATTTACATAAATTTAAATACTCATAGTAAGAAGAGTGCTAATTTTTTATTATTACAAAATAAGGGAATTAACTACATTCTATTTGCAGCATTTTAAAAATCTGATTATTCACCTCACTGAACATGAGTGCCTGATAAAAATGGTAATTGCATAGAAAATTTTGTTAGTGACAAGATTTCAGTTTCTACCTGTATTTTTTATTTATTTCTGTAGTTCTCTCTTCTGACTTTATTTTAGTTTTCACTGATACATGTTAATGAACATTCCTTGAATCCAAGTTTTTTCTCTTGAAGTCAGGAATCCAGATCCATGTCTTGGCACTTAAATAAGTGGCCTGATTTTCAAACATTGCCAGGCTCCTAAACTTGCCATCAATTTTAGGGAGACTGCATTCTCAGCCTTAACGGAAATAAAATAATTTATTTTAATGCTGGAAGACTAAAAATGCCCCTTTTTCTTTCTCATTTTTTACTGTGCTAAACTTAATCTGGAAATGATGGAACTCGCAAAGCTCTACCGCATTCAATGTCACTTCATATGTGTATGAAAGTATAGTAATTTGTACAAATAAGATGTGGCCAAATGAAAAGAGTGTTTGTTAAAAAAATATTTTGACTTGAATTCCAATGAGTCATTTACAATAAAATTTGAATCCACAAGGGTTAATAATTTTTAAAAGTTTTTTGGGGGGGTGAAAGAAATCTGAAAGCTGGATAGACGAGAAGGTTATTTAAAGTTCAGAACAGAATTAAGAAATTTATAGATGGAAAAAGAGGTCTGGGAGAGATGGAAAAAACATTTAAGTCCAGGTTTTTTCATAAACTTTCTGGGTGAAGTTCTGGTCACACTGAAGTCGAACATAATGTTCCTGCTGATTTTAGTGGAGTTCAAGGATTCTCCTTTAGTTTCTGGAGACTAAGGTAGAAGACATCAGGAAGTCTTTTATTAAACTTAAGCATGAATTGTAATGGCTGATACATTTGTGCAAATGAAAGAATGGTGGTACATATAAGCACTTGCAGTAATGTTCCTTCCCTGTATGGCAAGGGACAGACATTACACACAAACCAGGTTAAGTGATCAGAAACTGGTTTCAACTTGTAACAGAAAAGATGTTTCATGCACATAAACCAGTTTGAAAATGGCTGAAACTGTTTGAGATAAACCTGGCTGAATGTAGTATCAGACTTGTTTGACCCAAATCAGCTCAGTTTCTGCAATGTCTGTCCCAAACCCCTTAGTGATTTAAGTTAAACCAGAGTTCCCCAGCATCCTAGATGCTTTGCAATCCTGGCTGGGGCTCTGCTCCAGCCCAGCAGAGCTGGCTCTGCTCCTCTGCTCCCTGGCTGGAGCTCTGGCAGAGACTGCAGATACAGCAGCGTGTGCCTGGCTTCCTCCTGCTCACGTCCCCTCCCTCCCCACCTCCCTGCTCAAGCAGGGATTTCCCCCTGCCTTCTGCCTTACCCAGACACCTCTCAGCAGTAGCTAGCATACCACATGCTGGCTACAGTTCATGCTGTGGGAGATGGGACAAAGGCAGATAGGACAGCGTTGGCTTAGGGCTTTTTGGAGCTAATCAGCAGGTTGCTGGTAATGTCCCTCCATTTCTTCCCTGGAAAAAGTTGTTTAAGAAGAGCTTGAACTAATGAGAGAGACGTTTGTTTTGTTTGATGGGCTGATAAATGCTAACAGCTCCCTGTGTAACTCCCTGCTGTGTAACTAAATGTTCTTTATCAACGGCAAGGGTGGGAGCCCCTCTCTAATTGGAGTGTCCTGCCTGGACCTGACTCCCCCCCCCCCCCCACTAAGCACTATGGAAGGGAAAGGAGGGCTGCTCTAGCACCCCCCAGCTTCTAGCCTAAGCCACTGCAGGCATCTGCTGACATTTCCTTAGTCCAGGGGTGATGTCTGTATGGGTACAAACTGGTTCAGCCTAGGCAGGTTAAACTAACCTGCAACGATTCAATCAGTTCAGGCTCAGGCTTTTTAAATGTCTGTCCTAGCTTATTAGATTAGAGCTAAAAGAAGATGAAGCTATCAACCCCTCCCATTTACAATCCCTGTGCTCTGGCCCAGCCCCTGCTTCCCCATTTCTCTAGTTGCAGCAGCAGTTGAGGGCTCTAGGCTCTCCCTCCCCCTGCTTCCTGCTTCTACCCTTATGGTGGTGCAAGGTGAGCAACACAGGTTTCAGGCCAGGTAGCTGGGGATGGGACCAGAGACCTGCACATATGGCACTGTGCTCATGGAAAACCTTCATGTGGTGCAGTTCAGTGTAGCACAGTGGAGGGGGAAGCATTTGTATGCAATATGATGCAGCATTGAGTGTGGGAAGGGAGCATGGATTCACACAAAGCATGGGGTGGGTGGGAGGATGCCTGGTGGCACCTGGACTGTGTGGCTTGTGACTGTTGACCACTTAGATTAATCCAGAGCTGTCAATTTTTATCTTCCCAGTAAATTCCATAAAAGTGTTTCTGTAAAGGTGATATTTGCTGCTTGTGTTTCTGTAAAGGTGTTTTCTATAAAAGTGCTATTTGCTGCTTGAGTCCTAGAGGTCACTGTGTTCTTGTGACAGTAGTTCATGGCTTTACCAGGAATACTGTGAAATCTCTGGGTACATACTGCAACGTTATGTAGATTTGCCTGAGCTAACTTTGAACTATTAGTCTAGCCACAATAGCACAGAGATTAGTTTAAACTAATTTTTGTTGCTTCTTATTTAGCTTCACAGCCTACAGTAAGTTTAGCTGCACTGCTGCTGGTATTTGAACCAGCTAGTTAAGACTTGTCATGTATTGATGCATATTTGAGTAAAGCCCTGTGATGAAGCGAATAATAACAATCGCACTTCCAGAATATTTGTTTCTAGTGAGAACTATGGAATAACGTGTGCAAGTGATATCTGAAATGTGTTCTTAGAATTCAGTGTGATTTTCTTTTTAGTGGCATGAGTCAAGAAATCTGTAAAAATTCTGGTTTTCAATCTGCATCTTGCTCTTTTTAGAGGCAGCTACTTTGATATATCACGATTTGAAATGCATGCACTTCATAAAACCTCTTCAGTTTGAGCACCTGCTGTCACCTCATACCAATTATGTTG
>NW_017729025.1:71661357-71682041 GCF_001723915.1 Gavialis gangeticus
CTCTTTTTAGAGGCAGCTACTTTGATATATCACGATTTGAAATGCATGCACTTCATAAAACCTCTTCAGTTTGAGCACCTGCTGTCACCTCATACCAATTATGTTGACTGCCAACATCACATAATGCTGCATTAAAGGCTATCTCTTCTCTGTAACCAATGGGCAGCTGTAAATCATTACATAGATTAAAGAATAGAATATGGAGAGCTTTAGTGAGTGTTTATCTAGCTATCTATCTAGCAAGCTAGCTATCTAGCTATCTTGATATAGATAGATAGATATATGACTGTATTGTGTAGTAACTTTTTGCATCAGCACTGGTTGACCAATATGGAATGTGTTGCAATAGTATTTATAATACCAGTTTTCTTTATTTTCAGACACTGCTTCATCTGTAACCAGGGGCAGATTCCTTTCTTCTGCAGCTTGCTTCTTGCCTCAAATTGTCTGAACCTTTTGCAGTTTAAAGTGAGATAAAGAAATATGAAAATCATAACCGGTCTTCAGATCCTGTCATCCAACTACTTCCTTTCATTAGGACTCTGTCTCTTAAAGTATTGAGTGCAAATTTTGGCTTTGTAATTTTGGCCTTGTATTGTGCAACTTTATTTTAAATTGTGTTTCTGTGAAGTCTGAAAGTTATGCGGATAGTCGTTTTATCCCCCCATTGATTGCAGTAGGACTGCTGTTCTCTATAGCCACCCTTTGAAGCTTCCTCGGGCACTAGGTAGTTCCTTTATACCAAGGCTGTCAGATACGTTGCCCATGAGTCAGGTTTAGCCTGTGGAGGCAAGACATACCTGAAGAACCATAGGGTTAAAATTTCTGTCGGTAGGACCAGTGCCTGAGGAGTTAATTATTGCTCATCCCACCATGGAGTTTCCAGGTTGAGCGGCAGTGGCATTAACCTCCCTAGGCGCATCCTCACATCCTTGATTTGCCTCAGTAAAAATAGCAGTGTCACAAATTTGTGTGTCTGCATTTTACTGTTGTGTACACCCTTGCCTGTGGGATTGATGTAGGGAAAATTGTCCCAGGTAAGGTAGGGGAGGCAGGGGCCAGAACATCTTGACAGTGCCTGAAATGGGTTTGAGCTCTGCAAACCACACGTGCATGCTCGTGGAGATGTGCCCCCTGGACGCTGTTTACTCCACTGCAGAATTTATGGGTTGAGATGCCCTATGGAAACATCTTTAGGCAGTGGAGTAAGTGCTGCTGGGGTTAACTCCCAAATCAGCACAGAGACTCATAAGCTGAAGAGGTTAATTTTTTAGCTGCTGTGTTAGTGTGGTCAGCATAGAATCATAGAAAATTGGGGTTGGAAGGGACCTCAGGAGGTCATCTAGTCCAACCACTTGCTCTCAAAGTAGGACCAGCCCCACCTAGATCATCCCAGCCAAAGCTTGGTCTAGCTGGGTCTTATAAAGCCTCCAAGGATAGAGATTCCACCACCTCCCTGGGTAGCCTGTTCCAGTGTTTTACTACCCTCCCAGTGAGAAAGTTCTTCCTAATATCTAGCCTAAACTTCCCTTGCTGCAAGTTCAGACTATTGCTGCGTGTTCTGCTATCTGCCCTCACTGAGAACAGTCTAGCTCCATCCTCTTTGGAACCACCCTTCAGGTAGTTGAAAGCTGTTATTAAATCCCTTCTGTCTTTTCTTCTCTAGACTAATGAAGCCCAATTCCTTTAGCTTCTCCTCAGAAGTCACGTGCCCCAGCCCTCAAACCATTTTTGTTGCCTCTCAAACTTTTTTCCACATCCTTTCTGTAGTGGGGGGTCCCAAAACTGAACACAATACTCTAGATGTGTCCTCACCAGTACCGAATAGAGGGAAATAATCATTTGCCTTGAACTGCTGGCAGCACATCTACCAATGCAGCCCAGTATGCTGTTAGCCTTCTTTGCAAGGCTAAAGGCACACTGTTGGCTCATTCAGCTTACTGTCCACTGTAACCCCCACGTCCATTTTTACAAAGCTGCTGCCCAGCCAGTCAGTCCCAGCTTGTACTGGTGCTTGGGATTCTTGCCTCCTAACTGCAGGACTTTGCACTTGTCCTTGTTGAACCACATGAGATTTCTTTTGGCCCGTTCCTCCAATTTGTCTGAAATGTCACTGCCTATGCTGCTGCCGAAGGTGGGTCATGTGGTCTGCAAGAAGCCTGGTGGTCTGGCCCATGGGACCAAATGAATTTGACATCCCGATTTTATACCCTCTCTAATATCAAACAATCACAGTGTGATCTGGGGCTCTCACCTGCTGGTAGAAGTGCTCAGATAGTTGCAAGTCATGGTTTTTGCTAGAGTGAATGGAAAATAGGAAACCATTCCAGACTCAAGTTTCTTCAAATCTAATTTTTTTTCTCTTCCCCTCCCTCACTCTTCCTTCCCACTTCTTTGCTTCCTCTGTTTTGTTCTTGTCTCCTTCCTCCATCTTCTGTTGTGTTCTTCTTACCCTGCTCCATAGTGGAAGGCTTGTTTATGTACAGTAACACATCTCTCATACTAACTAACCTTTAAAGGTTAATGAAATCAGGATCTGAGAAACAATTATTCTCTTCTTCAGCTGATCTTTCAATTCAGCTGTAAATACGAATGCAGAACTTTTATACATAGATTGCCAAAGAAAATAATTGCTTTTTCTTTTCGATGACTGATGTTAATGTAGTGTTTCCAGGAACATTGCGAGTAGCACTTTAAAAAGAATACACTTTACATCACGTGTATCTGTTGTTTCCTTTTTGTTATTCTATGGGTTCTTTCAGCTTCCTGTTTAGCAGTGGGTAAAAAAATATACCCTTCTGCTTAGGCAGTGAACTGATAGTTTTTTTTATGAATGTACCTCTGGATATGGAAATAAGCAAAATAAGATTCCATTCAGGTACTTTGTTAGCTATCATAGATATAAAACTAATTGTTCTGGAAGATAGCATTTACAGAAAGTTAAAATAACTGTCTTAACAGAAATTGATCTGTGCCTGAAACCAGGGGCTTAAGTTTCATTTTGTGGTATTTTTTGCATTTTGATTTGTTTTGCATACAGGAAACCCTCACTATTTGTGGTTTCAGATATTTGTGAATGCCAAACCCGCATTTTAAATACACTTTATGCACTTACAGGAGCTCCTTGGGAGCTCTGCGATTGCTGCCACCGTGTTCCTGCTGCTGCTAGGGGCACTGTGTTCATGAACACAGACTGCGTTATTCGTGGATTTTGCCATTCACGGGGATACGAGAACGTATCCCCCACAAATGGCGAGGGTCGCCTGTATGTTACACTTTCTGATGATACCTTTCCTAAGTAAAGTGTTAGACCAGCGTTGTCCAACTTCTGAGAGGCCAGGAGCTGCATGTCCACCAGTCACACTAGCAAGTGCTATGCTGCAGAGGGCCATGGGCCTCCGCAGCCACATAGTACATGCTCCCTCCTGCTGCATGGCATATCTCCTCTCCTCGCTGCACCTTGTGCCCTACTGCCCCTCTCCTCCCCCCGCCACTGTACCAGCTGCTCTGCCTCACCCTAAGCTCCCTGGTCATAGGTTCTTCTGCTGTGTCATACCTCTTGGGTGCCCCAGGCTGTGGGTCTCCCAGTACCATGAGCTCTGCCACTCTGTCTCACCCCTGAGGAGAGGAAGATAAAGTTGGAGAGGGAAGGAGCCGGGAGACCCTGGTGAAGCAGTCACAGCAGTGAAGGAATTTGCAGCTGGTCAAGAGCTTGGTGACTGTAGTTTTAATGTGACTGGTTAGTTGTAAGGTGGGGGAACATCAATCGCAACTTTTTTGTCTTTAGAAGTATTGGGGGTGCAGTGAAGGTGGTTTTTGTTTTGACAGTCTAGTAAGATATGTCGTAAGGACACCTTTACATGTGACGAAGTTCTTCACCGGCACATGCTAATTAGCATGCATTGGAGCAGACTCGATTGAGTCTGCTGGAGTGTGCTAACTAGCACGCTCCAGCAGCCTGTGTCACGTGTATTCAGCATCCCTGTGTTTCAAAATGGCGGCAGGGATGCTTTAACTAAAGCTTGTCCCTGCCACCATTTTGAAGCACGGGATGCTGAGTACACATGAAGCTGTGGGCGCTTTAATTAGAGCAACTCTGAGATGCACTCCAACCCTCTCTACCCTAGAGCACAGGTATAAATGCTCTGTTTGCTTTTTGAAGTTGAAAGGAATGCATGTTTTAGCACTGAATATATTGTATTGAATACATCCAATTTATTTGAAATTAGGTTCATGAATGGTGAATAATGCTAAATGTAAGTGTCCTAATGAGTTCTCTGTGACTTTTAAGGTTTTCTGTTCTTTGTTTTATTTTTTGTTTTGTTTTGTTTTTGGGGGTACTTTGTAAATGTAATCTGTGAGTTTCTAGCTATGATTTTCTTGCCAGATTATTTAGGCTTTTCCTGAAATTTCTTTTGCTCTGAACAGTGAAAGACAGTTATGTAGTTATGCAAGTTTAATCTATATTTAATCTAATTGGCAGGGCTGTACTATACAACAGGTTTGTTGTAGCCCCCAACTTGAGCACCAGATCCAGTCCCCAGTACTGTCATTCAATCTGTGAGATTCCCCATGAGTCTAGAAATTCAGTAGTGGCAGAGCTATGGCAGCTAGGGAGCAGTGCCAAATCTCCAGACCTGTGGGAGCCCTGGGGCCTGCAATAGTTCTAGTACATGTGGCTGGGACTGGGCTCCTGGGCCCAAATCTGGTGTGGGAGTGGCAGGGCTTGGCTCAATCTCAGCTGGTGGGGGTGGCGTTGAATCCTAGCATATGGGGCCCCATCTGGCTCAGACTGGCTCCAAACTGCTCATCTGACATTGGGCCAAGGGGTTGAACATCACACTGATTTAGGCTATCACCAAAATTCTTTTTATTGGTTCCACCTGTGTTAACTTCCTTAATTTATTTGTTTTTCAGTAGTCATTTTTGTGGCTTGATTATAACTGTTCTTTGGGAGAGAAAACATGTTTGTGGTTTGCGTTTCCTTCTTGTTGGCATTTATAGATAATGACAAATTCAGTTTAATCCATTAGTGAAATTCTATACAATCCTGATACACGCTGCTTTTGTGTTGTCCTTTAGAACTGCAATTCTTATTCTGGAGGCAAAATGAAACTTCTAAAAACGTGTTTACTAATTGCTGTTTCAGTTTTCTCATTTGATTGTAATTCATCGTCTTCCGTTATGATTTTAGCTACATATCTTTGATAGGTCACCTTTGTTTGAATTGTAAACATTCAGAAAGCAAACACACGTCCACTATCTTGATTAAACATAAACAAAGAAAAATGTCTAAACAGTCCCTTAATGATGGCCCAGCTTGGTATCAAGATCTTTTAAGTGCAGAGGAACCAGCCTGAGTTGCTTATTTTTGTTTATTGTGTCTAAAATAAGTCTCTAAAGAAAAATATACCCAGAAGGTTACAAAGACAGAATATTCAATTATGGGACAGTTAAAAAGGAAATACCATTTTTCTTTGTGAAAGGGCACTATGAGCTTTAAAACTATTACTTCAAATGGAAAATAAATGTAATAGTATGCTAGTAACATAAATATTCAAAGGTTTTGAAATTATAATTTTCTTTTTTAAATGTGTACGGCTATTTATAGATACTCATGTTTTCTATAACATGGTTTTTGCAGCATATTAACATTATATTAGTTGAGAATGAGTCAACTATTCTATTTTAAAACTATTTTTAACAGTTTTAACTTGGTTGTAGAAAGCACTCTTTGAATTAAAATGTGGCATATAAAGTAATCCCAACTGGTGGCTAGGTTAGTTTTTTATAAGCTTTTCAACTTCAAAGGCTCTCATTTATTACAATTTGGCTCCAAAAATTAGACTTTTTTAAAAATAAAAAAGCAGATGACCAGAAGTGTTTCCTTAAATTGTCTTTAAAATAAAATAAACTCAGTATACCTTTTTAAACCCATTATATAGTGCAGCCCTGAAAATGAAATTAAATAAAATTTACTCTTGTATAACTGACTTCCACTGTTCAAAGCAAAAGACATTTCAGAAAAAGCATCACAAATTACTTATTTTTAATAAAATAATGATTTTATTTTTAGATAGACTTAATTTTAATGGGATTAATAATTTAACAGTAGGTTTGAAGCAATTCATGTTAAATTTCATTTAAAACAAAAAAAACTTGTTCAGATTATCCACATTGAGCAATCTGCCTTTTTTATGTTCTGGCACTATAGGATGCCTGTACACACCATGGGTTTTAATCCTAGTTAAATTAAATAGGTTTATAAAAACTAAACTTGTTTATTTTGGAGCGTCGCATCTGTGTTTACATGCACTAGGTTTTTAAATGAATTAAGCTGGGTCCCTGACCAGCACTGCAGAGGATCAGGGCATGCCCGTGCCCATGCTTTGCCACGCAGCTGTGGAAGCAGGGTGCTGGCAAACCACACAAGAAAAAAATTAACAAACTATGGCCAAGGAATGTAGTTTAAAAGTGGAAGCAATTTGAAAGTGAAATCAATTCAAAGGGGTGAACTACAAAATAGTTGCAGCACCATCTGGTGGACAAAGAGGCTCATTACATGCCTTTTGAGTGCCTTTGTGTTTGCATGCAACAAATCCATGGGCACGATGCTTTAATTCCCAGTGAGCCAAACTAAACTACCTCCATGGAGTTTTAGTTTAGTACACAAGAAAGACATTTAAAGCATCAGGAAATCCCACTCATACAAAGAGGCACGCAGTTGCAGTACATGAAAGGGCAAAAATCATGGCATGTATGTGAACCCATAGAGGTTTACTTTTGAGGGTATTTTTGCTAGATAGCTCTGTTTTAGTCCCATGCTCTCAGTCCTTTCTTTCCATTCCTTTATTCCTCTCAAGTTTCAGTAAATCTTTTTCAGTCTAAAAACTATGACAGCTTCCCATCAAGGGAGTTCACAGTTGTTTTAGTTCTGCTACTAGAAGGCAAGTCTGGGGTAACAAAGTTATAGAATATCATATAGAACAAGCTTCCTAAATTACAGGAGTTGACCACTTTATTTAGAAGAAACAAAAAGAACGCTACATTTTCTATGACAGAAAATAAAGACTGAAAGGAATTAAAGGACTTCAGTATGTATAGTCAAACTTGCATGCACCATTTTAATGCGGGAAATCACCTTAGTGAGACTACAACAAAATATGACTGTTATGCAGTAAAGGTAAATTGAATTGCTTGTTTAATGTGCTTTTAATTGTGTTTTTATAAATGGGAATGCCTTACTCCGGAAGATGCATTAAGAAATGAAAATGCCAAATATGGTCAAACACCCTGTACCTGTTTGTTCAGCTGTTATTCATTATGATAGACCACTCGGTTTAGTTCCTGTAATGACATATATAAGTGTCATTCTATCTAGGTAGCTCTTCTCAGAAAAAAGTTGTATATAATCTTCCAACTAACCTGCCTGGGACTGTCCTCCATCGTAACCGAGATGGGGAACACCTTTCTTGGGTTTATGCAAGCTGGTTATGAACACACATTTTAAAAAGTTGTGTCTAGCATTCCTATCATTTAGAAATCTTTTTTCTTTCATGGCTGTCTTTGATTGAAAGCATAATTCGTACATTGAGAGAAAGCAAGGTAGCTATAGTAGTTTCATTTGCACTTGCCTGGTAGCCAGCCATCTTTAGTTTTTGTTCAGGACTTAAGTGTGCCCTGACTTTTCTGATGTGTTCACCCTTCTCAGTCTCAGTCTTTTAAAATAAGAAACTGAGCAAGTCTTTCTGTTGGGTGGTGCAGTTTGGTTTATTTAGTCCCTGGGTTTAATTGCAACCATGATATTAGTCAGTCCACTGAATCCTCACCAATCCTTTTGATTTCTACACTAAGCACTTTGTAATAGGGGGATGTATTTTTTGTAATAGATCATGAATTAGCCAATTGGTTATTTCCCAGTACTAAACTTGATCTGAGCCTTCAAGAGGCCAAGAAGCGATTTGCAATTGCAGTGAAATATGCTCCTGATAATGAGTCAGTTTTAAAGGTTCTTGTCCCATGCCTACTATGCCCTCATGCTTACAAAGTATTGAATATTCTTCAGCTTGTCTTAGAATGAAACATAGACTATCAGCTGCTCCATTTTGCAGAAATGTATTTTGTTTTTTGGCAATGAGTGCTTGTGAGAATGTAAGTAAATAAATAAACAAACTTTTTTCTTACTCTATCATGGAATTCAGAGCCCTCTGAATTTTTGTAGTAAAAATTTTTGATTAAACATTAAATTCTCACATAGCAAGCTAGGGTGTATGGAGTTTGCACTTGGAATTTTTCTTATGTCTTCTTTCTATTTTATTATGAATTAAAAAATCATTCTTTATTGTGGTTCAACGTGGTTTGCAATGTTTCAGAAAAACTTGAAAATGCTTAATTGGTGATAATTAGTCATCCGTGGGAAACTCTTTATTACCATTCCAACTGAAGTTAATTATCTTATCCTGGGGCTGGTTTTGTTCAATATCTTCATCAAGAATTTGGAAGATGGGATGGAGTGTACAAGTCTGCAGATGATACCAATCTGGATACTCCAGTAAATGATGCTGGAAGGTATGGCTAGGATTTGAGAGAGATCTAGGCGTATGCGAGGATTGAACCAAAATAAATTGCCTGAAGTTCAGTCAAGACAAATGTGAAGTCCTGCACTTAAAGCAGAAGAATCCCATGCACTGGTACAGTTTGGGAACTAACTCGGTAAGCAACAGCTCTACAGAAAAGGGTTATAGTGGACAATAAGCTGAATATGATCCAACAATGTGCCCTTGTTATGAAGAAGCCTAACTGTACTGGGCTGCATTAGTAGGTATGTTGCCACTAAGTCAAGGGAGGCAAATATTCCCTTCTATTTGGCAATGGTGAGTCCAGACCTGGAGTACTGAATCCAGTTTTGGGCCCCCTAGTACAGAAAGGATGTGGATAAATTGGAGAGAGTCCAGCAGACAGCAACAAAAATGATTAGAGGGCTGGGGAACATGACTTAGGAGAGGCTGAGGGACAGAAGACAAGATCTAAGGGTGGATTTAATAACAGCCTTCAACTACTTGAAAGTGCATATGAAGAGGATGGAGCTCAACTGTTCTTGTGACAGCTGAAAATTATGTCTGTCTGATAAAGGTGCTTGCTGAAGGCTCTATGAATATTAGACCAAGTGTTTTTTCTGTATTTGTTTAGACATTAAGCTGTATGTTGTTACTAAGAGCCTAATTAAAGTTTAAGATGTAGTAAGGCCTTGTATAAAGTAAGGCCTAGTAAATTTAGCAAAGCCTTGAAGTAGAAAGGCCCTGTGGCGTAGTTAAATTAACCTTATCAAAGGAATGCAAGGCTTGTATTGCTATTGGTCAGTCTAAGGACAGTTGAAGTAAAAAGAATCTGAGTGGCTATACGTTATCACTACTGTTCTGAAGCTATAAATGGCTGGAATATCCAGAAATCATTCTGAAGGAAGATACAGCTCTGTGAAAAGGATTAGTTAGCTGTTGGCCTGGATCAGTGGGCCCGTTGATCTCAAGGAGCCCAAGGACTGAACTCTAGGGTCCTTCCTGGTATCTCTCGGACAGCACTGATCGGGGATGCCTGACTTCGCTGAACTTTGTGGAAAGAGAAACTTGTTGTACATCAGGCATCAGAGGGGACTGCCAATAAGTTGCTGATGTGAATTGTTCTTGTCTGTCATTGTTTGTCTTGTTACTACGCGTAGTTGTGTTTTTGTTAAGTGAATAAACCTTTCTTACCTTTCTATTCCTGACCATACTCTCAATCCTGAACTCTCCGCAGGCGAACAGTTCTCATTGGTGGCAGATAACAGAACAAGGAGCAGTAGTCTAAAGTTGAAGCAGGGGAAATTTAGGTTAGATATTAGGAAAAACTTTCTCACTAGGCGAGTATTAAAGCATTTGGAACAAGCTATCCAGAGGGTTTGTGGATCTCCATCCTCAGAGGCTTTTAAGAATCAGGTAAACTGAGCCTTGGGTGGGATGATATATTTGGGGATGGTCCTGTCTGGAGCAGGGGAGTGGACTAGATGATCTCCTGAAGTTCTTTTCAACCCTAATGTTCTGATTCTATAATTTCTATGATTTATCACTGTACATAGGGTCTTGTACCATCCTCATTACTATAGTACCTGATCAACTTGTAGGAGTACTTCCATGAGGGTCATAATGAATGTTTACTGCATTTTATTCTTTCTTTCTCCTGGGGTGGTGGGGAGAGTGTGCATAGTAAGGTGGAGTGGTTTTTGTTTCATTTTTTAAAATATGTTGCTATACATTGTCAAGATGACTTGTACTTGGAATGTGGGGATGTTCAGAATAGTCCATAATTTGCCCACATAGTAGAGGGGTTTTTTTGAGCCAGAGCTCTTGTTGCATAGTGTCTTCATCCTGGAATTTGACGTCTTCTAGATACTTTTGGCCTATTGTTTTGTGCCACTTTCTCCCAATGCTGAAATATTTCCATGCTCTGTGCTTCAAATCACATGGTTATGGTCCAGATGAAAGGTAACAAAGGTGTGAGTAAATAAGTTGTTATTCATCAAGATAACATGGAGTTTTGGGGCCAGGCAGAGATGATAACAGCATTTGCAACTGGTGCTTGCTATATGTACTAGGAATGTCTCCCAGCAGGGATGCCCTAAGATTGTTTTGCTTTTGGAACAGTGGAATGCAATGTTTCCCGTCTTTCTGGCATGTTTCCAGTCTTTTTGCAATACCTTTTGCAGTGCCTCCATGAAAGATCATGGAACAGATCCTCAAGGAATTCATTTCAAAGTTTCATAGTAGCTAGGGTCAGGAGGGACCTGAACAGATCATCTAGCCTGACCCCCTGCCACAGGCAGGAATGAATGCTGGGTTCACAAGACCCCAGACAGGTGATCATCTAACCTCCTTCTGAATTTACCCAAGGTAGGGATGAGGACCCCTTCCCTAGGAAGTTGGTTCCAGGTTCTGGCCACCGTAACTGTAAAATATTGCCTCCTGATCTCAAACTTATTCTCTGTCAGCTTATTACCATTGTTCCTCGTCACCCCAGGTGGTGCTGGGGAGAATAGAGCTCTTCCTATTTGCTGCTGATCTCCCCTGATGAGTTTGTAGGCAGCCACCAGGTCCCTTGCCGAGCCTGAACAGGTTCAGGTTCCTCAGTCTCTCCTCATAGGGCCTGTCCTGCTGCCCTCTCACCAAATGGCTGGCTGTCCTCTGGACTCTCTCCAGGCTGGTCACATCCAGTACTAGACTCAGTACTCCAGTTGCATCCTGACCAATGTCGCATAGAGGGGGAGTATCACCTCTCTGAACTGGCTTGGAATGCATCTTTGGATGCAAGACAAGGTATGGCTGGCCTTGCTGGCTGCGGTCTGGCACTTCTGAGCACTTGAAGGAGAAAAAGGTGTTTAGAAAGAGTACGCCTGGATTTACCAGAGCCAAGTCATGCCTGAACAACCTGATTGCCTTTTATGATGACATGACTGGCTCTGTGGATGCAAGGAGACTGGTGGATGTGGTGTACCTTGATTTTTAGCAAGGTATTTGATATGGTCTCCCACAGCATTCTCGCAGGCAAGCTAAGGAAGTACAGGCTGGATGAATGGACAGTAAGGTGGATAAAAAAGGTAACCAGAGTACTGGGCCCAGAAAGCAGTAATCGATGGCTTGATGCCTAGTGGGTAGCTGGTTTCAAATGGAGTTCCCGCCAGGGTCGGTTCTGGGGCTAGTTTTGTTCAATGTCTTCATAAACAACCTGGAAGATGGCACAGAATACACCCTCAGCAAATTTGCAGGTGATACCAAGCTGTGGGGAGTAGTAGATATGCTGGAGGGTAGGGCTAGGATTCAGAGTAACCTAGACAAATTGGAGGATTGGGCCAAAAGGAATCTCATGAGGTTCAACAAGGACAAGTGCAAAGTCCTCTGCTTAGGACAGAATAATCCCATACATGCTGGGGGCTGACTGGCTGGTCAGCAGCTCACAGAAAAGGACCTGGATTACAGTGAACAATGAGCTGAATATGAGCCAACAATGCACCCTTGTTGCCAAGAAGGCTAATGGCATACTGGGCTGCATTGATAGGTGTGTTGCCAGTAGGTCAAGGGAAGTGATTATTCCCCTCTTCAGAACTGGTGAGACCATATCTGGAGTACTGTAGCCAGTTCCTGTCCCCCTCACCCCCCATTACAGATAGGATGTGGACAAATTGGAGAGAGTTCAGCGGAGGGCAATAAAAATGGTGAGGCGGCTGAAGCACTTGACTGAGGCGAGGCTGAGGAAATGTATTTAGTCTAGAGAAGAGAAGGGGGATTTAAAAGAGGATGGAGCTAGAGTGTTCTCAGCAGTGGCAGAGGACAGACCAAGAAGCAACCATCTAAAGTTTCAGCAAGGGAAGTTTAGGTTAGATATTAGGAAGAATTATCTCAGTAGGAGGATAGCAAAGCACTGAAACAGGCTTCCCAGAAAAGTGGTGCTATCTCCATTCTTGCAGGTTTTCAAGACCTGGCTAGACAAAGCTTTGGCTGGGAAGATCTGGTTGGGGATGGTACTGCTTTGAGCAGGGGGCTGGATTAGGTGACCTCCTGAGGTCGCTTCCAACCGTAACTTTCTAATTCTATATGACTTGACCTAAAAATCCTTCCTTTGGATACTCCATCTTATAGTTGCTGTGAGAGCAGTGAGTAGTGGTGAGAGAACAGGAGAAAGAGCAAGTGAGCATCATGGGAACATCAGCAGGAGCCAAAGGCTGTCAGAAGTGACCCTATTATTGTCATTGATTTTTTTTTATTTTTTTTTTTTTCTATGGCTGTTACAGAATAACAAATTAGTACTTTTGGGGTTAGGATTTTCTAGGCTGAAAACTAAAGTTATTTGTGGGACTGGGATCTTTGGAAAAGCTGGAAACATCTGAGGGAAAGACCATAGGCTGGTGATCTAGTATCCTTTCTTGAGCTTTATACCTTTTTCTCTGTTAGGTCTTCATTTCTTAGAAAAGTCTTCCAAGTTGAGGGGGGGATCTAGTGACCATGTACAGACTAGTCAGAGGGGACCAGCAGGCATTGGGGGAGTCCCTGTTCTGCCAAGCACTACCAGGAGTGACTAGGAATAACGGTCACAAGCTGGCAGAGGGTAGATTCAGGCTAGATATCAGGAGGCGCTACTTCACCGTCAGGGCGGCTAGAATCTGGAACCAACTTCCAAGTGAAGTGGTGCTGGCTCCTACCCTGGGGGTCCTTAAGAGGAGGCTAGATGTATACCTTGCTGGGGTCGTTTGACCTCAGTACTCTTTCCTGCCATGGCAGGGGGTTGGACTTGATGATCTGATCAGGTCTGTTCCGACCCTACAAACTGTGAAACTATGAAGTTGCTGTATAGGGAGTGTCTCATTTTTGCTTGCGATGGCCCCACTCTGAAGCCGATGAACAAGTGGATAGATAAAGTAAACTATAATAATAATGATTACTTATTGCTAATTACATTAATCTTTCCCCCACTTTTTTTTTTCCTGCTCCTTTTGCCAGCCCTGTGTCCATCATCCATTTCCCTAAAATATATTATTGGACTTATTTTCACCTTAAAATAACCTTTTAAACTAGTATAATTCACCAACATAAAACTAGTGAAGTTAGACAAGTAGTTGGTGATGCTCAGCTTCTCTTTTTAATGAAGTTTCTTAAAAGAGAATGTTTACATTGGAATATATTCTTTTATGTTTTTATTAGCAGTTTATCCTGTGGGCTTTCAGTAAAAGTTGAGTATTGAGTGAAATGCGTGTAGTCAGTGTATGCGTGTGTGTGTGTTATTTTCCTAAGATCTCTTTAGAATTTTCTAGCTTCACAACTTGACAACATATATAGCCCAAAATAGTTAAGAGGAACCAGTGTAGCATGTTGGTCTGTACATGTTTTCAAGAGTTTCAAAGTAGTAAGCTTGTATTGTTTTCTATATTCTGGATTTTAAAATAACACATTTTTACAAATATATTTAAATTAAGAATTGTTTTTATAATTTACAAAACTATTTGAATGTCCTGCTGAAGGTTTTTTCCATTAACATATAGAAAGATTTTAAGAAAAGAATAATTGGCCTGCTTTCTATTTATCTTCATTAAAAAAAGCATTGCAATAAATATGAGTGAATTTATGAATGCATATTGTGTGCTGCAGATTTTATAGCTTTTATAAAATTTTTATTACTGTTTCCATTTGGAAACTCGCTTCCAAATAACAAGGAGACTATTGCTTTAATTAGAGCAATACCGTATTGCAGGGGTTCAGAAACTGTGGTATGCATACCCCTCTGGGTCGTATGTGGGAGAAATTATGTAATGGTGCATTTAATTTCCATTATAGTAATAATTGGCATTTAAGGGGTTAAAATATAAAAAGTATTCTGGTAGAAGTATGCAGGCAACTGGTAAATCTGGAAGTGGGTATGCAGTAAGAAAAAGTTTAGGAACCTATTAGTATTTTTAAACATGATGAAATAGAATGCAAGGATTTAACAATTGCTTATTAAGCTAAGAAATGTGTTTTATTACTAATGTTTCATAGTTTCTAGGGTCGGAAGGGACCTGAACAGATGATCAAGTCAGCCCCCCTGCCATGGGCAGGAACAAGTGCTGGGATCATAATACCTCAGCCAGATACCTATCCAACCTCCTCTTGAAGATCCACAAGGAGGTGGTGCTCTCCCCTGCCCTTGGGAGCCTATTCCAGAGCTTGGCAGTCCTAACTGGAAAGTAATGCCTCCTGATATCAAGCCAGAACCTGCTCTCAATCATTTTGTGGCTGTTATTCCTTGTTATCATAGGTGGTACGTAGGGGAACAGAGCCTCGCTTATTTTCTGCTGGTCCCCTTTGGTGAGTTTATAGACGGGCACTAGATCCCCTCTGTCTTCTCTTGTGGAGGCTGAATAGATTAAGGTCCTTTAATCTGTTTCATAGGGCCTGGTCTGCTGCCCCCTAACCATGCAAGTGGCTCTCCTCTGGACCATCTCTAGGTTAGCCACAGAACTGGACACAGTACTCCAACTGCAGCCTGACCAGCGCCACATAGAAGGGAAGGTTCATCTCCCTGGACCTGCTTGTGATGCATCTGTAGATGCACAACAAAGTGTCGTTAGCCTTACTGACCGCTTCCTCATATTGGCAGCTCATGTCCATCCTGGAGTCAACAATAACTCCAAGAACCCTTTTGGCTACTGTGTTGTTAAGACAGGTGATCCCCAGCCCGTAGGTGTGTTGCAGGTTCCTTCTCACTAGATGCAGCACCTTGCACTTGTCTGCGTTGAATTTCCATCCTATTCTCATCTGCCCACCTCTGTAATCTGTCTAGATCTAGCTGGATTCTGTCCCTCCCCTCCAGTGTACCCACTTCTCCCCACATCTTTGTGTCATCCACAAATTTGGACAGCATGCTTTTCACGCCCACCTCCAAGTCGCTGATAAAGATGTTGAATAGCACAGGCCCGAGGACCGAGCCCTGGGGAACTCCACTGCCCACATTCCTCCAGGTTGAAAATGACCCGTCCACCACCTCTTTCTGGGTGCTACCATTGAAACAATTTGCTACCTATCTGACTGTAGGCATCAATGCTGCAGTCACCTAGTTTTTTTTTTTTGAGACTGGAGTGAGAAACCGTGTCAGAGGCCTTCTTGAATTCCAGGTAGATGACATCAACCTCAATACCCACATCCAAGGACTTTGTGACCTGGTCTTAAAAGGAAACAAGGTTAGTCAGGCAGGATCTGCCCACAATGAACCCATGTTGGTTTCCCCCTGAGCATTACCTCCCATGCTGGGCCCCCACAGATGTGTTCCTTGGTAATTTTCTCAAAGGTCTTCCCAAGGACCAAAGTGAGACTAACTGGTCTATAGTTACCTGGGTCCTCCTTTCTCCCCTTCTTGTAAATGGGGATCACATTGGCCCTTTTCCAGCCCTCTGGGACCTGCCTGAGAACCACGAGTGCTCGTACAGCTGTGCCAGGTGCCCTGCTATAAGCTCTGCCAATTCCCTCAGTACCATCAGATGAAGAGCATCCAGACCTGCTGATTTATACACGTCCATCCCCTTCAAGAGTTCCCTAACTAAATCATCCCTGACCCTAGGCATGGCATCGTGTCCCCTGAGACTGTTCGTAATCCTAGTGGGGGAGTTGTCTCGGTCCCGGCTCAGAAATATGGAGGCAAAGAACTTGTTGAAGAGATCAGCTTTTTTCTTTGCTGCAAGCACCAGAGTGCCAAGCCTGTCCTGTAGGGGCCCCATGTTACCTGGTGCCTTCTTCTTACTCCCTATGTATTTGAAAAAGGACTTTTTATTATCCTTAATTTTGGTCGCCAGCTCTAGTTCTGCCTCTGCCTTGGCCTTCCTGACCACCTCCCTATGGATATTAAGATTACCTTGATCTTAATCTAATTAAATCTGTGGTACTCCCAGATGCTGAGGTACAACAGTATGTTAAGAAAGTGTCCAAGAAACTTGAACAGCATGCACCTGCTGTTTCGCATTAGGGGACAGGTTGAATGCTCCCTTAGTTGGAAGGTCACTGCAGCTACTGCTGCCTCTGCTGCAACTCTCAGATTGCATTTTATTCCTTGTTCTCATTTAAAACTCTTCCCAATCCAGCTGTTTAAAATGTTACAATTTCAGTTCTATGTATATGGCCTTGGGTGCGAGTACACTGAAGAATGTTAAAACTGAGGAGGGTGCGCATTTTTCATTTTTTATCGCAGCCTAGGCTGTTTATGTTTAATTCCTTCTTCCTTTTCCTCTTAAAGCCTTGTTTAAGGTTTTGGGAGTGTCTCAGATTTCATGTTCCTTCCCTCATACTTCTACAACCACAGGAACAACACGTCAAGGAATCCTGTATGAGCTGTGTAAAGCACATCATTCCATTGTAATCTCAACATAGATAAGGGGATCAACTTTGTGTACAGGAAATAATCCCTTATTTTTAATTATAACAGAAGGAAACATTTGATAAAAAGTAGTCTGACTATTGGAAAATGTGGATAGTGTTGGAGTGCATAAAAGAAGCCAATGGTGAAAAGTCCACATTACTGTGGAATGGGAGTCTGCATGGTGATTTACTTTGTTTTGTGAGGGATACTTAGTAGGACAACACAGACAAATGTTCAAAATGGAATATAACATTTAGAATTCAGTATGAAACATCTGGGTCCCCACATTAACTAACAATTCAGACAGAAGAAGAAAATCAAAAGTGGGCATTCCAGCCATTTCCCTTGGGTTGCTCCAGTAAGGAGGAACTGGGCTTCCATTAGATTGAGAGGGACTTCAGCCCCTCGAGCCTGCAGATCCCAGTGAAACCTAGGTAGGTCAGATCCAGCCATGCAAAAGCCTTGTGCCTTCACAGTAACTTTATTACTACATAACTGTAATAAATTGTGCAAGCTTATATTTAGCTAAAATAATTAGGAATGTAGATGTTTTCAGGAATGTAATGGGATTGGCAGCATGCTTTCTTTCCACAGCATGGAAGAATAACTGAGGCTTTTAGTTCCATTTTGGCAGGTTTATTTTTGTACTTTACTGAAAGTAAAAGCAGCTCATTTTAAAGAGATTAAGTCTCTATGGTGTATTGTAAAATTAAGCTTGTTGGCTTTCACAGTTGGTTTGTTTAATCTTTTTTCCTGTATGGGGTGTGGGAATAGTTATCCTAAGACTAACTTTCTCCTACAAAAGGATACTATTTTTTTTTTACACAAATGTAGTCATCTTTTGTGCCGGGAAGAGAGTGCTTATGTAAGATGACAGAACATTTTGTTGTTCCCATGAGATGGTTTTACAAGTCCATTTACTGTGCAGTGTTTGTCAGGAGTGCATATATGGGTTTCCTGGTTAAAATAAATAAAAAGGGGGAAGAGAAGAGACAGTAACCTCTACAGCATTTTTGTCAGGGTGATATGATTCTGTCTAAAATGTTTCAACTTCCTTTTAACTACTTTACTCGAAGCTTGAAATAGCAAATCATGAAGGCAAGCAGTGTTCCGTATATTCTTTTGTCTGTTTTAAAAACCTGCACAGTCAACACTGATAAATAAGGACAAAGCTGTTTCTCTCAATTCTATACCTATGTTTATCAACATAGAACAAGGAACAAAATGCAATCTGAGAGTTGCAGCAGAGGCAGCAGTAGCTGGAGTGACCTCCCAACTAAGGGAGCATTCAATATATACCTATTCAATACATACCTCTCAATTCTATACCAATGTTTATCATTTATATTCTTGTAGATATATAAGTTACACTGGCTGTTTTTTGGGGGATTTTTTGCCTAACTTCTTTGTGTACTAGATCTTGTTTTTCTGTGACTTCCAGCTATTACTGCCAGAAAGCAGTGACAAATCAGAATCAGTTTGTTTGGGTTCAGGGATGTCTGGCATACCCCCAAACTGCTGCCAAAGAACATTTTGTTTGCCTACACAGTAGAAGGCAAAATTTTAGGACTACAGTATTTTAAACATGCAATGATACCCATCATGGACCTCTGTCAATATGCAGTTCACCATAATCAGTCAATTTAAACTGAAGACTCCCAGCTGAACTTGGTTCAACTATTTAAATGAAGACTTAGTAATCTTGTGGTTAGTAAAAGAAAGTTGGTATTTGGGTCACTGGCACTGTTACTTTATAGAAGTTATCTAATCCCAGCATGCATCATCTGTAAAAGGGTAATACCATTTACTTTGCAAGAGTATTCTGAGATATAATGCTTGTAAAGAGCCTTGAGATTCTTATGGAAGGTTAAATAATGTGCAGGCTATTATTTGCTCATTCTTTATATAGCCCCTTAAGCTATTTCACTGTGTTGACAAAAAGAAATGTAGAAATGATTACTTGTATGGGTGATATTTCAAATTGAATGTTACCCATTCATATAGTGTAAGACGTAATGTGCCACTGCCTTGAAAAGAACATCAAGCCTTAAATCTTAGCTATTTTAGTGACAATAGATATTTTATATATATAAAATGAATATACAATAATTATATATACTTCAGTGAAACTAATCATATGTTATGTTAAACACGTCTTTAAGTCTTTCCAAGATTGGGTGCTAAAAGCAGGCAGCAAGCTCAATTTAGCATCCTTTTTTATATGATAGAAGCGTAGTTTTGTTATGTTTTTTTACTTTCCAGGGCAAGTAACAAAAATATAGCTTGTCTTCCATCCTCTGCATATAAATCTGCATATTAAATTACAACTCTAAAATGGAAAGGAATTTTGGTTCCAAATATTCAGGATTATTTTAAAAGAATTAAAATTCTCAGACTTCAGTCTCAAATTGTGTTTAAATACATACATTTTCTCTACTCAAGAAATATTTATTTTCAAGGAAATAGTCTAAAAAGCATGTTAATCTGTGAGCTGCAAACTTCCACAGAAAATCAGTGATCAAACTACTAATTTAATCTCTAAATTCTTTAAAAATATAAAATGGAAAAAAAAAACCTATTATTCCTTTTGTGTGCAATAACCTGGAGGGTTAACTTTCTGGGGGACTTGATTTTCTGTGGAAATTTTACTAGAAAGTTTATGATCTCCTTCAGTTAAAATAACCCACATTTCATTTTATTCCTTTTTAAACAAAAATAAGAATATAAATGACAATTAACCAACTACCATATGTTTCACATTGGTAGGAAAAAACAAGTCATGTTTTATTTAATTTGATTAAGAGACTCATTTCTCAAACCAGTTGTTGGCTGAAGTCACAATTTTGTCCTTGGCATTCTTTCTCTCTAACCCCAATAAATTACAAGTTTGTTAGCCAAACTTGGTGAAAACTTGAATGTGAACATTCCTGTGTTCCTGCCATGTTTAGAGCACCCCCACTAAATTTAGAGGTAATGGAGCATTAAAGCTGTTTCATGGAAAAAAAAACTTAAGGAAGAAAGCAAATACTGCATGTGAAACAAAAGTTCCCAGTAGGGGGTTGCAAAATGGACTGTATTCTATTCGGATTCGGCCTGAATCAGGGACAGTGATTCAATTTGTTGATTCAGATCGCTGTCCTGATTTTGACTGAATCCTAATCTGAAGATTTGCTGATTCAGAGAATCAGTGATTTGGCCATAGACACAGCTTTAAATGTTTTACCTACATATCTCAAAGTACTGAGGTGTGCAGTGGCTTGTGAATGCTGCAGTGGGGGGGCGGGTGGAGCATCTCACAGGAACGTAGAGGGGAGGGAGCAGGGGCATGTGCTCAGCGGTGGACCCAGAAGTGAACCAGAAGTTTTTCTGGTCCACTTCCAGGTCCACTGTCAAGCGGGTCATTTTCGACCTGGAGGGTTGTGGGCAGTGGGGTTCTGCAGGGCTCCATCCTCGAGCCCGCACTGTTCAACATCTTCATCAGTGACTTGGACGAGGGGGTAAAAAGCACTCTGCTCAAATTTGCTGACAACACCAAGATGTGGGGGGATGTGGGCACGCTAGAAGGGAGGAATAGGCTTCAATCAGACCTAGACAGGTTAGAAGGATGGATGGATGAGAATAGGATGGGATTCAACACAGACAAGTGCAAGGTGATGCACCTGGGGAGGAAGACCCAGCAGCATACCTACAGGCTGGGGAACTCCCTTCTCATCAGTGCAGAGGCAGAAAAGGATCTTGGAGTCATCATTGATGCCAAGATGAACATGGGCTGGCAGTGT
>NW_017729025.1:71682391-71682760 GCF_001723915.1 Gavialis gangeticus
GACCAGCAGGCACTGGGGAAGTCCCTGTTCCCCCGAGCACTACCAGGCGTGACTAGAAATAACGGTCACAAGCTGGCAGAGGGTAGATTCAGACTAGACATCAGGAGGCGCTACTTCACTGTCAGGGTGGCTAGGATCTGTAAGCAGCTTCCAAGCAAAGTGGTGCTGGCTCCTACCCTGGGGGTCTTTAAGAGGAGGCTAGATGAACACCTTGCTAGGGTCGTTTGACCCCAGTACTTTTTCCTGCCAAGGCAGGGGGTCGGACTCGATCTGCTCAGTTCCCTTGCAACCCTACCAAGTATGAACCCCAGGTGCCCCCTAGACCCAGGAGGCACCAGTCACCAGGTTTGGGGGGATCCTCCATGCACT
>NW_017729025.1:71687760-71688443 GCF_001723915.1 Gavialis gangeticus
TCATGGAAAAAAAAACTTAAGGAAGAAAGCAAATACTGCATGTGAAACAAAAGTTCCCAGTAGGGGGTTGCAAAATGGACTGTATTCTATTCGGATTCGGCCTGAATCAGGGACAGTGATTCAATTTGTTGATTCAGATCGCTGTCCTGATTTTGACTGAATCCTAATCTGAAGATTTGCTGATTCAGAGAATCAGTGATTTGGCCATAGACACAGCTTTAAATGTTTTACCTACATATCTCAAAGTACTGAGGTGTGCAGTGGCTTGTGAATGCTGCAGTGGGGGGGCGGGTGGAGCATCTCACAGGAACGTAGAGGGGAGGGAGCAGGGGCATGTGCTCAGCGGTGGACCCAGAAGTGAACCAGAAGTTTTTCTGGTCCACTTCCAGGTCCACTGTCAAGCGGGTCATTTTCGACCTGGAGGGTTGTGGGCAGTGGGGTTCTGCAGGGCTCCATCCTCGAGCCCGCACTGTTCAACATCTTCATCAGTGACTTGGACGAGGGGGTAAAAAGCACTCTGCTCAAATTTGCTGACAACACCAAGATGTGGGGGGATGTGGGCACGCTAGAAGGGAGGAATAGGCTTCAATCAGACCTAGACAGGTTAGAAGGATGGATGGATGAGAATAGGATGGGATTCAACACAGACAAGTGCAAGGTGATGCACCTGGGGAGGAACAACC
>NW_017729025.1:71688987-71690453 GCF_001723915.1 Gavialis gangeticus
GACCAGCAGGCACTGGGGAAGTCCCTGTTCCCCCGAGCACTACCAGGCGTGACTAGAAATAACGGTCACAAGCTGGCAGAGGGTAGATTCAGACTAGACATCAGGAGGCGCTACTTCACTGTCAGGGTGGCTAGGATCTGTAAGCAGCTTCCAAGCAAAGTGGTGCTGGCTCCTACCCTGGGGGTCTTTAAGAGGAGGCTAGATGAACACCTTGCTAGGGTCGTTTGACCCCAGTACTTTTTCCTGCCAAGGCAGGGGGTCGGACTCGATCTGCTCAGTTCCCTTGCAACCCTACCAAGTATGAACCCCAGGTGCCCCCTAGACCCAGGAGGCACCAGTCACCAGGTTTGGGGGGATCCTCCATGCACTCCCCAGCAGACCCAGAAGTGGACTGGAAGTGTTTCTGGTCCACTTCTGGGTCCGCTGCTGATCATGCTAGGGGATCCCCCCCCGCACTCCCGTGGGACAGTCCATCCTCCCCAGCATCTCAGTATTCATGAGCCACCTGGTAGTTCGAGTTATGTAGAAAAAACATTTTAAAGCTTTGTGGGTTCTGATTCAATTTGGAGAGATTAAAGGGTCTCCCGATCCAGATTTGGAGATGTGGGGCTGAATCTCCGCCGAATCGAATCAGTGACCGAAGCTTCACATAGCCCTAGTTCCCGGTCTCTTTTTGTGTGGAAAGTACCACTTCCAGTCAGCTCGCAACCCCGTTTTTAGAACGAGCCCATGAAGTACAATTGAATTCCCATGAAGTATATGCTCCTAGTTTTGATAACTGTTGTTTTAAAGTGTTTAAGAGAAAATTAAAAAAACAGGCAAAATAGCATCAATAAAACATTGCAACACAAAATACTGATGACCTCCCTGCCTAAGATATTGCCTTATCCCTGATATTCCATCACAATCCCTAAGGTCAGCTGGCAGCTAAGTTAAAGGCAATCTCTGGCAACTTTCATCTGCTTGTAAAGTTCATTCAGCAAAATTATGTGGGAGTTGTTTCCAGTAGTACTGCCTCAGCTTTGGAGCTCTCGCCCCTTGTGGCCTGGTACAAGTGGTGCAAGACCTTTTTATTTGGGCAGGCATTTGGCTGGGAGGTTAAGTTCTGGGATATTGTTTTAGTAGCAGTTTGTTTCTTTTTATTATATTTTAATATTTTATCTGTTTTTATAATGTATCTTGATTCTTATTTTAAGCCACCCACAGCCTTTTTGGGAGAGAGCACCCTATTAAATAAAATAAAAATTATTTCATATTTTGTAATGAAAGAAACTTAGCTTCTTTGAGTTCAGGATACAGGTGATCAAAATATATTGGATGTACAGAAAGCTTAAAATTTTTAGTATAGACTCGTGAAAAGGCCTGCATAAACTGAATCAAATAGTACCAACTCTTTCTAGATCGGCCGGTGGCATCAGCAGCCTCTGTGTGTTGCACACAGCAAATGGGGGGGGGGGGGGGGGGGG
>NW_017729025.1:71690476-71692444 GCF_001723915.1 Gavialis gangeticus
AAAAGGGGGGGGGGGGGTGTAGGCAGCAGAGTGGCAGATAGAGGAAGGATCAGAAAGCAGAGCACTAAATGGATCAGGGAAAGAGGATAAAAGTCAAACTTCAGGAAGGCCTGGGTTTTAATGGGCCTGTCTACATGTGACGCTATGTCGCTGTAGTGACCTGTTAATGGTGACATAGCATCCATGGATGTCTGCACATGACCAGCAGCTACTTTGCCACAGCAACATGCTCCCTAGTTATAGCGCTCCACTATGGCAAAGTAGCTGCTAAAAATAACTGTGCGCCATGTGTATGGTGCAGTACAGGTGGTTACTTAAGCACAGCACAGTAACAATATCTCCATAGGGCAGCATGTAGAAACGCCCAATCTGCCATGCCAGCCGAACGGTTGGCCTTATTTGGTGTATATCATGTTTGCAGCAGCAGTTCTGAACCTGATGCCTATGTTGCTGCTGGTAGATAGGTTATTTTCCAGTATCAGAACAAAAATCAGTCATATCTTGATTAAAAATCAGAAGATTCTGTATCAAGTAGGCTAATAAGACTTAAGGCACATTAGCTTGCATCTTGCTAAGGCCTTTTCAATTCTGTTAAGCTATCATGGGAAAGAAAAGTGATGTTAAACCCAAATTAGTGAACCAAAGTAGCACCTTCTTAAAATGGGGTCAGCCTGTTTACTGGGGGGAAGGGGAAAGGAAGGAGAATGTATTATTCTTTATGGGTCTGGCAGTCAGGAACACCAGGGAAATGTCCAGAAAAAGTAAGATCTCTGACTGAGAGTAAGAGTATGGAAGATAGGGACTTAGGCGTAAATTCTTCCCAACCTCAGTCTGAAAAAAAAATGATAGTGATAGATTAGATGAGGGAAGAGGTGACTGCAGCAGAGTGAAGGATGGAGGTATACAGTGTATCTTTAGCAGTTTTCTATACTGTGGACAACTTTGTCACTACCTGGTGCCCTGCTGGGTGTGTATTCTTTCTGGGGGGGAATTTCCCTCCAAAGTAATATGATTCTCCCTGAATGAGTCACTCTTCTACTTTGGTGATTATCTAGTCTGTAGTACAGGGGTCATCAACATGTTCGGGCAGAGTGCCAAAAACACCTGCAGTCTCGACTTGTTAGATGTTGACATGCCAGGGGTGGGCGGCAGGGGACCCTTGAGGGGCCCAATCCTTGCTGTGTCAGCGCAGCCCCAGATCCTTCCCTGCTCTCTACCCCAAGGCACACATGCCAAGCAAAATGCCTCTGGCACCTGCACTGCGGGTTGCCTTACCCCTCTTGTAGTACTTTGGGGATGGAACTTTAATAAAAAAAAAAATTCATTTTAAACCTGCATGTCTGGATGGTAAGTACCTGTATGCCCACAAAAATGTGCATCTGGGCTGTAGTAAATATATTTTGGCACAAAAGAGTATAGTAAAGGCATAAATCTATTACGTATGGTGTTTAGAGACTAAATACTCAGGTTTGAGTGTATCCTCAAAACTAGTGTTCACATAACATCTGTTTTATATTGTTGATAGTGTTCTTGTGTTGTAAATTGTTTTTGGAAGACCATCTCCTTATTTCCATGTCTTTTTCTCAGTTACCTATACATGTTGGTAAAAAGACACAGACATGCTCCTGTTTCAATACTGCACGAAATCATTTCACAAAAATGTTAAAACACATAAGGGCTTTAAAGATTATTTATTATCCTGTTATAGTCAAATATATATTTTCCTTGTTATTACTTTCTGGAAGTGTTCATAAGGTAGCCAGTTTGACCTAATATAAGTTTAATATAGTTTTATTATAGTTTATGATTGTCACAAAAATGCTTAAGTAAAACATGTTGGTGCAGTTTCATTGGGCCTTGCCTTTTTAATGACACTCTTCAGCATTTGGTTTCTTTTAGATATATTGCTTTAAACATTATTATTGATTGACGTTCTCTACATTGTTTTTGGTCAGTTTTCTTATCTGC
>NW_017729025.1:71697444-71714882 GCF_001723915.1 Gavialis gangeticus
GCATATCTATGGTCTAATGAGAAATATTATAGATGCTCCCAAGTTGAGAAGACAGAAAGATAAAAGCAAAACAGCATCTAGAACATGGGCCAAGAGGCTATATTAAGGTTCTAGTTTTGTTGCTTTGTTTTCTAATTGCTTTACAATTTTGATGATTTTAGTTGGCAGTTCAGCATGTATGTCTTTTTTCTATTGCCTAGCTGAGGTATGCCATGAAAATTGGCACACCTTATTATATGCCAGTTTATTAGGGTATGTGCTCTGTCTGATTTTTGCAGTTGGTGGGCTGAAAAGTGTTAATTTTTTGCTTGTTTATTTAAAAAAAACAAAAAGTTTAATAGAGCAAATTAACAAAGCAATGTAATTGAAGTGTAATCAACCATTTGGTGTTTTGAAAGGTTTTTAGCAAATATATATATTTAAATATTGAAGTATGTTGTTTATCCAGTTTTATCTTTTTTTCCCTTAGACCAGTTGCATTTGTTTAGTGAATAGTTGGTGATTCTTGCTCTTCCCTTTTGCTCTTCCAAATGTGGACATCTGAGGCTGCTCTGTCACTACATACATAGTATAGCTTTGAGCTAGTTTTCATTTTTTGTTATGTTTTGTTTTGTTTTTTAGTGTATGAAAGAGGATTTAAGGACATAGTAGCATTACTTTTAGGGAAGTCGTCTAAATTAGTTTACAGCTATTTAAATTGTCTGCATATTTTTCTAAAAGGGGTTAAACAAGGTCAGTGCTGTTTAACAAAGATAAATCAGCTGTGGAAAGAAAAAGAAAGTTTAAAGATGCTATCCTTCCACAATTGGATGATATGAAGAATCCAAACAAACACACAATGAATGCATAGCCTGGGTAACCAGACTCCTAGTTAGAAGTGTTCTTGGGTATGAGCAATGGGTTTACTGACATTATTAGTGTCAGGTCTGTGCTTAGGTACCTTGCAGAACCAGGACTTTGATTATTTCATGTCTCTTTCTTGTTACCATCCATACCTTTGACTTGTTCTTAACATAAGTAATGCTTATATATTGTATCTTATCCAAGGATTTTAGAGTCCTTTGCAGGTGTTATCTTCACAGTCTTCCCTGTTATGTTAAAATACAGGGACAATGCAGAAGTCACTGACCCATCACTGAAATTCTACACTCTCTGGGCTAGACTACAGCAGTTGTTAAACAGCTGGCAGAAGTACTACCAAACATTTCAGTGATAAATTGGAGAATGCCTACTTTACAAGTAAAGCCACAATAAATATTTTGGGAAGCATGAAAGAAAAAGGTTGAAACGTGACCAAAAAATAAACTCTCCTATAATGCCTGTTTGTGTCCCATTTGAAGTTAACAGGAATTTTGTTGTTGAACTCAATGGTTTCAGGATGCAGCTTGGAAAATCTTTACTGGCTGCAGTTGCACAAGCAGATGGATTTATGAATTACCAGGAAAGCATCTTTTTCAGAAAGACATGCTTGAGCATTGCATTAGTGGAAAGGGTGTTTCCTGCTGAACTGCCAGAACAACTTCCTACAGCACTTGACGCTAATGTTTTATAGAATCTCCTATGCCAGCATTAAACTAGCTCAGTCATACTTAATATGTGAGGTCTGCAAGATCACAGTCCAAAAGCTGGATTAATTTTGGATTTCATCATTCCAAGTTGTGTATTGTTATCATTTTTGTGTGTGTACATGGTATGTTTTTGGTATAAGCATAATTTGCATTGGCAATAGGACGTTGGATTAACTATTCCTCCAGACAGTACTATTCACATTATCAGGAGTAATCTCTGGGAATTTGCATTTGGAATAGCTATGCATATTGGTTAGCCAATTGCATATTGTGTGTGATAGTGTATACATGAAAGGAGACCCATCCCCACCCAAAATTGCAGTTTACGTTTCAAATGGGGAAGCCCTTAGCTGGAAAGAGTCTCCTCACAAATTAATCTCTTTTGGAGAACAAATAGCTGAGGCAATTGGATTAGTGGTATGTAGGTCTGAGAAGATGTAAATATTTCTTAAATCTCATTATAAATTAGAAACACTTGGCCTACCATAGATGCACATAAGGGGGAGAAAGTTCTCTGCATAATATACACATACTTCCCAAGAAATGAAAAGAATATTTATTTGTAGATAAAGTCCAATGCTTAAGGATTACCTTGAGAGAGAGTTCTGCTGCACCTATCTCTAGTAGGGTGATTTAGTCCCCCAGCTGACAGCAGCTGGGTTGTGCAAGTTGAGAAGCTTGTCGTAGTGATGTAGTGTAACATAAAAATACCTTTGAACTTGTGCCAGGTTCAGTTAGGAAGCAGATTTGTCTTGAGATTAACATGCTTCTAGCCTTTTGTTGTTGTTTTACATACTTAATGAACATTTTGAACTTGGTTTAAATACTGATTAGTGCAGAGCCTTTTGCTGCTCTTCAGTCTCAGGTTATTTAAAACTATTTGAAAGGAATGTATTTCAGTTGTATAGTTCACATACAGGAGGACTAAAATGGGGCACAGACAACCAGATGTCATCAGGAAAGATTGTTTAAAAAATATTACCTTTTTCAAAGTGTAATTTCATTACACATTTTGTATATCCAGCACTGTGAGAGGTATAAAATCATATTTGTCTCATGTATTTATTACTAAATATACTGTGAATCTGAGCTACAGTAAAATCTGTGTTATCTGGCATCCATGGGGAATGGGGACTGCCAGTTTAATCAAATATGCTGGTTATCTGAAAGATGTCTTTGCCTGTTCGGGCCACCGCCTCTCCTGCCACATCCAGTGTGCCAAGGCTTTCACTCCCTGGCATCAGTGTGCTGAGGGATGGGGCAAGGGCCCTGCACAGGCTTTGCCCTGGGCTGTGGTTCAAAGTTGGTGAAGTAGGACTTGGCGAAACTGGGAGTGCCATGGTGGGACTTCTGGTTTCACTTCTGCTACATCTATCGGCATGCCAGTTAATAAAGTGCCAGATATCACAGATTTTACTGTATTTAGACTATTTCACACAAGGATTCTGAATCTGATGGGAACTGTTGGGGCAGGGAGAGTGCCACTGTTACGCCTTGCTTTCTTTTCTTAAAGGAATTAAATAGGGGTGCAAAGGATAAAGGTTTTCTCAGCCAATACTGATGGTCAATTATCAATCAGCCATATCAGCCAATACTAAAAGCCAATTTACAGGAATGCAGCCTGGCAGCTTGGAGAGCAGCATCCGACCAGTAAGTGTGGTGAGGCGGGGAGGGATGAGTGGGGGAGGGGCAGTTCAAGGCTCCCATGGTGCAGGAGGGAGTGGTATGGGCAGGGGTAGGCACTGCCCAGCCAGGGTGGTGAATGTGACCCTGGGATCAGGATGAAGCTGTGGGTGCCCCTGGGGGGGATGGGAGGGAGCAGCTTCCCCTTGCTGCACACACCCCGGGGAGGCATCGGGGGCATTTGCTCCCCCAGATTTGTACGTGGAATGAGGGCGGGCTGCCCAGTGTGGGCTCAGGCCCAGGGGTTGTACCAGCCTCTTCCCGGTGCAGGGGCTGGGCTTGGGTCAGGCAGGGTGGGTGACAGTGATGCTGGAAGGGTTGGCTACAGGAAATTTTGGCTATAGCCTACTTGTAGCCACTCTTCCCTGCCAAGAAGAGGCTGGTGCTGCCCCCTGGTCCTGAGCCCGCCCTCACCCCATGCAAAAATTCCAGGGGGCATATGCCCCTCATGTCTCCCTTGTGGGTGCACAGAATGATTGGGAGCTGCCCCCCACCACACCCCACCTATGCCTCCCAGATGAGCCTCCTGTGGCTCCATCCTGCTCCCGGGGTCGCATTCACCACCCTGGCTGGACAGTCCCTTCCCCACTCCCTCCCTCACTGTCAGGGCCTTGATCTGTGACCCTATGCCCCTAGCGCCTCTGTCCATTCTCCCCTCACTCTCTCCCACATGCACAGACTTACTGTCAGGAGGCTGCTCTTCAAGGTGTTGGACTGCATGTCTGTCTGTGTGCATGCGTGCGGCATTTACTGGACATTATCAGCTACACTGGCCAAAAATAGCTGATTGCCAATAATGTTAATTTCCCTTTTATCAGTGCCAATCCAGTATGCCACTGATATATCTGTGCACCTCTACAATTAAGTGCCTAACTCTCCAGCACACAGTTCCAGCCTGTGACTCCTGATCTAACATAGATGCTTAAGTTTTGGGGGAGGGGTGAGATTTAAGATGCATCCTGGTCCTGGGCATTTCCTATGTTTTAGCTCTTTTCAATGAGTGGACTGTTGTGATTCCCATTCTTAAGCTTTTAACTTTCCCTGTGTCATCTTTGAAGAGTTTATAGTAGCATAAGAGTAATGTTGTAGTGATTGCTGTTTAGAAATCACACCGAGGCAAGTATTTCTTAGAATGGTCTCTTTTATTGAGCTATCTATGTAGTTGGGATAAAATGAAGCTTTCAAATGCAAGCTATTCTTCCTTAGGTCTCTGATCACAAGTGATCCAGGCACAGCAGAGTGGAAGACAGCAGAGGGCAGGGTGCAAGGAAGATTCTCTGGGGTGTCAGACGTACAGTTAGAGGAAAAGCTGATTATTGGGAGAATCAATGCCTACCAAAAGGGAAGAAGGTCATTCTCATCTTTCCTGTGTGAAAATAATTCAGGAGTTTTAGTAAAATAATTAAGAATCTAACTCAAGGCTATGGATTCTACTGCAGGGGCCAGATATGAAAAAGCTGAGTATTACAACCATTCATTGGCAGATCTAAAATTTTGGACAGCAGGGTAGAGGAGAGAAGACAGGGGTGTAAATGTTGTGGTGTATCATCTCATATAACATCACTTATTTTTCTTCATTTAGAAAGAAACAAAAAGCTTTATGAATAAGCTAGGGGCTTAGGGCTGTATTTTTAGTTTAAGATTGAAGCAAAAGGAAACACTTTTTTGAAATGTGCATTAATTTGTTATATCATGTATTATGTATAAAAACACAACAAACTAGGCAAAAGAATCCAGCAATATTATTTCATTAGTCCTGTAGTCATTAGCATTAAGGCTGCTTGCAGATGTTTAAAAAGAAAACCCAAAAAACCCGTTTTACCAGATGAAGCAGTGCATTTGTTCAATCTGACTCTTCAGCATCTTTATAGAGCAGGTGCTTTAGGAGGGCTTTTTGGCGCTTTTATCTAATAGCAGATTCAATCGGCTATTAGATGAAAGCCGCACTAAAGCACCTGATCTATGCAGACATTGGGCGAGCCAGTTCCAATGCACTGCCTCTTCTGGGCATGTGCTGGGTTCAGTGCAGGGGCAAGCCAAGTTTAAAGTCAAGCACTGTTTTGGTTTGTTTTTTTAAATGTCTGTTAGCAGCCTAAATGTACATCTTTTTTTTTTTTTTTAGAATCATAGAACTATATCTAGCCTGCTTGAGCGTCTTGTCATTGCATCCATTGCTTCACTGAAAGTTATTTCCACACTAGTTAACTGGTTCACCTGAGTTAACATTTCCACACTAGACTTAATGTTTCTAGTTACAGCTAAAAACAGTCTGTGGGGCTGTGAAATAGGAGCTACATTACCAGGACAGGTAACAGAACAGAATTGCAAATGAAAGATATCTTCATTAATGGAACCATTAAAGACCATGAAACAGAAGACAGGATCAGTAACATTTAGGAAATGAAGAGTTAAAAAGGAATCAGGTAGATTATAAGGAGCCATGAAGTCATTCGACTCATCACTGTTCTAACTGATTTTAAACTCTGGGTGGACCAGGAATCAAAAGGGAAAGGGGGGATGACTGCACCACTGCACTTCCCTCAGATCCACCCCTGCAACACTTAAGACCCTTTGTGAATCTAGAGTTTAGTTCTCACCTCATGATAAAAGGTCCTGTGACCACAGAAGAGCACTGATTGGAGCTGCTGAAAGGTCATACTTACTGCCTGCCAGGTGAATATTCGAGATGCAGAGCTGCTTTCTTTGTTATTACTATTAAGTTTTCACAACCCAAAAACTGAGGAAATAGTGTGCCTGGTTGAAGCTATAAAAGAATTTCAGGAGGGGAGAATAGGATTACGTGATATAAACCTAGTGCCTGGCTAACCAAAGTAATTCTTGTATTGTAGCAAAAACCGTAGAATTATCATTGAACAGTAAGGGAAAGTGGGTTAGTTTACATTGCTACTATGCAAAATGGTATCACTGAGCAAGCAGCACAAGGCCTCCTAATATATTCTGGATCATTGTTTCATTAGTGCATTTAGAAGAGTACCCCCTAGAGAATCTTAAATGCAACTTTCAAGAGCAGAGCTGGTTTGAATTGCAGGATCATTAAAAAGTCAAAGGCCAGACTATTCCAAACTGTTAAGTTAACCAAATTATCTAACCAAGTGTATATATGTAAAATTAATTATATCCTATGACTTTTAATGCAAGACATTGAGTAATGGGGTAGAACATGTCCAACTTTCCATGGTCTCTTCCTGTTCCTCAGGGTCTTCTGCTGCTATAAAGTTCAAGCATTGTTTTCACAGTAGTGATGATGAGGTAGTTCCTAGCATACTCTGAACATTCAGATACACATCTGTTAACTTGCATAGGAATTTTGCCAGATTCTGCTTACAGATTTTAGGGACCCTCTCCTGGTGTTAATTTTAACTGGCTTTTCATAACTAAAAATGCTTATTTATGATTAAGATAAACAACGTCATTAAGCCACCTAATTAAGCCTCTCCTGGATGTCTTGAATATGGAACCTTAAATTCTAAACCAGATTGATATGAGATTGTCTTAAATGTACATAGCTAAATAATAGCGTTAATTATTTTGCAAGATATTTTTATCATTCAGCCAAAGTGAATGAGATGATGAAAACCTGGCTCTCTTAGCAAAGAACTTGGGACTTGGGTGCAGAGACAAATGCAAGGCACATATATAACTGGTAAATAGAAACTGGAAAGTTCAGCTTGTCTATTCAGTAGTTGACAATTTTTATTGTGAGAACAAAATGAAACTGGCAAAGGAATGATAAGTGTCAGGTTGCTGAAGGACAGGTGTAATAGTCAATTGGGAATAGATTTGTAGCAGAGTTTTTAGGCATGTCTTCTAGATTGTACTATATAGAGGGTGCATCCAAAAGTTACTGCACAGTACAGGCCCATGTCTACACATGCATGCCCATACTGTGTAATACCTATGGTGACTTATGCCAAGTTGAGCATAAATTTGCTACCCGCATGATGCAGGTAGCAAATTTATGCCCACTTAGTTACCGAGCAGTAAGGCACATGTAGATGCCTTACTGTGCTGTAACACTGTGTGTGCGCTCCAACTTGGGAGTAACTTTACTCCCTAGTTGGAGCATGCATAGTGTTACTGTGCAGTACCACCTACACATGTAGAAGCTGGTCTAAAAGCTGCAGTAAGTTACTGTGTAGTAAACGTATGTATAAATATGCCCAAAGAGTACTCTATAAAGTAGGGGTGGGCAAAATGCAGCTCATGGGCTGGCTATGGCCTGCCAGGCCATTCTATCTGGCCCATGGGGCCCCTAAAAAATTTAGAAAATGTAATATTTATCTGCCCCGGCTGCCTATCATACAGCCTTCAGTGGCTTGCCCAAACTCGGTGAGCGTCCCTCTGTCCGAAATAATTGCCCACCCCTGCTATATAGGCACAGCAACACTATTCTTCATGTGCTAAACCCAAAAAAGATAGATGCCTTCATAGTGGTGCTACGTGCTTTCCAGTAAGCAGACCCTGAACCTAGTGCTTAGGAACCTAGTGGTGCTCTAAAGGGGGCTACATAACATTTTTTTCCAGGATTTAATATTGGTGGATCAAGCTTGTTATGCCTCACTGCAGTGCTTCTAAGCAGAGTCCAGAAAGAAATTGGAATTGAACCAAATTTAATTTGGACTTGACTTCAATCAAAATGACTGTAATAATCAAAATCTTGTTTAAGACTTATGTTACTAGCTATGGAATATAAAAAGTCGATTTACGTGAGGGTTATAATAGACTTAAATGTGTCACTTAGAATTTTTATATAATTATCTGTCATGCTGCACAAGAAATCTAATAATAAAAAAAATTTCAGCTTAAATTTTTACACCAAAGCATGATCTCAAATACATAGTATAACCTCAGACTAAACTAATTGAATTAAATTTAGTTAGTTCAGATTTATATAATTACAAATAACATCAGGATTTGGCAATAGGATTTGTTCAGACCACCCTACCCCTACCTCTTCAGAGCAGATTGCAGTCTTAATGTGTGACTTTTGTAGTTTCTGAGCAACAAGTTGCATAATACAGATTTTCTGGCTGATGAAGAACTATCCAGCAATAACTTGCGACAGTGTTCACTCAGGAGGTCACCCTGCTTTCTTGCAACTCTGACTGAAGTAGATCAAAAGTTATTGTGGAATGGAAACATTGCAACTATTGTTCTCCTGTTGAAAGAACATTTTTATGCACACACCGCTTGGTTCTAGACATATCTACTCTTAAAGTTACCCACCATGAAAATTAATGCTACTTTCTTAGCCTTTAAACTTCCAAACTGGCATAACAGTAGTTTGGGGATGATGCAGAAAAAGAGAGCATGTGTATACCATCTCCAACCATGCTAGAGAATAAAAGTGTGACACCTGCCTCTTCTACTCACTCCTGCTGTGTACGAATAAAATGTTATCTGGCAGTCATTAGAGTGGCACTGGGCATGCACTAATAAGTAAAAGTGACTGAAAGCCTGGGAATGATACCGGGCAAAAAAAAATCAAAATATATTTTTTCAACCTTTGGCAGACAGCATAGGTACGAGTGGGCAGCGTGGCATGGTTTTTCATGGTGGCACAGTATAGAACAAGCACAAATGGTAAAGGAATATTAAGAGTTGCACATGGCATCTTAATGCAGGTGTATGGTTTCAGAGATCTCTAGATCTGCTGGACCATTATATTGTCAGATTTTCATGAGTAATATATATATATATATATATACTCTCATGAAAATATATATATAATCTGACAAAATTTATATATATAAAAGAACTAAGCTGTTTGGTTTCAAATGTCCATGGAAATTCCAAATACAAAGGATGTTTCAACAGGCATAGAGGAGGTAGGGGTAAGCTTGAAATCTTGGCAGGTGTGCAGAATGAAATATTAGAGGACTAGTCCAACAAAACCAGGAAGTTTTGTTAACCATGAGTATGTATTTGTTCTCCAAACATTTTTCACTTGTGTGCAAATACCATCCAGCACATTTGACTGGGAATTGAGCTGCTTTGAAAGGACAGACTAATATTACATAGCAGAAATGATATGGTTTCTTTCTTTTGTAGCCATCTTTGGAATGATAAATATGAAAAAAAATTCATAATATCTGCTTTTCCCCAATTCTGACCTTAACTACAGCATACTTGAGAGAGAGAGAGAGAGAACATACATAGTTTGACCAGATGTGATTTCATAACTATATCTAATACATTTTCTCTTCAGTCATTTGATTAGTAATAACTGAGTCTACTTTTCTCTATCATCCATAAGTACTAAATTGTGTGGTATAGTAAGAGGTTGCATACATTTGTTTGAATAGTCCCTTAAAGGCTAGCTTATTTAGTTGTAAGTGTATATACTGTCTGACAGATTATCATAGGAAGGACAATCTACCCAAGAAAAATAAGTTACATTCTTATTGTGTTGTGCAGTTCTTTGCAAGAGTCTTGGCAATATAATTCACACACATTTTCATACTTAATGAAGTTTTACATGTTGCTTTATGTACAGGATAACTAAAGGTTTTTTTAATATTTCTTCCTTTTGCTGTAGAGGCAAACAAACACCGTTGTGTCATTTTCCCCTGTTAGGAAGGTAGTGGTGTTACGATGTGATGACTAACTCTTTTTAGTTTTTATGTTCAGATCCACCTGGAAATAAAGCTACATGTGACCTGCAGTGTGGTGTTTTTGACATAAGACACAAAGGCCTTTGTTAAACAAAACAAGAAAATAATTCCTGTTCAGAAACCAGACAAATAATAATTACTGTAGATTGTGTAAATAAATCTTAGTTTGGGAATATACATTTTGTCTGTCATATCTTTTCTGGCAGGCAATGAAAGTGGGAGTGAGACAGACTGACACATTTAGGTCTCAGCAAACATACAACAAGTGCCAAGTTAGATGTAGAAACCAGGTGGTGGTGATTTAGGTGCATGTGTCTTGGAGCAGGGCTGGGGGAGGAGTGGTAGAAGAGATTGTGTTATTGTGTTTATTATTTGAACTGTTGGGACGAGTTGTGGGAAAAGTATTTGGAATTTGGCAGGTACAATTTGTACGTGTTGTATTTGGAAACTACCCTGTTATCTTCATACATTTTTCCATGTTGCTGTCAAACTTCTACATTGTGCTTGAAAAAAAAGATTTTTAGGCAACTAAACTATGCTGTAAATATACATTTGATCTGAGTAGTAACCAAAATGACAGAAATAAACTATAGTATTGTTCCAATAGTTGCTTCTGACTTGTGAATGAAGCGGAATCAAAAAATAAACCTTGATAAGGATAAGAACTAAGGGTGGGACAGTAAATTCCTTGTTAAAGTACATTCTTTTGTTACTAAGTTCATAACTCCAAGGATTTAGATAAAAATTAACAAGCTGAGAAGTAAAGAGGGGGAAGCCAAAAATCCAATGTGTGTTGCAGAAAGTTGTTAAAGATATGCACTAAATAAATAGCAATTATTCAATGGGATCCTTGCAGATTTTAAGATAAAATCACACAGTAAACCAATTAAGATATTAAGATTCTCTTATTTTAAGCAGTAGGTATTGTAGAACAACTGCTCTTGCCATTTGTTGAACACTATTATAAATATTCTCTCTCAGATTTGGAATAAGCATATTTACATGGACTTTACAATTTTTTTTTATGAGGCACTGCTAATAAAAAGTAGATGGTTATTAGTATGTTAACCCTTTGGAACTCATGTGGTTCTCTGTTTGGCCAACTGACCAATACATGAAAAACTTCCCAGGAAACATTAAAAAAAAGTCATATGAAACTGATCCAAACCCCGAGGTTAATCGTGTACAGGGATCTTTTGCTGTGCACATCCAACCAATCTAACAGTCTGGAAGCATATATTGGTAAGTGGAGAGTCAGCTTTTTCCAGGAAAAAAAATCGTAAAACTAGAATGTGTTTCATATGATGCTGAACAACTTTCCTCTATAAATATAGAGAACTATTTGCAGAGATGCTGCCTAAAACTAGCAGACTAGCTTCCTAGTGTTTCCTCCAAACTTTTTCTCTTCTGCAGTCTGTGTTCTAGCCTCCAGAATCTGTGGAGTTTTCTACTGAGTTGCTATTAAGATCAACCCTGAAATACCTATTCAGTAGGGGTGTGCCAAACGGGCTGTATTCGACTCTGATGAGGATTTGGCCCGAATCAGGGACAGTGATTCGATTTGTTGATTCGGATCACTGTCCCCATTCAATTTGGCCGAATCCGAATCTGAAGATTCGATGCTGATTCAGTGTGTCAGGCAGTCACCAGGTACAGATGTATAACCCTATGTCCTGCTGACATTCACTGGCCTCTCGGGGTGGCTGTGCCCCTACGGTCGAGCTGGGTGAGATCTGGTGTCCTTTCTTTTCCCACCTTCCATGACTTTGATGAGAAAAGGAGATTCACAAAAGGGAGGTGGTGACTACCCGTCTCACACCTGGATTGATCGTAGGGGTTTCCCCCAGTGCCCGAAGTCCAAAGCCAGAATCGAGGAAAGGACCAACTTAAAACCAACCTTTCTACTTCCTTTTGGTTTTGTGGGGGGGGGGGGTCTTTTCTTTCACTGAAGTCCTATGACCTTTGTCCTTTTCTTCTTCTGGGAGTCTTCAAGGTCTGGTTCCAGTTGCCTGGGGCAGTTACCCCAGGAGTCTTCAGCAGTTTACTTTCTCTGCCCTGGACTCATCCCGGATACTTTAAATCAGGACTGCAACAGGCTTAATTGCCGGCGTGCGCTGCTTAACGAGGAGGGGAATTCCCTCTGGAGCGATCACCTAGGAAGGGGCGCAGTTGTCGCTGCTCAGGGTTTTCTGCCCACCGCAGTCTCAATCATGGAGCCCCTCTGAGTGCATGCTCCCCTTCTCTTCTCGGGAGAGTGCCTGGCCCTGATCTGGGCTCTCTAGCCAGCAGGGAGACATCAAGGAGGGGGGAAAAAAAAAAAAAGACGGGGGGGAAAAAACCCCATGGCGAGCGGTTCAGGTGGATCTGCCACCTCTGCTGCACTTAAAGTTTTTCCCTGATCTGCCTTCTGCTGCCTGGCCTCTCCCACCCTCCTCTTCACTCCTACGGCATGGGTGCCACTGTCTTTTTGGGGTCTGACCAAGGGCTTATCTGATTTTCTCTGTCTTTGCCCCACGTCTCCAGCTCCCAGGCTCCTTTCCTCTCCTCCTCCGTCGTCCTTCTCCCCTTTTCCCTGGTTTCGCACATGGTGCAGATTGACCCCAATACACTTCACCTGTTGAGGAGGTAAAACCAGGCAGGTACAGATGGGGAGCTCCCGTCATAGAGTGGACATTGTAACATGGGGTGGTCCATGTCCCTGGTCGGGGACACACTCTAGGTGAGTGCCGTCCGGGCTCTCTCTCAGAGAATCAGCAATTCGGCCAAAGACACAGCTTTAAATGTTTTTTCTACATACCTCGAGGTACCAGGTGCGGCTCGTGAATGCTGCGATGGTGGGGCGGATGGAGCATCCCACAGGATTGTGGGGGGGGCCTCCCATGTGCTCAGCAGCAAACCTGGAAGTGGACTGGAAGTAGTGGACCAAACAGTGTTTTTAAATAGAAATTTTTCTTTTAAATATGTGTTCCCAGGGTGTTTAAGTATGTTCTCTAAATTCAAAATTTTCCATGTACTTCATGCCCGGGAGGGAATCCAGCGGAAGCCAGAGCAAAGCTGTGCCTAACAGTAAGGGAGAAGGGAAGGGGGAAGAGGTGGAGACAGAAGATGCAGAGAGTGGGTGGAGAGTAGTAGGACTGACCTAGGCCCCTGTAGGACTACCTGGGTTAAGGGCCAGAGACAGAGGTGCAGCAGCCCCCTGGGCCTACCCATACTTCTTATATAATGTGTACTTTTTTTATATTTACAAGAAGGGATCTGCCACAAGCATATGTTAGCATGGTCAGGTTTTTTTCTTTCTTTCTTGTATTTTTTCATTGTCATTTTCAATATAAAAGTGGACCCAGAAGGTATTGTGGATTGAATAGAAATGGAGCAGATAAACAAGAAATATATTATACTTGGGGTCAAAAATTACAGCTCCCTATATAAAGTTGTAATTTTTAATAATTGAGAATACAGTATATAATGTTTGAGAACCCAAATATCCGTATTTTAGTCAATATGTTGCCTTGGCAAGTTTGCCATATGCAGTGTATATATTTTTCCTAGGGAGTGCAACTGAAAGGACTGAATACATCTAAATCAGTTGGGTAGACATAATGGAATGGGTAGGAAGGGAAAAGACTATTGTTTTCAGTACTGCGTTCTGTGATCTGAGTTCTAGCCATTTAGCTCTTTTAACCTCCATGCTTACCATTGATAATTTAATTTTAAATTTTGCAAGTCAAATGTTAAAAAACAGTAGCGTTTTGCTGCTCTTTCTGCTACTCCCTTTATAAAACAATACTAAGATTAAGATGGCATCAGACACTAAATAGCATGTTACAAAATCAGCTGCAGTATTTCTGACTGCTATTTTTTTTTTTTTTTTACAAAGATGCATTTTGGGGGGCTGGAAACTTCACCAGCATCTGAGTAAACTTTTAAGCCACATTCCCTTATTTTCACCCTGTAGAGTTTAACATACAAGTAAATGAAATATGGTTTTGTAGAGTAATTGATATTATGCAGTTAGATCACAGTAGACTCTGAAAGCCTATGCAGATTTTATTTATTTGTAATGTATTTACATTGCAGCACTTTTACCATAGAGGCAGCATTCTATAATAGTGTGGCAAATTTCTAAAGTCAATCCTACTTCCCAGGTTGGTTGCTTAAACACGCACGCACGCACGCACGCACGCACGCACGCACGCACGCACGCACGCACGCACGCACACACACCATAAAAAATCTCTTCTTAGTAAAAATGAAGGTAAATTTCAGTTTGTATCATACAAATGTTCTGGCACCTCCAAATATAGTTTGATGTTTGTTTCCCATTTGGTATTTTGAGCATTGCTATATAAAAATGTTAATTAACTTATTTTGTAAGGGGAACCTAAGGTTGTACATACACATTCAGATGATCTGGAAGTATTCTTCTGGGCTTTTTCTCCTGGTAGAAGAATTTATCCAGAGTGCCTTAACAGGCATTCAAATACTGCCAAAATGCAGAGAGTTTTCAGGGATCTGTGGATCCAAGGGGCCCTTGGTCACACAACTCACTGTGCTCTGTAGGCTACTTCAGTCTGCTTGATGACAGGGCAGCCCTGATTCACTTACTCAGATTGCTGAAGTTCAGCCTGTGTCTCCCTACACAGTGTGTTGTCTGCTCCCAGTTTGGCTGGAGCAGAAGAGTGTAGCCTGAATGACACTGTTTCCCTGGGCAGGACCAAAGCACCCTGGGGTGCTGGAGGACAGTGCTGTGACTTCTTTCAGAAATGAACATTTGCACTCTCAGGAGTGATTTAACCCTTGTTGTTTCTAGATTATTTTTCTTCAGGGGTGGCCATTTTTGTTCTAGGAGAAAAATCCTAAACATCTGTCCACTCATAGTTTCTTCTGGAAGAGCAGCAACTCTCCCAGGATAAACTGAATGCATGTAGCCAAAAATGTTCAGCTTCAAAAGTGGGGTAAAAGACCCTATGAATTGGAATGTTCCATTTCTGTTTTTAAAAACTTGCTGCAAAATGGATTCTATCAATAAGGTTTTAAACTGAATTAATGTTGGCTGAGTGTGACATGCAGGTTCGTATTCCCTACTTGCTCCTCTGGGATACTGCCAGGAGCTGCAGGTGTGCCAAGAGATGGGGGGGGCAGGGAGGGAGAGAGAGCAAGCGGCACGGAGGGAGCCCTGGGGCTCAGAGGGATGAGGGGGACAGCGGTGGGCCTATTGCAGGTCGACGGGGGACATAGTCCCCCCACACACCCATGGATCAGGCCTATGCCTGCCTCTCACCCCAGATCCTGACTTAGTCCCGTTTCCCCTCCCCACAGCCCCCCCTCCCGTCCGCAGCTCCTGGATGTCCTGCAGCTCTGTGGAGCAAGAAGGAAAGGGGAACTTGTGGGCAGAGGGGGAGCCCTGGGGGTAGGATAGAGAGAGAGTTCCAAGGAGCAAGGGGAGGGAAGCCTGGGACCAGGAGGTCAGAGGGGAAATCTTGAGGGGTGTGGGGCAGACAGGAGAGACCCAGGTTCTGGAAAATACCTGGAGTGGGAGGGGCAGGGGGATTCTTACCTTTAGGTGCTCTCCTGGCTGCCCCATCATCACTGTGGTAAAAGATGAGGGGGGTGTAGTAATATGACAATCTTATCAGCTTAGTCTGTATGTGAAATTGGCAGAATCTTTAGGCTTGTGAATTGAATTACTGAAATGAAAGTCAATAGTAATGTTCAGACAAAGCAGATGATTTTTTGGAGATGAAATGATGCAGTTACTTCATGTTTACAAAAAGACAAGAGGAGAAAGAAATTGAATAGACATAGCAGGACATGGGGAAACTCCTGAAGACAGTGAAAGGGTGGAACAATATTAAAACTTGTTTCAGTGATACGGGCATATAACTCTCTGGATTAGCTTCTGTTTTGGAAAATCCTATTTTCCAAAAAATTGGGAAAACTGAAGATATCTGGACTTGCACGAAGTCTTTTTAAATATATAATTCAAGAAAGGAAGCTGATTCTTGTCATGTCACATATGTCAAAAACAGTTCTCTGCAATTCCCATTTGGCGTTCACATGAGAAAAGGCTCCAGAAAACCAACTTGTGATGTAGTGAATCAAACAGTACTTGTGTATTAATAGTATTCACATACCAGCCTATGTATTTATGCATTTTCTATTTTTTTTATGTGTTCAGTGACTAACAAGAAACCCACTCAGGCATCTATTACGAAAGTCAAACAGTTTGAAGGTTCCACATCCTTTGTAAGGAGATCACAATGGATGCTTGAACAGCTTCGTCAAGTCAACGGTATAGACCCAAATAGGGTGAGTATATTGTGCGATGTTGGAAAGAATCATTTTATTTAATAGGTTTTTTTTCCCCCGTTTATTGTCAAGGCTCAAAGACAGCTTATGAAGGTGGATCTGCCAATAAATCTTAACTGCAGTTCCTCCTTATAGACTCCCTCTATTCATAGAACTGGCAAAGAGTGACAGTGTAAAACTCTTATTGTCCCCAACCAATAAAGATGCAGTTTTTACAGTGGTAAAATTATTTGTTTAAGGTTTTCTCCTCTCAGAACTTCTGAGTTGTTTCTTACCCCAATGTAAAGCATATGATATCTTTCTGTGGTGAGTCTGCACCAAACAGATTCATGCACAATAAACTTAGGCTGGAAGCCTAAGATGAAATATTTTATAACGAGGGATCCGGGTTTTTTATTTCCCATGGAAAAACAGAAAACCATGGATTTCCTGTTTTTATCAGAGAGAACACAGATTTTTTCCTTTTAGTAGAGAAACCTGCATTTTTCCCTGCTTTTGCAAAGAGCTGTGCAGGCAGATAGAGTTCCAGCCTGCAAGAGCTAATTGCAGAAAGGGCAGGAAACCCTGCCTGAAGGGGGAGGGAGGGAGAGAGGGAAGGGCGGGGCCTGAGGCTCTTACTCACCCAGTTTTGGATCGGGCTTGGATCAGGCTCACTTTCATACCGGGAGACTGAGTTAAGTGGGACACTGGCAGGACTGGAGTGAAAGCTGGCTGTGGGAAACTGCTTTGAGGGGTGCAGCCACACGCTGCTGCCCTCACTCGAGTCCTGTGTGCAGGAGGCACATCGCCAGGGCAGCACGGGGCAAGCAGCGGCAGGGAAATCCCTGCACGGTTCCACTGCTGTTTACCAGGCTGGGTCATGTTTACCTGGCTGGGGAGAGAAGCAGGGTGGCAGGGAGCAGCAGAGCCATGCGAACAAGCTGCTAGCTACTGTTTTCTGCCACCGTGCTTCTCTCCCCTAAGGCCTCTGCAGCCCTGTAGGCACAACCCAGCACGGCAGGCAGCAGCAGAGCCATTTGGAGATCTTCTTGCCATTACTTCTCCCCCTTCCCCCCCGCCCCCGCTGCCCTGATGACGCACCTCCAGCACCTGCCACTGCTTTGAGGGTCACAGCCCCATGTGCAGGAGGCATGTCGCCAGGTCAGCGCAGGACAAACAGCAGCAGGGAGATCCCCATGTGGCTCCGCTGCTGCCGTGCCGTGCCTGCAGGACTGGGGAGGCCCCAGGGGAGAGAAGCAGGGAC